>NC_058096.1:172132500-172757500 GCF_020171115.1 Neogale vison | reverse complement strand
TCAGTCGCCTCTGTGCCAAGGGGGACATTCCCCCGCCCCTGCGCGACCTGCCACGCTACCGCCTCCTGCGCGACCTGCCACGCCTACTGCGGGCTCTAGACGCGCAGCCTTCCACCGAAGCAGCCAGCGGAGGCCTCTTCGGGAATCGGCGGTGCCTGCGGGGTCGCCTGGAGCTGTGCCACCGGCTGGAACTCGAGGCCGCCAAATTTTGCCCACCGAGGCTGAGCAGAGACAGGCATAGGGGTACTGGCTGGAACCCCTGAATGAGCCTTCTACCCTAGAACCCTTGGGGTGCTTCCTCAGGACTACTGGCCAAAAATTCTTACTGCTCTGTTTGCTGGCCTGGGAGTAGAGCACCTCCCTCTCTGTCCCAGCCCCTTCCTTAAGCGTCTGGCTTCTTCCTCGTGTTTACCCTTTAGGAACCAGCAGGGAGAATCGCTGTTTAATGAGAGCTCCAGTGACCCCAGTTCTGTTGGGGGTGGGGAACTCCTCACACTTCTTTTCTTCAAAATTGCTGAAAGAGCAGTCTGCACATGCTCCAGTCCAGGCTGGAGAGGTGTGGGACAGAGATAGAGGAGGCAGGAGCCATGCCAATTCTGAGCGAGGAGTAACTCTGTTGCGGGGTGGGGGGAGTGGAGAAAAACCCTTTCTGAGGCAGGGATACTGCTTTCCCAGAAGGGAGCCCTGCCCAGAGGATGGAGGGAGGAAGGGAGGGCACCTGACCCAGGGAAAGAGGTTTTGGCCTTGGGTGTCCAGGGCAAAGGTGGGACAATAGAAACCAAGATCAAAAGAAAATTAATAAAGGCAAACATAATGGATAAGCTAAGAGACATGGTGTGCTTCTCTAGGGTGCCCAGGATACTGAGTTGGAGGAGGGGTCAGCACAGCCCTGCCTGGGGGTTGTTATGCATCATTTGTGGGTCCAGATCTCCCATGTCCATACCCACAACCATATCCTTCACATTCTCGCAAGCAAAGCCTCTGAAAGCCAAAAGAGGACCTGGAAATCTTTTTTTGTTTGTTTTAATTTTATTAATTTTATTTATTTGACAGAGGGAGAGACACACACACACAGTGAGAGAGGGAACGCAAGCAGGGAAGTGGAAGAGGGAGAAGCAGGCTTCCTGCTGAGCAGGGAGCCCGATGTGGGGCCCGATTCCAGGACCCTGGGATCACGACCTGAGCTGAAGCCAGATGCTTAATGACTGAGCCACCCAGGTGCCCCAGGACCTGGAAATCTTAATCCTTACTGTGAACAGGTTCAGAAAGGTCCATCTATCATGCAACATGGCAACAGCACAAATGGGGCCCCTGTCTTCCTGGCTCTGAGTCCTGAGTTCCTTCCCACCCTTGAGCAGAGGCCAAGAAGGGGTGAAAAGCCCACTTTCTGATGCCCTTTGTCCCTTCCTTTAGAGCTCCTGCCCCACAAAGGGTCACTGAGTCCCAAGGCAGATGTGTGAAGGGACAAGGGGTGCCCTGTATGAGGGGACCTAATGGGCAGCAAAATCCCAGATTCACGTGGGAAGTGGAGATGCCCGTGTATTGCCCAGGTCCTCTTCCTTAGGGACTCCCAGGGTGAGTAACGCTCTCTTACTCAGCGGTGAGGCCACCACCCTCTTAAGGGGCCCCTCCCAGCCAGGTGTCAGCAGAGAAGGAGGAGGACGAGACAGGGAGAAGAGAGGAGGCAACCACCCCAGTCCAAGGCTGCTGGCTCCCAGGCCTGGTGTTGGTGGGAGGGACAGGGCGGGGCGGGAACAGTCAGCTGCCTGCCGGGAGCCAAACCGAAAGGAAAGCACTCCCGGCTGGACTGGGACAGGATTCAGGGCTCCCAGGAGAGGGAGTGCTCAAAACAGCACTGGGACCCCAGGCTGAAGAGGGATTCTGGCCCCTAGTGCCCACAGGCTTGGGGCTGATTAGGAACGGAGGTACGGTGTCTGCCCCCCCCTTGGGGGGGCAGGACAGGGCCTTGGGCTTTGGTGCCTCCTGGTACATGGAAGATGCCAGTGCCTTGGTTCCTGTTGTCCTTGGCACTGGGCCGAAGCCCCATGGTCCTCTCTTTAGAGAAGCTTATGGGGCCTCAGGACACTGCCCGCTGCTCTCCGGTAAGTCTGGGGTAATGGGAGGGTTGGGGGCAAGCTCAGGGTTCGGTCTGCTGCCTATCGGAGGCCCTGGCCTGGCTCCTGTCACTGTCACCAGAACTGCCCTGGCTGGTCTGTCTGGTGCTGATGGGATAAGAGAAGAACGGGAGGGGGCAAGAGCTGGGTTTGTCTTCTCCTGGGAGGGGCTTGAATGGGGAGCCCCAGAATGTTGGCCAGGGTTATCAGGCAGGGGAAAAATGGCTAGGTTCGGCGGCATAAACTCTGATTCGTCTTTCCCTCCTTCCTAGGGCCTTTCCTGCCATCTCTGGGGTGAGTAGCCCTACTTTTAGAAAGAAAAGAACTGCTCAGGGTGGCAGAAGGGAGGGGAGATGTTCCAATTCCCTGCCCTGACCACCCAAAGCTCCCAGGAAGAACCCAAAGCTTCTTGGCCCTCTGGGGGCGTCAGGTGCAACTAAACTCTGGATTATGAACAGCTTTAGCTCCCCCTGACCCTTGATGCACAGATGGTGACGTGCTCTGCCTGCCCGGGAGCATCGTGTCCGCCCCGGGCCCTGTGCTGGTGCCCACACGCCTGCAGACAGAGCTGGTGCTGAGGTGCCACCAGGAGACTGACTGTGACCTCTGTGTGCGTGTGTCTATCCACCTGGCTGTGCATGGTGAGCATTTCATCCCCTAGCTGTATGTGCACATGTCAGCAGCATGTCTGGGATGGGCACAAGGCTTGGGGAGTCCGCCAAGCAGTCCTGTGCATCTTCAGTGTTCACCTGGAGAACACCGGCCAAAGGACCCCCGGGTTAGCCTGGTCTCCCTGTCTCCGTCACCCTAATCCCGGCCCCAGGCCTGGCCCCTGCTTCTCAGCACTGGGCCTTCAGGAGGGAAGCCAAGTCCAAAGCCAGCCCAGAGCCTAGGCCTGACCTAGGCCTTGTTCTTGGGTGGTTCCAGGGCACTGGGAAGAACCTAAAGATGAGGACAGGTCTGGAAGAGCCGCTGATCTGGAGCTCGAGGAGCCTAGGAACGGTGAGGGGAACCTGGCTGGCCCAACTGCCCCTAGCCAGGGCCTGGCCGGAGGCCCTGGAGCCTGACCAGTGCCCCACCCCATTGCTCACAGCCTTTCTCCAGGCCCAGGTGGTGCTCTCCTTCCAGGCCTACCCTACCGCCCGCTGTGTCCTGCTGGAGGTGCAAGTGCCTGCTGCCCTTGTGCAGCCTGGTCAGTCTGTGGTATGCAAAATCCTAATCCTAGCAGTAGCCATCTTCTCAATATGGCGTCTCTGAAGTGCTCTTGTGTGTGTGTTATCTCTGTGCGCTGACTCTGGCAGGGCTGTGCCCAAGACCTTCCAGCCCTTTATGCCTCTGTTTTCCTGTCTGTAAAATGGGAATAAGAATAGTCCTACCTCATGTGGCTGTTGTGAGAAAAAGATGAGTTGGTATGTGTAAAACACCTTGTGTAATGCCCAGCACTGAAGGATCTCAGGAGAGTTAATTCTCCCTTTCTTTCTTTTTTTTTTTTTTTAAGATTTTATTTATTTATTTGACAGACAGAGATCACAAGTAGGCAGAGAGGCAGGCAGATAGAGAGGTGGAAGCAGGCTCCCTGCTGAGCAGAGAGCCCGATGTGGGGTTCGATCCCAGGACCCTGAGAGCATGACCTGAGCCGAAGGCAGAGGCTTTAACCCACTGAGCCACCCAGGTGCCCCTAATTCTCCCTTTCTTCTGTAATTCTCAGAAGTACACATGAACTAGGCATTATTATTACCCTCATTTTCCAGAGAGAGAAACTGAGATTGGAGAGGGGAAGTCTGTGCTCTGGATCTACTTCTCTGGACTTTCTATACCATGTCTGCCCTGTGTGTAGACCATGGTGCAGGGTGTTGGGGCTTCTCCCCACTTCAGGATGCCACGTGTGTTTGGAAGATGTAGCTCCACTTGGGCCAAATAACTCAAACCCTTTGACTTTCCCCACCCCTGCCTGCAGCTCCCAGCCAATATCCTCTTGCCTGGAAAATTGTAGAATGGGAGAGAATCTGCTGGCCTACCTCAATGGGCAGTTGTGAGGACCACTGAGGCACTGGGTGTGGGAAGGGGTGTCTCACATTTGTGTTGGCGTATCTGATCACCTTAGCTTTGGCCATGGGATGGGGGACAGCAGGAGTGGGAGCAAGGACTCAAATAGCTAGAGCCCTTATCCCTGCCCTGCTGACACCCCTACTGAGGGTGTGTGCTTTAGAACTGGGGGCCTTTAAAGGAAACACTAATGGGAGAATTTCGGGCCCTACAATATAGAGTCATTGGTTGGGGGAGGAGGCAAGTGGAGTGGTCCCCAGAGGAGCTCAGAGCCCTTGGCCTGTATTTCTGAGCCCTATACCACCAGCCTTCCACCACCCCTCTCCTCACAGGGCTCTGTAGTATTTGACTGCTTCGAGGCTGCTCTGGGGGCTGAGGTGCGACTCTGGTCCTACACTCAGCCCAGGTACCAGAAGGAACTCAATCTCACACAGCAGTTGCCTGGTAAGTGGCTCCAGAGCCTCAGGGGCCCCAAGTCCTGTCCCCTGGTCTCTTTCCCCTCCGGCTACTACCATTCTGCTTTCACTCCCTTCCTCGTCCCATCCACTCACAGGCAGGGGTCTGAGCTCCCATCTTCCCTAGCGTCTATCCCTCTTGTCTCCTCTCCCCAGGTGATATAGCTTCCCAGTGCCTGAGAAGGGTGCTTTGGGCACTGGATAGATGGGATGGTATTTAAGGGACAAGGAGCCCTTCCCAGTGCTCCCCATGGGTTGGTGCCCCCCTTTTTTCTTTGGCCCCCAGCCCCACTGGAGGCTTTTCTGTGATCTCTCCCCAGACTGCAAGGGGCTTGAAGTCCAGGACAGCATCCAGAGCTGCTGGGGTACGGGCTATGGCCAGCAGGGCTGGAAGGAGGGAGGGGCAGGGTCTGGAGTATGAGGGATGCTTGGAGGTGGCTTCAGGTCTGGGTTTAACACAATCCAGAATCTCGTAGCTCATTCATTCATCACACATGAACTGCAGTAGCTCCTACTCTGTGCCAGGCATTGGGAATATGAAGGTGAATCTCTCACTCTTTATAACAAATTTATTTATTAGTACCAAGGACATCTAGAGGCCCAAAGCATTGTCAAGATATTGGTACACCCCACTACCACCATATACCAAAATACAAACAATATTAATCCATAAAATAAGGGCTAGGAAGGTCAAGGTTCTGATGATTTTTCCCAGGCAATGTTTGAATTTTATTTTCACTTTGTTCATTTTTTCATATTGTATTTTTTTTTACTGTGGTATAACACACACATAGAAAAGTGTGTAAAGTGCACTAATTTTAAGGTCCAGTTCAGTTAATTTTTACACATGTATACATTTGCATAACTGTCACCCAGATCAAGATATAAGCAGTGATATTTTTGAACCCTTAAATTTTTTTTTCTTTTTTAAAAATATTTTATTTATTTGTCAGAGAGAGAAAGAACTCAAGCAGGGGGAACAGCAGGCAGAGGGAGAAATAGGCTGAACAGGGAGCCTGACCTGGGACTCGATCCCAGGACCCTAGGATCATGACCTCAGCCCAAGGCAGATCCCCAACCAACTGAGCCACCCAAATGCCCTGAACTCTTAAATTTTTTCAATTTTATTTCCTTTTCGGTTCCTTAAGTTTGGGCCTGCCTCTTTGGTAATTCATTAGAGACTACTCAGCACCGGAGCTTTGAGGACACAGATACACATCATGCATTTCATGTCTTCATTCATTCAGTAGACACTGTTCCACTTTTTCAACAGATATTTATTGAGTAACTACTCTGCCCAAGAAATAGTCCTAGGCACTTGAGATTAGTCAACAAAAATCTGACAAAAATCCTTGCCTTACAGAGCTGATATTCTAGATGGGAGTCAGGGTCAGCATAGGGGTGATGGAGGACACAATAAACACATGGAGATGTGAACTATGCAATAAGATGTGATTAGTGCTATGAAAAAAATTGGGGGAAGGGGAAGGAGGAGAAGGGATTTGGGAGTTTGCAGAAGTCAGGGATGGCTTCAGTCTGGTGAGCAAACACCTGAAGGAGGTATGGGAGGAGCCCTGTGGGTTTCTGAGGGAAAAGTGTTCCATATGCAGAAGGAACAGCCAGTGCAAAGGGCCTGAGGCAAGAGTGTGTCTGGTGTGTTACTAAGTATTAGCAAAGAGGGCAGTGTGTCCGCAGCAATTAAGGGCAAGAGTGCTAGGAAATGAGGATAAAGTGGATAAGGTCTTGCAAGCCGTCATAAGGACTCTGCCTTTTACTCTGAGAGTAACCAGGGAGGGGTCATCAGAAGGTTCTGAGCAGAGGAAGATGGTTTACCTTACTGTGGTTATAGGATCTTCCTGGCTGCAGAGGGAGAAGAGTTGGGTCAGGATACTGGGCTGGCTGCTAGGGACAAAGTCTGATCAGCGATGAGGACACAGGCTCTGCTGTCCAGGGGCCTTCCAGTCTCAGGGATATGAAGGAAACTAAAGGATCAGTTGGAGGGGTATGGCCAGGGGTGGGTATGCAGAAGAGATGAAGGAAGTCTCTCTCTCTTCACCTTGCCCACAGCCCTGCCCTGGCTCAGTGTGTCTGCCGATGGCGATGATGTGCACCTCGTGCTGGACGTCTCTGAGGAGCAGCACTTTGGCCTCTCCCTGTACTGGAACCAGGTCCAGGGCCCTACAAAACCATGGTGGCATAGCAACCTGGTGAGGCCTCCCCTTCCCCAAGTCCATTCCCACTCTAGACTGATGCCCAGGCTAAGGATGCAAGTGCATTATCAAAGGAGACCCTTGAGGAGGATATAGCAACCCATGCCCCAGGCAAGGAACATGTATGCCTGCCTGGTTTCCTCAGCTTTGGCTTCCAGTCTTCCTCCTCCTCATATTCTCCACTTCTCGTCTTCTGCTTATCCACAGACTGGGCCACGGAATATTACCTTGAACCACACAGACCTGTTTCCCTGCCTTTGTATTCAGGTAAGAGAAGAGTCTAACTAGCTGCCAGGGCAAGGGGCTTGAGGAATTGAGAAGGGGGGTGGTCCTTACCTTTTTTGTCTTGCCATCCACTGTATTCCTCTTTGGGGTGGGAACTATTGCTCCCTAAAGTGACTAGCCCTTTCCTGACATTTGCTGTCCTGTCTTCTGCCTGTTGCAGGCTCTGAATGCTTTTCCTGATCCTCTGTCCACAGGTCTCCTACACATTCTTCATGGTCCCATTCAAATGTCAACTCCTCCTTGAAGCCTTTCCCTACTCCTCCAATTGCCTCTTTGTACTCCTCTGGAAAGTAGAGTATGTGCTGTGAACTCAGACAGTTTGAATACTGACTCTTGCCATTTGCTAGCTGTGTGCCCTTGTACAAGTCACTTCACCTCTCTGAGCCTGTTTCTTATCTGTAAAATGGGAATAACAATACCAGCCTCATAGAACTGTTACAAAAGGAAGTATCCAAGCTTCTATATGTTGGTTCTTTCCTCTTCTTTTTTTTTTTTAAGATTTTATTTATTTATTTGGTGGGCAGAAAACACAAGTAGGCAGAGAGGCAGGCAGATAGAGAGGAGGAAGCAGGCTCCCCTCTGAGCAGAGAGCCAGATGTGGGGTTTGACCCCAGGACCCTGAGATCATGACCTGAGCCAAAGGCAGAGGCTTCAACCCACTGAGCCACCCAGGCACCCCTTCTTTTTTTTTAAGATTTTATTTTTAAGTAATCTCTACAACCAACGTGGGGCTCAAAGTTAACAACCTTGAGGTCAAGAGTCACATGTTCTACCAACTGAGCCAGCTAGACACCCCTCTTTCCTCTTCTGATTGCACATTTAAATGGTGATCAGGTCCCATCTATTTTATCTCTGACATCAATGCCTGTTATTTCTACTGCCTGAAATACCCTCATTTCTTTTCTATACAGCCATATCCTTCCAGCTCTGGTATTACCTCGTTCCCAAAGCTTTTCCTCAACTGTCTGGCCTCTCCTGCCTTCCAAACTTCTTACACTTCTGTCTTTTCTTGTTCGTTTATCACTTCCTTTCTTATTTGGGCACCTGTATCCTTTTTTCTTGCACACAACAGATGCTCAATAAATGAGTCACCAGTTTATTAATTTATACACATGTTTTATCTTTACTAAAACTGTGACTTTGTAATTTCCTGAAGGCAAGGAAATAATACCTAATTCAAATTTAGTAACTCCCCCAGAGCCTTGTGCAATGCCTGGCATGTAATGGGTGCTAATTAAGTCTGTTAAAGGAATGAATGAATGAATGAATGAATGAATGAAACTCTACTAACTAGCACTGTGATAGGACACATAACAGATGTTCATGAAATGTTTGCTGTGATATAAACATCTTTACTGTCAAGCACAATGCCTGCCACATAGTAGGTGGTCTTAATTAAAAGTTTGCTGAATACTATTTTGGGGGCACCTGGGTGGCTCAGTGGGTTAAAGCCTCTGCCTTCAGCTCAGGTCATGATCCCAGGATCCTCGGATCAAGCCCCACATCTGGCTCTCTGCTTGGCAGGGAGCCTGCTTCCTCCTCTCTCTCTGCCTGCCTCTCTGCCTACTTGTGATCTCTGTCTGTCAAATGAATAAATAAAATCTTTAAAAAAAAGTTTGCTGAATAAATTAATATACTATCTCTACTGCTTACCATAGGGCTAAGCACAGAATAGATGTGTTTTAAAAGCTTTTTGAAAGAAATGGGGTGCCTAGCGGGTTCAGTTCATAGAGCATGTGACTCTTGATCTCAGGGTCATGAGTTTGAGCCCAACACTGCGTAGAGTTTACTTAAAACAATATACATGGGGCGCCTGGGTGGCTCAGTGGGTTGAAGCCTCTGCCTTCGGCTAGGGTCATGATCCTGGGGTCCTGGAATCGAGCCCCACATCGGGCTCAGCGCTCAGCGGGGAGCCTGCTTCCCTTCCTCTCTCTCTGCCTGCTTGTGATCTCTGTCAAATAAATAAATAAAATCCTTTTTAAAATCTTTTAAAAATATACATATATTTGTTATATATAGTATATATTACATATTTTATATATTATATAATATATAATTATATAATGTTTAGAAATATATTATAGAATATAAACATGTGGATATATATCTATATATTCATATATTGATATTATATATTATGTAAATATATAATAGAATATAATATATTTATATTATATACAATATATAATTATATAATATAATGATCATATATGATATTCAATAATATATAAATATATACGGTCTATATTATATAAGACAATATATAATATATATTGTTATATAATATAAAATATATGTGTAATATATTATATATTATGTATACTATATGTAATATATATATAACACAAGACAAATAAATTTATATATATTAATACATGTTAACACTTAGCACAGTACCTGGCATGTAGTAGGTTCACACACAGTGATTGGATTTCATTGTCAACGTCCCTAGTGCCAACCATGGTGCTAAGATACAGAGTAGGTCTTTATTAAAAATCTGTTGAATGAAGGTGTTGCCAGATACTGGTATAGGGTCTGCTGGAAGAATCAATGCATGCAACGCTAGGGCTTTACAAAGAGCAAAAAGACTGGGCAAGTGTTGATGAAATATTAGTTGAATGAATGCATCCCAGTGCTTGGCAGAGGGCCTGGCACATACTGTTGGAGGGTTGAATGGACTAATAGAACCCTGTTTCTTTTCCAGGTGTGGCCTCTAGAGCCCGACTCTGTCAGGACGAGCCTCTGCCCCTTTAAGGAGGGTGAGAAGACCAGGGCTGGGGCCAGGGTGGGAAGGGTGCAGGTGGATGCATGCTGGGTGCCCAGTGACGCAGCCCTCTTCTTGCAGACCCCCGGGCACACCGGAACCTCTGGCGTGCAGCCCGGCTGCGGCTACTGTCCCCCCAGGGCTGGCAGCTAAATGCACCCTGCTTGCTGCTTGCTGAGGCCACTCTGTGTTGGCAGGCACCAGGCGGGGGTCCCTGCCTGTCGCTGGTCCCACCGCTGTCCCGAGAAAATGTCACTGTAAATGTAAGTGAAGCCGTGGGAGGCTCCTGGGATCAAGAAATGACAGGGAGCTTGGGGGGCCTATTTCCTGACCTCACCCATTACCCTTTTTCCACAGAAGACACTTGAGTTGCCATTGCTGAATGTTCACCCCAACCTCTGTGTTCAGGTAAGAAGGGCACAAGAGCTCTGGGCTAGGGGAGGACCCCAAGTGGACCCCACCAGATAATTCACTGTCTTCTGGACCCACTTTATCCCTTGGGTCATGGAAGCAAGGTTGTTTTGGGCTACCTCTTGGAGTTGTACTATTTATTTAGCAGTACTATGGGACTCTGAGCAAGTCACTTCACCACTCTGAACATCAGTCTCCGAATCTCTTTAATGGGGATGATAATAACTACTTCACAGTAGTGAATAAAACCAATCAATGTTCCCACCCTATAAAACTTATTTTCTAATGGAGAAAGAGAGGGATGCAGGGGTGGCTTAGTTGGTTGAGCGTCTGCCTTCAGCTCAGGTCATGATCCCAGGGTTCTGGGATGAGTCCTGCATCAGGCTCCTTGCTCAGCAGGGAGCCTGCTTCTCCCTCTGCCTGCTGCTCCCCCTGCTTGTGCTTGCTCTCTCTCTCTGACAAATAAATAAAATCTTAAAAAAAATAATGGAGGAAGACACAGATTGAATGAATAATACAGTATACAAGTGGAGTGGTCAGATGAGGCCTCTTGGTGAAGGTGGTTAGATGAGAAGGGAACGTAGATGCCCTCGCAAGGCTGTGGCTGAGAAAAATAAAGTATCTCTTAATCATCTAGCCTTGAATCCTGATCTGCTTAACATTAGGTCCAGAATGCAGATCCCCTACTCCAACCAAACAGACCTCCCCTTACTGTCCTTCTCTTCAGTTCTTTGCGGCCTTGCCTCTTGCTTTTTGTTGTGGCCCTAACCTTGGCTCCTTCTAACCAGGTGAGCAGCTGGGAGAAGCTGCAGCTACAGGAGTGCTTGTGGGCTGGTGAGTGGAGCCTGGGAAAGGCTGGGGCAGGGCCATTGCAATAGAGGTGAACCCTGCAAGTGCCACCTCATGGGGGTGAAGATCAGGCGTGGGGGCAAGTGGCAGCCTCCAGTATGCTTGGGTCTTGCTCAGAGTGGGCTCTCACCCCTTCCAGATTCCCTCGGGGCCCTCAAGGATGATATGCTGCTGCTAGAGACACGTGGCCCCCAGAACAACAGATCACTCTGTGCCTTGGAACCCAGTGGCTGCACCCCACTACTCAGTCAGGCCTCTACGGTGAGGACAAGGGGGTCCTCCTCCATGTACCTTTCCAGTTCCATCTCAAGCCTGGCCTCAGATTTTCATTGCATTCAATTTCCCCTCCTTTGTGCCAGACCCTGCAGTGCTCTCCGGGAATGTGGGGGTTACTCAAACCTAGGCCCTGTTCTTAGTGACCTCTTAGAAGTCTCCAGCCACTCCCCTTCCCTTCCCCAACTATTCTGCAAGCTGAAGCTTAGTGGTCTCCTAAGTATGATGCCCCTAGGTGACAACCTCCCTTTGGTTTGGCAGAGGGCAGCTCGCCTCGGAGAGCAGTTACTACAGGACCTGCAGTCAGGCCAGTGTCTGCAGGTGAGTGGGTGGCAGGAGGGCCCTGCCCCAGTGCCCAAGGCCAATAGGTCTAAAACTCTGTATTTAACTTCTTCCATCTCTTCCTGTGCCTAGCAGAGGGTATCAGGGAAACTCTCACTCCTCCTAGACAGGGGCCTCTTCATTGTACCTCTAGTACCCACTTACCATCTATTTCTGCTTATTTTGTGTCCAGCCCTGGGGAAGCCAAGAATTGAAGAAGCATAGCTGCTGTTCCCAAGTTGCTCACTGCTGGCTAGAAAACAGTACACAGATAACCAAATTTATATGCACTAAGCACTGGGTTCCAGGGAGAGCATCAAGAAAGGGTGATTTCACATGGGCCAGTTCCGGCATGGCGTAGGCACAGCATGAACAAAGGCAGAACAGCTTGCGGCCTACTGTGTGTGTGTGTGTGTGTGTGTGTGTGTGTGAGAAGTATGCATGCATAGCTGAGGCTGGGAATTTGGAGATCAGGCTGGCCAGAACTTGGTGGGTGTTCTGGGCTGTGGCCTTGGCTTTGTTTGTGTCTTACAGCTCTGGGAAGATGACCTGAGAGCACTATGGGCCTGCCCCATGGACAAGTGTGAGTATTACAAAATCTGCCCTTCCCCTCCACCAAGGGCTGGAATCTAGACATTTTTAGGGAGCTCATGCAATGGCCTTTCCTTCCCTGGCTCAGATCAATCAGACAGACATTCCTTCCTTCATTCAAAAACCAAAAAGAGAGCTTACAGGGATTCAAGCATCACCAAAAAGACACAATCCCTGCCCCCACCACAGCCATAGAAGGCTAGAAAGACCTTAGCTAAATAATTGCTTTACATTTAGTAAATGTGAGCTATTGAAGCATTCACTTATAAAGTGTCCAGATCCATAAATGCATATATTGGGAAACTGACTTAGGTGGGGTGGGGCCAGGAAGAGGTTCTGGCTGTTCTGAAGGCTGAGCTCGTTAAAGGGGGGAAAGATGCTTTTTTGAGGAACTCCAAGGTAGTCAGTGTGGCTGGAGGGTCTTGGAAGGCAGGCCTCTATCACAAGGATGCAAGGGTCATCTAGGGCCTTGATGGAAGGAATTAGATTTTTTTTTTTTTTTAGAAAGAGTGGGTAGGGGCAGAGAGAGAATCTTTTTTTTTTTTTAAAGATTTTATTTATTTATTTGACAGAGAGAAATCACAAGTAGATGGAGAGGCAGGCAGAGAGAGAGAGAGGGAAGCAAGCTCCCTGCTGAGCAGAGAGCCCGATGCGGGACTCGATCCCAGAACCCCGAGATCATGACCTGAGCCGAAGGCAGCGGCTTAACCCACTGAGCCACCCAGGTGCCCAGCAGAGAGAGAATCTTAAGCAGACTCCACACCTTGATCTCACAACCCTGACATCATGACCTGAGCCAAAACCAAGAGTAATAAAACCCTTAACCAACTGAGTCACCCAGGTGCCCCCTAGGAAATTGGATTTTATGTTAAGAACAATGGGAGCCTCCTGAAAGGCTATAATCAAATTTGTAGTTTAAAAAGATCTCTGGGACTGCCATTTAGTGAAGGACTTGGAAGCAAAAAAGAGGTTTAGGGACACCAGTTAGAAGGCTTTTGGAGTCATCAAGAGAGTGAGGTCAAGGGCCCAGCAACCCTATGCTTAGGAGACATTATTTGCTGACATTTGAGCGCTTGCTAGGCCCAGCCTAAGTGCTTTGTGTGTATTAATATTTGCAGTCTTCAAACAACCCTAGTAAGTAGGTACTTGTTGTGAACCCAGTTTTACAAAGGTGAAAACTGAGGCAAAAAATTAAGTGACTTATCTGAGGTCACTCAAGTAGATGGATCTATGTCCATATGTTGACTCTGACACTATATGCGGTGGATTTGCTGTAAATCTTTCCATTCCCCTGAGCCAGTTCAGTCACCACACGGCAGCCCCAGAGATCTTTTAAACGAGTTTTTCTCCTACGTGAAGTAGGGTGAAAGTGTTAGGTATCTAACTAGCCTGTCCTCTCCCCTGGGTCTCCTAGACGTTCACCAGCGCTGGGCCCTGGTGTGGCTGGCCTGCCTACTCTTGGCCTCAGCACTTTTCCTTCTCTTCCTTGTCAAAAGGAACCAAGTGAAAGGTGAGCACTTCCCGACCCCCCCCCACTCCCCAAGGGCAGGGCTGGGAGTTCCCCCTCGAGAGGGTGGCGGCTGAGCTCATGGGCTGCCCCTGCCCCTCTCCCCTAACAGGGTGGCTGAGGCTCTTGAAGGAGGACCTCCGCGCGGGGGGTGAGTGTGAGCAAGTGCCGGGCGGGGGGCCGCCCTCAGGGGGCCGGGCCTCGGGCCTTCTCACGTCTTCCTTTCCCCTCTATTCTCTCCCGCAGCTGTCGCCAGGGGCCGCGCGACTCTGCTCGTCTACTCAGCGGAGGACTCCGGTTTCGAGCGCCTAGTGGGCGCCCTGGCCTCAGCGCTGTGCCAGCTGCCCCTACGGGTGGCCGTGGACCTCTGGAGCCGTCGTGAACTGAGCGCGCAGGGCCCCCTGGCCTGGTTCCACGCGCAGCGGCGTCAGACCCTTCAGGAAGGGGGCGTGGTGGTCCTGCTCTTCTCGCCTGGGGCCGTGGCGCTATGCCACGAGTGGCTGCAGGACGGGGCGTCAGCGTCCGCCCCGCACGGCCCGCACGACGCCTTTGCAGCCTCGCTCAGCTGCGTGCTGCCTGACTTCCTGCAGGGCCGGGCGCCCGGCCGCTACGTGGGGGCCTACTTCGAAGGACTGCTCCACTCGGAGGCCGTGCCCGCCCTTTTCCGCAGCGTACCCGTCTTCTCCCTGCCCTCCCAGTTGCCCGACTTCCTGAGGACCCTGCAGGGGCCTGGCACCCTCCGTCCCGGGCGGCTCGGGGAGAGGGCGAAGCGAGTGTCCCGGGCCCTGCAGCCCGCCCTGGACCAGCTGCTTCAGTCTCCCGGGGATCCCGGGGATCCCGAGGACGGCACGCGGGTTGGCACGTGAGGCAGGGGCGACGGCTCGAATAAAGGCAGACGCTATTTTTCTACCGGTGCCTTCGCCTGTGTCCGTGACCGCCTCGCTGGCCTAGCACGACGCCCGCGGCCCTTTAACACCCGGACAGGTGCAGCCTGGCACCGCCTGCGGGTGGCTGACGTAAGGTGACGCAATGGCACATGGACTGCCACCATTGGCTGAGGGTGGGCCCTGCTCCGCCCCCCAGGCTGCGGAGCCGGCGGAGGCCGCACATCTTACGCCGGCAGCGGCTGCTGCGGCGTTGGGGAGGCTGAGCGGTCGGCGCCAACGGGCTGGGTGGGTCGGCTCTTCCTCCCACGCAGCCTACGCGGGTCTGGATCCTCCCCTGCCTGCTAGAGGCCGCGTCTTTGCAGCCTGCGGGCCCGCAAACCTGACCCCCTTCTCTTCAGATCCGGATATGGGCTCCACCCCCCTAGACCTGGGTTCCGTTCCAGACTCCTCCCCCCCCCCCCCCCCCGAGACCGCCCGTCCGGCCTCTACTACCCTAACACTTGGACTCTGACCCGTTCTCCCAAATTCCGCTGATCCTGGCCCTAATAACAATCCATATTCAGACCTTAAAACAATGAGTTGACTTATCCCTTTCTAAGGGAGGCCACCTCTCCCACGGTGACGAGGATAACTTACTCCCGTCTTGGAACTGCTGAACAGGCTCCTTTCTCACCACTTCCCCTCCCCCGCTCGTCCCCCCTAGTCTAGCCTCCAATTAATAACACAGATCCGGGCTCCCAGACCCGCGGCACCTCCGAACCAACCCTTTTTTCCTCACTTGACTCCTCCAGTGAGTCATTCCCATTCCCTCTTATCTACAGGTTCCCGGCTTGGGAAAAGATGGCCTCACTGCCCCGGAGGGGCCTGGTCCCACCTCTACTCTGGGGCCTGAGTCTCTTCCTTAGCCTCCCAGGTCCCGTCTGGCTCCAGCCTTCTCCACCTCCCCAGTCTTCTCCCCCAACTGAGCTCCATCCATGTCATACCTGCCGGGGACTGGTCGACAGCTTCAACAAGGTGGGTGCCTGAGCAGCCTTGTGGGAGATGGCCTAACCATGATAGCACAGGGGTTAAGAAGAGTTCTGGGATGCAAGTCTGCATGAGTCAAGTACCAGCTTGGTTGCTTACTAGTTGTATGACCTTGGGCAGGTTGCCTTTCTGGGCCTCAGTGCCCTGGGCAGTGAAACACAGAAGTGCTAGAATGTGCCAGGCACTGTACTTAACTATTACTAATGTTCTCTGTTTCCAGGGCCTGGAGAGAACAATCCGGGACAACTTTGGAGGTGGAAATACTGCCTGGGAGGAAGAGAAATTGTCCAAATACAAAGACAGGTAAGGGGCTGGAGAGATGGGTTTATATACCTCACCTCCTAGTCTTGGCTCTGCTGGTGGGGGCCTTGAAACTCTTGAGACTCAAATATCACTGACCATCTCTAGTACAGCAGTAAATTAGGCAAGCAAAATCCCATCTGCAAGATGCTTAAATTCCAGTTGAAGAGACAGTGAATAACTAAATAAATGATGTCACATCAAATGAAGAACAGGAAAGCAGGATAGACTACGGAAGGGTGGGAGGCATGGAGTTCAAGGTGTGACATTTGGACCGAAACCTGAAGGGAAGAAGTAAGCTATGTGACAGGGAAGGGATTTGGACAGAGTGGGACTGAGCTTGGTGTATTGGAGAAGAGGCTGGATGGGAGTGAGCAGACGAGAGTGATCGAACATGAAGCCAGGGTGCCTTGAAGGTCACAGAATGGTGTTTAGATTTCATTCTGAGTGTAATGGGAAATCATTGGGAAGTTTGGAGCTGAGAGGTGATGTCTTGTTTTTACCTTTAAAAGATCACTCACTGTGATGTAGCAAAACGGGACTGGAGTGGAGGAAGCAAGGAGACCATTTGGGAGGCTAGTCTAAGTACGACAGCAGCATGAGCAGGTGTGGTCCAGTTCTGAGTATATTTTGCAGATGGACTGATAGGGCTTGATGACAGAATCATTATGGGGTAGGAGAGAAAAAGAATAAAAAGTACTTCTAGGTTTGGGGCCTGAGCAACTGGGTGAATAAGTGGGGCTGTTTTCTGGTATGGGTAAATGTGAAGCAGGAGAGGATATAATATAGGGAAGGGGTGGGATTAGGTGTCCTTGAACATATTGGGTGGGATGTCCCTTAAACAGCCAAATAGAGTTAGATTGAGGCATCTGAGGTTCAGGGGAAAAGTAGGAGCTGGAAACCTGAATTGGGGGGTCATCAGCATATAGTCAGTATTATAAAGCCATGGGATGACATGAGACCATGAGACAAAAGGCCTGAGTGCTAGGCCCTCCCACTTTTCAAAGTCAAGTTAAGAAGGAATCAGCAATACTTGGAGTTAGATAGATCTGGTTGTCAGTTCTGACCCTGTGTACCCTTGGGAAGGTCACTTAAACCCTCTGAGCCTCAGTTTCTTCATCAGTAAAATGGGGACATTGATACTTGCTTTGCCTATTTCATAGGATCGTGGTAAGGATTAAACTGTGATGCCCACTAGAAACAAGAGATTTTGTTATTATGTAACGTTGGTTGTTTTCCTTTCCCTTAATGGGCCTCAGTTTCCTCATTTAGGAGTGAGGGGATCGGCCAAGATAACCTGAAGGACACTTTTAGCTCCTGTTTTCTGTTTGTATGGTTTTTGTTTTTTAAGTCCTCTCCTTCTATATGCCAGGCACATGCCAGACCCTTTAAATACAGAATATATGTGTGTATGTGTATGTATGTATTTTAAAAAAATTTATTGGGGTAAAAAAAATATATATATATATATACACATATAAATAAATAAATAATATATTTTATATATTATATATAATAACATATATAAATATATATAATGCAAACTTTGCCACTAGAGACATTTAGTACATTTACAGTGTTTTGCAACCTTTACTACTATCTCGTTCCAGAGCATTTTTATCAACCCACAGTGGAACTCCATACCTATGAAGCAGTCACTCCCCATTCTCCCCTTTCCCCAGCCCCTGGCAACCATTACTCTGCTATCTGTGTGGATTTGCTGATTTTACTGGAATCTATATGTGTCTGGCTTCTTTCAGTTAGTGTATTGTTTTCAAGGTTTGTTCATAATATAACATATGTCAGTAGTTCATTCCTTTTTAAAGCTTAATAATATTTCATTGTATGGCTTTACCACATTTTGCTTACCCATTCTTCAGTTGATGAACATCTGGATTGTTTCTACCTTTTGGCTATTGTATATAGAATTGCTGTTTTCCATTCGTTGGGGCATGTGACCAGGAGTGGAATTACTGATTCTTGGGGTAATTCCATGTTTAACCGAACTGCCAAACTGTTTTCCACAGTGACTGCACCATTTTTCTTTCCCACCTTCAATGTAGGAGGCTTCCAATTTCTCCACAGCCTTGCCAACACTTGTTATGTGATGTATTTTTAATCACATATACCCAGTAAGGGGATTACATTTCATTGCGCAAATGCAGGAACTGAGGCATCTTACAACACATCTGCAGGATGGGTTATTGTCTCCATTTTACAGATGAGAAAACAGAGGTTTGGGAGAGGTTAAGTGACTTGCCCAAGGTCACTCAACTAGATTCAAACCCAGGTCTATCTGACTCCCCAACTGAGTACCCTTTCCGTTACACCCTCTGGCCTTTCCTTTGGTGTCATGGCACAAGCTGGGTGGGAGAGGAGACCTTAAGGAGGGTGGTGGATGGGGTAGAACATAGTCCTGCCATCCCCACCCTGTCCGGGCAGTGAGACCCGCCTGGTAGAGGTGCTCGAGAGCGTGTGCAGCAAGTCGGACTTTGAGTGCCACCGCCTTCTGGAGCTGAGTGAGGAACTGGTGGAGAGCTGGTGGTTTCACAAGTGAGTTGTTGGGGGCCTTCCCAGGGAGGGGGCTACAGGCAGGGCCTGGTGGTAGAGGAGGGGGTTGCATGCTTGGGTCTGTGTCCTGGTTTGGCTCTTTCTTCCAAACCTAGATCTGCTAAGGACTTGGTTGCGGGGACCCAAGTTCTCACTGTGAGCCTCAGTTCACTCCTCTGCCAAATAGGGAGAGGGTGTTGGTCAGGTAGCCTTGTGGGTCTTATATCCAAGGTGGTAGTAGCACAGATATTTGGGGAGGCTGGGGGGCGGGCAGCACCTCTGGCACTGTCTCAGCCCTCCTTACTGTCATCCCCACCCCAACCCCTTTAGGCAGCAGGAAGCCCCAGACCTCTTCCAGTGGCTCTGCTCAGACTCCCTGAAGCTCTGCTGCCCATCAGGCACCTTCGGGCCCTCCTGCCTTCGTGAGTTTTCAAGCTCTTCTTGGGGGATAAGCAGGCATTGCCAAAGCCAGGGATCCAGTCCTGGTACTGTCCCACAGCTCGCTGTGTGAGCTCAGGTTGCTCAGATAATTCCTCTGGACCTTAGGTTCTCCTCTGCCTCACAGGGCTATTGAGATGAGCAGATCAGTGGGAAATAGCTGTGAGAAAAAAGTAATAGGGCTAGACAGTCAGATGGGGCTGTGGTTTTTCTCATGTGCATGAGAAGTGCCCTCACCCACACCCCCATTTTCCTATGCCTGAATCAGATCAGACCCATCCCCTGAACTAAGGTGACCTAGGGACAGGCAGGTGCTGCACTGAAGCCCCCATTTTCACCTTTTTCTGCACACAGTCCTGAGGGAGGAGCTGTACCTACCACCAGCCCCTTTTAGAAAAATCTCTCTGGATGCTTCAGATAAAGACGTACTGACCCGAAGAATAAAAAATAAATAAATTGAAAACAAAAAGGGGAGTTAGTGACAAAGATGATTAATTCAGTCTTTATAAAAAGGAAAGATTTGTAAGTAATCTGTTCTACAGGAGGGTATCAGTTAAGTACATGTCCCATGAGGTATTATGTGGCCCTGAAAATTAAGTTTCTTGCCCAAAAATGTTTAATGATATGGGGGAATATTCTCTGTGTTCACGATTGTATTTGTGATGTTACCTGGTTTGGTGTTTGCCCACAGCCTGTCCTGGGGGCCCAGAGAAGCCCTGCGGTGGCTACGGGCAGTGTGAAGGGGAAGGGACTCGAGGGGGCAGCGGGCGCTGTGACTGCCAAGCCGGCTACGGGGGCGAGGCCTGTGGCCAGTGTGGCCTTGGCTACTTTGAGGCAGAGCGCAACGCCAGCCATCTGGTATGTTCGGGTAGGTAGCCAAGAGGCATGGGGCTGGGCAGGAACCGATGGGGTCCCTGCCTGCCCATCCTCACACTTTCTCCATTCCCCCAGCTTGTTTTGGCCCCTGTGCCCGCTGCTCAGGCCCTGAGGAATCAAACTGCCTCCAGTGCAAGAAGGGCTGGGCCTTGCATCACCTTAAGTGTGTAGGTGAGTGAGGCCTGCCCTCGGTGTGGGAAGGTGGTCCCCATCCACACGCACACCTCTGGGCTAGACAAGTACAGTCCCCATCTTCATGGAGATCTCAGCCTGGTTGGAAAGGCAGAAGAGTAACCAGGCAGTTAGAGTATAGATGGATCTCTGTGCTGTTAGAGATGTCCCTGAGCCACCTCGGGGCGGGGAGGGGTGGTCAGGAAAGGCTTCTTGGAGGAGGTACCACTTAGGCCAAGTCTTGAAAATTGAGAAAGGATTAGCCAGGGAAATGAAATACTTAACTTGGGGTCAGGAAGCCTGGGTTCAAGACTTGGTTTGGTCTCTGTCCTGCTATTTCTGTAGACGAGGGTAAAGGCTAAGCTGCTATAACAGAAAGATCATCAAAGACTGTGGCTTAAAGAATATAGAGTTTTATTTTTATCTCTATCACAGTCTCAAAACAACTGGTCCAAGCCAGGCAGGGAAGTTCTGCTTGTCACAATCATTCTGGGACCTAGTACTGCCTGTCTTACTGTGTGGTCATCCCCTTGGGACGGTTCTGTTGTTTGAGGTTGGGTGACAGGTACCTCCGTGTTCCATGAACCGACACTCAGGAAGTGAGAATGGGAAGAAAGTGCATGGAGGAGTCCAATTCTGCCATTTTAAGGCCAAGCTAAAAGTGGGGCACATCACTCCTGTTTACATCCTGTTGGCCAGAACTCAGTTTCAGGTCATGCTTAGCTTTGAGGCAGATTGGAAAACGCAGTCTCTGGCTGGGCAGCCCTGAGTCCCGCAGCACCTGTGCCTCTGGCACACGGCCTGCGGTCTCTGGCCCACTGTCTGAGTGGGGGCAGGTCTGTTCCCCAACAACCCTGGCCTCGGCTTCCCTGCTAGTGCAGTAGAGACTGAAACTCCTGCCCTGCCGGCCTCTCTGCAGACATTGACGAGTGTGGCACAGAGCGAGCCAGCTGTGGAGCCAACCAGTTCTGTGTGAACACAGAGGGCTCCTATGAGTGCCGAGGTAAGTGCCAGTCCCAGAGTGGAGGGTGGTGGGGAAAGTAGGAGGACCTGCTCCATGCCTTTCCCCCTAATTTCTTCAGAAGTGGGGCTTCCCCCTCCATAATCCACCCTGGGCCTACGGGCAGCTCTCACTCATCTGTCCTCTCACTTCTCCAGACTGTGCCAAGGCCTGCCTGGGCTGCATGGGGGCAGGCCCAGGCCGCTGTAAGAAGTGTAGCCCTGGCTACCAGCAGGTGGGCTCCAAGTGTCTCGGTGAGTCTCCTGCTACTGGGGCATAGACGCAGTGGAGTGTTTTGTCCACCATGAATTGAGAACGGCTGGGGGGATATGGACAGGGCAGGAGAAGGAAGGGTGGAATGTTGTTTGGGCAAGGGCAGAGGGGAGTGTCTGGATGTGAGATGGGAATCAGGGTTGCTGTATGTGGGACTCTGGCAGTGGGGGCCTGACCCTGGCTCACCCTCCCTTAAGATGTGGACGAATGTGAGACAGAGGTGTGTCCAGGAGAGAACCAGCAGTGCGAGAACATGGAGGGAAGCTATCGTTGTGTCTGTGCCGAGGGCTACAAACAGATCGAGGGCATCTGTGTGAAGGAGCAGATCCCAGGTGAGCCTCCTAGTGGCCCCCAGAAACCCGAGGAGGGGAGGTGCTTATCCAGGGGGAGGACAGGCAAGACCCTTCTCCAGGCACCCACAGGCCCTTCCCCATGCCCCTGGGCACTGTCTGCATGAGGCTGCACTGAGCCTCAAACCCTACATCTTATCTCCAGGCTGACTTCTAGCCATCTCACACCTCCCAGGATAGAAAGAAAATCACACTTGGTGTCAAATCACTCTGCCTCCATTCTCATCTGTCCAATGGGACCAATTCTTGCCTGGGGCTGCTGAGAGCTGTTGCAGGCTGTAGGTGTGATGAGGTGAAGGACAGTCACACTGATGACAATAGGGACCACATGCACAGCTCTGGCCGTGTGTCAGATGCTCTCCCGAGCATGTGGCATGTATTAATTTCTTTTGCTTCTAAAACAAATCCAGTGCTGTTGGTATTACTCTCATCCCCATTTTACACAGTGGAAACTAGGATGCAGAGATGAAATAACTTGCCCAGGGCTACGTGACAAGCAGATCACAGAGACAAGAGTCAAAGCCAGGCAGTCCGGCTCTGAAGCTGGGCTAGTACACACGCTGTGTCCTGATGTGTCCACCACATGGCCTTGGGCAAACCTCTTTAACTCTCTGAGCCTTAGTTTCCCACTCAGTGAGATAGGGACAATGACTGCCCCGTTGGAGTTGTTCTCAGTGGCAAATGACATCGTTTGCCAGGCAGGCAGGCATGCGGCGTGGGGAGCTCCAGGAACAGGGGAGGAGTAACAGGTGCGTCTCTTGCTCTTCAGAGTCAGCAGGCTTCTTCTCAGAGATGACAGAGGACGAGCTGGTGGTGCTGCAGCAGATGTTCTTCGGGGTCATCATCTGTGCTCTGGCTACACTGGCCGCCAAGGGCGACTTGGTTTTCACCGCCATCTTCATCGGGGCTGTGGCGGCCATGACCGGCTACTGGTTGTCAGAGCGCAGTGACCGCGTGCTGGAGGGCTTCATCAAGGGCAGATAATCTCTGCCACACCTGCAGGAGCTCTTCCTATCCAGACTGTCCCCAGAGGTCAGCCTCTCTCCTGCCTGGACACTTGAGGCAGCTTGCTTTATTTTTGAGTAGGGTAAGCACCCTCTATCCACCAGGCCTGGGCAGGTGAGGCTCTTGGAGTGAAAAAGTAGCTCTGAATATGGATGCCATGAGATCTTGGCCTGGGGGAGCTGGGCACACTTCACAACGTGTGTGAATTTTTAAAAAGTATCTCCTTGTGGTGACTGCTAATGGGCTTTAGCCCCCGCTCAGGATGGGGGGGGTTCTCTGCGAGGGTGGGCCCATCACAGCCCCCTCCTGCCAGCTGCATGCTGCCAGTTCCTGTTCCGTACTCACGCCCCTGCCCCTCAGCCACTGATTATTTATTCATCTCAGGAAATAAAGGTCTTGGAAAGTAGAGAAGCTTCAGTCTCATCACCTGCCTCCTACTCCCCATGGGTTGGCCTGAGCTACTGAGAGCCCCCAGCCCTTGGGGAAATATTCTAAAACCCTAGGAAATTGAGGGTTACCCTGATGGAGGAGCAGTAGAGGGAGGATCAAGAGGCTTTGACCTAAGTAGTGTTAAGAGTTGGAGGGGAGGAGGAACTAGGCTTTGGAGTGGAACTTCCTGGGTTCAGTGCCAGCTATCATTTGCCAAAAGATCCTGGACAAATGACTTTTTCTCCGAACTTCACTCTTCCCATCTGTAAAATGGGCATGATAGTGCTTTTCACTCAGGCTTAATATGAGAAGTAAGATGATGGATATGAGGGGCGCCTGGGTGGCTCAGTGGGTTAAAGCCTCTGCCTCAGCTCAGGTCATGATCCCAGGGTCCTGGGATCGAGCCCCACGTCGGGCTCTCTGCTCAGCAGGGAGCCTGCTTCCTCCTCTCTCTCTGCCTCTCTCTCTGCCTTCTTGTGATCTCTGTCAAATAAGTAAATAAAATCTTTAAAAAAAAAAAAAGATGATGGATATGAAGAGCTGAAGACAGTGCACAACAGACAAGAGATGCTACAAATTATTGGTAGCCATTATTCCTAAAGCCTCTGTTGGAAGAATCAAGTGCTCTTTCCTTTTTAAGTCCTCTCCTCCCCAACATACACAGGACTTGGGACTGCTGGGGGACAGGGACTACTACCTCCTCTCTGAACAGGATCCTGGCATGGCCAGAGGGAGGCATAAGCCAACTCCTCAGGGTTTATTTCTTTGGCACAAAGAGGACAGTCAGTCTGGACAAGCAAGCCTCATCTCTCCACACTGGGGAGTCTGGAGGGGTGTCTGGGGGTAACTGGACCCCATATCCCACACCCAAATCCATGCATGTCCACCCTGTATTCCGCGTAAGTCACAGCCTCTGTGCAAGATACCCGTTGGAAAAAAAAATATTAAAAAACAAACCAAAAAAACGGGGGTAGGTTCATGCCCGACTGTTTTCAAGTGACTGTCAGGTGGTAGCCCGGGAATGCCAGTTTTTCAAATGTTCAGCTGTCCCAATGGGCCATGCCCTATGGCCATCGAGGGTGGGGCCCTGGTCCTGCGTTCCTTGATTTCTCAGAGCTCAATGGTGTCACTGGAGGCGCTGCGGGAGTCCCCAGGCTTGCTGCGAGGCTGGACCTCACTCTGAGGTTCCCCGGGCCGGTCGGGGGGTGGGGCTGGGGCTGGGGCAGGCAATAGCTGCACGGTGCTGGGCAGCTCATCCAGGGGCAGACTGTCCACCGATGACAGCCCGTGACGCCACGGGTTCCAGCTGATCTTGAGCGAGCCCCGGGAAAAGCTGTCCATGGAGCTGCGAGAGGGCGCCCCCTCAGGGTCGTCCGCGACGTGCGGTGGGACCGGGCCGCGCACGCGCACGTCGCTGAGAGACCGGCAGCGGCCCCGCATAAGAGAAGAGCCGGCGCCGTCGAGCTCGGCGTCGGGGTGGCTGCCCCGCCGCGGCCGCAGCGCGCCCCCAGGCGGCGAGGAGGCCAGGCCGCGCAGGCCACAGCGCCGGAAAACGCTGTCTCGC
This sequence comes from Neogale vison, assembly GCF_020171115.1. Classification (NCBI taxonomy): domain Eukaryota; kingdom Metazoa; phylum Chordata; class Mammalia; order Carnivora; family Mustelidae; genus Neogale; species Neogale vison. The sequence continues at coordinate 172,732,805 of NC_058096.1, read as the reverse complement.
ACCAGGTGCTCTCGAAAGAGCGCGGCGTCGATGCTGCGGCTCAGGTTGATGGGCGATGGCGGCCGCAGATCCAGCTCGCTCATCGACGGCGCCGGCCCCACGCTGTTGCGGGACAGTCCCGGGCCACCCTGGGGGCCTCGGCCCAAAGACGCAGCCGAGCCCCAGGCGCCTGAACTGGGCGTGGCGGGCGGCCCGCCCTCCGCCGGGTTGCGGATGAGACTCTTGCTGATGTCCAAGCTGCCTGCGCGGAGGCCACTGGGCCCTGCATAGCAGTTGTTGGGTCGCTCAGGCACCTCGCTCTTGCCTGAGGGCGTGGGGCACGCCAGGCGTAGCAACTTAGCCCAGCAAGCGTGCTCCGTGGGCGGCCGGGGCCGTGCGGCGGCCACAGCAGCCAGCGCCAGGGCCAGGGCCCAGGTCAGCTCCAGCAGGCGCAGCCAGAAGTGGACACCCCACCAGGCCCACGAAAAGCGACCCACCCGGCCTGGGCCTGGGTATAGCCAGAGCGCGGCCGCCAGCTGCAAGCCACTGGCCAGCAGCCCCAGCGCGCCGGCCACGGCCAGCAGCCGCGGGCCCGGGCTGGCATCCCAGCCCCGAGGCCCGTCCAGCAGGCGGCGACGGCAAAGGCAGAGCGTGCCCAGAGACACGGTCGCGCCCCAGGCGCACGACAAGCCCTGAGCCAGGAGGTTGAGCACAGGCCGCACCGACAGCAAGTCAGTAGTCAGCAACCCCACGCCGTGCACCAACGCCAGCGCTCCCAGCAGGAGCGGGTTCTGCAGCTGCTGGGGCAGCCCCACGCCTAGACCGAGCAGGGTCAGGGCCGCCAGCGCAGTGAGCAGCAAGGGGAAGGGCAGGTTGTAGAGTACCAGGCCGGCGCGTAAGCCCAGCCGTGCCTGAGAGCCGTAAGGGTCGGCGAGCATGTAGGCGGATCGAAGCCCGGATGCTATGAGCACCAGCACCGCCGCCACCAGAGCCAGCCGGGGCCCCACAGGGGCGGCTGCCAGGGAGGCCAGTGCCAACAATGCGGGCAAGAGGAAGAGCACCCCCACCCCATAGACGTGCAGCTCCCAGGAAAAGCTCAGCACCCGCCGGAGGGGACCCCAGCGCAGAGGAGGTGCGGTAGCATTGGCGGGGGGGCTGGTGGCTGGGGCTGATGGTACGGAGCTGGCTGAGGGCTCCGGAGGGGGTGGCTGGCCCAGGGCGCGCTGCGTGGTGACCCGAATGAGGCCCCGGCGTGACGTTGAGGGGGCCTGGACTGGGGGTGCTGGGGGATGGCTTTGGGGGCGCCCCGGCCACTCCTCGGCTTCATCTGAAATAACAATATCAAAATAGCCCTTTGAAAAGTGCTTTTTGATTTTCCACATTCTCTAGTGTGGTGGGCAAGTTATTAAACTTTTCTAAGCACATCTGTGCTCGCTTCAGCAGCACATATACTAAACTTTTCTAAGCACATCTATAAAATGGGGATGGTAATAGCACCTACCTCATTGGGGTGTGGGCAGGATTAAGGGCTTAGCATAGTGCCCAACACCCAATAATGTTAAATGATGTGACCTATCGCTTTTACTAATAAAATACCAGCAGTTCTCAGCATTGGCTGCCCATTAGAATCACCTGGAGAACAAGTGAATCAGATTTCCTTGCGATGGTGCCTGGGTATTGGAATTTTTAAAAATCTCCACTGATTTGCAGGAGTTGGAGAAACTGCACTAAATATATCCAAGTCACATTTAAGAATATTCTAGCCCCCAAAGGACAAATGACTTGTCCCAGAGTACCCAACGAGCATTAGTTTATTATCCTGAGTTTTTTGAAGGAGGTCCTGGTCAGTTCCTTTAAACAGGTGTTCGTGCCCATTCACTCCTTCCAAATACCTCACACAGGTTTTTAGTTATTAGACAGAGTACCCACTCCCTCCCAGAGCCTAGCCATGCCCTCACCTGGCTGCAGGGCCCCCACAGGGCTCTCTGTTCGATTTGTAGCTGGGCCGGGGTCCAAGGGGCCAGGAATGAGGGACTTGGGGGTACCTGGGGTCTCCAATGCTCCTCTCACCCGCTGGGGGGAGATGGGGTCTGCTCCATTCATTGCCGCTATCTCTGAAATAACAAAAGCAGTCATCACTTTGTCTGACCTTCCAGCGGTCCCCGAAGTCTGAGCCCCCAAAAGGGAGGCACAATCACCCTCATTTGGCAGAATGAGGAAAATGGTACCAAGAGGGACCAGAGGTCACACAGAAACTGGGCCATCCAGCTACCCTGGAACACTGCCCCCTCCCAGCACTGCTCAGTACCCTCAGTTTGATACCCACCTGGCTTAGGCTGCCCATCCGGAGTCTCTGTGGTAGGGGGACCTGAGGGCTGGGGTCTTGGTGAGCCCCTAACATCAGGAAGATCAGCCTGTTTGGGCGAGGGACTTGAAAGACTGACTTCCCAGGTCTCTTCGCCTCCAGTCTTCTTGGGGAGCTCCACTGGCAGCCCCTCAGCAGGAGGAAGGCTTTTGGCCAATACCAGGTCTGGCTGGGACCCAGGCTCCTGAGAGGACACCACCTCAGCTGGGGATACCAAGCCAACATGAGGGAGTTCAGGATCTTGTTGGGTGAAGAGGGGCCCTCGAGCTGCCTCCTGGAAGTCCTCACCTCCTCCCTGTTCTTCTAGCACTGGCCTCCTGGTAGTGCCCAAGTGGGGAGCAAGAGTGTGTGGAGGGCCCTGGTGGTCTAAGGGGGGCATTTCTGAGATGCTGATCTTGGCTTTGTCCACCAGACCCTCATCTCTAGGTGGTCGTTGCTCTACTTGGCCTCCAGGCTCCTCTGGTTCTGTGGAGGGAAGAACTGTGGCTATCCCAAGTTGGAGTCTGGGAGTTATGGGGATGAAAGTGAGATGGGGGAGGCCTACTGGATGGGGAGCTGGTGCTTCTTGCTCTATAGGCTCCTGTGAGTCAGGCAGTCCTGTCCAGCCATGAGAACTTGACCCTCGAGCCATCTGGAGGTCATCAGTTACTGGGAGTCCTTCTCTCTGAGCCCTGTGGGATGCTTTAGGTCCATGCAAGGCTGGGCCAAGGGGAGAGTCTGCTGGCTTCTCGGGTGCTTCCTCAGCAGGGGCATGGGGAACATTGGAGTTCCAGGGGCCCTCATCTCTGGACTTTCCCCAGAGGAAGTCGAGGGCCTGGGGCTCTGTGCCTGTAGGGCCCTGGGGGTGGTTTCCTGGGATCAGATGTGGTTCCGAGTCCTCAAGTGGCTTGGGAAGGCCCCGGCCCAGGGCAGGGCCAGCCCCCAGGGACAGCAGCAGCAACAGCAGCAGGGGGCCACATCCACGGCCCCATGGGCTGGGAGCCATGGTCCACTCTGATGCCTGGGCCTAGAACACTCAACTTCCAGTCCTCCCTGGATGACCCTAAAAAAAGAAGGGGGATGACATGTGAACACTGGGAGTGCCCATAGCTGCCCCAAGATGGATGGTGGGAAAGAAAGAAGAGAGATGGAAAAGCTCCCCCTTCTTCAGCCCCTTTCTGTTCAACTTATTCATGCTGCCCAGAGTGACCTTTTAAAACTGCATCTCTGGTCATGCCACTTTCCCTACTTCAAAACCTTCAATGGCTTCCTCTCCTAGTCTTCCAAGGCCACAGCAGGCTGCTTATCTATCCCACTGGACTCTTCAGTGCCCCAGTCCTTTGCTCCTGCTATTTAAGCCTGGAATGCCCTCTCCTCCTTCACTTGCTGAAATCCTACTTCTTTCAAAGATTTTATTTTATTATTTATTTGACAGAGAGAGAATGTGTATGCAAAAGAGCCCAGGCATGGGGTGGAGCAGAGGGAAAAGGAGAAGCAGACTCCCCGCTGAGCAGGAACCATGATGTGGGGTTTGATCCCAGGACCCTGGGATCATGACCTGAGCTGAAGGCAGATGCTTAACCGACTGAACCACCCAGATGCCCTATGAAATCCTATTCTCAAAGGCCTGGCTCAAATATCAGAGAGGTGGAGAGGGAGAGGGACAGAGGGATCTGGGTTTAAATCCCAGCTTTGCCATTTCCTGGGTGACTTAACTTCACCTCTCCAAATTGTGGTTTTTCTATCAGTAAAATGGGTACCTAAGTCAAGGGAGCTCTTACAAGACTCACCTAACAAAACACATCATAGGCCAGGCCCGTAAGAGGAGTTTAAGAAGTTTAATAAGCATTAATGCCTTTTCCCTTTGTCCAGAAAGCTTTTTTTCCCCACTAGCCCCCTTAACTACATCAGCAAATAATTTGAACACATAGTGGTAGTCCTGCGGGATTAAAAGCAGTGAACAGATTGACAAGATACCTGCCCTCACGGAGCTAGCATTTTGGGATAAGAGACAGACAATGAATAGTTTTAAATAAGGTGAGCTATGAAGAAAATAAAACAGGGTTAAGAAATAGGCAGATGGGGGGCTATTTTACACAGTGGGTAGCAGGAGGCCTTTGGGGTAACATTTAAGCTAGATGCTGAATGAGAAGAAGGTGCCAGCCATTTGAAGATATGGGGGGAAAGTATTTGGCAAAGGGAACAGAAAGTGCTAAGGCCCTGATGCAAAATGTATGAGTGAACTCAAGAAACGAAAAGGCTAGTGTGGCTGGAGTATAGGAAATGAAGGAGAACGTAGCAGAGGGAGATAAATTCAGAAAGGTAGGGCTAGATCACAAGGGGCCTTGTAAACCAGAGTGAGGCACCTGGATTTTATCCCAAGTATCACAGGAAGCCAATACAAGCATCAAGCCCGGTGTTTTAAAAGGGGTGAGCGGCGCCTGGGTGGCTTAGCTGGTTAAGCACATCTAACTCTTGGCTTTGGCTCAGGTCATGATCACAGGGCATGAGATCGAGCCCCACGTTGGGACCTGTCCTGACACTAGAACCTGCTTGAGATTCTTTCCCTCTCCCTCTGCCCCACTGGCGCACACACACTCTCACCTCCAAATAAAATAAATAGGGGGGAGAGAAAATAAAGGGGGAGAGAAAATCCGGGTGAGATATGATGGTGGCTCTTTACAGCTTAGACATTTCTTTCCCTGACACCCCCTCTACCCTTTCCCATCATCCTGGTCACAGAATGTAATCTCCTGTCTCCTCCCTGGACCTGGGGCATCTCAGGGGCTGCAGCAGCATATTTATTTCTTGTCTTCAGCCCCTGCGTATGCCTGGCCCTGCATAGATATCCCCTAAAGGTTCCTCTTCCTGAGAGCTCCTAGTTAAGCCAGGGAGGCAGGAAGGGACCCGATAGCCAGGAGACAGTGGGCAGGAGCACATCAACTGTGAGAGAGGAGAGGCCTGGGTGTGTTTAGGGGCAGAGGCCCTGCTCCCTTCCTCTCTGGGAAGCAGGTATGCCCAGAGTTCCCTGGCTTCTCATCCTTGGTGCCTCACCTACACCTTGAGAATCCAGTGGAAACTCCAGGGGCTCTCTCCCAGAAATGTCCTGGTTCATCCAAGGTTGTGGACAATTTCAGGGGTTTCAAAGATCCCTTAAACCCATTCAGAAAATGGGCGCGTGGGTGGCTCAGTGGGTTAAGCCGCTGCCTTCGGCTCAGGTCATGATCTCAGGGTCCTGGGATCGAGTCCCGCATGGGGCTCTCTGCTCAGCAGGGAGCCTGCTTCCCTCTCTGTCTGTCTGCCTCTCTGTCTACTTGTGATTTCTCTCTGTCAAATAAATAAATAAAATCTTTAAAAAAAAAAAAAAACCCATTCAGAAACTGAGTTTAGATTCTGCCTTGAGGTCTTGTTAGTTTCATTTCTCAAACATTGGCTGAACCCCATGCCCTACTCCTAGCCCAAACTAGGTGCTGGGGACCCACAGAGAAGACCCAGTTGGTGTCAGGAGTTGGGGCCAGCCCAGGAGGAAGGCCTGAAGGGCCACTAACCCATGTCCCGGTTAAGAACAGTGCTCCTGTGTTGAGCACTCACCCACTGAGGCTCCTGCGCTAAGATTAGCTGCATGTCCTCCATCTCATCCAACCCTCCCAACACAAGCAGGTGTGGGTATTACCATTTCAGAGGGTAAGAAGGAGAGGTTCAGAGGGGTGTAGCAAATTGCCCAAGGTCACACAGCCAGCGAATGACCACACCAGGGGTTGTGAAACCAGCAACGGCTCATTTTGAACATGGGGGTCCAAAAGCTTTTCAGAGGAGGCACTTGAGTTAGGCCTTCAATGATAAGCATAAGCCATCTGCTCGCCAGCCGCAATTCAAACGAGATTTAGGCATCTGTGGACAAGGAGGGGGCTGCCCAGACCTAGGTTCCTGCTACAGGAGACATTTTTTGAGATTTTTGTGGGGTGAGGGATAGGGGGTATCTCCCTGACCTAGGGACTGGGGAGAGGCCGGCCTGGGGGCAGGGCGAGGGCCGCCGCAGGGCAGCCTCCGGAGCTGGTCCAGCTCGGGTTACCTCTCCTCCTCCGGCTCCTCTCCCCTGGCTCCGCGCCTTCCCGCAGTGTCCCGGGTGGGGGTGGGCGATGGTGCAGGCTCTGCCGCTCGTGCCCAGAAAGGGGGCTGCAGGCCACGCTCCCTGCCGGGGCCCTGCCATCGCCCCCTCCCTGGGTCAGCTCCTCACCTGGGCGCCGCGCCGGCAGCCCCCGCGTTCACCTTGCGCGCGTCCCTGCAGCCGCTTGCTGCGCCGCATCCTCCGAGATGCTCAGACTTGGCTAACAGAGCTCGGCGCTGCCGATCGCGGAGCCCGCCCACAGGAACACCATCCCTACTTAACCCTTTCCCCTTAGGGGTGGATTCTTGTCCCAGTCCTGACCTCCCCTCTCTCAGAGATTCTCAGGGCTAAGAGGAAACTGAGGTACCTCCGAGCAATTTGGGAATCCCTTCCGCAGCCTCCCTGAATCAGGGACAGCCAATCCCGTTTTGCACACCCCGTGGGACGTGGAGCTCACTTCCTTTATACCTATATACCTGTATTCTTACAGGGATACAAACATACTTACATACCTATGGGTAAATCCTTCCTACAGTTTGCTATTTATCCTTCAGATCTTTTTCTTTTCCTTTTTAAAATTTTTTTGTTAGCTTCAGAGGTAGCTTCTGATCTTTTTCAATGCACAGTCACATATACATTTTAAATAGAAATGAGATCACACTGTACATACTGTTCTGAAACTTGCCTTTTTTCTCTTCACTGTGAAATATATCCTGGCACATTTTCCATACAAAGTTCTACAGATCCATCTCATTTCTTATATCTGCTGTTGAGAACTGAAGTATATAGTCAGCCTATAATTTTTTATTGATCCAGTCCTGAGGTTGAACATGTAGATTGTTACTAGCCTCTTGCTAGCAGGAATAATAAGGCAGGGACCATTCCTGCATAGACCTCTTCATGTACAAGCACTAGTGTACCTATCAGATAATTTCCTACCTAAGGTATGGTTAGACCCATGAGTCTGCACATTTTCAGGTCAGATAGACACTCAGATGTCTCTGGTCCCTCTTTGGACAGCTTGTGATATACTCCATGTCCAGCATTGGGTTCAACATAAACATTAAGAGAAATCTACAGAAGGAATACATGTGGTCGCTTAATATGATGTAAAATCTTTAATGCCATGGAGAAATTTCCAGGGTTGATTGTTGCTTATTTATTTAAATTTCAGTCATTTGATATAAAAATGATGTATGCTGGTTGTCCCAAGATAAGGAACACAGAAATGTTCAAAGAACACATTCATTCTCTTACTCTTGGCTTCTTCAAGTCGGTCTCCCCAGGTGTGCCCACCATTAGCATATTGTTTCTTTTATTTAAAAACATACATGTGCATGTCTTTCTTTTCACAAAAATGGGATCATACTATGCATATTTTTCTATAACTTTTTTTTTGCCTTAAGCAATGTATGTTGGAAACATTCTGAAGGGTATACATACATATAAGCTCCAGCCTTTTCCTCCAGCTAGCCACACAGTGCCACATGGTGTGGATGCACTGTCATTTACTCACGTTCCCAGATTCTCCTACTGAAGGGGGTATAGCTGGGTGACAGCTATTTTTGTTCCTACTAGAAACAATACTGCAATAAACATACCTACATACCTATACATACATCTTTACATGGTGATTCTCTAAATTTTCTGATAATTATTTGTATGATCACATTTTTGTTAATATCTATCTGTCTATCTACCTGTCATCTATATACCTTCCTACCTATCCATCCTATTCCTAATTATTAAAAGGCAAATAGTGGTTGATGTGATTTTTATCTAATTTTGCTTTCCTGTTTACCAATATTCTACACAACTATGTATTTCTTTTAGGATCAGAGACAGGAATGATAAATATCATTTTAAAAAGAAAGAAAGAAAATTATTGCTAGGGTTGAGCAGAGATTTCCCTCCCTCTCTACCTCTGGGTCTCACAGAAGAGCAACCCTCAGCTCTCAGCTGTGTCTGACATGCTGCAGTGTGAAATGTGTTCAGAGCCTGAATCCAGCTTTTCTGACTCTAGGAGAAGGACGGGGCTTTTCCCAGTTCACCTAATCATCTGACCAGCTCCACTGTTTTCTTTGTGGGAACCCCTTCAGAATTGTAAAGGCACCTCTCATTTCTTTAGAATCTTCTCCCTTCAGGCAAACCCTCCTGGTTCTTTCAACCTTTCCTCAAAGGACAGGATTCTGGGCTCTCGCCATTGTGACATCTCTCCTCTGTTGGCTTCTTACCTGGTCAACAATATTCTCTTTAAAGCATAACTCTTGAACGGGGACCTGGGTGGCTCAGTCCATTAGGTGTCTGACTTCTGGTTTCAACTCGGGTCGTGATCTCAAGGTGGTGAGATTCAGCCCTATGTTGGGTCCCCGGATTCAGCATAGAGGCTGATTCTCTCTCTGTCTCTGTCTCTCTCTCTCTCTCTGCCTCTCACTCTGTCTCTCCTGCTCATGTTCTCTTTCTCTAAAATAAATAAGTAGATATTTAAAAAGATAAAGTGTAACTCTTGTAACTGAACCCAGTTGGGAACAAAGCTGGACTTTCACCTCCCCTTCTTAGATTCTCCTCCATTAATATGGCCTCACACTGAATTAATGATTCTGGCAGCTGCATCCCTGTGTTGCCCAGTATCCACTATTATGTCTTCCTCACCTCTTTGTATGCATTTGGTTTCTTGACCCTCAGTGTAGGGCTCAACATTTGTTTCTTGTGTTTTTCTCTTATTAGATCTAGTCAGTTGTTCTGATCTTGTGGGATGTCTTCTGGATCCTGGTTCTATATATAATAGATAACTGGCATTTTTTTTAAGCATTGTCCAAGGTCCGTTTCTCTTCCTGGTAGCACCCTAATTTCCTTTGAGGAACTGATGTCTTCTCCCTCATGGGTAGTCTTGTAGGGAGGGTAGCTCTAGGGGTCCACTACCGAAGCTGAGGGGTCCAGGTCCCTCCTCTTATTGCCTCCTGTGAACTCTCTGGTGGGACTTCTTTGGAGATGCTGAGATTCCCTCAGCAGGCTCAGAGCTGGCCTGGTTCCCTTCCTCAGTTTCCCCCACGAAGGACTACCCATTCATCCCTGCAAAGTCTTACTGACCTGACAGTGCCCAGCCCCCCAGTCCAGAGGATCATCCGGCTGCTCCCTGCTTGCTGTCTTTAGAGGCAGGAGTCCCAATCCCATTGTGTTTCCCAACCATGGACTGGTAGGGGTTTTGAGATTTCAAACAAAGGCAAGAGAGATTATGATCCCTTTGGCCAAAGGCCAAGATGAAAGGTGATCCTCTGGAAAGAGGAGACTGGCTGGGGGTGGAGGTGAATATAAGTGGGGAAGATGGAGTGCCAGGCATAGGTGGGGAGCTCCAATAGGAGCTGCCAGCATCAGTCTGGAGACTCTGGGAGGCCAGTGATGGGTGGAGGATGATTTAAGCCCAAGGGCGATGATCAATGGCTCCATCTACGAAGCACTTAGTTGGTCAGGGGCTGTGCTACACACCTTATTACACGCATTATTCTTTTTAAGTCCTCACAACAACCTATGTATTATTATGCTGTCCACTTTACAGCTGGCAAACTGAAGCTCAGAGAGCTTAAGTAATTTCTTCAAGGTCACACAGCAAATAAGAGGCCAAGCTCTAAGTCTGACTTTAGAACCAGCACCCTTAATACCGATGGCACCATCCCGCCCCTGAGGAAGTATCTCAGAGAGGGGAGATGGTGAGGTGAACAAAGCTGGACTGTGTTAGGAGTTTGAGTCTATGAAAATAGGCCTCCAACTTGGATTCTCTTTTGAAAGGACTTCAACAGGGTTTGGGAGTTGTCGAGAGCTCCCACCCAAAAGTACATTGGGAGGTCCCAAGGAAGGGGAGAGAGAAGGAAAAGACAAAGGCGTTGTGGCTGGCAATGATGAAGCCTCCTGTCTAGACAATGCCCAGGACAGCTGGCTGCATTTTCATTCTGGCTGGTCCCTGGCAGGCACAAGCAAAGATACAAAAGACAGAACAGGTGGGAGAGGGTGCAGCCTGGCGAACCTTCTCTGTTCTGTGCCTGCTGTCCTGTACTGGGACGGGGTGGGTAGAGCATTAGACTTTTTCACTAAACTTGCCCAATTAAGCCTCAAGTGTTCCTGGAATTTTTTTTAAAGATTTTATTTATTTATTTGACAGAGAGAGATCACAAGTAGGCAGAGAGGCAGGCAGAGAGAGAGGGGCAGCAGGGTCCCTGCTGAGCAGAGAGCCTAACATGGGGCTCTATTCCAGGACCCTGAAATCATGACCTGAGCCAAAGGCAGAGGCTTAATCCACTGAGCCACCCAGGCGCCCCAGGTTCCTGGAATTTTAACACGTTCTTTCTCAGATGTTAACCTGTATGGATATTGGCTGAATGAACCTTTTATTTATTTTTTATTTTATTTATTTATTTATTTTTAAGATTTTGTTTATTTATTTGACAGAGACAGAGCACAGGGGGAGCAGCAGGCAGAGGGAGAGAGAGAAGCAGGCTTGATGCAGGGCTTGATTCCAGGAACCTAGGATCATGACCTGAGCTGAAGGCAGACGTTTCACCACCTGAACCACTCAGGTGCCCCTAAATGAACCTTTTAAAAGGATACTTTTTGTGTTAGTAAATCTGATAATCTGGTACACACTTTAAAACCAACTTCCCTCTCACTTCCAATTCCTTTTAACTCATTCTGGTACTTCTGATTATTTCTTCTGATTTTTTTTTAAAAGATTTTATTTATTTATTTGACAGAGAGAAATCACAAGTAGACGGAGAGGCAGGCAGAGAGAGAGAGAGGGAAGCAGACTCCCTGCTGAACAGAGAGCCCGATGCGGGGCTCGATCCCAGAACCCTGAGATCATGACCCAAGCCGAAGGCAGCGGCTTAACCCACTGAGCCACCCAGGCGCCCATTTCTTCTGATTTTTATATCTATTATCTAAGTGCCAGACTTGTACGGCTCATGTTATTTTTTTTTTCAGTTTTAGATTTTTACATATTGATCACCACTGAGGGATATGAAAATTCAGCTTTCTGCTTTTCCACATTTTTCTGTACTGCTTTGGTGTATATCATTAATCTGCATTTACAACACTAGAACTGTGAAACGGTGAGTCAGCCTGACTCAAGATGTGTACTGTGATTACAATTCCTTTGCTAGAGGTTCTGTTTTCTCCTGGGGTAATCCTTGGTTTTTTATTCATTTAATTTTCTGTTCATCTGTCACTAATTCAGTCTCCTTAATCTTTTCTTGAAATGAAAAACAATCTAAGGATTTTATTTCCCATCAAGATAAGAATACTTTCAAAAAGACTCACAGAATTCCACAGAGAATAAGTGGCTTGAAAAATGGGTGGTAGCGTGGGGAACCTGTTTAAAAGAGATTTAAGAGATGTAGCAATCAAATGTCGTGTCAGTGTCTTTTGGGGATCCTCATTCAAACAAGCCAACCAGAGACATTTTAAGATAATAGGAAATTTGAACATGATTGGGCCTTAGAACATACTGAAGAATGACTGAATAGGTAGGATGATGGGTTATGTTTTAAAAATTCCTTATTTGGGGTGCTTGGGTGCCTCAGTGGGTTAAGCCTCTGCCTTGGGCTCAGGTCATGATTTCAGGGTCCTGGGATTGAGTCCCACCTTGGGCTCTCTGCTCAGCAGGGAGCCTGCCTCCCCCTCTCTTTCTGCCTGCTTCTCTGCCTACTTGTGATCTCTCTCTGTCAAATAAATAAATAAAATCTTTTTTTTTTTTTAAGATTTTTATTTATTTATTTGACAGACAGAGATCACAAGTAGCAGAGAGGCAGGCAGAGAGAGAGGAGGAAGCAGGCTCCCTGCAGAGCAGAGAGCCCGATGCGGGCCTCGATCCCAGGACCCTGGGATCATGACCTGAGCCGAAAGCAGAGGCTTTAACCCACTGAGCCACCCAGGCGCCCAAATCTTTTTTTTTTTTTAAAGATTTATTTTATTTATTTATTTGACAGACAGAGATCAGAAGTCGGCAAGAGGCAGGCAGAGAGAGAGGAGGAAGCAGGCTTCTCACAGAGCACAGAGCCCGATGCGGGGCTCGATCCCAGGACCCTGGGATCACGACCCGAGCCGAAGGCAGCGCCTTAATCCACTGAGCCACCCAGGCGCCCCCTAAATAAATAAAATCTTAAAAAAAGGTGGGGGGCACCTGGGTGGCTCAGTGGGTTAAGCCTCTGCCTTCGGCTCAGGTTGTGATCTCAGGGTCCTGAGATTAAGTCCCACATTGGGCTCTCTGCTCAGCGGGGAGGCTTCTTCCTTCTCTCTCTCTCTCTCTTCTCTCTGCGCCTACTTGTGATCTCTGTCTGTCAAATAAATTAATAAAATCTTTTTTTTAAAAGTATTTTTTAAAAAGATTTTATTAATTTATTTGACAGACAGAGATCACAAGTAGGCAGAGAGGCAGGCAGAGAGAGAGGAGGAAGCAGGCTCTCTGCTGAGCAGAGAACCCGATGCGGGGCTCGATCTCAGCACCCCGGGATCATGACCCGAGCCGAAGGCAGGGGCTTTAACCCAATGAGCTACCCAGGCGCCCCAATAAATAAAATCTTTTTTTTTTAAGGTTTTATTTATTTATTTGACAGAGATTGCAAGTAGACAGAGAGGCGGGGCGGGGGTGGGGGGGAAGCAGGCTCCCTGCGGAGCAGAAAGCCTGATATGGGGCTCGATCCCAGGTCGCTGGGATCATGACCCGGGCCAAAGGCAGAGCCTTTAACTCACTGAGCCACCCAGGCGCCCCCCAATAAATAAAATCTTAAAAAAAAAATTCCTTTTTTGTCAGACACATGTACTAATATATTATTTATTTAATTATTTATTTTTTTAAAAATTTACTGATTTATTTGAGAGAGAGAGACAGAGACAGAGAGAGCACAAGCAAGGGCAGAGGGAGAGGGACAAGCAGATTTCCCAGTGAGCAGAGAGCCTGATGTGGGCGTCGATCCAGGACCCCGAGATCATGACCTGAGCTGAAGGTAGACGGTCAACTGACTGAGCCACGCAGGCGCCCCTAAAATATCTTTTAAATATTGTTTTGTTTGAGAGGGAGGCACAGATTCAAGTAGAGGAGGGGCACAGGGAGAGGGAGAGAAGCAGACTCCCCACCAAACACAGAACTGGATGCGGGGCTCAATCCAACGACCCTGAGATCATGACCTGAATCAAAATCAAGAGTCAGATGCTTAGCTGACTAAGCCACCCAGGTGCTCCAATTTACTAAAATATTTATATGTGGAATAATAGTGTTTCTTTTAAAACATTAAAAAAAAAGTGGGTTTGAGAGATACACAGAAAGATTGGCAAAATATTAATAATTATTAAAGCAGTGTGGTGGGTATACTATTATATTATTCTTTCCACTCTTTGATAAGTTCAGAATTTTCCATAATAAAAAATGAAAAAAAATTCACAAAGAAATGGGAGAGAGGAGGAGATAGCACAGGGCTGGCTGTGCATTTTGTGGGCTGATTACAAAAATGAAATATTTTACTTACTGGGTACTAACCCATCTTGGAGGAGCATGGATGTAGAACCCAGGCTTCTGAACCCTGCCTATCTTCCAGGATGTTTCCAGGGAGGTAGAGCTAAGAGACCTGGAAGGAAGGTGGGGGGGGGTGGGACCAGGGTGAGAGCAGGAGCAGCAGGAGGGGTAGTAGGAAGGGAGGGGGATTGTGAAAGCAGGTAAGAGCCTGGGGAACACATTGGTTGACCTCTGCCCTTTGCAGCCAGACTCCATCTGCAATCACAATAGCTTCCAGGAGCCTCTCATAGCCATGATCATGAGAAAACTTGATGTCTGTTTCCAAGGGCTTATGACTCCTACTCCCCAGCTTTAATGGGATAGAATTGTGATCAAGGGCTTATGGTCCCTACCTCCCAGCTTTAATACTATAGAATTCACATACACAAAATTTACCTATTTAAAGGGTACTATTTGAGTGGTTTTTAGAATATGTACAAAGTTGTACAACTAACCACTTCCAATCTTAGAACATTTTCTCTTTTTTTAAAAAGATTTTATTTATCTATTTGACAGAGAGAGATCACAAGTAGGCAGAGAGGCAGGCAGAGAGAGAGAGGAGGAAGCAGGCTCCCTGCTGAGCAGAGAGCCCGATGCGGGACTCGATCCCAGAACCCTGAGATCATGACCCGAGCCGAAGGCAGCGGCTTAACCCACTGAGCCACCCAGGCGCCCCAATCTTAGAACATTTTCATCAGGCAAAAGGAAACCTGTATCAATTAGCAGTCACTCCCCATTCCTTGCCCCCAGGCCCTGGCAACCACTAATCTACGTTCTGTCTCTGTGGGTTTGCCTATTCTGGACATTTCATAAAACACAGGAACATAAACACATTGGTTTTGGGGATTGCCTTCCTTCATTTCATGTGTTTCAGGGGTCACCCCTGTTGTAGGCTGTATCTGTACTTCATTCTTTTTTATTGCTATAAAACAGTCCACTGTGTGTTCATACCATATTGTATTTATTTATTGATTAATCTATTTATTTTGGGTATTTGGATCATTTCCACTTTGTAGCTATAACGAATAATGTGGCTATGAACATTCATGTGTGAGTTTTTTCTTTTTTTTTTTTAAAGATTTTATTTATTTATTTGACAGAGAGTGAGTGAGCACAAGTAGGGGAAGCAGGAGGCAGAGGGAGAGGGAGAAGTAGGCTCCAAGGACCCTGGGATCATGACCTGAACCAAGGACAGAAACTTAATGACTGAGCCACCCAGGTACCCCCAGGTATGAATTTTCTTGTGGATGTGTGTTCCCATTTCTCTTGGTGTATTTAGGAGCAGAATTCCCAAGTCATATGGAATCCTTGTTTAAACTTTGAAGGAACTGCCAGACTATTATCCCAAGGGGCTAAACCACTATGAGTCCTTTGATAGATGGGGAGACTAAGGCCCAGAGAAAGCTATACACAACCCTGAGTTAGTGTGAGAGAGCAGGAGCCAAGCATGTAAATGGCCACAGTCCCACCCCACTCTCACCCTGCTGCGCCCCCACCCACTTTACCTTCTCCATTCCTTGCCCACCAGCAGCAAATCCCTTCACACCAGTCCCTCCCTAAGGCTCCCTGCTACCACGTCAGGATCAAGTTCACCTCTGAGGGATGACTTACAAGTTGCCATCTGGCCCTGATGCTGCCTCATCTCATGTTTTTTTGAGCAACTCTATTGAAATCTAGTTCACATACCAGACCAGTTTCCCATTCAAAATGTCTAACCCAACATTCGTCACATTTTTTTAAAAAGATTTTATTTATTGATTTGACAGAGAGAGACGCGGTGAGAGAAGGGAACACAGCAGGGAGCAGGTAGAAGGAGAAGCAGGCTTCCCACTGAGCAGAGAGCCCAATGTGGGACTCTATCCCAGGACCCTGGGATCATGACCCGAGATGAAGGCAGATGCTTAACGACTGAGCCGCCCAGGAGCCCCCTGCTCATCACATCTTTTTGTTCTCTACCCTCAGGGCCATGTAGGCCTTGTTCTGGTTTTGTGAAAATACCATCACCTTTGATTTTGGGCCCTTGCACACAGTCCTCTCTGCCTGGGATAATCTTTCCTTATATATTTCCTTGGTTCTGTATATCTGTCCTTGTGATCTTTCATATCTTGAGATGATACTCCTGCTGGGAAGCCTTCCCTGACCACCCAGGCTGGTCAGATGACCTGCAGGACATTCCCATAGCCTCTCCCGGGTCACCCTGTC
This sequence comes from Neogale vison, assembly GCF_020171115.1. Taxonomy (NCBI): domain Eukaryota; kingdom Metazoa; phylum Chordata; class Mammalia; order Carnivora; family Mustelidae; genus Neogale; species Neogale vison. The sequence continues at coordinate 172,716,632 of NC_058096.1, read as the reverse complement.
ATGGCATGTGACACAGCAGTCTGAGGTCTTAAGGCCTGGGATTGCAGTATCTGGCAGATGGTCAGAAAGGAGTGAATAGAAAGATCTGAAAATATCTAAAACGACACCAAGCATATTGTAGAAATGCAGTATATGTTTGCAGACTTTATTGCCTACTAGGACAGGGCAATACCTCCCTTTGTTAACATTCCAGTTTGGGTGATTAATGGGTAAAAATTATTGTTTTCTTGACCGGTACCTCTGCCACTTTGTTCTGGCAGCAAAAGCTGGGTTTGCCTCAAAGGAATTGCCTCCATCCCACCTTTGGTTCTTAACAGTTTAAGCGGGGCTAACCACTTCATAGAATTTGCATGTGACCTAAATCAGGCCTATTACCTGACTTACTGGAAAGTTTCAGAAAGGTGTGTTTTCTTTTCACTAGCCAGTGTCTCCTTGGGAAGACAGACTGCCTGAGAATAGGAGAGTTCAGGGGTGCCTGGGTGGCTCAGTTCAGGCAGCCGACTCTTGATTCTGACTCAGGTCATGATTTTGGGATCTTAGGATTGAGCCTTGCATTGGGCTCTGTGCTAAGCAGGGAGGCTACTGTCTGCCTCTCCTTTGTCCCTCCCTCTGCTCACTCATGCTCTCTCTCTAAAATGGATCTTAAGGGGGGAAAAAAGGAATTGAGAAAGCAACTGAGTCCTGATGACATCATTGAGGACCTGGATCCAGCTAAACTTGAAGCCAACTGACCATTTTGGTTATTCAGCTGTTTACATTCCTCTTAAAAATACTGCTTAAGCCAGGTTCAGTTTCTGTCATTTGCAACTGCGGTATTTCTTACAGTTTGTCATCTTCCATGTCGCTCACTTATACATCTGCCTGTCTTATCTGGTCCTTTCAACCAAATAAAAGAATGACATAGGACGCCTGGGTGGCTCAGTGGGTTAAGTCTCTGCCTTCGGCTCAGGTCATGATCTCAGGATCCTGGGATCGAGTCCCACGTTAGGCTCTGTGTTTGGCAGGGAGCCTGCTTCCTCTCTCTCTCTCTCTGCCTGCCTCTCTGCCTACTTGTGATCTCTCTCTGTCAAAAAAAAAAAAAAAAAAATCAAAGAACCACATAGACTTTGCCCCAATTGCAAGTTTACCTACTATTCTCAAATCTAAGTCTTCGTTATTTTTCAGAGATGTGTTGTACATCTGACTGTCAATATTTAGACTTCCATGCATGGTACCTTCCATACCATGAACAGTAAATGGACATTTCAGGTTGTCTTAAAGACACCTGGCCAAGTTGAACTCCAGGAAACACACACGGTAAGTGCTGTATGCTGAACTTGTGCACTGATTCTGGGAAGAGCCTGATAAAACAAACTTGGATTTTCCCTTTGATTGGCTGCTGCCAAGGACATGTGCATTTACCATCAACATCATGGCTGAGAAAAAGCTCACATGTTTTATCCACCCAACTTTACTACAGGGAAAAAGACAAACTTTGTGTGAGTGAAGAGGCAAAATGAAATGCTCTGAGACACCTCATGGGAAGGAGGGTGACGTCACTCAATCATCAATTACTCATGGAGCACTGGGAGTGGTGAAAAAATAATGAATACTGTTTTTCTGAAAATAAATAAATTGGAAAAAAAAATAGTCAAATCCAAGACTTGAAAAAAAAATCATCAATTACTGCTTGTATGCCCATCCAACCAATATTTTTTGGTATATACCATACCACTCCCCACTTAAGTCAGGGTCCAGCAAATTGTGGATATTTTAATCTGTGGGTCTTTGCTGGTTCTGTCTGTCTGCTTGGAATGCCCTTCTACACTGCATAACTCTTCGGAGACCGAGGTCAAAGGTTAGCTCCCCTGTGAAACCTTGCTCCTTTAATATTTTGTTTAAGCAGCTATTTTAAATATCTTTTTTAAAAATTTTATTTATTTGAGTCTCACAGCAAGAAAGGGAACACAAGCAGAGGGAATGGGAGAGGGAGAAACAGGCCTCCTGAAGAGCAGGGAGCCTGATGCGGGGCTCGATCCCAGGATCCTGGGATCATGACCTGAGCTGAAGGCAGACTCCTAACACCTGAGCCACCCAGATGTCCCTAAATATTTAAAGGTCAGGCTTTCTTAGCGTGAGTCTGTAGGTCACTATGACTAGGCTTTGGAGTTCTATCAACACCCCTGCGTTACATGGGAACTTTTTGTGTCTATTCCCATGTGCAGTACTCTGGAGGGAAAGGTCAGAGCTTCCACTGGAGTTCCAAAGAGATTCCATGATCCAAAAAAGGGTTCAGAACCACCAATTTCTAATGACATCTAGGGATGCCATAATTTTTTATGTCTCTCTAATGAGTTCCTTGAGGGCAAGGGTCACATCTTTTTTTTTTTTTTTTAAAGATTTTATTTATGAGAAAGAGAGCATGCACACGTGAACCGGGGGAGGGGCAGAGAGGGAGGGAGAAGCAGACTTCCCAATGAGCAGGGAGCCTGACACAGGACTTCATCCAAGGACCCTGGGACCATGACCTGAGCCCAAGGCAGACGCTTAACCAACTGAGCCTTTTGGGAACCCCACATCTTCTTCATCTTTGACTCTTGAGCACTGATCCATAAGACACAACTGTGGCACAAGGCTGTTAGTGACCCACAGAGGCAACATTTTATAGGCAGAGAAAACAGGATGTTTTAATTGGTAGAGTCAAGAGTTGTTTGTTCTTGATTACAGTGTTCAACATGCAAATTACATTCACCTTTTGGTACAGAAATGGCACCCTGACACTTCCCTGGGACAGTCAATCCAGACAGAATGATTCCTGGGCCAACCTTAACTACATGTCTGCCAGCAATCGCACTTTCTCCCTTCTTACAGCAATATGCTAACTCTCTTATCCAGAAAAATTGGGAAATGAGGTCCTTCATTCAACAGAGTAGCCATATTTGGTACAGCACTATTGATGTCAATGGATTTGATACATCCTGAACTCCAGCTCAAGACCTCAGATTATGTAACCTATCTCTGATGATCCCAAAGGCACTTGAGAATCCGGCAGTGTCTCAGTGTTGCCGATTTTCACCGGACAGTGTTAAGAGATAGAAGGCTGGCTAAGTCTGTCCTAGCCCTGGGTATTCACTCTGAAAAGAGCTGATTTGAATCAGATTTTGACCCATTTGCTCTTTATGTCACTTTGTAGGCTCAAAATGAACAACACAGGGAGCTTTCACTTTGCTCATCCGTAATGCTAAATTTTCAGTAAGGAAAATGTATTATTTGTGTAAAGAAAGTTGTACAAATACTAACAAAAAATTAAAGGTGAAACACAAAGTATTTGGATCCCAAGAAAACAGGCGTTCACTGTGGTTAGAAGTCAGGCTGACTGCACTTAATAATTAGGTATAATTGACAATGCTTTTTCCAAAGACTGAATTTTTGCTAAGTTTTATATATTATAACTAGCTTGAGTATTCCCCCTTTTTTTGACTTTCATTATCAGAGTCACCAGAAGGAAAATGTAAAACATTTTAAAAATAGCTGCTTCTGGGTAAGTCATCTAGCACACACTCCCCAGATCTCCTCTAGTTTCAGACATACAAGGGAACCTGGCTCAGATAAGAACAATTCTTGCTGAACACCTGCCAGCTCATGCATCCTTCTTTTTATTCTGAGAGGGTCCAGCTCAAATCAAAGTTATAAAGTTAACCACTGCTCTGAGTTCTGACACAGCAAATCCCTGTGTGGTCTTCAAAAAATCGAGGTCTGTAATTCCTTCTTAAACATGCCTTCAAAGTGGAGGTCTTTGGCCATGAGCTCCTCTTCGACATCATCTAGTGCCCACTGGTGATCCGTCAGCTCCAAAGCTTCCCACTCTGTCTGCAAAGGAAGAGAACACCAGGGAAGGGAGAGGAAGGCTGTTACTAAGAGCAGTGCTGTTGTAGGAGCACTGATTCTAGCCAGCAGCTGGATTAAGCTATTTATATGTATGAACTCATTTCATCCTATGAGATAGGTACTGCTACCTGCCCTGTACACCCCCAAGCTTGACCTGCAGGCAAAGAGATCAAGGTTAAAAAAGGTAAAATAATCTGTCTGAGGTCACTAGAGCTAGTAACTAATTACATTTCTCAAACAGTCTATAAATGCTGACTACTTTTGCCTTTAATTTTCAGGTTTAAAAAAATGCTTTAGGAAATATAATATGCAATACAAATGTTAGCTCATGGCTTTTTTAAAAAAAAGATTTTTATTTAAATTCTAGTTAGTTAACATACAGTACAATATTGGTTTTAGGAGAAGTCAGGGATTCATCACTTACATACTACCCAGTGCTCACCATGACACATGTCCCCCTTAATACCATCACCCATCTAGCCCATTCCCCCACTCACCTCCCTCCATCAACCCTGTTTGTTCTCTATCATTAAGAGTCTCTCATGGTTTGCGTACCTCTCTCTCTTACCCCACATATGTTCATCTCTTTTGTTTCTTAAATTCTACATGAGTGCAATCATATGGTATCTTTCTCTGACTGACTTCACATAGCATGATACATTCTAGCTCCACCCACATTGTTGCAAATGGCAAGATTTCATTATTTGATGGCTGAGTAATATTCCAGTGTGTGGTACACACACATCTTCTTTATCCGTTCATCTTCTTTTTTTATTTTTAAGATTTTATTTATTTGAGACAGAGAGAGAACAGGAGCAGGGGGAGGGGGACAGAGGAAGAGGAAGAACAAGAATCAGACTCCCCATTGAGCAAAGGAGCCTGTGTGGGGCTCAATTCCAGGACCCTGGGATCATGACCTGAGCCAAAGGCAGACACTTAACCAACTGAGCCACCCAGGTGCCCCTCAATTTTTTAAAAAATACAACTGACATGCCATAAACTTCACCCTTGGAATATGTACAATGTAGTGGTTTTTAGTGTGGGTTCACAAAGAATTGCAACCATCACCACTACCTAATTTCAGAACACTTTCATCACTACAAAAAGAAACTCTATTTCAAATAGCAGATGCCCCCCATTAAGCCCCTTTCCCAACCTCTGGCAACTGCTACTTTACTTTCTGTATCTTTGGATTCATCTATTCTGGATATAATATGTGGCTTTTTCTTACTGGTTTCTTTCACTTATGATGCTTTCAAGGTTCCTCCCTGTTGTAGCATGTATTGGTACATCATTCCTTTTTGCTAAATATTCCAATGAACATTTCTATTGTCCATACACTGTATGTATATTCCAAAAGGTTTCATTTTGCTCATCCATTCATAAAATGGACATTTGGATTGTTTCTACTCTTGGACTATTATGAATAGTGCTCTGAACATTCTTTCTTTCTTTCTTTCTTTTTTTTAAGATTTATTTATTTGACAGAGATAGAGAGAGAGAGCCTGCATAAGCAGGAGGAGTGGCAGGCAGAGGGAGAGGGAGAAGCAGGCTCCCAGTGGAGTGGGGAGCCGGATATGGGGTTCGATCTCAGGTGGGATCATGACCTGAGCCAAAGGCAGGAGCTTAATCAACTGAGCCACCCAGGTGCCCCTCTGAACATTCTTGTGTAAGTTTTTGTGTGGACATAGGTTTCCAATTCCCTTCGCTATTTACCTAAGTGCAGATTGGTGGTCATATGGTAATTACGTCTAACTTTTTCAGGATAGGCTAAAAACTGCTTTCCTAAGTGGCTGCACCATGACCAGCAATAGGATAATTCCAATTTCTTCACATCCTTGTTTACAACTGTTAGTGTCCATCTTTTTTATTATAGTCATCAAGTGAGTCACTGTGGTTTTGATTTGCATTTCTCCCATGGCTAACAATGCTGAGTATGCTTTCATGAACTTACTGGGTATTTGTATATCTTCTGTGAAGAAATGTTTACTCAAAACTTTTGCCCACTTTTAACTGGAATGTCTTACTATGGGTGAGTTCTGAGAGTTCTTTATTCTGAATACTAGACCCTTATTTAAGATAATTAAATAATAAACCTTATTTAAGATCAATTGACTTTCAACACAGGTGCCTAGACAGTTCACTGGGGAAAAGAACAGTCTTATCACTGACTGGGTACAGAGTTTCTTCTTCAGGGGATGAAAAATTTTGGAAATACATAGTCTTGATGGTTGCACAGCATTGTGAATGTAATTAATGCCATTGAATTGTATATTTACAAAGGTTAAAAGTGGCAAACTTTATGTTACTTATTTTACCACAATAAAAAAAAAGAAAAGGGGCACCTGGGTGGCTCAGAGGGTTAAAGCCTCTGCCTTCGGCTCAGGTCATGATCTCAGGGTCCTGGGATCGAGCCCCGCATCGGGCTCTCTGCTCAGTGGGGAACCTGCTTCCCTTCCTCTCTCTCTGCCTCCCTCTCTACCTACTTGTGATCTCTGTCTGTCAATTAATTAATTAATTAATTAATTTAAAAAAAAAAACTTTAAATGGTTTAAGAGGTAAAACTATAAAACCCTTAGAAGAAAACATAGGTGTAAATAATTTATTTAAATTAAGATACAGTTTGCAAACAAGTTCTCTAATACTGTCTTTTCATTTTCTTGATGGTGTCCTTTGAAGTACAAAAGTTTTTTTTTTTAAAGATTTATTTGACACAGAGAGAGAGAGAGACAGTGAGAGAGGGAATACAAGCAAGGAGAGTGGGAGAGGGAGTAGGCCTCCTGCTGAGCAGGGAGCCTGACGTGGGGCTCAATCCCAGGACCCCAGGATTATGACCGGAGCCGAAGGCAGATGCCTAACAGCTGAGCCACTCAGGCACCCCAAAAGTTTTCATTTTTACAAAGTTCCATTTATCTGTTTTTCCTTTTATTGCTTGTACATTTTTTAAAAGATTTTATTAATTTATAAATAAATAAAAATAAATAAATAAATAAATAATTTTTTAGATGTATGGGTTTATTCTGACCTCCTCAATTCTATTGCATTGATCTGTAGATCTGTCCTTATGCCAGTACCACACAGTCTTGATCACTGTAGCTCTGAAGTAGGTTTTAAATCAGGAAGTGTGAGTCTTCCAACTTTATTCATATTAAACTCTAATTGGGCTATTCTGGGTCTCTCGCATTTCCATATGATATTCAGGATCAGCCTGTCAATTTCTGTAAGAAAGGTATGTGGAATTTTGAAAGGGACTGTATTGAATCTGTAGAGAATTTTGGGAGTATGGCCATCTTGACAATATTAAGTCTTTTAATCAATGAACATGGATGTCTTTCCATTCATTCAGGTCTTACCTTAATTTCTTTCAGCAATGCTTTATAATTTCCTTGTAAAAGTCTCATCTTTCTTTTGTTAAATTTATTTCCAAGTATTTTACTCTTTTTGATACTTTTTTTTTTAAGATTTTACTTATTTATTTGAGAGACAGAGATCACAAGTAGGCAGAGAGGCAGACAGAGAGAGAGGAGGGAGCAGGCTCCCTGCTGAGCAGAGAGCCAGATGTGGGGCTTGATCCCAGGACCCTGGGATCATGACCTGAGCCAAAGGCAGAGGCTTTAACCCACAGAGCCACCCAGGCACCCCTTGATACTACTTTAAATGGAATTTTTTTCTTAATTTCATTTTCAGATTCTTTATTGCCAGTGTGTAGAAATACAACTGATTTTTGCATCTTTACCATTCACCATCTAAAAGATGTTCTAAAAAAAAGTCCTTGCTGGACTTGTTTCCTTGTGGGTTGCTTACAATATTCTGTATATAAGACCATGTCATTTGCAAACAGAGATCATTTCCTTCTTCCTTTCTAATGTAAATGCCTTTTATTTCTTCTTGCCTAATGGCCCAGGCTAATCATCCAGCACAAGGTTCAACAGAAGTGGCAAGGGTGGACATTCTTGTCTTGTTCCTAATCTTAGGGGGAAAGCTGTTAGTGTTCCACCACTGAGTATGATGTTAGCTCTGGGTTTATCATAGAGGCCTTCCATCAAGGTGAGCAAATTCCCTTCTGTTTCTAGGTTTTATCATGAAAAATTAGTGAGGTTTTGCTGTACAAAAATTATGCTGGATTTTACATAATGCAGGATCATTTCATGAAAAGCCTTTAAGTATTGATATTTTTTTAAAATGAAATTTATATCTGATGTCCACAGGGTCCTAAATAGTTCAGAATATTCTAAATGTTTACTTGGTGTCTCTGAATGGACTCTATTTACAGCTTCATTTACAGTGTGGCTTAAATTTGAGTGAGCATTTAAAAGCTAGTAAAAGTACCAAGAATCTCCAATTTATTTACAGCTGACTCTGTCTCAGGAATAGGAAAGAAATATGTAAACACAAATTAATTTGTGTTCAATTTAAATGATGGAACCATCCAAACGACACTCCCTTCAGGGAATCCAATGTTAAAGTAACTGTCCACTAATGTCTTTCAGAGCATTAGCAAAGCTATGGAAGGTATGAGCGTACCTTGAAAGCTTTGTTGGTGTCTGCAGGCATGGCCATGGCTGCTCCCGTCATCTGCTCCTGCATCATCCGTGACTGGTCCGCGGCTGCAGTGTAAGGCACACCGATGTGAGTGCCAGGGCTCAGCAAGCACCCAGCGCCCTCTCGGAAGAACGGTCCTCACACAACACTGACAGGTGCTCAGGAAGGGATGAGAGCCCCGTAGGACAGATTCACTGACTGGCCCTCCCACACACTGGCTATGTGACCTAGGGAAAGTCACTTTATCTCACCTGAAAAATGGGCCTGATAATAACAGAAAGTAACTGAAGGAAGTGCTAAACTTGATTTCAAGTGTAAACAATCACTACAGCCACCGGTTATGGAGCAATTATTTTATGCCAGGCACTTTACGAAGTGCTTTACATATTCTGCCTCATTCACTCCTTACAACAAACTCTGAATTTAATTATTAAGGTCTCTATTTTACAAATGAGCATACAATGAAAGTGGTTACGCCACTTGCCCAAGGTCCCAACCATTAAATGAGAGAGCCAGGATTGGTCCTGGCAAGAACTCTAGTCAATGAACTGACTGGTCAAACCAGGCCTTTTTTCAGCTTCAGTTTACAGGCTTACACTACTGGTACTGGATTCCTCACATGAGGCTTTCATACCTTGGGGAACTAAATATTGTCCCCGTGATTTCCAGGGAGAATTCAGATCTACAGTTGATCCTGGAATATTATTTTTTTCTTTAAGATTTTAAGTAATCTCCACACCTAGCATGGGGCTTGAACTTACAACCCTGAGATCAAGGGTTGCATGCTCCATCAATGGAACCAGTCATATGCTCTAACCCTGGAATCTGTAAGAATCTAGCAGAATACCTCAGAAATTTATGAAGTTTAAGGAGTGAAGCATTGTATTTGACTATGCTAACAAATAGAACAGACTACATGAGTTTTCTGGCCTTGGCATGGATGACTGTCTATCAAAGTGTTTGCTTATTAAACCCAATATGCTTCTTACCATTATCTTGGCCCAGAATCAGAGAGTAAATGCTCCGAAGCCCAAAGACATTGAGGAAGTACCAGGATGCAGAACTCACCCTAGGAAAGCAAAAGTGAAACAACACAGGTAGTTATTTTAGAATTAACAGAATTCATAATTTTCTATCACCCAAAGAGTATATAAAAGAATCACTTGGGGTAAGGTTAAAAGTTGTCATAATCCACCCATGGCATTTTGAGTGGAGTTTCAATGAGAAAAATCAAAAATCTATTCCAGTGAAGAATGCAAATCAGAAATTCTGTTCTTTAAGGGACATTGGTTTTAGCTTTTGGTTTGTGCTTTTATAAAGGAAAGAAAGTTCTTACCAGGATGCATCTAATGTGAGTAGTTCAATTCCCTGTTGCAGCATTGGCTTAAAACGGAGAGTCAGTGGAAATGGGACCTTGGCTACAGAAAAGAGAGAGAAAGTTCACAATCTTTTCTTGCTGTTTTTAGAACAGTTTAGGCATGAATGCACGTAATCCTTCCATGAGGTGGAAACTCTGTACCATACACAGTTTGAAATGATTTCTACCAGGAAATTTGTTTCAATTTCTGAAAAAAATAAGGCAAATATCATTCTATTTATAGTTCCTTCAACACAAGCTTCTCTATTGCTTAAGAAGCAGAGACTCTGGGGATGCCTGGGTGGCTCAGTTAGTTAAGCCCCTGCCTTCAGTTCAGGTCATGATCCCACGGTCCTGGGACTGAGTCCCACATCTGAGCAAGGAGCCTGCTTCTCTCTCTGCCTCTGCCTGCCACTCTGCCTGCTCGTGCTTTCTTTCTCTCTGACAAATAAATAAATAAAATCTTAAAAAAAAAAAAAAAAGAAGCAGGGACTCTGAGTTGTGACCTAAAATTAGAAAAGAAACTTGCACTGATCTGTAAAACCCAAAATGGAATATATATGCATAGAGAACTACATTCCTGAGAAATGAAATTGATTTAAAACAAATTATAAGTAGATAAACGACTCACTTCAATACTTAGGAAATGAAGTCAAAATAGAAACATGCTTCCCTTCATCCTACTTAATGAGAATTAATTTTGGATATGAATGAGCAAGCCATTCACTTAAGTTCCTATTGGTAAAAAACATCCACATCATGAACTAATGATGAGTTTGGGATAAGAGCCATAAAGTAACAGCATATGAAATTTTTTTCAAAGAATGTGATTAGTTTCCAGGGCACCTGGGTGGCTCAGTCAGTTAAGCATCTGCCTTTGGTTAGGTCAAGATCTCAGGGTCCTGGAACTGAGCCCCAAGTTGGTCTTCCTGCTCAGTGGTGAGTCTGCTTCTCTTTCTCCCTCTCCCTCTGACCTTCCCCCTGCTCATGCTTGCGTTCTCATGCTCTCCCTCCCTCAAATAAATACAAACTTAAAAAAAAAAAAAAGAATATGGTTAATTTCCAATAGAGAATATGGGACCCATTATATTAGTGTCTAAGCAGCGCTTGGATTTCTCTGAACAGGGACATGGGAAAGGATCATCGCTAAATGAACCTGAAGTCTTCTGGGTCTGTAACTTACTTGTGACAAAGCCTGAGAACGTCATGTTGATCCATCCACCAATAAGAATCATAGGGAGCACATTTGTTACATTGCCTTTCATCATGTCTGTGAGCATAGTGGGATCTATGACAAAAACAAGAGACGACAGCATTTTACCACTGTTAGCAGGGACTTCTCCCTGGTTTTCTGTAAATTTTTAATTTATATGATAATTAAACTAATACAAGTTCACTGTAAAAAATTCAAATGACATGGAAACATAGGGTTAGACAGCTTCTCTGAGCCCACTCTCTGAATACTTTTAATTCTTTGTTGCATATTCTTCCATCTTTATACATACATATATAAATTTATACACACAAGTATGTATTTACATGCATTTATATATACAACTTTCCATATGTATACAATAAACAGGTATTATACTTACTAATCTGCTTCTTAATTTTAAAAAAGTAAATATATTGTAGATGGTATTTTCACATTGGTTTAATATCCCTCTCTCACTATTTTCAGTGTGTGCATAAGAGTCTACTACGTGGTCACACTTACGACTTCTGGATGGACCGATAGATTGTTTCTATTTTTTTTTTTTTTTTTTTTTTGCCAATAAACACTTGCCAACAACTACCTAGTATATAATCTGCATGTGATGTGTTTCTGTAAGAGAAATTCTTAGAAGAATTCTTAGAATTTCTAGGTCAAGGGGTTTGAACATTTAAAATCAACATGGGGGGGTGCCTGGGTGGCTCAGTGGGCTAAAGCCTCTGCTTTTGGCTCAGGTCATGATCCCAGGGTCCTGGGATCGAGCCCCACATCGGGCTCTCTGCTCAGCAGGGAGCCTGCTTCCTCCTCTCTCTCTGTCTGCCTCTCTGCCTACTTGTGATCTCGGTCTCTCAAATAAATAAATAAATCTTAAAAAATAAAATAAAATAAAATAAAATGAACATGGGGCACCTGGGTGGCTCAGTGGTTTAAGCCTCAGCCTTCAGTTCAGGTCATGATCTCAGGGTTTTGGGATAGAGCCCCGTATCTCACTCTCTACTCAACAGGGAGCCTGCTTCCCCCCTCTCTCTGCCTGCCTCTCTGCCTACTTGTGATTCTCTGTCAAATAAATGAATATAATATTTTAAAAATAAATAAATAAATAAATAAATAAAATGAACAAATACTATCAGATTGTCCTTCAACAGTAGCAGGAGGGCCTAACTTCCTATGACTTTGACAGTAGTAGCTTTGTGAAGCTTTCAATCTTCATCAGTTTAATGGTCTAAAAAGGACATCTTGGGGGTGCCTGGGTGGCTCAGTTGTCTAAGCATCCAACTCTAGATTTTGGCTCAGGTCATAATCCGGTCGTGTATTTGTGCCCTACAGGCTTTGTGCTCTGCAGGAAGTCAGCTTGACATTCTTTCTCTCTGGCTCCCTCTGCTTCTACCCCCCAACCCCCACTGGGTGCAGACACATCTCTCTCAAATAAATAAATAAATCTTTAGAAAAACTAAAAAGGACATCTTGTTCTAATTTGCATTTTGTGGATTTAGTGAAGTCAAGTATCTCTTCATACATAAATTGGTCTTTTGTTTCTTGTGGGCTTTCTAAAAGACTTACTAAAATCAATTGTAGTACCTTCTGTCTGGGTTTCTTACTTAGAGAAATGGGTATTAAAATAAGAGGACAGGGGCGCCTGGGTGGCTCAGTGGGTTGGGCCGCTGCCTTTGGCTCGGGTCATGGTCTCAGGGTCCTGGGATCGAGTCCCGCATTGGGCTCTCTGCTCAGCAGGGAGCTTGCTTCCTCCTCTCTCTCTCTGCCTGCCTCTCCATCTACTTATGATTTCTCTCTGTCAAAAAATACATTAAAAATCTTTAAAAAATAAAATAAAATAAAATAAAATGAGAGGACAGCCAACACAGAAGAATAGATTATTTTTTTTTACTTTAAAAGTGCTATGTTTTTTCACATGACTAGGGTCAGCAGAAGTAAGAAATCTGTTACAGCAAAAATTGTATGGTGGGTCAAGCAATCATGACTGACAAAGAAATGGCTGGGCTGGGAAGTGGTTAAGAGCTCCTCCTCTTTCAGACAGAAGCTGGGTGGCCATCTGTCAACAAGGGGATCCAGACACTGGCTGGGAGATGGGACTAGGATGCTTTACCAACTGTGCTCTGCAGAGCCCTGAGTCCTGAGGAACAGCAAAGGGAAGAGACTCAGGGATAATGGCTCTAGTTTTCTCATCCCCCAGCCAGCGGCTCTTTTTTTTTTTTAAATCTACTATATACATTGGCATTCCCAGGTGATTTATTTAGGAAAAAAAAAAAAAAAAAAAAAAAAGAGCTCCACTTGTGTAGATCCCTGTATTAGATGATCTCTAAGCCCCTTAGATTTCTATCTCATATAATTTAACATTTAAATAAATCACATTCTCTTCCTGCCCTCCCCCAACTCATGTTAAGAATCCTACTTAAAGAGGACAGAAGGGAGTAAACATACCAGTCATAGGAGAAGGAGGCACTACCTTCCTTTTAGTTTTTTTGAAAAATCCATCCTCTGGGTTGTTGAAGTAATATTTTCGTGTCAAGAAAGACTAGTAGAAAAGAGAGCTTTTTAAGTCTTAAAACTGTGACATAGGAAACTGTCAAATTATTCCCCAGAGGTTTAGTCAGAAGGCCCTTGGAATAGACTGTTACACTCAGAGCTGGCCGCCTACTTGGCAGCCAACCTGACACTTTAGCTGAGTCACATTTAAAAACAATTTCCTAAGAAGGGCGAGGTCACAATGACAGCAGACACCACTAGTCCACAGTTTAATTACAGATTTGCCAAACTTCAGCTTTCCCCAAAGAGTCCCCTTATTAAACATTCAGACATCTACTGCCCTCAATAGTGAATCATGGAACTTTAAAAAAAAAAGAGAAATGAGTACCTGTTTGGGAATGTATTTTCCATTTTCCCTGAGGACTCTGCTCCGAATTAGGACCTGACTGAAAAATACAACCAAGATAATGAGATTTTTAAAAGCGAAACACTAGAAGAAAATGAAGAATAAGAGTAGAAGACCTATTTAAACACAAGAGAGAGCCTATTTGGCCACAGTCCTGTGGGGACACTTTTCAAAACACAAGTGTCCTTAAAACCAATATAATATATATAAACCAACAATCAGGTCTTCAAAAAAGCATTTTTCAGAAGTCACTGTGTTTATGAACAAAAGATTTCCGAGGAAGGCACATTTGGAACATCACACTCAGCTTTTTCTTATTGTATAAGAAGCTAAGAAGGAACTTTCTCTGAGTGAAAAGAATTAAGCACTGGATACTCCTCAGGAGATCTGGGGGCGGGGGGAGGGAGGGTGAGGACAAAAGAAAACTTTTAAAACCCCACAGAGAAATGAGTACAGGATTTAATCCCCAACAGACAATAAATAGAAATTCCAGCAGGATTCAGACCGTTAGTAAACTCTCAATAAACATTTACTGAATTAATAAATTATTTGGTGATATCGGACTATAACTGATTATTAAACAGTGTGTGATACAAGTGGGTGGTGCAAAGACACAGATGCCAAACAGGACAGAGATCAAAATACTAATGTTTGCTAGGTTTTCAAAAGTTGTTTTAATGGGGGAAAACCCTCTTAAGTTAAAGGAAATCCTTCTTGGAAAGTGAAGAGGAAAAAAAAAAAAAGAGACAGAAATAAACAACATGCAAATTGTGCTTGGTTTTGTCTCTACTCCTCAGTATAAACCACCTGCTCTAATCAGGGTCTCCTTGTCACCTTACGCACATTCTAGACTCTCCATGTGCTGGGAATGCTCTAGTACCCCACTTCTTCACGAGTTCTACTGCATCATATCATAATATATTCTTCAAGCCCCACCCTCTCCAAGAAACTCTGCCTGGTGCTCTCATGGAATTCTCTCTTGTCTTCCTCCTCTTGACCTCGTTGTACTGTACAGTTGACAGACTTAGAGGTGACATGTAATATGTTCTGTCCCCGGGAGCTAGTCTAAAGCTACTCCAGGTGTGGCCTGTGTACCAGTGCTGGCCTGTGACGAGGCTAAGTGTAGACATTCAAAGTAAGGGTTTAGGACCATTTATAATAATTTGGTATTTCCACAATATCCAAATAAATATGTACTAAAATAGTTTACAAAAGCATCGGTCTATGATAGATTGGAAAAAAAAAAAAAAAGGTCCTTCATCACTGATGGTTTAGGCAGCATTGGGTCTAGAGTAACGGATAAAAATTTAAACTCTAGAGTTGAACAGATGGATTCAAATCCTGGCTCTGCCACTTAGCTATGTGATCGTGGGTGAGTCATTTAAATTTCCCATGCCTCCTTTCATATTATGCACAATAACAGATTTATTCTCATTGGGCAAATACTTCTTGAACTTTTGAATGCCATGTACTATTAGGTGACATGAACAACAGTGATCAAAAAGCAAGTATCTCAGGGCGCTTGGGTGGCTCAGTCAGTTAAGCAGCTGACTCCTGATTTTGGCTTAGGTCATGATCTCAGGATCCTGGGATCAGGGCCTTTGTCGTGGTCCGCATTTGAGGGCAGTCTGCTTGAGGAGTCTCTCTCTCCTTCTCCCTCTGCTCCTCCCCCTGCTCTCTCTCTCAAATAAATAAATCTTTTTTTTTAAAGATTTTATTTATTTATTTGACAGAGAGAGAGAGAGAAAGAGACAGTGTAAGAGGGAACAGAAGCAGGGGGTATGGGAGAGGAAAAGCAGGCTTTCCGCTGAGCAGGGATCCTGATAAGGGGCTCAATCCCAGGACCCTGGGATCATGATCTGAGCCAAAGGCAGACGACTAACAACTGAGTCACCCAGGCACCCTTTAAATAAATAAATTTTACCAAAAAGGAGGGGGGGCAAATATCTTATGAAAGTTAACATCTAGTGGGAGATAAAGACATTGATTAAATAACCATAGGAATAAATATTAAATTCACCTGTTATGTCCTAGGAAGGATAGATGGATGGTATGGTGGGAGTATATAATATGGAGATTTGACCAAGTCTAGGAAGTTAAGGTCTGGGAAAAAGCTTTGATGATGATGCATGATTGTGTTGGAATCTTAGGACAACTAGAGATTACCTTGGCAAAGTGCTGGAGGGAACAGCATGGGCAAAAGCCCTGCAGCAGGCATAAAGACTATGTCTCTGAGGACCTGAGAAAAGGCCACATGGCTAGAAGAAAGAGAACTACAGAAAACATGGTGAAAATGAGACTTGAGAGATGTGCAAGAGACATACTATATAAGGCCACATGCATCCCAGTATATTTTTTAAAATTGTGGTAAAAAATACGTAACATAAAACTTACCACTGTAATCCTATTTAAACACACAATTCAGTAGTATATATGTACATATACAAACACAATGAAATATTAGCCACCAGAAAGGAGATCCTGCCATCTGCAACAACATGGTGGAAACTTGAGGGCATTATGCTAAGTAAAATTAGCCCAGAGAAAGACAAACACTGTATGATCTCATTTATATTTGGGAATCTTAAAAAAAAATGTCAAACTCATAGAAACAGAAATTAAAATGGTGGTTACTGGGGGATGAAGGAGATGGGGAGATGCTGGCCAAAAGGTAGTTATAAGATGAATAAATTCTGGGGGTTTAACATATATTATAGTGACTACAGTCAATAAAACTGTGTAATGCACTTGAAATTTACTTAAAGAGTAGACCTTAAGCATTCTTTAACACTGACTTTTTTTTAAAAAAGTATGAGGTGATGTATATGTTAATTAACTGGACTGTGGTAATCAATTCAGAAAAGTATATGTATGTCAAATCATCACATTGTATATTTCATTTAGTTACAAAATGTATTGAAATGTGACACATGCTACAACATGGATGAACCCTGAAAACATTATGCTAAGTAATATAAGACAGGCACAGAGGGACAAATATTATATGATTCCACTTACGTTAAGGTACCTAGAGTAGTCAAATTCAAAGAAACAAAAAGTAGAATGCTGGTTGCAGGAACTGGGTGGAAAAGAGATGGGGAGTTATTACTTAATATGTTCAGAGTTTGTTTGGGATGATGAAAATACTGCGGAAGTGGATGATGGGGATGTTTGCACAACAGTGAGAATGTACTTAATGCCACTGAGTTGTACACTTAAAAATAGTTTAAAAAAAAAAAAAAAAGAGTCGGGTGCCTGGCTGGCTTCATTGGTGGAATGTGTGACTCTTGACCTCAGGGTTGTGAGTTCAAACCCCATGTTGGGTATGGAGAGTACTAAAAAAAAAAAAAAAAAGCAAAAGGGAAATACTGAGGATTTTTTAACCAACTGAGCCACTCAGGCATCCCTAATACTGAGGGTTTTTTAAAAGATTTTTAAAATTTTTTAATACTGAGGATTTAAGCTGAGCTCTTCATATATATAATTTCATTTAATGATTACCACTGCATGTGGCATATATTATTTTTCTTTTGCATGTTTTGTCACTTGGACTGAAACTCCCTGAGGGTAGGGTCTTGGCCTTGTCATATCTTGTATCCTATAGCATATGGTACAGAGCAGGGCACATGGTAGATCATCAATAAAGATTTGGTCACTATAGATAATTCAGGCCTTCTTCAGGCACTGTAATCAACAGAAATTCCCCTACAACTCCTGTATTTTCACTGCTGAGGAATTTTGTAGAACTGGGGTTGAGAACCATGACCTTGAGGCATTTCAACCCTAAATCAAGGCAAGCTTAAATTACCCTATATTTTTTTTCAGATAAATAATAATATTCTTAATAATTAACTGACACACCTCTTTTTTCCCTACATTTCTTGCTTGAGTGCTTTGATCTCTATATGATAAAAATTTCGTATCATTTTTTCCACTGACATCTACCATAGTTAATCAAGTTTTTTAAATTAATTATTTTTAATTAACATATATTGTTTCAGGGGTACAGGTCTGTGATTCATCAGTCTTACACAATTAACAGCACTCACCATAGCACATACCCTCCCCAATGTCCTGTATATTCTAAACACTCAGTTTCTCTAAGGTCTGTGAATACTATAAGAAATTTTTAATTTTGCATTTCTGTTTCTGTTACTCTTGAAAAATAAGTCCTTATGCTGCTTATAAAGACAAAGCTCTTCTGCACTGATAATTTGCAATTGAAAGACATTTTCTTAAAACTTTTTTTTTTTAAATTTAGGTAGGCTCCATGTTCACCCTAAGATCAAGACCTAAGCTGAGATCAAGAGTCAGACACTTAACCAACCCAGTCACCCATGCACCCTGAAAGCTTTAGTTTTTAAAGCTGGTATTTCTCAAATTGGAGTTTAATCATATATTAAAGACCTGAGTTTGTTTTTTTTCTTTCCTAAGAGTCAGTATATTCTTTGAGCTTGAGTACCATTTTTTCCAGACATTCTATCCCCAACTGTGATTTACTATATTTTGTTCATTTTTCTTTCAATTTTGGTTTAATATATTTTAAAATTTAGTAAGTTTAGAGGCACCAAAAGCTTAATAACTTATGAAACCAAAGGTTCCATTTTTATTTAGGCTAATGGAAACTTATACTATATTTAGAGGAAATGTTTTACAACCATAAAACATATTTTGCCTTGGTTTTGGGAGGTTGAAAACCACATGCTCAGCATTTTATCCAAGTTGACAGGATGACCTGGTGGGGTACTGTCACACCATGTAGAAACTGGCATGATCCAGACATCTCACATAAAGGAACAATAATGACCAGAAAGGTTTGAATTTTCTCCAAGGCAGTTGTTCTCCATGGAGACTGCCTTCTAGGGGGGGACTTCTGGAAATATGTGGAACTTTTTTGATTGTCAAAATGATGGGGTAAAGAAATTAACTGTCATTTGTTAGGGGTAAGAGATGCTAAGTATTCCTCAGTGCTGGAGACAGTTGTGCAATTCAAAGAACCATCTCATGTTTCATACTACTTTTGAATATCTCACTGAATTGCTTTTTTTTTTTTAAATATTTTATTTATTTATTTGACAGAGAGAGATCACAAGTAGGCAGAGAGGCAGGCAGAGAGAGAGAGGAGGAGGAAGGCTCCCTGCCGAGCAGAGAACCCGACGTGGGGCTCGATCCCAGGACCCCGAGATCATGACCTGAGCTGAAGGCAGAGGCTTTAACCCACTGAGCCACCCAGGCGCCCCTCACTGAATTGCTTTTAATTATGAGCCTCAAACCTAATTCCATCTTTTTCTCCACAGGGAAGGAAGAAGTGTTTTTTGTTTTTTTTTTTTTTGGAAGTGATTTTTATATATATTCAACTTCCAGGTATGCAACCACCAAGTATGTATAAGGAAAACTGCACTTTGTTTTGTTCAGAACTTTATCAAGAGTAGTTCCTCATTTAGTAAAATCAATCCAAAACAGCACTGCCTTCTGTGATATCTAAATTGTGAATACTGTATCAGCCTACAGTTGAACCTGTCCCAAAGAAGGTGATTTTATAGTGAGGTACATGCTTTGACTTGTGCATTACACTTTTGAGGACCATTGTGAACAAGTACTTATGAAATAGAAATTAAATTATTTTTCTTTTATTTCTCCTTTGTCACAACTAGGGCATTACATTGTCGTTTTTATTGAAGTATAGTTGACACACAATGTCACATTAGTTTCAGGTATACAAAATAGTGATTTGACAACTCTTTACATTATGGTGTGCTCATATATGTAGCTACCATATGCCACCGTACAACACTACTACAATCTCATTGGCTATGCTATACCTTTCATCCACATGATTCATTCCGTAACTGGAAGCCTGTACCTCCCATTCCCCTTCACGCATTTACCCATCTCCCTATCTCTCTCCCCTCTGGCAACCATTAATTTGTTCTCTGTATTTATGGGTCTGTTTCTGCTTTTGTTTGTTTGTTTTGTTTTTTTAGATTCCACATATAAGTGAAATCATATGGTAATTGCCTTTCTCTGTCTTATTATTTCATTTAGCATATAGTAGCTTCTAGGCCCATCCATGTTGTTGCAAACATCATGTTGTTTGTTTGTTTGTTAAGTATTACTTTCATTTATAGAGTGCTGGAAGTGTGAATTTCATCTTGGGTTAGAAGAAGGAGCTTTGGGGACACCTGGGTGGCTCCGTTGGTTAAGTGTCTGCCTTTGGCTTAGGTCACGATGCCAGGACCCTGGGACAGAGTCCTGTATCAGGCTCATTGCTCAGTGGGGAGTCTGCTTCTCCCTCTGCCTGCCACTCCCCCTGCTTGTGCTTGCTCTCTTTCTCTGACAAATAAATAAATAAAATCCACCCCCCAAAAAAGGAGCTATGGGTGTGATATCATTCAGAAACATCACTCTGAAATCACATAGTCAACCAAGAGCAGAAAACTGTGGCAGAGAATCTATGACAACAGTAATTGTGGTCAAGAGAATTTAACTTGAATTTAATTTAACTGATCTGAGTTTAAGAACAGGCACAGTATTTTACAATTTTGGCTATTTGGGGTAGGCTACTTAATTTCTCTGGCTTTCTTTTCTTCAACTATAAAAATGGGTTCAGGATTATCTAACTTGGTGTGATTGTGAGGATAAGATGAGAACAATTTATTGGTGTTAATAAATGCTAAACATTTAAGCTCTCTTCACATTGCATCTTTTTATAGCCTTCCTTTCTGTGGAGAACTGACTTCAGGTTATCTCAGGAGGTTTGTTCTCAAGAGTTCTGGAACTGATGCTACTGAAAAATAATTGAAGTGGCCTCTATGGTGTAGTGGAAAGAACTCCTGACTTAGGAACCAGAAAATCTGGCCTCAAGTCCAGAATGTCATCATGTGTGACCATGAAACCTCTTAAGCATCAGTTTCTATAAAATGGGACAGCAACATCTATCTCATAAGAGTTGCTTTGAATTTTAAATAAGTTAATGAATGTAAGTGCTTAGCTTAGTGCCTGGCATAGAGTAAGTGCTTAATAAATATCGGTTTATTATTATTATTCTCAGCCTAACTGGGAAGCATAACCGAAAGATAAAGCAGTGCTTCCTAAACTTCAGTCATTCTCATTCCATGGTTATGACTTTTGTTTTATTCACTAGCACTTGTACTATTAAAAACTTAGTATTTTTAAAAAGATTTTATTTATTTGTCAGAGAGAGCACAAGAAATGGGAGTATCAGGCAGAGGAAGAAGCAGGCTCCCCGCTGAGCAAGGAGCACAATGCTTAACTCACTCTCACTCGATCCCAGCACCAGGATCATAACCTGAGCCAAAGGCAGACACTTAACCGACTGAGCCATCCAGGTGTCCCAAAAGCTTAATATTTTTTACATATCAACTTTTTCTACTTATGTAAGTTTTAACATAAATCTTTAAGTTGCCAGCCAATGGAAAACCAGTATTAGTTGCCACACTTAACATAAACACAATAAAAACAAAATTAATTAAATCTTGGTAAGATACTGTTGCTTGTTGACAGTCCTGAGCCCGAGGCTTGCTATTTCTTAAAATGGGATAAGTAAGTGATAGCGAAGTGGTTAAAGACATAGCAACATTTCCCTAAGATGATTTCTTAAAATAATCACAATGATTGGAATTTTTAAAAAATTTTAATATGGTGGGGGCACAAATCTAGATAACTAAAATCATCTCAAATTACCTCTCTCCACAGATAAATACTGTAATGAAGCACTTGAGAAAGAAGTTGCCTCAAATCCTGAAGGAGAAATGACAATTACAGTCCCCCACATCTCTATGGCAATTCCACATTTGCACAGCACTTGGTTACTTAGTATCTCAGCTGACCACCACAGTAGTCTGGTAAAAGGAATAGTGTAAACACACCCACCTTATACATAGTTCATAGATAAGAGGGTTGGCGATTGGCCTAACAATTAAGAGCAACAATATTTTTGAGCACTTAATGGGTCCCAAGCCCTGTGCCAAAGGCTTTGTAGGCTTCATTTAGAATTTAATCCCCAAGTCTGCTCTATGAGGCATCTCCTGTATCCTCATTTTACAAATGACTAAAGTGAAACACAAAGGTAACACAGGCAAGGTGACCCAGCCTTTGGGGCGCGATGTCAACCCGAACAAACTGACAAAACCCCTGTACTTTCTTCCCCAAGGTCACAGGGGAGTGAGGCCGCCGGAGAGGGAGGGCGCTGACCTGTCGGAGACTTGTTCCTGGGTGAGCTTCTTGTCGCTCTGCAATAGGATGGACACGTAGTGGCGGATCATGCCCACAAAGAAGGTGATGATAACGATGGGTAGGACCACCCAAAGGCGGATGTTGGAGTCGAGTAGCAGCTCCGGACCCGCCATCCTCACAGAGAGCCGGCTCCCACCCGGTGTAACTGGGTTTCTCTCCCCGCGGGGCGCGAAAGCCCCTCTTTGATTTCGCCTGTGGGCCTTGTCACGCCTCTCAGCCTTCCGGGCCCGGAGCCCTACTCCAGCTTTGGCCCTCGCGGACTGCCCCCAGCCCTGCCGCCTGGCCGCCCACTTCCGGCGCGGAAGTTTAGCGTCAGGGCGAGGCGCGCCTCCGTGGCGTCAGCGTGGCGTCTCGCCGGGCGGCAAAGTCAAAAACAAGGGGCGGCGACGGGTTCTTGGCGGGTGAGTGGAGCAGCGGTCGCGGTCTCTCGAGGCCCAGCGTCACTGTGGCCTGCTCGCTGGGCCCCGGCGGAGCTCGGCTTTTCCTTCTGGGGCTCGGCGCCCCGAACCTCGGCCTTCTCCTCTGCTCGGTCGTGGGATAATCCCCCCCAGGTACCTCCCTCCGTCGTTAAAATGACGAAGGCTTTTACCCCCAGCTCCTTTCCGAACGGCCTGGTCCAGACAGTCGGCCCCACCCACCAGGCTTTCAGGCTTCTTTGGAAAGGAGCCGTGTTGTGGGCTTGTGCCCTGAAGTCAGACGACCCTAACTAAATTTTTGTCCGAAAAATGGCTGATAATGGTTATAAGTATTTAAGGAGGCAGTGGATAAAGAAAACCCTTAGCATAGTGCGTGGTACATAGTAAATGTTAACTATTGTTGGAAGCCATCACTATAATCAAAAGTATAGTTGGTAGGTAGTGCAGATTCTGGAGTCAGACTGCCTGACTTAGAAACCCAACTCCACCACTGAATGAGAATAATAAGGATACCTACCTCAAAAAAGGCTTGTGAGTAATTATGAAGCACTTAAAATCGTTCTTGTTAGTTATTAGTATTTACCTGCCTGCCAGCCGTTCTCATTTAGGGAATGTGCTCAGAAATCTTATGCCAGGTGCTGTGCTGGGCACTAGGGATACAGAGATAAGTGAGACTGAGTTCCTGTTCTCAGTGAGCCCCACAGTCTGGTGTGATGTGGTAGGGGATCCTAGATACACTCTATGGAACAGGGAGGTTGGAGTAGAAAGCTCCTTTGGGGATAGGAGGAACATTGTGGCTGTGTCTTTAAGGATGAGTGGTAGTTTCCAGGCAGATAAGAGCATTTCAGGTGAAAACACCTTATGCAAAAGCACTGAGACCAAGAATGTTTTGGTTTACGAGATAGAGTAAGAGGCCCTTAGTGTTCAGGTTCAGGACATCCCCTACCTCTGCAGTTTCATTTCTAACTCTACAGGCTCCTTACCGGTTCTGTGTTGAATATTTTCCTTCTTAGACTACTCTTCTCATACATCTTCTATGGGCTAATTCCTGTTTTGGCCTTCAGGTCCCTGCTTTAATAACTTTTTCTCACAGAAATTATCCCTGAGAAATTGTCCCTGCTTTTCTTAATCTCCCCTACCCCCAACTAGATTAAATTTCCTTGTGAGCCCTCATAGCACCCTGTGCTTCTCTCTTATAGCACTTACATAACTGTACCTAAATAACTATTTGACATTTGACTGTGTCTTTAAGGATGAGTGGTAGTTTCCAGGCAGATAAGAGCATTTCAGGTGAAAACACCTTATGCAAAAGCACTGAGACCAAGAATGTTTTGGTTTACGAGATAGAGTAAGAGGCCCTTAGTGTTCAGGTTCAGGACATCCCCTACCTCTGCAGTTTCATTTCTAACTCTACAGGCTCCTTACCGGTTCTGTGTTGAATATTTTCCTTCTTAGACTACTCTTCTCATACATCTTCTATGGGCTAATTCCTGTTTTGGCCTTCAGGTCCCTGCTTTAATAACTTTTTCTCACAGAAATTATCCCTGAGAAATTGTCCCTGCTTTTCTTAATCTCCCCTACCCCCAACTAGATTAAATTTCCTTGTGAGCCCTCATAGCACCCTGTGCTTCTCTCTTACAGCACTTACATAACTGTACCTAAATAACTACCTCAAGACTACTCATTACTAGGGGCGCCTGTGTGGCTCAGTTTGTTAAGCGGCTGCCTTCATCTCAGGTCATGATTCCAGGGTCCTGAGATCGAGCCCTGCATCAGGCTCCCTGCTCTGCAGAGAGCCTGCTTCTCTCTCTCTCTCCTTCTGCCTGTCGCTCTGCTTACTTGTGCTCTCTCTCTCTCTCTATCACTCTGTCAAATAAATAAATAAAATCTTTAAAAAAAAAGACTATTCATTACTATAGTGTAAACTCCCTGAAGGCAGTGATCATATCTAGTTCATACTTGTAACCCTAGCACCTAGTGCAGTCTCTAGCATTCAATATTGGATTAATGAGTTAAAGGAGCGGTAGATTGGGACCAGATTATGAAGGATCTGGGATATCAGAAAGAGAACTGGATCTCATCCTTCAGCAAGAGGAAGGTAGCCTTGCTAAAGAGGCAACTAGGTAATCAAGTTTAGAAAGGAAGGGAGTATTGACCAGATACAGGAGTTGAAATTCTTTCAATACCTGGAGTTAGACAACTTTAGTGTAAAAACTAGAACTACTTTGGTTTTGGGTAGGGTAGTTTTCTTTGAGCTATAGCTTTAACTTCTCAAAACTTATCTAGCTTCTAGAGGGTAACTTCTATTCTCTGATTTTGCTCTAGAAAGTAATTTAATTGCAGAAGACTTCCAGTCAAAATGGTTTCCAAGAGAAGGCTGTCAAAATCAGAAGATAAAGAGAGCCTGATAGAAGATGTCTCCAGTAAGTATCTAGTAGTCATTTGTTGTTTTATTTCCGTAGCAAATGTGTGAGGCACTTAAAGAGAGATAAAGTTCCTCCTTTTAAGTCCTGGGAGTCATCAAGTCTTAATGGTTAGAGCACACAGAATCTATTATCAGGGGATTTGGGATTGAGTTTCTGCTTCTAATTCCATGTATGACTTTGGGCATGGCCACAATCTTAGTCTCCACATCCATAAGAGAAATTAGTATTATAGAAAACAGTATTATAGAGCTTATCCACTTATATCATCTAGGTGCTGAGACAGAAGGTACAACATAGTCATCTGTCCTTTAAAAAAGGTTTATGGTCGGGGCGCCTGGGTGGCTCAGTGGGTTAAGCCGCTGCCTTCGGCTCAGGTCATGATCTCAGGGTCCTGGGATCGAGCCCCGCATCGGGCTCTCTGCTCAGCAGGGAGCCTGCTTCCTCCTCTCTCTGCCTGCCTCTCTGCCTACTTGTGATCTGTCTGTCAAATAAGTAAATAAAATCTCAAAAAAAAAAAAAAAAAAAAGGTTTATGGTCCTCTTTCCTCCCTTAAAAAGAATTATAGTATGGGGGTGCCTGGTTCAGTCAATGGAGCTTGTGACTCTTGATCTCAGGGTTATGAATTCGAAGTCCATGTTGCATTTAGAGATTGCTTAAAACTGAAATTCTTTAAAAAAAATTACAATCCAGATAAAACTGTGATAAGGATATATAAAAGAAAGGCATTCTATCAGACAACCATGCCAGGGGTGAAGAAACAGTATGGACTGTCCATTTGAGACTGTGGTTGACAGAGGCCCTTACTTAGTTCTGATGGAAAGAGGTTGATAGGTTTTTTTTCCCATTTATTATATTCATCTACTCTGTTAAGGGAGTTCTAACTTGTTACATCATTAAGGGAGAAGAGGAAATAATCCTACTTAATTTCAAGTACTGTTTGTTTTTGTTTGTTTATTATGTTTTATTACTTCTCTTGCATTGAAAGCCTTGGGATAAAATCAACCTGGGCTTTGTACTCAAAGGCTTGATGCCAGAGAACCTGCCTGATTCTTTTTACTCCTGCATCAAGATCATTTGTTCCCACACTTTGGTGTATATCAAGATTATTACCTGGAAAGCTCTTTAAAAATTCAAATGCCTGGTCCCCATCCTCAAGATTTTAATTGAGTAATTATGGGATGTGATCTAATAATGTGCTTTTATTTTATTTTATTTTTTAAAGATTTTATTTATTTGAGAGAGAGAGAACATAAGACTGGGTGGGGAGGAGCAGAGGGAGAGAGAAGCAACTCCCCACTGAGCAGGGAGCCCAAGGGAGAAGCAGGCTCTGCACTGAGCAATGAGCCTGATGTGGGGTTCAATTCTAGGACCTTGAAATCATGACCTGAGCCAAAGGCAGACACTTAACCAACTGAGCCACTTAGGGGCCTCTAAGAATGTCCTTTTAATAAGCATCTCAGTTAAATTGGAGAAAAAAAAATAAGCATCTCAGTGATTTGATTGCATTGGTTTGTAGATAACAGCTTGAGGCACACTAACTGTTTTAGAATTTGGGTAGAAAACATTTCCATGGTTATTTTTGTTAGAAGTGGCATGTTTTGAATTCTTCAAATAAAAATGCAATAGAGAGGGCCTGGTGACTCAGTTGTTAAGTGTCTGCCTTCTGCTCAGGTCATGATCCCGGGGTCCTAGGATTGAGCCCCGCACTGGCCTCTCTGCTTGGCAAGAAGCCTGCTTCTCCCTCTCCCAATCCCCCTGCTTGTGTTCCCTCTCTTGCTGTGACTCTCTCTGTCAAATAAATAAATAAAATCTTTTTTAAAAATGCAATAGGCAGAAATAATTGTTTGTTGATTTGTTTGTTTATAAGCCACTGTTGCTGACCATTGTTAGAGATAAAATTTTGCTACAGCATCAATTCCAATACAGTTCTTCAAGAACCCATCAATTTCCCTCTTAGGGTTATTGTAGTGTTTACAGTTTTAATCTTTACTATTTGTCACATTCTTGAAAATTTTGTCTGTTTTCAGAAGCCAGGAAGCAGCCACTTTCCAAGAAGACAAAGAAATCTCATGTTCACAATGAAGTTGAAGAAAATGACAGTATTTTTTTAAAGCTTCTTAAAACATCAGGAGTTATTCTTAAAACAGGAGAGAGTCAGAATCAACTAAGTAATATTTTAATTTAAATCTTTTCTCTGGGTTTAGTGCAGGGCTCAGAACTGAATCATGGATTTCTGAAATAGGCAGTGAAGATTAAAAATGGGAGCACCAGGGGCAGCTGGGTGGCTCAGTGGGTTAGGCCTCTGCCTTGGGCTCGGGTCATGGTCCCAGGGTCCTGGGATCGAGCCCCGCATCAGGCTCTCTGCTCAGCGGGGAGCCTGCTTCCTCCTCTCTCTCTCTGCCTGCCTCTCTGCCTACTTGTGATCTCTGTCGAATAAATAAATAAAATCTTTTAAAAAAAAAAGGGAGCACCAGTCATCTTGAGACAAAGATGACAATGATACTGCCTTTTTAAAATTTATTTATTTTTAGAAAAGATTTTATTTATTTGACAGAGATCGCACCTAAGCAGAGAGAGGAGGAAGCAGGCTCCCCACTGAACAGAGAGCCCAACTTGGGGCTTGATCCCAGGACCCTGGGATCATGACCTGAGCCAAAGGCAGAGGCTCTAACCCACTGAGCCACCCAGGTGCCCTGATACTGGTTTTTAGAGAGAGTATTTCTATAGTCTCTAGTACTGATTAATGCATGTTAAGTAATTCTAATTTTTTATTTATTAATTTTTTAAAACTTTTTTCAGAAAAGAATGGCATATACCAATAATACTTTGTGTTTTCTTGTGGAAAAATAAATACTCAAGAGAATTATTAGATCTGTGTCAGAGTAATTTCAGAAGAAAATTTATAAAGCCATTTAAAGCCCTACTTTTAGGGCATCGATTACTCCATTATTTCATATCTTTTTAGAATACTTAGCAGCTATCCTCTGTCAAAGCTAAATCTGTTTTCCCATGGGTTTAGAAAATTTGGCTCTGAAATTAGGTTAAAAATATCCTTATTGGTTTCACAAGATACGAAACTTTTATTTAGGGAAATAAAACTATGGTGGGAGGTATTAAAGACTCTGCTGATCAACTGTTTTTTCCTCTTAGCTGTGGATCAAGTTGTTTTCCAAAAGAAGCTCTTTCAGACTCTGAGGAAACATCCTTCTTATCCCAAAGTATGAGTTTCTTCCTGGTACTTTCGCTTATGCCAGCACTACTCTGGAATTGGGAATATTAAGATGCTGGCATAAAGTTGAATGAACTAGAATGATTTTTAGCTAACCTACAGCAAATGTTAAACTGAAAATCTTACTCTTTGTTTTTCCAATATCATTAAGATAATAGAAGAATTTGTTAGTGGCCTAGAATCTTACATTGAGGACCAAGACAGTTTTAGGAGCTGCCTTTTGTCATGTGAACGTCTGCAGGATGAGGAAGCCAGGTATGGACTGGAGGCTTGGAATCTTGCTGACATTTAATCTGTTATACTAACTGGATTGGGGGATGGCAATGGGGGGAGAATGCAATTTTTTGAATTTCACTTTTTTTTTTTTTTAAAGATTTTATTTATTTATTTGACAGACAGATTACAAGCAGGTAGAGAGGCAGGCAGAGAGAGGGGAGGAAGCAGGCTCCCTGCTGAGCAGAGAGCCCGATGCAGGGCTTGATCCCAGACCTCTGAGATCATGACCTGAGCCGAAGGCAGCGGCTTAACCCACTGAGCCACCCAGGTGCCCCGAATTTCACTTTTTATTTATAATTGTTTTATCTTCAGTTTTAACCCTTAAATTATTAACCCACTGAGCCACCCAGGTGCCCCTAAATTATTAATTTATAGTTATGAGACTAAGAACCAGAATGTTTTCTAAAGTGTGTCTCATCTGTGTTGATAGAATTTTAACTTTCTACTTCTCCCTGTGTAAGAATCATCTTCTCTTGGCTCCTGGGTGACTCAGTGGGTTGAGTGTCCGACTTCTATTTTTGGCTCGGGTCATGATCTCAGAGTTGAGAGATTGAGCCCTGAGTCAGGTTCTGTGCTCAGCTCAGGGTCTGCTTCAGATTCTCTCTTCCTCCCCTTCTGCTTCTCCCCCAGCTCATGCTCACTTTTTCTGTGCCCCACCCCCATAAAGAAATAAAATCTTTAAAAAAAAAAAAAAAAAAAAAGAGCAGGGATGCCTGGGTGGCACAGTTAAGTGTCTGTCTGCCTTTGGCTCAGGTCATGATCCCAGAATTCTGGGATCAAGCCACACACCAGGCTCCCTGCTCAGTGGGCAGCCTGCTTCTCCCTCTCTCACTCCCCCTGCTTGTGCACACATTTGCTCTCCCTCTTTCTCTCTCAAATAAAATCTTTTAAAAAAACAAAAAAGCCATTTTTTCATGTTCTGTATTTCTGCTATAACAGGATAGTTTCTCTTTAAATATTGTATATTTGGGACGCCTGGTGGCTCAGTCAATTAAGCTTCTGCCTTTGGCTCAGGTCATGTTCCTAGGGTCCTGGGATCGAGTCCCACATCAAGCTCCTTGCTCAGTGCAGAGCCTGCTTCTCTTTTTGTCTGCTGCTTCTCCTGCTTGTGGGCTCTCATGCTTGCTTTTTCTCTCTGACAAATAAATTAAAAAT
This sequence comes from Neogale vison, assembly GCF_020171115.1. Classification (NCBI taxonomy): domain Eukaryota; kingdom Metazoa; phylum Chordata; class Mammalia; order Carnivora; family Mustelidae; genus Neogale; species Neogale vison. The sequence continues at coordinate 172,687,005 of NC_058096.1, read as the reverse complement.
TTTTTAAATCTTCAAAAAAATTAAAAAATTGTTTATTTAACCAATTTTATGAAGAAATGATAAAAACATTAAGGAAAACAAATAGAAAACAAATCTTTTTTTTTCTTTTTTCTTTCCTTTTTTTTTTTTTTTAACAGCATAGGCACATCTTACTCTAAGAGCCTCATTAAATTGCTTCTGGGGATTGACATATTACAGGTGAGACTGTGTCACTTTTTCTGTGTACATTTGATGGACTTGATTTGTGGTGTATGCCCAAGTATAATGCCTGAGCTCAGGGTTTAGTAGAGTTAACAGGGAATTTGGGTTTGCAGTAGTTTACCATAGCCTCATTGCTGACCTGCATCTGGTATGGCAATTGCTGTGGCTTTGGACTGAGCTGATTGGCCCACTACATTTCTTTGCAATCTCACTTATTCCGTCAGCCTCTCCTTCCTGATTTGTAAACTTTCCTCCCTTGTGCTCTGAGTACCTTATATATCTCTGCTATATTCACATCTGTGTCATCTCCCATTTCAATTTTTACTTGCTGATTAACTTGATTTTGCCCTTTTCCTCCTCCTCTCTCTTTTAATATATTGAATAGACAATGCCTTAACATGTTTTAAATGTTTCAGATTATAAAAACGTACAATGGAAAGTCTTGCCTTACCCTGTCCTCCATTTTTTCTCTTTTCTTCTGTGAATCTTCACTGTGAATCTTCCCATACTCCTGTCCCTTCCTTTTCTTTGGAAATCTTCAATATAATTTAGTTAGCTTACATTTAAGACCCCTCTTACTCCTCTGGAGAGAAATCTTCTTTTCTTGCAAACTATTTGATAATCTTAAGTCTGCATTTCATAGGTTAACAGTTGTCATGTTTAGTAATATTTTTGATGATCTGATTATTTTAATGCTACCTTTATAATCATTTGGTAATTTTTTAGGAGACACATCATTGACAAGTCTCTGTGTCCCAACAGCTTATGTTCAAAATGTAGGCAGCATTCAAGTGGCCATTCTTAAAATAAGATTTCAGTTATAGCAGGGTTTTCCTCCTGAAAACAACAAGAGCTCTTGTTGGAGCAAATTGTGGTTAATTATATATTTCTGTTGTATATTTAAAGACCATCTCCTAACTCCTTATGTCTTCTTTTTTAGCCTGCCATTATCAAAACTTTATTTGAAAAGTTGCCAGAATTTCTTTTTGAAAAGTAAGTGGAATTATTCTGGAATGCTTAAATTGCCTTTGTGTGCTTAAGTTTCTCTCTGAAAAGATTACTCTGAAACATCATCAGTTTCTCTGAAAGTCATATTGATCATGACATCAGATTCTTAATTGACTGCTAAAATTCCAGTGGGGTCTTTTTTTTTGAAATTTCGTCTGTTTATATGACTGCATGTTCTTAGAAGGATACACAATAAACTATGAATAGTGGTGTCTCAAAGGAGGGAAGCCAATGACTGACTGGAATCAGATGTTCTATGAATACAGTTCTTTACCCTTTCAATTTTATAGGGTATGCATACTAAATTTTTTTAGAATTTGCTTTAAAAAATAACTAAGTTGGGAAAAAAAGAATAATAGAAAAGTAGAAAAAGGTCACTAACAGACAATTCACAAAGAAATAACAAGAGCATCAAACATTTTTTTCTAAATGCTCATTAATAATCGAAGATAAAAATATTTTTTTAAAGATTTTATTTATTTATTTGACAGACAGATATCACAAGTAGGCAGAGGCAGGCAGAGAGAGAGGGGGAAGCAGGCTCCCTGCTGAGCAGAGAGCCCAAAGTGGGGCTCGATCCTAGGACCCCGAGATCATGACCTGAGCCGAAGGCAGAGGCTTAACCCACTGAGCCACCCAGGCGCCCCTCTAGGTTTTGTATATAGTAATAATACACTTGAAGATAGATCTTCACAGATGGCTTTGCCTGAATTGCTCATGTAGATGTTTTTTTGTCTTTTTCGGTAGTTAAATTTGACTGCACTAAACAAAGACTAAGAATACTGTCAAGAAAAAAAAAATGGAGGTGGGGAGGGGGGTTGCGAGAAGGGGGGTAGGGTTATGGACATTGGGGAGGGTATGTGCTATGGTGAGTGCTGTGAAGTGTGTAAACCTGGCGATTCACAGACCTGTACCCCTGGGGATAAAAATATATTATATGTTTATAAAAATAAATAAATAAATAATTTTAAAAAAAGAAAAGAAAAAGAACTGGAGGTAGTCCAAAACTTCAGACATAGGAGGAGGAAAGCAGATGCTCTCATTTGGGGGGAAATAAGCCAACATTCCTTTTTTTTTTTTTTTTTTAAAGAATTATTTATTTATTAGAGAGGGCACACTTTCACACATGTGAGCATGCACATGAGTGTGGGGAGGGGCAAAGGGCGAGAGAATCTTCAAGCTGACTCCCCATTGAGCATGGAGCTCCTTATGGGGCTTGATTTCACGACCCATGAGATCATGACAGGAGCCAAAACCAAGAGTTGAGTGCTCAAACAACTGAGCCATCCAGCTGCCCCTAGCATTTCTTCATCTATAAATGGTTTTTTAGTACTTTCACAGACATAGTCTAATTTGACCTTTTATGTTTCCAAAATAGTATATGCTTGCTTTTTTCAATACTTAACACTTCTCTACCTTTTAAAATTTTCCTTGTTTAGTTTGTTCAAGTTTATTGCCTTTATTTTTTTGTTTACATTGTTATTAAGAAATACTCTCCAGACCTTCCTTAACCTTACTAAACCCTCCCCAGATGCAACCACTGTTAATAGTTTAGTGTGTCTTCTTCCATCTTAACATATATGTGTCATGCTTTTCCTATGTCACCTGTGTGTCTAAAGCAGGTTGCGATATGTAAACATTGAGTAAGTGTTAATTGAATGTCTGAAATGGTTTGTGCACTATTAATGTTTGCTGTTGTGTAAATCAGAAAAGCTAAGTTTCTATCTTCTTATCCTAACATTTCAGTGTGAACAGTGATGGACTTAACATGCCTAGACTCATCATCAGTCAACTGAAATGGCTTGACAGAATTGTGGATGGCAAGGTAGGCTTTAGGACTTGCTCTGTCTCTTGGATTTAGAGAGTCTGTTTTCCATGCTTAATCAAATTTTTGGAATTTGCAGTGGTTTTTTTCTTTTTCTTTCCTAAACTGAAAATTCACATTTTTCTATTTATTAGCTTTTTTCATCTTTCATAATTTGAGAATCATGGATGTTTCACCCTTTAAATTTCTCCAGAAAAAAAGTTTTTCTAATTATGATGACTAGATATCTATTAAATAAATATTTGGAAAGAAATTAAGTAGCTTTCAAAGTACGCAGATGACTATGTTTCATTTCTCAAAATCAGTGAGATCCCAGACCAACCTACCGTGCTGCAAATGTTTAATCTGATTACATATGAGGAAAGTGTTAGTAAGTTTTTACAATTAAGTGATTTGTTATTAAGCACTGTGGTAAAATTGAATCTGTTTTGAGCATAGTGTGTAAGGCCTGTTTCTTTCCAGAGTTCTTTAAATCATTCTATTAATTTTTGTCAGGCATTCCAAGGCTAAATCTTTATTTGGAAGAACATGAGTTTTGGAATTCCATGTGGACTGAAATTCTGTATTGTTGTGTATTTATTGTTTTGTTCTTACTGTGTGTTTTTGGGCAATGCATATCCTCACCTTTTAAAAATGGGAATTGTTGGGCCGCCTCGCTGCCTCCATCAGTGGAGCATGCGAGTCTTGATCTCTGGGTTGTGAGTTTAAGCCCCATGTTGGGTGTGAAGACTGCTTTAAAAAAAAAAAATAGGGGTGCCTGGGTGGCTTAGTTGGTTAAGCAGCTGCCTTCAGCTCAGGTCATGATCCCAGGGTCCTGGGATTGGTCCCTGCATCGCACTCCCTGCTCAGGAGGAAGCGTGCGTCTCCCTCTCCCTCTTCTTCTGCCTGCTGCTCTGCCCACTTGTGCTCTCTCTCAATCTCTCTGTCAAATAAAATCTTCAAAAACACCCCAAAAAGTTAAAAAAAAAAAAAAAGGAACTGTCACACAGACTCCATAGAGTTGTGAAGGTTAAATGAAATAAAGTAGGAGTGGCTAGGTGGCTCATTCGGTTAAGCATTTGCCTTCTACATAGGTCATGATCCCAGTTTCCTGATATATAGCCCCATGTCCCATGTCCTGCTCCCTGCTCAGTGGGGAATCTGCTTCTCCCTCCACCTGCTCATGCTCTCTCTCTCTCTCTCCCTCCCTCTATTCCTTTTCTCTCAAATAAATAAAATCTTAAATGAAGTAAAGTATACAACAGACCCACTAGATGATGAACCATACCATGTGTGAAAATTTCTGGGTCATTGACCTCTTTATTTAGGCTTTGAGTTTGAATGTATGTATAGGTACCATATTGTACAAAAATAATTCTATCTCTACAATTCATGAGGAGGACATCTTTTTCTGTTCTGGTAGTGTGCAACAATTCTAATGGTGTTCTTCACTGCAGGATCTCACCACCAAGCTCATGCAGCTGATCAGTATTGCTCCGCTGTACCTGCAGCATGACTTTGTCACCAGCCTTCCTGAGATCCTAGGGGATTCCCAGCATGCTGATGTGGGGAAAGAACTCAGGTGGGTAAGTTCCCACTGTGGGAGCCTTAACTCTGCAGAATGAAAACAGTAGTAGGTCTATGACCATACCCCCCTGAACATGCCTGATCTTGTCTAAAAACAGTAGTAATAATGTATTCCTATTTATATAAAAGAGGATGGTATCTGCTTTCCATGAGTAGGTGTGGGATTTGACTTGTTTTTGTAATAATGAATATATATTTGGGTAACCCATCTACTTTTTTTTTTTTTTTTTTAAAAGATTTTATGTATTTACCTGACAGAGAGAAATCACAAATAGATGGAGAGGCAGGCAGAGAGAGAGGGAAGCAGGCTCCCTGCTGAGCAGAGAGCCCGATGCGGGACTCGATCCCAGGACCCTGAGACCACGACCCTAGCCGAAGGTAGCGGCTTAACCCACTGAGCCACCCAGGCGCCCCACCCATCTACTTTTTTAAAAATAGTATAGTGGTTGTACATATGAAGTCTGCCTTTGGATTAGGCATATAAAATTGGTCTTTGGAGACCTAGACATGATCCATCTGTTTCATTAGCATGTATTCCACCCAGGGAGTCCTCAGTTGTGACTCTATATCCAATTATTTGTGGATTTTACCAAATATCAGCATTCCTTCGTCCCTAAATGATTCATTCTGGTGTACATCACATTGGACCCATTGCTAAGAGCATTGCTTACTATCATTTACATGAAAAATAGTACTTGGTAGGGCAGTTAATTAAAGAAGGGAGAACAAAATTCCTGTGTAGTAGGATTTCTGTTTTAATGCAATTTCCTGCTTACCCTCAAAATAGTTTTTAAAAATTCAGTTTGTAATACTTCCTTTAGTTGTCTGCAAAACTACCTCCAGAAATGTCCATTGATTTCTTCCCTTTGTGCTTTTGGGTACGTTGCTCCCTCTGGGTGTAGCGGTATATCACCCACTTTGCCTGCTTAATTCTAGCTTGTCCTTTTACATAGCCTTTTTTTTTTTTTTTTAATATTTTATTTATTTGACAGACAGAGATAACAAGTAGGCAGAGAGGCAGGCAGAGAGAGAGGAGGAAGCAGGCTCCCTGCGGAGCAGAGAGCCCGATGCGGGGCTCGATCCCAGAACTCCAGGATCATGACCTGAGCTGAAGGCAGAGGCTTTAACCCACTGAGCCACCCAGGCGCCCCTACATAGCCTTTTCTTAGACTCCATCGCTGTTCTCTATTCTGTTCTCCTGTAATGCCTTGCATGTACATGTGTCATACTTCTCATACTTCCCTGTAATTGTTGTAGGTGTTCTTTTTCCTTTTCTCAGGAAGGATACGTGCCCAACTCAATAGTGGTTGCCTGTGGGTAGTGGAGATGGTGAGGAAAGGGCTTCTCATTTCTATTCTATTTGAATTTTCTGTAATGAACAGGTGGGTTTTTTTAAGATTTTATTTGAGAGAGAGAAAGCAAGCATGAGTGAGGGGAGGGCAAAGAGAGAGGGAAAAGCAGGCTCCTTGCTGAGCAGGGAACCTGATGTGGGGCTCACTGTCAGGACCCTGAGGTCATGACCTGAGCCAAAGTCAGATGCTTAAACAACTGAGCCACCCAGGTTGCCCAAGCATGTATTTTTATTTAGATCAAAATAATTTTTAGGGGTGCCTGAGAGGTTCAGTCAGTTAGGTGTCCTGCCTTTGGCTTAGGTTATGATCCCAGAGTCCTGGGATCCTGGGATCGAGCCCTGCGTTGGGCTCCCTGCTCAATGGGGGGTCTGCTTCTTCCTGTGCCTCTCCCTCCCCACACTTGCCTATGCGCTCACTCTCTCTCTTCAAGTAAATAGATAAAATCTTAAAAAAAAATTTTTTTAACGAAATACACTATTAACAAGTTTAGTGAGAACTGAGTATGTCCTCTCTTTGCATATTCTTCCCATATTCTGAGTGGTTTTTCTGAGTAAATATCTGCCCAGCTCTGTTAAAAGTTACACAGCTTTTCTCTTTTTGTACCATTCACAGTGACCTTTTAATGGAGAATACTGCACTCACTGTTCCTATCCTGGATGTTCTTTCCAGCCTCCGACTTGACCTGAAGCTCCTGTCTCAGGTAGGAAGGACTCCGCTCTCCAGAAACAGAGCCAGCTTTGTTACCTCCCAGAACAAATGTCAGTCACTTATTGCTATGAAGCAGTTGCGTATAAAGTTTAATTTTGAAACGGTGCAGGGGTTTCTGCGTGGCTCAGTCGGTTAAGCATCTGCCTTTGGCTCAGGTCATGATCCCAAAGTTCCAGGAATCAAGCTGCATGTCAGATTCCTGCTGAGCGGGGAGTCGGCTCTGCCCCTCCCCTCTGCTCATGTTCTCTCTCTCTCTCAAATAAATAAATCTTTAAAAAATGTTTGAAATGATATTGAGTGACATTTCATCTCTTTCTTTCTGATGAACTTCATATGCCATAGTATGATGGATTTGCTGCTCTGTTTCAAAGCAGTAAGTTTTAGTGGAAATCTCTATCTTGGATAATATTTACACACTGTTCCTCATAGCAATAACAATTTTATGTGTCTTCCTTCAGCCAGTGGAAAATTCAGGCTCTAAATTATAAGATAATAACACTTTTATGTTTATCATCTGTCTGGTTTTTTTAAGATGTTATTTATTAATTTGGCACACAGAGAGAGAGAGGACACAAGTAGGCAGAGTGGCAGGCAGAAGAAGAGGAGAAGCAGGCTCTCCACTGAGCAGGGAGCCCATCGTGGGGCTCTATCCCATGAACTTGGGATCATGACCTGAGCCAAAGGCAGCTGCTTAACTGACCTAGCCACCCAGCTGCCCCAACACCTGTCTGTTTTTGAAGAAACTGTGGTATTAACAATTAAAAGCTTGTAAGTTGGGGGTGCCTGGGTGGCTCAGTGGGTTAAGCCTCTGCCTTCAGCTCAGGTCATGGTCTCAGGGTCCTGGGATCGAGCCCCACATTGGGCTCTTTGCTCAGTGAGGAGCCTGCTTCCCCCTCTCTCTCTCTGCCTGCCTCTCTGCCTACTTGTGATCTCTCTTTCTCTCTCTGTAAAATAAATTAAATAAAATCTTAAAAAAAGAAAAAAAAATCTTGTAAGTTGGAATAAAATTGAAAATAAAATGGGGTGGTTTTCCTCCTAAATGACAAGTGAGAAAACTGAATGAGAAAAGTAGATTTTCTGATTTTACCTAATAGGTCAGTACTAGGTTGAGGTATTAACATAAAAATATTTAAGGTTTTTGTGCTTTTTATGTTTAGGTCCGCCAGTTGGTGATGGGGAAGCTGTTATCTGTCAAACTGGATGATTTACCTGTGATAATCAAGTTCATTCTTCATTCTGTAACAGCTGCAGATGCACTTGAGGTACCCTATTATTTCCCAACAAACACCAATCGCATGCTACATCTCTGAGAGTACAGAGTATAGCAGTGGTGCCCTTGTAAAAGTCAGTATTGGAAAAGAGATGTACCTAGATGAAGATACATTATTAAAACTATAGCTTCTAATTCTTCCCTGTTCCCAAACCTACTGATGATGTTGCTTAATCCAGATAGTATTCAGGCAATGGAATGAAACTAGCCAGATTTATTGTTGCATATAAGCCATTACACAGTTTAATTTGCTATTTCATTGTAATATCTTAAGGAATTCTGGAATTTTGAAGGGCATGACATACTATCCTTGCATTAACTATTTTCATCAACTCTCCTTTTTATTTTTATTTTTATTTTTTAAAAGGTTTTTTATTTATTTATTTGACAGAGAGAGGTCACAAGCAGGCAGAGAGGCAGGCAGAGAGAGAGGAGGAAGCAGGCTCCCTGCTGAGCAGAGAGCCCGATGCGGGCCTCGATCCCAGGACCCTGAGATCATGACCTGAGCCGAAGGCAGCGGCTTAACCCACTGAGCCACCCAGGCACCCGTCAACTCTCCTTTTTAAAATGCCTTGTCTAGGGGCACTCCATAGGTCAGTCAGTAGAGCATGTGACCCTTGATCTTGGAGTTGTGAGTTTGAGCCCCATGTGTATATAGAGATTACTTAAAAATAAAATCTTGGGGCACCTGGGTGGCTCAGTTGGTTAAGCTGCTGCCTTCGGCTCAGGTCATGATCTCAGGGTCCTGGGATCAAGCCCCGCATCCGGCTCTCTGCTCAGCGGGGAGCCTGCTTCCTCCTCTCTCTCTGCCTGCCTCTCTGCCTGCTTGTTATCTCTCTCTGTCAAATCAATAAATAAAATCTTTTAAAAAAAAGTAATAAAATCTTAAAGAATAAAAACCCTTGATTCTTCTTACTCAGTCTTTCAGGGGATTGTTATGGTTCTACTGAAAGAACGAAGTGTGCCTATCCACTATGAATGAGCAGAATACATAACTTAATATTTATTTTCCACAGGTAATTTCTGAGCTCCGGGAGAAGTTGGATCTGCAGCATTGTATTTTGCCATCACGGTTTCAGGCTTCCCAAAGCAAGTTGAAAAATAAAGGACAACAAAGGTATAATGTCGTTGACAGTTACTACCCTTTTTCTCACATAGGCAAGGCAAGTTTTCTGACATTTATTCTGAAGCCAGGACAGTAGATCTTAATACTTGCAACTAAAAATAGTGGTAATGATATTGTTTGCATGTATCTCTATACAGTGCTTCAAATCATATGTATGTAGTACGTGTAATGTATGTGTACATGTGTATGTGGGTGGGTGGGGTGTATTCTCCTGGCAATTCAGATCAGTCTTAGATAGACTACAGTACAAGTTTATTAACCATTTTACACATGAAGCTGGCCTTGGAACAGGCACTTGGCTAGTAACAGGAACCCAGGTTTTATAGGTTCCTCTCTGGTAAGTGGAAGAATTATTTTTCCCCCCTCTGCTGCTTGTAGTTCTTCAGGAAATCAAGAAAACAACAGTCAGGACTGTGTTATTCTCCTCTTTGATGTAATAAAGTCAGCTGTTAGATATGAGAAGATCATTTCAGAAGCCTGGATTAAGGTGAGTGAGATCTTCATGACTTTGAACATAAGGAGGGAGTAGGTGGTAATCAGTGATGGATATGTAAGTAAAGGTAGGTGGAAATAAAAGTGTTGAAAATCAGTCAAGTAGAAGTGACAGATGATGGTTCCCAGATGGACAGATTGCTTCTCAGGAGAATGGGGCATGCTCAATAAGGTGAAACATGGGGTGCATGGGTGGCTCAGGGGGTTAAGCCTCTGCCCTTGGCTCAGGTCATGATCTCAGAGTCCTGGGATCGAGTCCCGCATTAGGCTCTCTGCTCGGAAGGGAGCCTGCTTCCTTCTCTCTCTCTCTCTGTCTACTTGTGATCTCTCTCTCTGTCAAATAAATAAAACAAAATCTTAAAAAAAAAATAGTAAGGTGAAACATGTTCTACTTTTGTGTTATAATACTTTCGTGACCCTTTTTTTTCTAGGCGATTGAAAACACTGCCTCAGTGTCTGAACACAAGGTAAACTCATAATACTATGAATTTTAAGTACTGTGGACTTAAAATTAATTATATGGCTAGTTTTCCTTTTCTGTCACTCTCTCCAGTCATCCCTTCTGTGCCTTCTGTAGCTGCGTAATAAACATTAGCTGTCTGGAGAAGATAATCTGGAGGCAGTGACTTGCTGGATAGTGTTTCCTACTCATTTTGGCAATGAAATAAACCCAGGCTATCCATAAGGGGAAATATTAACATTCCAAACAAGCACAGTGAGTTGCAGTCCCAAAGAACCAAGTCCCCACAGATGATATGAAGACAGGAGTCACTTGGGGCATGGGTTGGGTCCCTGTGTCTATCTGATTACCCTTCCTTCTGGCAAATGTAATTGTCAAAATAATGGCATTCCATGTTTTACTTACCTTTGCCTGTGTCAGCCTGACCAGAGTGAGTCAAATAGTCCATCCATTTACTGTCAAGGCAGCAGTACTGAAGCTGTCTTAATTATGGAAATTTTTTCTTCTGTGAGAAGCCAGATGATTATGTTTCTTATGTAGTACTTCGTTCCCATTAAGGATTTTTCATTAGTTGGAATCTGTTTTATTTTGTGAGGTTCTGTCAGATTATCCAGTTGTTGGGTGACTATTTTAAAAGCTTTTACAAGGGGCGCCTGGGTGGCTCAGTGGGTTAAAGCCTCTGCCTTCGGCTCGGGTCATGATCCCAGGGTCCTGGGATCGAGCCCTGCATCGTGCTCTCTGCTCAGCAGGGAGCCTGCTTCCCCCCTCTCTCTCTGCCTGCCTCTCTGCCTACTTGTGATTTCTGTCTGTCAAAAATAAATAAATAAATAAAATCTTTTTTTTTTTAATTAAAAAAAAATAAAATAAAAGCTTTTACAATAGTGAATTAAACAATGAAAAACTCAGTTTTTTGGGAAGGATCAAAATACTCTAATACAACTCTTTCTTTTTTTCATTTTTGCATAACAGTTGGCCACCTGTATACATGTTTTATCTGTTTTTGCAGATTTCTAATATGTAATTTTTGCATTCTGATTTTTTTCTCTTGACATTGTATCATAAACATTTTATATGCTTCTACAATGTCTTTATATATATATGTATATTTTTTAAATAATCTCTACACCTTGAGTGGAACCCAATGAGGGGCTTGAATTCACATTCCTGAGATCATGACCTGAGCCCAAATCAGGAGTCAGACACTTAACTGACTAAGCTACCCAGGTGCCCCATTATTTATTTTATAACAGGAAAATCCTTTTTTTTTTTTAATTTTTTAAGATTTTATTTTTAAATAATCCCTCTACCCAATGTGGGGTTTGAAATTACAACCAAGATCAAGAGTTGTATGCTCTACTGACTAAACCCCCCTGCCTCTGGTAACTACTAATCTGTTGTGTCAACGAATTCGGTTTTTTGTGTGTTTTGTTTTGTTGTTTCTTTATTTTTTGAGTTCCATATATAAGCAAGATCATAAGGTATTTGTCTTTGTCTGACTTAGTTCACTTAGCATAATACCTTCAAGGTCTGTCCATATTGTTACGAATGGCAAGATTTCATTCTTTTTGTGGCTGAATAATATTCCAGTGTGTGTCTGTGTGTGTCTAGGTAGGTGTGTGTTTGTGTGTGTCTGTGTACTTACCATATTTGCTTTTCACTTAGGTTGTTTCCATGTCTTTGCTATTGTAAATAATGTACAGGGATCATAGGAATGCAGATATTTTGTTGAATTAATTTTTAGTTATTTTGAAAAAATACCCAGAAGTAGAATTTCTGGATCACATGATATTTCTACTTTTAATTTTTTGAGGAACCTCCATACTGTTTTCCATAGGGGCTACACCAATTTACATTCCACCAGCAATGCACAAGGGTTCCCTTTCTCTACATCTTCAACATCACTTGTTGTCTCTTGTCTTTTTTTAATAATAGCCATTTTGACATGTATGAGGTGATGTCTGATTGTGATTTACATTCCTGATGATTAGTGATGTTGAACATCTTTTCATGTGTCTTTTGGCTGTTCATAGGTCTTTGAGAAAATGTCTGTTCAGATCTAGGCCCAGGGGTACCTAGGTGGCTCATTCTGAGCTTAACTCCATGCTTAAGTGTCTGCTCTTAATTTCATCTCAGGCATGATCTCAGAGATGGAGGCCCATGTCAGGCTCTCTCTCCCTCTACCCTTCCCCCAACCCACCATTTGTGCTTGCTCTCTCTAAAATGAAAAAATTTTAAAAAGATCCTTGGTGGGCAGGGGCACCTGGGTGGCTCAGTCATTAGGCATCTGTCTTCGGCTCAGGTCCTGGGCTCAAACCCTCCATCAGGATTCTGCAGGGAGCCCACTTCTCCCTCTTCCACTCCCCTTGCTTGTGTACCCTCTCTCTCTGTCAAACAAATAAAATTAAAGTCTTTAAAAATGAAAAATAAGAAGAAACATTAAAAAAAAAAATCCCAGGGCACCTGGGTGGCTCAGTGGGGTAAAGCCTCTGCCTTCAGCTTGGGTCATGATTCCAGGGTCCTGGGACCGAGCACCACATCGGGCGCTCTGCTCCACGGGGAGCCTGCTTCCTCCTCTCTCTCTCTGTCAGCCTCTCTGCCTACTACTTGTGATCTCTGTCAAAAAAAAAATCCTTGGTGGGGCACCGTGGTGGCTCAATCAGTTAAGCATCTGCCTTGAGCTCAGGTCATCATGATCCCAGGGTCTTGGGATCGAGTCCCGTGTCAGGCTCCCTGCTCTGTGGCGAGCCTGCCTCTCCCTCTGCTTGCTGCTCCCCCTGCTTGTGCATGCACCCTCTCTCTCTCAAATAAATAAAAATCTATAAAAAAAAAAAGGAATTCTTTTTTTTTTTAAAGATTTTATTTATTTATTTGACAGAGAGAGAGATCACAAGTAGATGGAGAGGCAGGCAGAAAGAGAGAGAGAGATGGAAGCAGGCTCCCTGCTGAGCAGAGAGCCCAATGCAGGACTCGATCCCAGGACCCTGAGATCATGACCTGAGCCGAAGGCAGCGGCTTAACCCACTGAGCCACCCAGGCGCCCAAAAAAAAGGAATTCTTGATCCATCTTTTAAATTGGAATGTTTAGTGTTTTGCTATGTTGTATGAGTTCTGAATAGTTGTTTTTATTTTTTGTGCTGCTTGACTTTCTTTAACCTTTTTCTTTTTTAAACTACGTAAAAATTCTTTATGCTGATAATACATGAGAGAAACAAATTTACAAATATAAACAAACATATACACTCAACTAATTACAGTGAATAAATACTGAGTTATTGTGACAGACGATGTTGCTCTATAACCTTCTTCTTTTTTAAACAAATTTAATACAAGCTAATTGTGGAGATAAAACCCCACAAGGAATCTAAAAAATGTTAAAATGTTAAAAAGGTTTTCTTCACTCTCTGTTCCATTCTTCATGGATAATTCTTCCAGACTTTTTTCCTATTCATATACAAGCTGTATGTGTATGATGTGTATGTAAGTGCAAGCATTCTAACTCTTATGTTTAAACATGCTTATGTATATTGTGTTTACAAAAATAAATCTTACTATTATTATTGTCTTGTAGGTTGCTTTTTTTTAAACTTCACAATGTTGTGAGTGTCTGTCAAAAAATGTAGTCTAGCTCATTCATTTTAAAGATTTTATTTATTTATTTGACAGAGAGATCACAAGTAGGCAGAGAGGCAGGCAGAGAGAGAGAAGGGGGAAGCAGGCTCCCTGCTGAACAGAGAGCCCGATGCAGGGCTCTATCTCAGGACCCTGAGATCATGACCGGAGCCTAAGGCAAAGGCTTAACCCAATGAGCCACCCAGGCACCCCTAGCTCATTCATTTTAATGGTTGTATAATATTCTAAAAATGACTGTCAGAACTTTATTTTTTTCATATTGAGAAGCATTTACAGTCTTTCCAACTTTTCAGAAAGTAGTTTTCCTAATAATAATGAAATAAATCCTGAGGTTGGCAAGTGATTTTTCTTTAATAAATATATAGGTCTTCAGAGCTTATTCTGTAATAATATTACTTCAGTTTATATTCCATTGTTTTCATAAAGATAATAGTGGTTAATAGTTATAGCACTTTATTTCTCTGAAAAAATTTGTGGGTTTTGTGACAAAAAAAATGTAGATACTCCCATGAGAGTGTGTTGAGCAAATAAGTATCACCCCTTCTGTGTTTTCATGGGAAAAAGTTGTGAGCTGCTATTTCACGACAATAAATGTACTGATTTATTAAATTCTTTTTCTCTTGTCATTTTTGTTGACAATAGACTTTCGACTTGGCAATGCTTCTCATCATCTATAGCACCAACACTCAGACAAAGAAGTACATTGAGAGGGTGCTAAGAAATAAGATTCGATCAGGCTGCTTTCAAGAACAGCTGCTGCAGAGTACATTCTATATTCATGACTTGGTAAGTGGCAGAGAATTAGCAACATTAGTCTGAAAGTTATAGAGAAGTCATTTTTAACCTTTCTTTAAAATGTGGAAATGTGGAAATCTTGACAATACGCCTTTGCTGGATGTTGACTTTTAACAGCTCAGTATGTTTTCAAAATGTAATAGGATTCTTACTTACCTTGATCGAGATGTTATACTGTTAATAAAACCAACCCAAGACTGGTGTCTCATCTTTTTAGAAAAAAAGTGACAAAATTGATTTATGTTGAACTGATTAAACTCAAGCCCCCAATTTTTTTTTTTACAGGAAATGTTTTAGTTCAGGTCTTCTAATTTTACATTCTTGTATAACTTGATTTTTAACTTAAAATGGAAGGCTTTGTAGCTCCCATATAAAAGTTTCTTCATGTTAGGGGCGCGTGGGTGGCTCAGTGGGTTAAAGCCTCTGCCTTCAGCTCAGGTCATGATCCCAGGATCTTGGGATCGAGTCCTGCATCCGGCTCTCTGCTCCATGGGGAGTGTGCTTCCTCCTCTCTCTCTGCCTGCCTCTCTGCCTACTTGTGATCTCTGTCTGTCAAATAAATAAATAAAATCTTTAAAAAAAAAAAAAAGTTTCTTCATGTTAGTTTCAGCCCGTTGTTCAAGCTCATTGAGACTTTCAAATCTTAACTTTGCATTAATCATTTTAATTACCTAGCCCTTTGTGGTCCATAGCTTTGACAAACTTGCTTCTATATCCTGTTCTAAGCAGTTTTTAAAAACCCTGAGCAAAACAGGACCAGAAGAATGCTAATAGAGACATAATTATGCATCTTTTGAACCATCCCTATTTGGCCATGTGACTCTTGGGTGGTTTTTTTCTGTTGAAATATAAACCATTTGATTAGAATTTTATAAGTTAAGAACAGTATTTCCTGGTGAATTTTCAGGATATTAATAGCATATACCTTCTTAAAAAGCTAGATAACCAGTAGTTTGGGGCTTGACTTAGGTGCTAATGAGAATATATGGTTGGGTCTTAAGATTTTATATTTAGAAATGGATTTAATGTTTCTATTATTTTATCTTAAAGTCCTTTCTGTGCTTATTTCTGGCAATAATATGTGTTTTGGGCTATATTTTTCCAGAAGGCAGAAATCATATATAATTTTTTAAAGATTTATTTGTTTATCTTAGGGAGTGGGGGCAGAGGAAGAGGGAGATGCCCAAGCAGACTGTGCTAAATGTGGGGCCCAGTGTAGGGCTCAGTCTCACGACCCTGAGATCATGACCAGAGCCAAAACCAAGAGTTGGATACCTAACCGACTGTGCCATCCAGGTGCCCCATATATAATTTTTTTATTGCATTTTCCTCAGCAAAGCATTATACCCAATTCAGGGCTTAATTTAAGATTTTTTATCTATTGTGATGGTATCAATAAAGAAACTGGACTTAAACTGGTTATTTACTTTGGGTCCTTTAATGTCCATCTTCTGTCCAGTTGCTAAGACATGATCAGTTCTCTTTTTGATCCCAGAAGAAATCAATTTAATTGGTATTGAACCTTAAAGATTGATTTCAAATCATAACCAAGGTAGAGCAGACCCAGTATATCCCCAGAGAGGTAGTATGATTGAGTGAGGATATTGGGATTCAGAAGTTCTGGATTTAAGGGGCACCTGGGTAGCTCAGTTGGTTAAGCGTCTTGCCTTTGGCTCGGGTTGTGATCCTTGAGTTCTGGTATTGAGCCCTGCCTCAGGCTCCCTGCTCAGCAGGGGATCTGCTTCTCCCTCTCCCTATACTCCTCCCCTACTTGTGCTCTATCCCTCACTCTCTCTCTCAAAAAAAAAAAAAAGATCTGGATTCTAGTCCCAAATTAGGCAGATAGGAACAATGCTATTTGGCTTATAATTTAACTTCTTCAGCTTCCAGGTCACTTCTTATCCATACATTGAATCCCATTGATCCTAAGCAAAAACTCAGAATGAAGAAAGATAATTTTGAGTAAAACAAAGATTATGTTACCTTAAGTTAAAATGAGAGTTGGTGAGGAGAACTCTGAAATCCTATAAGGGTCAGGAAGTCTTGGTTCTGTAATAACTAAATTTCTCCCACAGCTTCTTTTTTTTGTCTCCTCTTCACCCCCTCAAGGTCCTTAAGGATATCTGCCCATCTATTCTGTCATTGGCGCAGTGTTTGTTGCACTCCCTCGACCAGAGTATCATTTTGTTTGGCAGTCTCCTATACAAATACGCATTTAAGTTTTTTGACACTTACTGTCAGCAGGTATGTCGAAATATTTATTTTGGAAAAGAGGGAACAGGAAGAAATACAATTCAAAGTGACTTGCATGTAATATGATGTTTATTTCTTGTTGGTTGGAAGACATTGAAGGAAAAAGAA
This sequence comes from Neogale vison, assembly GCF_020171115.1. Lineage (NCBI taxonomy): Eukaryota > Metazoa > Chordata > Mammalia > Carnivora > Mustelidae > Neogale > Neogale vison. The sequence continues at coordinate 172,670,211 of NC_058096.1, read as the reverse complement.
CTCAGAACTGGGAGTTGGGAAAACTTAGTTCTAGTCCTAGTCTTAATAAAATAAGGGACACTGGACTTCTAACTTTGCATTTTGAGGTCTAATATTCTCTGACTTGAAACTGAAGGTCCAGGGCGCCTGGGTGTCTCAGTGGGTTAAGCCGCTGCCTTTGGCTCGGGTCGTGATCTCGGGGTCCTGGGATCGAGCCCCGCATCGGGCTCTCTGCTCAGCGGGGAGCCTGCTTCCTCCCCTCTCTCTCTGCCTGCCTCTCTGCGTCAAATAAATAAATAAAATCTTTAAAAAAAAAAAAAAAAGAAAATGAAGGTCCACATCCAGTCTATTTTTTTTTAAGACTTTATTTATTTATTTGACAGAGAGATCACAAGTAGGCAGAAGCCAGCAGAGAGGGGGGAAGCAGGCTCCCTGCTGAGCAGAGAGCCCAATGAAGGGCTCCATCCTAGGACCCTGAGATCATGACCTGAGCTGAAAGCAGAGGCTTAACCCACTGAGCCACCCAGGTGCCCCCACATCTAGTCTTTTAAATAAACCATGATTAAAAGAGCTGGGATTGGGACACCTGGGTGGCTCAGTTGGTTAAGCAGCTGCCTTCGGCTCAGGTCATGATCCCGGTGTCCTGGGATCGAGTCCCACATCGGGCTCCTTGCTCGGCGGGGAGCCTGCTTCTCCCTTTGCCTCTGCCTCTGCCTGCCACTCTGTCTGCCTGTGCTCGCTCTCTCCCTCTCTCTCTCTGATAAATAAATAAATAAAATCTTAAAAAAAAAAAAAGAGCTGGGATTATCGGGCAGCTTTCATAGTATATAGAAAGAGCAATTTTAAAATTTGCTGCAAGTGATCAGCTGCCAGTTGTTCCTGGAATTGTTCTCTAGAAAAAATTGGGGAAAAACAAATGAAGGGGAAATGCCTGAGGGTGTAACCCTATTCCCATGAACACGAAACGTAAAATTTAATAGCGCATATCCAGAGAGGGGAGGCTCTACTTGTGGAAAGTGATTATGAAATCAACAGAGTGTCTTACTTTGTATTTTTTTGTACATGCTAAACATACTATTAACAATGTCAAAACATTTTAATGGAACTTGTAAAAATAAAGACAAAATTTTAAAAATTTAAAGCAGGGCATGAACTAGCTGCTGCATTTGAGAAAACAATATGATTCAGTATGGAGCAGCAGTATAAAGGAAAGGGAGAATGGCATACAAGATATTTTTCTGGAACCATCTTAATGTCCTGGAGATACTGTCATGGCTCATGTTTGCTTGAAACATGCAAATCTAACCTGTAAAAACCTTTAAACCCTTGAGCTTCTTGAGTTCCTTTTTTTGATTTTATTTTTAAGGGGCACCTGGCTGGCTCAGTCATTAAGCATCTACCTTCGGCTCAGATGATCCTAGGGTCCTGGCATCAAGCCCCCCATCAGGCTCCCTGCTCAGCAGGAAGCCTGCTTCTTCTTCCTTTCCTGCTCTCCCTGCCTGTGTTTCCTTTCTCACTGTGTCTTTCTCTGTCAAGTAAATAAATACAATCTTTGAAAAAAAAAAAAAAAAAGAATTTTATTTTTAAGTATCTCTGCACCCAATATGGGGCTTAAACCCACAACTGAGAGATCAAGAGTCACATGCTGCCAGCCAGGCTCCCTGAGTTCATCTTTTTAGTAAATTTTAATAGATTAAGTACAACCATAGCTTAAAGGGTAGTATTTTACCCATATGAAAAAAGAGACTATGCCAGGGAGCAAAACCAGGAGGGCTTACATAGTGTTCCCTGATAAATATTAGGAAATAAGTCAGGAGTAGATGGTTGTGTAATTAGATTGACATAATCCTCAACCTCCTGAAAACAGCATTAATGAAAAGTACGTAATAGAATTAGACAATGAGATAGGGTAGGTTGAGATTAGAATGGTCTCAAGCATTAACCCTTTCAAGATGGCCATGTCATATTTTCATTCACACTATCCGGTTGACGCTTTACCGTGTAGGAAGTAGTTGGTGCCCTAGTGACTCATATTTGCAGCGGGAATGAAGCTGAAGTTGATACTGCATTGGATGTCCTCCTGGAGTTGGTAGTTCTAAACCTTTCTGCTATGAGGCTGAATGCTGTGTTTGTGAAGGTATGTGTCCCTCCAGTGACATATTTTGAGTCATTTTTCTTTCTTGCATGTATTTGAGAGATATCTGGCATCTGTTAATTAGCAGCAATTTAATTTGTGTTCTAGATATTGAGCACTACAGTTGGTGGGAGGGGGTGGGAAGGAGGTGGGGTAATGGGCAAATAATAGGAAAAAAGATAACTCATTTATGTTTGTATTAATGCATTCAGCAGGTACTTCTTTGTACCTATATGCAGGCTCTATTCTGGGTGCTCTGTATATAAGACTTAGTTCTTGCCTTTGGTGTTAGTAAAACACATAAACAAGTCACTGTAGCTACAACATGAGAAATCCCTAGAAAGATTAAGTGCTATAGATGCACCAGCGCAAGAATAATTTGGCCTAGGAAACTGCATTCTTCAAGTACTACTACTTCTTCAAAGAGTAGATTTGAGTAATTCTTGAAGTTTGAGCATGGTTCAATAAGAGAAAATACAGGAAGTGCATCTAGGCAGAGGACAGTTTAAACAGAAGCAAATTGACATCTGGGTCCATGGTATACCTGAAGGAAGTAGACTAGCATGGTTGGCAAATGGGACATATGGTGAGAAGTGGTCGGAGGTGAGGCTGGAAAGACATAGGACAATGTTAGATTATGAAGGGTCTCAAATATCACACTCAAGAGTTTCAACTTGATTTTATAGACCGTAGAGAGCTATCACAGACTTTTCACAGGGGGTTGACAGAATCAGGTCTGGGCTTTGAAAGGTAGTTGTAGGTCATGTTATCCCCATATTAGGGATGAGAAAGCTGAGGTTTTGCCCAATGTTAAAAAGTAAGTTTTTCCCTTGTGACTGCTTCCACATCTGTAGAAAAAGAATAAATAATTCATGGCGTGGAAACAGAAAGGGATGTTATGATAAGCAGTAAGGTCAGAGATGTAACTTTTGATAGAGCACTGTTTTCACTAAGAAGGGAAGGATGAAGAAGAATAGGAAGAAATAGGTATGTTAGGATGACTAACCCTTCGTGTTCTGGGCACAGCTTGAGAGAACATGAGCTTTTGTGGCTATCCAGATGCTTCTTATACCTCTTACAAGGATTTTAATTTTTTTATTTGATGGAGGAAAATATCAGTGGCTAACCTTATTGTTGGTATTTTTTTTTCCATAGGGCATTTTAGATTATCTGGATAATATGTCCCCTCAGCAGATACGAAAACTCTTCTATATTCTCAGCACACTGGCATTTAGCAAACAGCATGAAGCCAGCAGTCACATCCAGGTAACAGGCAGTGTGTTGAGAAACCTTTAAAACTTTAAACTTCTTTAATTGAAATTCGCTGAACATAATTATAGCTCAGACCATGGCTGTGTACTTGATTTCTATTAGTACACAGGCTAGAGTAATTATGTTCAGACATTAAGTGTCTGTTGTGTACCAAACATTGAGAAAGTAGGTATATTAGACCTTCTACCCTCAAATAGCTTAGTCTATTAGGGTAGAAATGGGTCTGTAATCAGCTGACTAGGGAACTGAGTAAGAAAAGCTGTTCAGGGGGCCCCTTGGTGGCTCAGACGGTTAAGCATCTGCCTTCAGCTCAGGTCATGATTCCAGGATCCTGGAATTGAGCCCTACATCAGGCTCCCTACTCAGCTGGAAGCCTGCATCTCCTCTCCCACTCCCCCTGCTTGTGTTCCCTCTCTCACTGTCTCTCTCTGTATCAAATAAATAAATAAAATCTTTAAAAAAGAAAAGAAAAGCTATTCAGGTTCTATACTGAGTGCTGTGGGGACACAGAGCGTTGCCTTGTTTTCTAGGGAACCTCTACATCTAATGTGAACTTATCTGGGCTTGCTTTCATTGGTGGTCTTTGTTTGCTGAGAAAGTCAGGCAAAGGGACTAAAACAAGAGATTGCATTGCAATCACAACTTGTTGCTCTTTTGTATCTTTAGTGCCACCCTGTGGCAGTAATCCATACTGGACTGTAACTTTGAACAACCAACACCTTTTGTTAATTTAAAAAAAAAAAAAAGGAGGGGGGCTAGATAATATACAGCACAAAATTCAAAAGGTATAAGACGTGGTGAAAAATGAGTCTTCCCCCTCTCAGTCTTCCAGGCATCTGGTTCTCTAAAGGCAGTGACTCTCTGAGTTTGTCATGAGATATTTCTATCCTCCTGAGATGTCCTGAGCATTTACGAGTTCGTTTATACCTTTCTGCTTTCTACCTTATAGCTTTCTGAGATGTTCTGAGCATTTAGCAAATTTGTATTTACCTATATTCCACTCCTTCTTTTGTTCTGCATCTATCTTTCATTTAGCAGTATATTTTGGAGATGGCTTCACATCAGTAATACAGAGCTACATAATTATTTTATTTTTTAATTATTATAAAATATGCATAACAAATTTTACTATGTTAACCATTTTTTTAAAGATTTTATTTATTTATTTGTCAGAGAGTGTGAGCACAGGCAGACAGAGTGGCAGGCAGAGGCAGAGGGAGAAGCAGGCTTTCCGCTGAGCAAGGAGCCAGATGTGGGACTCGATCCCAGGACACTGGGATCATGACCTGAGCCAAAGGCAGCCGCTTAACCAACTGAGCCACCCAGGTGTCCCTCCATTAACCATTTTTATGTGGCATTAAGTTTATTAAGAATGTTGTGCAACTCTTACCATTGTTTATATCCAGAACTTTTTGTCATCCCAAACAGAAACTCTACCCATTTAACAGTAACTCCCCATTTTCCTTCCCCCAGACACTGGTTACCTCCAATCTATTTCCTGTCTCTGAATTTGCCTGTTCTGGGTAACTCATTTAAATAGTCATATGAGGGGCACCTTGGTGGCTCAGTTAAGCATCCTCCCCTTGATTTCAGCTCAGGTCATGATCTCAGGGTTATAAGATTGAGCACTGCATTGGGCTCCCTGCTGGGCATGGAACCTGCTTAAAATTCTCTCTCTCCCTCTCTAAAAAAAAAAATAATAATAATAACAGAATTTAAATTTCAAAAATAGTCATACAAAGGGTGGCTGGGTGGTTCAGTGGGTTAAGCCTCTGCCTTCCACTCAGATCATGATCTTGGGGTCCTGGGATTGAGCCGTGCATTGGACTCTGTGCTCAGCAGGGAGCCTGCTTCCCCTCTCTCTCTCTGTCTGCCTCTCTGCCCACTTGTAATCTCTGTCTGTCAAATAAATAAATAAAATCTTAAAAAAAAAATCTTAAAAAAAATAGTCATACTATATTTAACCTTTTCTGTTTGGTTTATGTCACTTAGCATTATCTGTTCAGGGTTCATCCATGGTGTAAGATATATCAAACTTCATTCCTTTTTATAAAACCTAACTAGCATTCCATTGCATGTATATACCACATTTAATTTGTACATTCATTTACTGTTGGACAGTGGCCTTTTTTCACCTTTTGGCTATTGTGAATTGTGCTGCTATGACCACTCGTATGCAAGGATCTGTTTGAGTCCCTATTTTCAATTCCTTGGGGTCTATGTCTAGGAGTGGAATTGCTAAGTCATATGTTGATTCTGTGTTTAATATTTTGAGGAACCACCAAACCATTTTCTGCAGCAGCTGCACCATTTTATGGGTCCACAAACAATTGAGGGCTCCACAGTTTTACAACCTCACCAACACTTATTTTCCATTTCTTAGCTGTAACCGTCCTACTGGGTGTGAAGTGCTGTCTCACTGTGGTTTTGATTTGTAGTTCCCTAAAGACTAATGATGTTGAACAGCTTACTATTTGCTCATTAGTCATTTGAATATCTTATCTGGGAAAATGTCTATTCATGTCCTTTGTTCTTTTTTTTTTTAAATCAGTTGCGTTTTTGTTGTTGTTGATGTATAGGAATCCTTTATACTTCCTGGGTATTGTCCCTTATCAGGTGCATGATGGGCAAATATTTTCTCCCATTCTATGCATTGTCTTTTTACTCCTGGAGTTTTGTCTTTGTTTTTGTTTTTTAAGATTTTATTTTTTTATTTGACAGAGAGAGATCACAAGTAGGCAGTGAGGCAGGCAGAGAGAGAGAGAAGAGGAAGCAGGCTCCCTGCTGAGCAGAGAGCCCAATGCAGAACTTGATCCCAGGACCCCGAGATCATGATCTGAGCCGAAGGCAGCGGCTTAACCCACTGAGCCACCCAGGCACCCCTACTCCTGGAGTTTTGATGATGCCCCAGTTTATCTGTTTTTGTTTTGTTTTGTTTTGTTTTTACCTGCTCTTTAGGTGTCATACTTAGGTAAAAACCTTTCTCCAATTCAAAGTCATGAAGATTTTTCCCTTCGTTTTCTTCTAAGAGTCTCATAGTTTTAGCTCTTAAATTTAGGTTGTTGATTTACTTTGAGTTAATTTTTATATATTGCTAAAGGTAAGGGTTCGGTTTCATTTCATGTATGTGTAGGTATCCAGTTTTTCAGCACTTTTATTGAAAAGACTGTACTTTCTGCTTTGAATTATCTTAGCATCTATGATCACTTGACCATGTATGTGAGGGTTTATTTATGGACTTGGTGTGTATATGCTTCCATGCAGGTGGCACACTATTTTAATTACTGTAGCTTTTGTAGTAATTTTTAAATTGAAAGAGTATAATAATTTAAATATTAAAATTTGAAAGAGCATATTTTCTTTTGCAAGGTTGTTTTGGCTATTTGGGGTCCCTTGAAATTCCATAGGAATTTTAGCATGAATTTTTCTCCATCTATAAAAAATTCTGTTGTGATTTTAGTAAGAATTACGAAGAATGTGCCTGTCACTTTGAGTATTATCATCATATTAACAATATTAAGCCTTCCAATTCACGAACATGGGATATCTTTCCATTTATTTAGGTCTTCTTTAATATTTTTCAGCATTGCTTTATAGTTTTAATGTACAAGTCTTTTGCCTCCTTGGTTAATTTACCTAGGTATTTTTTTCTGTTTCATTATTTTGTTGAGTACCCAACAACATTACAATAATTCACATATCCTTATCAAGCAAGTATCACAACAATAGGACATCTTTTTTTTTTTTTTTTAAAGATTTTATTTATTTATTTGACAGAGATTACAAGTAGGCAGAGAGGCAGGCAGAGAGAGAGGAGGAAGCAGGCTCCCTACTGAGCAGAGAGCCTGATGCGGGACTTGATCCCAGGACCTTGAGATCATGACCTGAGCCGAAAGCAGCGGCTTAACACTGAGCCACCCAGGCGCCCAATAGGACATCTTTTAATTTGTCTCTCATGCTTACAAAAGCCTTCCCCATTTTATAGATAAAAAAATTGAGACTCAGAGATGAAATGACTTGCTAAAAGCCACATAGTAAATGATAGAACCCTTGGTATTTTGGCTCCAGTGTGTTTTGGCTCCAGTATCTACAGGCTCTTTTGCTGACTGCTCCAGCATCTTCAGCTTTTTCTACCATGTCTTCCTTGCAGGATGACATGCACCTGGTGATACGAAAGCAGCTCTCTAGCACCATATTCAAATACAAACTCATTGGTATTATTGGTGCTGTCACCATGGCTGGCATCATGGCAGCTGACAGGTATGTACGGAAATTCTGACTTCTGTGGCTCAAGATCAGTTAATCAAGTTGCTTACTACAAATTACAATTTACTTACAAATTAAGTGTTACATTGTGTTGACTGTGTTATAATGGTAAACATTAAGCCCATAATAAGAGAAGTAAACAAATGTTTGTTACGACTTTTCCATTTTCCCTTCTAATCTTGACTGCATATATCACATATAATTTTTACAGAATGTGATTGTAATCATTACAGTCTGATGGTTTATAACTAGGGATTGCTAATAAATAAAGTAATAGAAATGTTTCCACAAAAGAGGAACCCTGAACATCCTGGATGTATTTTTCTACATTTGCGCCTCTCCCAGGCACTAGACATTACAGATTTCTCCATTGCTGTGGTATTGTCTGGGACATCATGTTTGATAAAAATAAGCCACCCAGTGACAGGAGCATCAGAGTTGGGTCTTGTTAAGATGTTGCAAAATGACACTGGTGTTCAGTTTATGCTCCTTAAGAGAGAATTTGTTAGGAATTCCTGGAACCTCAGGAGACATTCTTAGAATCGGCATTAATAATTCATGCAGGCTACATTCTTTGGAGCTATACCACTTGTGGGCATTAAATGCTTAGAACAATGCCCAGTGCTTGCTCTTACGATTATTACTAATTTAGTGTGCCCTTCAAAAAAAAATCAAAGATAGCCATTGTTTGCTCTAATCCACAGTTTGAAATAGTCCTCTGTGCCTTTATGTACTTTTATCTCTACCCACATCCCAGGGATGGCAGGATTCATACACTTATTGCTAGTTCTTACAAAATATAAAAATGAAGCTAAAATTCCTTGTTTTTAGAAGTAGATCTTCAAATTTGACCCAAGGGAGAACAGACTTGAGCAACGAACAGTGCACACAGGTTAGTTCTTGTAATGTAGTTGGATATGTTTATGAATAACTGAGGAATTGCTTCTGGTTACTGTCGGTTTACCAGAAAAAGTGTTGTTTTTTTTTTCAATGTATGTTTTCCTGGCTGTCCTGAGTTACATTTATTTCTGTATTTGTCTAATCTCCTTAATTAAATTGTGAATTCCTAGAGAGCAAGAGAAGTGAACCATGTTTGTAGAATAGGAGGTTGACTGGAAAATAGGCACAAGTTAGCATATAATTGGAGAGTTGGAGATAAAGCTAGTCCAGAGGTAGAAAAGGGAGGGCCTTGAATGTGAATCAAGACATTTCAATTTAATTTTTTACATCATGGTAGTCTTCAAGGGTTTCTTAGCATAGATACGACAAAATCAAAGCTTTGCTTTAGAAAAATTAATACAGGGTGCCTGGTTGGCTCAGTTGATTAAGCATCTGACTCTTGATTTTGGCTCAGATCATTATCTCAGTGTTGTGAGATCAAGCCCCACATTGGGCTCTGCGCTTGGTATGGAGCCTGTTTAAGACTCTCTTTCTCTCTCTCCTTCTCCCTCTACTACTCACCCTACTCATGTGCACTCCTTCTCTCTCTATCCTTCTCTCAAAATAAAATAAAATACAAGTATTTGTGAAAAGAAAGGGCATGTTTGTTAAAAAAAAAAATGAATCCAGTTGTGTGTATCTGATGGCTTGGAGAAGAGATATTAGAGATGGGCTTGTCAGGAAACTCAAGAAAACAGGTGAGTGATAATAAGAGCTTTGCCAGTGAAATTGGAGGAAAAATTTACTAATGAATGGAGTGAGTGGTGTTTAGAAAACATTGGCAGCCCAGTGGCTGAACCACTTTTCCTCTTTGGGTGTTCCAGGTGACCTCCTTGCTGCAGTTGGTTCATTCCTGCAGTGAGCAGTCTCCCCAGGCTTCTGCACTTTATTATGACGAATTTGCTAATCTGATCCAAGGAGGAAAGTTGGCTCCAAAAGCTCTGGTAAGGTCCAGTATCTTTTCTTAAAGCAGCAAAGCATGAGAACTGCTTTTTATTCCATATTCTTCAAGCCCTTCTGTCTGTTGCAGTGCAAAAGTAGATCACTCTGTGAGCTCTCCCATCTTCTAGTTGGGAAGGCTGTTCTGACTTGCCCTACCCCAGACCTCACCTCTGGGACCTCCTTCACATAATAACAATAATAGTAATGATTGAGGATGATGATACTATTGTTGATGATGTTGAGAGCCACTATGTATTCTGTGCCAGGCACTGTGTTAAGCATTTTTCATGTATTATGTGTTTTCTACTTCATAATAATGGGGCACATAATATTCATAATATTGTTATTATCTTCTTAGAAATGAGGAAACTGGCGGGGAGGACGTGTGTGTGGGTGACTTGGTCTGTTAAGTGTCTGTCTTTGGTTCAGGTCATGGTCCCGGGGTTCTGGGATCAAGTCCCACATCAGGTTCTTTGCTCATCGTGGAGTCTACTTCTCCCTCTGCCTGCTGCCCCCCACCCCCAACTCCTGTGCATGTGTATTCATGCTCTCTCTCACACAAATAAATAAATAAAATCTTGAAAAAAACAACAACAACATAGAAATGAGGAAACGGGGCGCCTGGTTGTCTTAGTCGGTTTAGCGGCTGCCTTCACCTCAGGTCATGATCCTGCTTGGGGGAGTCTGCTTCTCCATCTCCCTTTGCTCCTCTCCCTGCTCATGCTCTCTCTTAAGTAAATAAGTAAAATCTTAAGAAAAAAAAATGAGGAAACTAAGACTTAGGGCATAATAGTTTGTCTAGGACACTACAGCCAGTACACCCTTACCTATGTCTTGTTTGTTTGCTTGCTTCCTGAAGGAATGGGTTGGGCAGACCATCTTCAATGATTTCCAAGATGCCTTTGTGGTGGATTTCTGTGTTTTTCCAGTAGGGTAAGTACTGGATACCACTAACTTGATTTTATTTTATTTTATTGGTGAAGAAATTATGTCAGTAGTTGGTATAGACATCAGAATGCTCGTGACCTTAGCTAAATATGGCCCAGTCCCACAGTTTCTTTCCTCCCCAACACCCTAACACCCCAGTTCCAGAATTCCTAAAAGCTTCAACTTATTCTTTCTCTTTCTCATTTCTTCTCATAAGAAGTAAGATTGGTTTGTTCTAGCAGTTTCCCAAGTAGATGTGTATACCCTTGGGACATCAAATTCTGGGTTCTCTCCACAGCGACTATCCATTTCCTGTTAAAGCTCTCTATGGACTAGAAGAATATAGTAGTCATGAGGGGATTGTCATCAACCTCCTGCCACTGTTGTTCTCTCAAGACTTTGCAGAAGATGGGGATAGAATGACTTCAAAAGAATCAGACCAAAAGTCAGTGTACTTCTTCTTTTCTAAAACTTCTTTTGCTGTTTTGAGTATTCATGGGGTATTCCACACTTCTTGCAGTCTGTTGAGAGCTTGATGGATAAGGTTTCTGGGGCGCCTGGGTGGTTCATTTGGTTAATCATCTGCCTTGACTCAGGTCATGATCCCAGGACCCTGGGATTAAGTCCTGCATTGGGTTTACTACTTGATGGGGTGCCTGCTTCTCCTTCTCCCTCTGTCCCTTGCCAGCTCATTCTTTCTCTCTCAAGTAAATAAATAATATCTTTTTAAAAGGAGGGGTGATTTTCTCCTAAGACAGATGGTATCTGGAGGGGTTAGCTAGAATGGGTCAGATTCCTTGTTTTTTTCTTGGATCCTGTAGTTGGGGTTAGCTAGAATGGGTCAGATTCCTAGTTTTTTCTTGGACCCTGTGGTTGGGGTTTACATTGCTTAAGGACAGCCCACAAGTGCTCTGTGAGGCTGTTTTCATTTCTGTTCCTTTCTCCCTCGCTTGAGCATACTTGTCTGCCTCTGCCAATCTCCATCCTTCCTTCCATCTTACCTCTGCTTCTCCTAACTCATGGATATTCATTCTACTCAGCCTCTGCCTTCCTCCAGATTGTTCATTCTTTATTTGCCGAGCATCCATTAAGTTCCTTGTCTTGTATTCTTAAAAGTAGACATTGGTTTTGGGCAAAACTCTTTAATTATAAGGTTGGGTTCCTTATAAACATGGACTAATATGCCTATAAAGTACTGTTTAGAAATGGATTTTTTCTTCCTAGATTGGTGTCTCCATTGTGCCTGGCTCCCTATTTCCGGTTACTGAGACTTTGTGTGGAGAAACAACATAATGGAAACTTGGAGGAGATTGATGGTTTATTAGGTATAGGATGAAGTTACCAGATCCATTCTTCTTTGTAACCTTTCTTTGATAATCTTAGGGAAGGAACAAACAAGTACCCCATGTGTGTGGGAAGAAATTTTCTAACTTCATAGAGTAGAATAGCAGTAATAATGGAATTCCAAAGACAAAATAATACATACAGATTTCTGTCGTGTTGACAAATCAATCATCATCATAGTTTCTAGTTGCTGTCTGGTCTTCACCTCTAATGTTGCAAAGACTTCTTTATTATATGTAATTATTGCTACATGATATGGCGGTAATTTTGAGACTGATCAAAGCATGACCTTCAAATACAAGTTAAGGGAAAGTAAGTTAGGAGAGATAGGTGACTCTAAGGGTAGCACCCAGGTGCTGTTGACCTGAAATAAAGGGAGTTAGAAATGTTTGTTCTTCTCTTTCAGATTGTCCTATATTCCTTACTGACTTGGATCCTGAAGACAGGTTGGAATCCATGTCTGTTAAACAGCATTCATTCATGTGTTCACTCATATTTCTTACTCTTAACTGGTTCCGAGAGGTAAGCAGAGTTATTAGGACATTTTACCTATTGTCTATAGTTCTCGTTGGAAGGAAACTCTTTCCTGGTACTCATGGACTCATGGGACTCTCTAAAAAGTCTCCGCTAAGCTTCTCCAGCTGTTATGTCCCATTTCTCCCCAGTTTTATGTACCCTTTGATGTAAACAAATCAAAACACTTAGAATTCACTTAATATTGTTCATGCTTTACTACTTTAAGCATTTTTGTTGTATTCTTCCTTTTGCCTGGAATAAATTACCTTCTCCACTGTGAAAATACTGTTCACCCTTGCATAGGTATCCACTTAATGTTTTGATTTGGTGAGATCAAGTCAATGATGGTTTTCCCATTCCTTTGGAATATATTGTGCTCAATGAAATGCACAATAATGGAATATGATGAAAATGAGAGTACCATCTTACATTTATGTCTCATTTCCTTTATCATGCGTATTATTTCTTAGACTGTTCACTTAAATGATCTCTTCTTATCTTCACAATTATATTCTAATGTAGATAGGACAGGTATTATCCTTGTTTTACACCTATGCAGTTGCAGATACATAGAGTACCAAGTCAGTTAAGAATAGGGGCACTTGGGTGGCTCAGTCGGTTGAGCGTCTGCCTTTTGCTCGGATCGTGATCCCAGGGCTTCGGGCTCCCTGCTCATCAGGTAGCCTGCTCCTTTCTCTGCCTCACCCTGCTTGTGCTCTCCTGCTCTTTCTCCCTCTCTCTCAAATAAATAAATAAAATTTTTTTTAAAAATCAAGCACTTAAATTGTGCCAAATGCTGGGCTTATTTATTTATTTATAATATTTAATCTATATAACAACTGCATTCTTGTTTTATAGCTGTCTCATTTTGTAGTTGAAAAAGTAAAAACTCAGAATGGCTAATAATGACTTGGCCAGGGTCACACAGCTAGTAAGTAGCAGAATAGGATTTGTTTAATCAAAGTGTATGCTCTCTAGTCACTGTGCTATTCAACTTGTTATTTAACTAGAAATCAGTAGAACTAGGATTAAACTAGGATTAAAAGTCAGATCTCCTATATTGGCCCAGCAGTTTTTTTTCCTCTATAGCACCTTGCTGAGAACACCTTTTAAATTACAGACTAAACTCACAGATCTGGCCACTGAATGGCTTTTTTTAAGCTCTGGATGAATAATATAAACAAGGTCAAAATTGGAACCATTCAAAGTACGAGAATATAATTTGTACTTTTCCAGGTTGTAAATGCCTTCTGCCAGCAAACATCACCTGAGATGAAGGGGAAGGTGCTCACCCGGTTAAAACATATTGTGGAGCTTCAGAGAATCCTGGAAAAGTACTTGGCAGGTAAGGAAAGTGTCCTGTTATAGTACCTTTGCTAGGAAAGCAGTGAGGAGATAAAGAATTTACTTTTAACCCAAGCTCACTGATAGCCATCCCCTATTCATCTAAGACAAGAAAATATTTGCTCGACAACAATAACAAGGAAGAATACATCCATTTTCATCCCATTGTTACTTTCAAGAAATCTTGCTACTTAAGAAAATAAAAAATGGAAAGCATTGGTTGGGCTTTTGTAAAGTAACTTTTTGTCTTTATTTTTTTTTTTTAAGATTTTATTTATTTATTTGACAGAGAGAGATCACAAGTAGGCAGAGAGCCAGGCAGAGAGAGAGAGGAGGAAGCAGGCTCCCTGCTGAGCAGAGAGCCCGATGCGGGACTCGATCCCAGGACCCTGAGATCATGACCTGAGCCAAAGGCAGCAGCTTAACCCACTGAGCCACCCAGGCGCCCAACTTGTTGTCTTTAAAAGTCAAACTTTCAGTGCCCTTTGCTTTCCTGAACATAGTTATGAACCACGAGTAAAGCTGACAGGTCTCTTAATACCTCTGACTATTAAATAAACTTGTTTTAAAGTGCTAGGTAGATTTTCTGGGGAAAACATAGGAACCCACCCCCCAGGCCCTCATCTATGTAATTGTGTATAAAATAAACTTCTGTGAGGGCGCCTGGGTGGCTCAGTGGGTTAAGCCGCTGTCTTCGGCTCAGGTCATGATCTCAGGGTCCTGGGATCGAGTCCCGCATCGGGCTCTCTGCTCAGCAGGGAGCCTGCTTCCTCCTCCCTCTCTCTCTCTCTGCCTGCCTCTCTGCCTACTTGTGATCTCTCTCTGTCAAATAAATAAAATCTTTAAAAATAATAATAATAAAAAATAAAAAATAAACTTCTGTGTGATCAAATATTAATATCTTCAGATTTGTAATAAGGATTAGTTTATTTTTAGTCCTTACTTGCTTGGATATTTTTTGTATCATTATTTAGAATGATTTTATCTTATTTTGTCATAATAGCTTAATATGATATTCTTGTAAGTGATCTCTGATTATTTTGCTATGCCAAAACAATTAATGTCAGGTAACTTGAATGTATCTTGCAGGCATTCAGCCATACTTGGTAGTTCTGAAAATTAATTTTTAACCAATCAGGTGATATTCTAACAGTGATAATGTGGTTGGTATACATTGAGCTTCTATCTCCTCTCTTTTCCAGTCACCCCAGACTATGTTCCTCCCCTTGCAAACTTTGACTTGGAAACTTTAGATGTAACACCTCCTACTGCTGCTGCTATTTCAGCAAAAATCAGAAAACAAGGAAAGATAGGTATGTTCTCTTCTTCTTCTGAGTCTCCATAGGAGGGTCAGATCACTGAATTAACATAAGA
Source organism: Neogale vison (assembly GCF_020171115.1). Taxonomy (NCBI): domain Eukaryota; kingdom Metazoa; phylum Chordata; class Mammalia; order Carnivora; family Mustelidae; genus Neogale; species Neogale vison. The sequence goes on along the minus strand of NC_058096.1, from coordinate 172,655,174 downwards.
GGTCATATGCACCAAGGCTTCAGTAACTGGAGAGATAGTGTCATTGAACTCTTTCTTTGGCACGATTATAAAATGAACTATAATGCAGCATTATAAAATTACCTCCTCTACCCTAGGACTCTTCAGCAGGTTGTTTCCTGAAGGCAGTGATAGTTAACAAATATGCTAATTGATTACTGGAGTCACTTTTCTGTTTTTGAAACAAAAGGAGGAAAACGGAAAGCAGATGGCAGCAAAACATCCTCTCCTGACCCACTTTCAAAGGAGGACAGTTCAGAATGTGACCCTACACCATCTAATAGAAGCCAGCTGGAAAAGGTACTGAAATAATGGGTTTCCATGAAGGTTGTGTGATAATACAGTAAGATTAACAGGGGAGGGGCACCTAGATGGCCCCTAGATGGCTCAGTCGTTAAGCCTCTGCCTTCCGCTCAGGTCGTGATCCCAGGGTCCTGGGATCGAGCCCCTCTTTGGGCTCCCTGCTCAGTGGGGAGCCTTCTCTTTCCCACTCCCCTTGGTTGTGTTCCCTCTCTTGCTCTTCTCTCTCTGTCAAATAAATAAGGAAAAAAAAAAATTTTTTTTTTAAAAAATTTTCTTTTAAAAAAAAAAAAAAAAAGATTAACAGGGACCAGCATCATACTCTGCATTTTACATAGAGAAATTAGAGAAAAGAGAGGCAGACGAACTCTCCTCAGCTTTGGGGTGATTCTCCCAGTAGCAGAATTAGGGTTAGACTCCTAGTCCTTATTACTACAACACACTGATTTTGCTAGTCATTTTCTTAAATGTGTCACTCCTTTTTTATACCCCAGCAGTACTTTGAATTCTTTCTCATAGCATTTATCAAATTTTTTTTCTTTCTTTCTTTTTTTTTTAAATTTTTTTTTTTATTTTTTATAAACATATAATATATTTTTATCCCCCGGGGTACAGGTATGTAAATCACCAGGTTTACACACTTCACAGCACTCACCATAGTATCAAATTTTGTTTTAAGACCTAGTTTTAGATATACTGCTTTTAGCCTCTTTCCCCCTCTAATCCCAGATTATCAACTTCCCAATCAATTGAGATAACATGAAATGCTTAGGACAGTTTCTGATAATAAATAGTAGTCCCTTTTTCCTGTAGGTCTCTCAATCACAGAGTAAGTTATATGTTTGTGAAATTGCCTAAACCACGTGGATCCCAATTATTTCTGGGTTTTGGCTACTATTGTGTATTTGTATAGTTCCTGTAATCTCCTAAAGCCCAAGATTGGTAGTAATATCTATGTTTAATAGGTAAGGAAACTAAGACCCAGAAATGGGAAGTGACTTGCCCACAGTCACACAATTAGTAAGCCTTGAGCAAGGTTTGAAGCCAGACTGGTCTGGTGCCACAATTCATTGTTTTCTCTACCATGCCGTAACATAACACCTTGGTTTGTCTAGTAGTTCATACTTAAGAGGAAATCAGCCAAGGGTTTTGATATGTGACCCATATCTCAATTTTAAATTAGGTGCTTTTGTCTCAGGAATATTTAGAGACTTTGGTGAAAGGAAGGTGGTAATTTGCTAAAAAGGTAATATCTTCATAAAATGAATGCATAATTGTACTTTGAGGTCTTTCTTAAAAACCAGGTTATTATAGAATCTTTGTTTATACTGCTGCTTTCTTCCCAGGAGTTCAAAGGGAAAGAAGAAAAGACATCAGTGTCACTACAAAGTTACCATGCTTTTTTCCGAGAACTGGACATTGAAGTCTTCTCTATTCTGCATTGTGGGCTTGTGACCAAGTTCATCTTAGATACTGAAATGCACACTGCAGTAAGTCACAGAGCTGCGATCCTAGAATTTAATCTTGTTTCAGAAAATTTCTCAGCCCAGGATGTCTGGGTGGTACCATTAGTTAAGCATCTGACTCTTGGTTTCAGCTTGGGTTGCAATCTCAGGGTCATAAAAATCCAGCCCTGAGTCTGGCTCAGCACAGAATCTGCTTGGGATTTGCTCTTCCTCTCGCTCCCTCCTACTCTCTCATGCATGCGTACTCTTGCTCTTGTTCTCAAATAAATAAGTAAATCTTTAAAAAAAAATTTCTCAGCTCTATTCTTATTGTAAAAGGAGCACCAAAGCATTGAGAGAAGGTGGACTCTGGCTTCCAGAGCTTTCATATATAGTGACAGTAATGATGAATAATCATCCTCATCATCTTTTTTTTTTTTTTAAGGTAAACATTATTTATTTATTTATTTATTTATTTTTAAAGTAAACTGTAGGCCCAGCTTAGGGTTTGAACTTGTGACCTTGAGATCAAGAGTCACATACTTGGGACACCTGGGTGGCTCAGTCAGTTAAGCAGCTGCCTTCAGCTCAGGTCATGTTCCCAGGGTCCTGTGAGTGACTCCAGCTTCCAGCTCCTTGCTTAGCAGGAGGCCTGTTTCTCCCTCTGCCCCTCCTCCTGCTTGTGTGCACATGCTCTCTCTCTCTCTCTCTGTCTCTCTGACAAATAAAATCTTTTTTTTTAAAAAAGTGTATTTGGGGCGCCTGGGTGGCTCGGTGAGTTAAGTGTCTGCCTTTGGCTCAGGTCATGATTTCAGGATCCTGCGGTGGGGAGCCTGCTTCCCCCTCTTTCTCTTTGCCTGCCTCTCTGTCTACTTGTGATCTCTCTCTCTCTGTTTGTCAAATAAATAAATAAAAAATCTTTAAAAAGAAAGTATGTTTTCTAAAACTATACTCACTTAGATTTCTGTTTTAATAAAATTTGTTGTACTTTGGTAGTGCTTGACTTTTTGATTTGTTGACAGAGCACAACAGCCATTTATATGAGGTGGGGAAATTTCCCTCTTTTTGGGGAATGGTTAGATTCTTCACCCATTGAGAAGAGTAAACCTGAAATGTGCTCCTTCAAAAAGATGGTGAGGATATGCATGGAATTATCCTTTCTTTCCTCCTTGTGACAGGCTACAGAAATTGTGCAACTTCAGCCCCCTGAGCTGCTTTTCTTGCTGGAAGATCTCTCCCAAAAACTGGAGAATATGCTGACACCCTCTGTTGCCAGGAGAATCCCCTTCCTCAAGGTTAGTATAGGCAGAAGCACAAGTCCTGGCCTTGATGAATTTGGAAACAAGGAAGTCTAATGAACAAGTTTGTCACTTTCTCTGGCATCATGTTGCATCACAATGATGGTGCCAGCCTTATTTCCAGAGCCCATTCACCTTGCTTTAGAAAGAAACTCTGGAACAGAGAAATCAAAACCATCTCAAACAGGATACATATTTCCAAGTGTCCTGAGCATTTCTGAATCCTGTTCTCTACTGGGGTTTTGCTTTTAAAACCCTCCCTTGAGCCTGTACCCAGGCCTCAGTATAGTAGTAATTGGCTATCAAGAGAAGGCCAGAATCTCATATGTGTATAAATGTACAAATGTGCATGTAGCATCTGTTGAAGCAGTGGGATGATGCTGACAACAGAACACGAAAGTTTTAGGTGTAAACATTTAAACATTAATATATCTAGTTGTTTGATTTTTTTTGTATTCACTACTTGCTCGATGTTTTTATCAGCCTAAATGATTTCTATTTTTGTGTGAGCTTTATTTAATTAGTAATTATGGGTCTGTACTTCTCAATCAAATACTTTATAAAAGGCAGCCTCTTGGTAATTTGAAGATGAGCAAGATCCCTCGCTCAGAATAGAGTTTTAGGCAAGTAACCAATTTCTTCTGTCCACTTCTGCCTTGTGACCCAGGTCTGACAAAGCTCCTTAACAAACTCTATTTCAGAGAAGCTATCCAGCACTTTTCTTCCCCAGTAATTCTGAATTTATTATAGAGTAAAGGAAACCGGAATATTGGATTCTCACATCTCCATCAAAGATCTGCTCAAGAAGTTGCTCATAATATTGTTCAACTGCTGGCTCCAATGTGTAACCATCTAGAGAACATTCACAACTATTTTCAGGTCAGCAGCCTATCTTAACATTATAGAAATTTAGAAATTACTGGGACGCCTAGGTGGTTCAGTTGGTTGAGTGTCTGACTCTTGGTTTCAGCTCAGGTCATAATCTCATGGGTCCTGGGATTGGCCTGCATAGGGTTCTGCACTTGGTAGGGAATATGCTTGAAGATTCTCTCCCTCTGCCTTCCCCCAACTCATATGAGTACATGTGCTCTTTCTCAAATGGATAAATAAATCTTAAAAGAAAAAAAAGAAATTTAGAAATTACTAAGTAAATAAGATATTTCATTTTTGGCTGAGAAAAATTAGGGCAATTGCCAAAACAATGGTCCTAAAAGCATTTTTCCTTTTCAGTGCTTAGCTGCTGAGAACCAAGGTGTAGTTGACGGCCCAAGAATGAAAGTTCAGGAGTACCACGTAATGTCTTCGTGCTATCAAAGGCTACTGCAGATATTTCATGGGCTTTTTGCTTGGTGAGTATTTTGGAAGATGTGGTAGGTAGAAATAATCAAGTATGTACTTGCTTTTATCGGACAGGCCCCAAGGCATTGAGGTAGAGAAAAGAAAGAAAAGGCTCACAAAGTCTTACGTAAACATGTGCTTGTTCTTTTGGGGTGTTCCTGCATCATTTCCTTTGATCTTGTACCCTCTGTGTCTTATATGGCCATGGTTATTAACTCATTTGAAAATTAGGTGACTTGATAATGGCTAACCTGTAACAGACTGGGCCATCTGATTCTTAGCCAGGTTTGCTGTGGCAGCCTTTCTTTCCATAATAACATTAGAGAAAGTGTTACTTAAGAAATTGTTACTGGGGCACCTACCTGGCTCAGTCAGTGGACCATGAGACTGTTGATCTCAGGGTTGTGAGTTGGAACCCCACACTGGATATAGAGATTACTTAAAAATAAAATCTTTTTAAAAAGTCATTAACAACTTGTAGACAAATTCCAGATTATATGTTAAAGAGATGAATACATTTTGAACTAGGGTATTTAGAAATACTTTGTGGAAGCAATGGAATTTCATGGGGTCCTGAAGTATAGATGACCTTTTGGGTGGTAAAGGAAATGGTTGGGAAGGCATGGCATGGGTGAATGAATGTATGGTGAAGGCATGAAAGTAGAAATGAGGGAGTTGTGTCCTTTAAATGCTTTTGTTCCTTAAGGGTAGGCCCTGGCTCTTCTCTTCTGTTCTCTTCTCTTCTGCTTTCTGGGTAGTCTCACCCAAGCTTTAATTTGTGCTGAAATTTATCTTCTGGTTAAAGGCATTTATATCCAGCTGCCTACTCAACACTTCGTAGATGTGTCATTGACATCTCAGACACATCACATCCAAAATGTGATATCATCCTTACCATAGCGCCTTCAGCTTTGCCGGGCTACATAAATGGTACCACCAATGTCTGAGCCAGAAACCAGCAGTTGTTCTTTGTCCCTTTCTCTACCCACTACCTTTTCTCTCTCCCACATCGGATCACCAAATCCTGTTAATTTTATTTTATTTTTAAAGATATTATGTATTTATTTGACAGAGATCACAAGTAGGCAGAGAGGCAGGCAGAGAGAGAGGGAAGCAGGCTCCCTGCTGAGCAGAAAGCCCAATGTGGGGCTCGATCCCAGGACTCTGAGATCATGACCTGAGCCGAAGGCAGAGGCTTTAACCCACTGAGCCACCCAGGTGCCCCTAATTTTATTTTTTAAATAACATCTACATAGCCATCTGTTGCTCTCCTACTGCACTGCTTTGAGACTCCCATCATCTCTCACCTGGACGAAATTAGTTTCATGATTGGTTCTCTGCCTCCAGTTGCTGTCCCTCAGTCCTTTCTTCACATGTAGTCAGTGGTCTTCCCAATGCAAATCCTATCCCAACTTTGGTCCTTGTTTTTCTTGCGTTCAGACTCTTTCCCCTAGTTTCTAACACCTTTTATTATCTGGCTCCTGCTCTTTCACTTATCTTATGTTCTGCCCTCCAGCTATACTGAATTAATTTCAGTACCCTATATTGCTTTCATCTGGAATATTTCATTCTTCTACCTGGATCCCCACCCTCCTTGATCACCAGTCTTTCTAACTCATCTCTGAGATCTGGCTTTATTTTTTTATTTTTTATTTTTTTAAAAGATTTTATTTATTTATTTATTTGACAGAGAAAGATTACAAGTAGGCAGAGAGGCAGGCAGAGAGAGAGAGGAGGAAGCAGGCTCCCTGCCGAGCAGAGAGCCTGATGCGGGACTCGATCCCAGGACCCTGAGATCATGACCTGAGCCGAAGGCAGCGGCTTAACCCACTGAGCCACCCAGGCGCCCCTCTGAGATCTGGCTTTAAACTTCGGTTCCTCCAGGGCATATTCTCTGACCTGGAAGGCAGGTAATAAGCCTCCTTCCTACCTCTCTAATTCCCAGTTTTCTCCTAATACTCTGGTATCCTCTTACAATAAGCCTTTACCATATTTTATTATAATTATTTGTCCATCTATCTTCCTTGCTGGACCACGAGCTCCATGGGAGCTGAAACCAATCATTATTCTATCCCCAGGATTTAAAAACAGTGCCTGACAAAAGATTTGATCAGATGCCTCATCAAGGAGATATATGGATGGCATGCAAAGATGTTCAGTAGTGTTAGTTATTAAGGAATTCCCAAGTTAAAATTACAACATGGCTAAATTATGAAGACTTACCTTACCATATTGGTGAGAACATGGAACACCTGAAACTGTCACGTGCTGCTGATGGAAATGTAAAATGGTAGACCTACTTTTGAAACAGTTTAGCAGTTTCTTAAAAAGTGAGACATACACCTAACATACAACACAGCCATTCTACTCCTATGTATTTACTCAAGAGAAATAAAACCATATGTCTATACAAAATCTTGTGCACAAATATTAATAACAGCTTTATTTGTAATAGCCCCAAACTAGAAACAAATGTCCATCAACTAGTAAATGGATAAACAAATTTTCATATGGTGGAATACTACACACAACAACCTGGATGAAGAAAAGATTTACACTGAATAGAAAGCAAGACCATAAGAGTACGTAGCATTTGATTCCATTTATATAGAATCCTAGGAAAAAGCATATAATCTATTACTGACGATGAAAACAGATCAGTGATTGCCTCTCACTGAGTAGGAGGATGTAGTGAAGGATGGATTTCAAAGGAATATAAGGAAATTCCTGGGGGTAATAGGTATGTTCATTATTTTCTTCACAGTGATGATTTCATGGGTTTATATATGTAACCTGATCAAACTGATCAACTTTTTAATACGTGCAGTTCATTGTATATCAATTCTGTCTCAATAAAGCTGTTCCCCTGGGCGCCTGGGTGGCTCAGTGGGTTGGGGCCTCTACCTTCAGCTCAGGTCATGATCTCAGGGTCCTGGGATCGAGCACAAGGTTGGGCTCTGCTCAGCAGGGAGCCTGCTTCCCCCATCTCTCTCTGCCTGCCTCTCAGCCTACTTGTGATCTCTCTCTCTCCCTTCAAATAAATAAAGATTTATTTTTTTAAAAGATTTTATTTATTTATTTGACAGAGATCACAAGCAGGCAGAGAGAGAAGGAAGCAGGCTCCCTGCTGAGCAGAGAGCCTGACTCGGGGCTTGATCCCAGGATTAAGGATTAAGGTGTCCCTAAATAAAATCTTTAAAAAAATAAATAAAGCTGTCCCCCCATCCCACCCCCCAAAATCCTGACCTATCATAGACCTCAGAATACATTTGTTGAAAGGCAGAAGGGCTACCACTGGTGATGTGGAGATGTTTCTACAGGAGTAGAAAATCTAGGGGCTCAAAGAGTTTGAATGTTGTACAGAAAAGCAATTCTAGGGGCGCCTGGGTGGCTCGGTGGGTTGAGCCGCTGCCTTCGGCTCAGGTCGTGATCTCGGGGTCCTGGGATCGGGTCCCGCGTCGGGCTCTCTGCTCGACAGGGAGCCTGCTTCCTCCTCTCTCTCTCTCTCTGCCTGCCTCTCTGCCTACTTGTGGTCTCTCTCTGTCAAATAAATGAATAAAATCTTGAAAAAAGAAAAGAAAAGCAATTCTAGAGTTTTATAATCAGAGGCAAGGTTTAATGAAATCAGTGTTTTAGGAAAATCCTTTCAGCAGCAGTGTGCTGGACAGATTGGAAAGGGATGCAGAAAGACCAGTCAGAAGGTGTCTCAGTGATCCATATATGTGTGATGATGCTAAGGGCCTGGGTTAGAGTGACTGCCTGAGCTTGGGAAGGAAGGGACAGTGGGAAAGAGATCTGAAGATAGAATCGCCAAGACTTAGGGAAGAAGGAGTAAGTTTTTAATTGAGCACCTTCTACGGAATCAGTACTGATTTAACAATTGATGAAGTTATTTCTGGTTTTTCTGGGGAGGAAGGCTGAGATGTCTCTAAAATGTTGCAAATGAAGGAGAGTTTTTATTCCCTGAAAATAAACCTAGGGAGGACTGTTAGGCCCTTAAGGAAAGACTGTTTCAGGTGCCTTTCACCTTGCAGTGTGTTACTGAGTTGGTTACCTGGGCACTTCCAGTGCTGTAGTTCTCCTTTTGCCTCCATTGACTTATAAGGAGGCAGGGATCCTCACATGCTGTCTAGCAGTCTTTCTAAAACTAAGCTCAACCATTTTACCTTGACTTTCCCTTAGGAGTGGATTTTTTCAGCCTGAAAATCATAATTTACTGTACTCAGCTCTTGAGGTCCTTACAAACCGATTGAAACAAGGAGAACCTGACCAGTCCTTGGAGGAATTGCTCAGGTAGGTCAGACTACATATTCCAGAGTGTTGTCCCAAAAAACTGAAACAAGATTAGCAAGATTTCTTGGAAATCACTTGGGTGTCTCTCAGTAGTAGTGAGGGAAATTGATGTTTTCAGCTCCTTTTCCTCAATCATATGAACTTTTTCATCTATGTATTCCAATAAATCCTGAGACATTAGAAACTGTTGAATAAATCCTACTAAATCTTTGGCATTCTGGCTCCTGTAAAGTTGGCCTTTTCGGGTAATGATGTCAAAAACACTAATGACCTGTAGTTGACTCCTGATTATCTGGAAACCTACTGTCTCTCAATAAAATCAGGTAATTAGGTAGCAGTAGTTACCACTGATTTCCTCCCCATCTTAAAAGAAGAGGAGCCTAGGCTGAGGGCAAGGCAGGGGAAGAGGGAGGTGAGAAGGAAATCTAAGAGGCATGGCTTCCAGCCTCCTGTCCCAGCTTCAACCAGAGTAATTTCATCTTTCTTTCTCCTTCTCTACACTATCTCTGGGTCTGCAGTTAATACTTATCATCCCTGCCTATAGGGCAGGACCTTACTTCTTTTTAGATAAAGTGCTTTTAAATTTGTTTGACCTCCTTCCCACAGTCAATCAGGGGAGTACACTCTAGTTTTATTTTAGCTACAGTTCTGGATTAATTTTGACTCCCTATCTCCCATTATTTCAGTGCATTGAAAGCTGACCATATGTGGTACACTTATTAAAAGCTCTGCTTTCTCTGTCTTATAGTTTCCTTTCATTTGTCCCTATAAACCTAGAATTTAAACTTTATTCTCATTGTGTTGCCTTAGGCTTTTAAGAGCAAATAATTTGTCCAGGGTTGCTCATGTAAGCATGGTGTAAACTCTTCTTTGGGTATCTTGGTGTTCATGACCCCTTTCAGGCCAGCATTCCAGACCCTGGGCTCTGTTCTGCCCTGGCTTTCGTCATACAAGGCTACAGTGTTCTATCATGGTCTTGATAGAAGGTGGCCACAAAAACACCTGAAAATGTGGAGAATTCTGGTTAGACCAATAAATACACAAGTGAACTTAGACAACTCATGTATTTACACATATCTATAATACTTGTCATATCTTTTTTTTTTCCCTCTTCTTTCTTGTCTCCTTTACAGACAGAGCTTCAATTACTTGCAGAATTTCTCTCACAGCATTCCGAGTTTCCAGTGTGCTCTTTATCTCATCAGACTTCTGATGGTCATTTTGGAGAAATCTACAGCTCCTGCTCAGAACAAAGAAAAAATTGGTGATGGGCCCAGATCCTCTTTTTTATTTTTTCTTCATGAATAGGATTAATAACTAACTCAAGCTTATAAACTTAGGGCTTCCTAGGACCTTGTATATTTTATATGTAAAACCCCCCATAACTGTGGAAGTGCCCTTTTGCCATATCAAAAGGACATTTTCCCAAAAAGGAGCTATGACTGATCTCTGCTGATACTGCTTAGTCTGAGTTTGGCTAGTTCAGTTGTCTAAGCTAATTTTCTGTTTGGCTTCTGTTAATTCATGTCCTTTTTCATAAATTATCTGAGACATTTGACAAAAAGAGACACAAACTGCTAGGTTAGTAAAATGGGAGAAAGGAGAAATCAAGATTTGATTAAGTATAAAGAAAGGTTGGGCCCAGTTCCTGATCTTTTTCTTTTTTCTTTTCTTAAAGGATTTTATTTATTTGAGAGAGAGACAGAGATGGGGGATAGAGTGTGAACTAGGAGGAGAAGGAGAGCCCAATGCAGGGCTCAATCCCAGGACCCTGGGATCACGACCTGAGCTGAAGGCAGATGCTTAACTGACTGAGCCACCTACGTACCCCTTCTGATCGTTTTCTTTAACTACTTTTTGTCATAGCTCTTTGAATGCAACTGACTAATTATATATCCTAATTGACAGCACACACAGAAAGCAAGAAGAAAATGCAAAACAAACCTTTTATTATTCCTGTTGATTAAAAGGGGAGAGTTTGGTGTGACTCTTTAAGATGAGCATGGCTTATTGATCTGCCCAGGAGGAACAAGATTGGTTTTCCTAATGCCCAGCAGTGTGTGTCTGTTCAGTTCATGTTTGTGTGTTTGTTAGGGCATGGTGAGATTGTAGGATGCATTGTGTCCTAGACAAACGCATTTATTTCTGGTAGAGGGAACCAGTAGAGCAGGAACCCGTGATAGGTTTTTTCAAATTGTCAGACTAGGAACTTCAGAGTGAATATAAAAAAAAAAAATCCTTTTGCTCATTAATCATCCCCCAAGAACCTGAAAAACAAGAGTATAGTCAATTTTCCATGCATAAGAGGTATTTGTCTTATTTCTCAAAAGCTTCATTGGCCAAACAGTTCCTCTGTCGGGTGTGGCCAAGTGGGGAGAAAGAGAAGAATAGCATCCCTACTGAACAGCTCCATACTTTGCTCAGGTGAGAGGCTCAGTTTCTTTCCATGAACCAAATAGTCCATTTTGCCACTGTTGGGATCTCTCACATGGTCAAAGACTGAGAAATTGCTATGGTTAAGGGGAACTTGGAAACAAAGAAGTAGGTTTGAAATAAACAAAAGTTGTATCATGCTATACACCTGAAACTAATATAATGTGGTATGTTAATTATACTTGAGTAGAAAAATGGAATAAATTAATAAATTTTTTTTAAAGATTTTATTTATTTATTTGACAGAGAGAGAGATCACAAGTAGGCAGAGAGGCAGGCAGAGAGAGGAAGGGAAGCAGGCTGAGCAGAGAGCCTGACGCGGGGCTCAATCCCAGGACACTGGGATCATGACCTGAGCCGAAGGCAGAGGCTTTAACCCACTGAGCCACCCAGGTGCCCCGGAATAAATTAATAAATTAACAGAATTTGGAATATTTTATTTTTTAAAATTTTACTTATTTGACAGAACACAAGAAGGGGGAAAAACAGAGGGAGAGGGAGAAGCAGACTTCCCCCTGAGCAGGAAGGCTGATGTGGGACTTGATTCCAGGACCCCAGGATTATGACTGGAGCCGAAGGCAGACGCTTGACCAGCTGAGCCACCCAGGAGCCCCACTGGTTTTATTTTATACTGGCAGTTAGTTCCTGACTAGCTGGAGGAAGTGGAGGAATCTGCTGTTGTGTTTTGCCTTGTTAGAGTTATGTAATTATTTGTTACCTACTATATATCCAAGACTCATCCATCACTTCCAAAGTGTCAAACTATATATCCAATTGAAACATCATTTCCTTTACCTCCTGATAATTTCCTGGAATCTTCATTTTATTAAAAATAAATTACAGTAGGGGCACGTGGGTGGCTCAGTTAGTCAAGCGTCTGCCTTAGGCTCAGATCATGATCCCAGGGTCCTGGGGTCAAGCCCCTCATGGGGCTCCCTGCTCAGCTGGCAGTCTCCTTCTCCTCTCCCTCTGCCCCTTCCCCTGCTCATGCTCTCTCTCTCTCTCTCTCTCTCAAATATATAAAGTCTTTTTTAAAAATTTTTAAAATGAACGCTAGTAGTTTTTTTAAAGTTAAAGCCTAAGGCAACTGGGTGGCTCAGGTGGTTAAGCGACCAACTCATTATTTCAGCTCAGGTCGTGATCTCAGGGTAATGAGACTGAGTCCCATGTCAGGCTCCATGCTCAGTGCAGAGTCTGCTTGGGATTCTCTTCTCTCTCTCCTGCTGCTCCCCCTGCTTGCATGGGCACACCTACACATGCTCTCTCTAAATAAATAAAATCTTTAAAATAATAAATAGATAGATAAAGCAAAGTACTTGGTAATATGTCAAGAAAGAATTCTTGATTTTGGAATTCTGTAACATGTATTTATATTCCTGTGGCTCTCAATGCAGCATTTACCTGCAGCATACAAACAGTGTTCTGAAGGCCATAGAGGAGATTGCTGGAATTGGTGTCCCAGAACTGATCAATTCTCCTAAAGATGCATCTTCTTCCACATTCCCTACCCTGAACAGGTAAGGGAGTTCTCTCCTCCAGTTTTTCCCCTAATTAGAATAGAATCACATTGTCCAATATATGTAGTTTCCAAATAACTACCTCACCCTTCATTGAATTCTGATGCAGATGATAGAGACAGTCATTCCTTCAACACATAGAATGTCTTCTGTGCATTCTTTTTAAGGGGCTCTCAGCCAGCCCATGTGAAAGGACCTTAGTGAGGCTTGAATTTTCAGTAGAGTCTTCAAAGACAAAGAAGATTTAGTCACCAAACATTTCATGTTAGTATTTTCATCCTTTCGAAGTGAGACTATCTAATATCGTAATATCTTGGGATAAAGTAATGTTTGTATCTGGTCACACACATCTCAGTGGGTTTTGTCTCATACAAAGTCTATAAAGTACCTTCAACATTCCCCATGTTATTGAACCCTTTGAGTGATTCTGTGAGGTGGGTGTTATTATCTCTGTTGTACTGATGAGGAAAATGAGCATTAGAGGGGAACTTACTCAGACTTATACAGACAGTAAGTATGGAATTAGGAACTTGAACTTGGATCTTCTTACTGCCACCTCACAGCTCTCCCATGCCACTACATGGTCTCCCCTCATAAAATTAATTCCATTGTTTGACAGGTCATTTTCTTGGGCTCCTTTATGAATCCTTTCCACTCCCCCACCCTTTAACAGTGGACCCTAGTGAAAGGGAATTCTGAGAGGTGGAGAGGGAAATGACTTTTAGTTTCTTGACTTTCTTGGAAGTTCTTTCTAATCAGTCATCGTTGTATAAACGTGTATGTCTTCTAGGCACACCTTTGTCATTTTCTTCCGTGTGATGATGGCTGAACTAGAAAAGACAGTAAAGGGTCTTCAGGCTGGCACCGCAGCAGACTCACAACAGGTGGGTCAGAGACTCCCACCACAAGAGGTAGACCTGGTTCCTAGGAAGCCACTGCATCTTTTATTTCTTGGGTCAGAGTTTCTTCTAAACTACTTCCTTTGAGTTAGAGAGATTGAGAATTCTTTTTCAAAGAGTTCCTGGTTTAATTTCTTTTTGTTCCAGTTTGAGGGAGAATTGGACTCTCTATTTCCTGGTTACTGCCCAGGGGAAGGCTCAGACTGCTCCATAAGTCCTAGCTCTGGAAAAAATGTCTTTGGTCGCAGCCTCCCATGCCCACCAGTTTGCTGCTTGTGAGCTGGCATGTGGGGAGCAGGCTTATTTAAGATGCTGTGATACTGCCTGCTAACCAGGACTGAGCTAGACTGCTGAGAGCATAGGGATCAGAAAAGCCACAGGGATCCAATCACCAGCAGGTATGTTGCAGAGGCTTTTTCCTACTTGTCAGTTACTGACGAGGAGTCCTCTTTAGAAACTCTCTATAAGGTACCCTGTGCAGGCCTTAGAACCATCTTGTGGGTTACACTGGTAGCATCTCATTGAGAGAATAATTGGCTTAAATTAATCTTTGAATAGCTATGTAATCTAGGACCCATATATTAGTGGAAATACAGTAAGAGAAGTACTTGGCTGGTTCAGAAGTACCTGTATATTTGGTTGCCCCCAGATTCATGAGGAGAAGCTCCTCTACTGGAATATGGCTGTTCGAGACTTCAGTATCCTCATCAACCTAATAAAGGTGAGTGAGTGTGTAGCCTCCTTGACCCACCTCACCAGCTAAATACAGAAACCGAGAAGGGTCCTGGCTTCCAAAATGGACTCTTCCTGCTCGTTTCCCCTCCCTTCCTTGGGGGACCTGTTCTCACTTGTCTTCTTTCCTTGACCCTCAGCCCATCCTGGATAACCCCTTCTATCCCTAGGTGGTATCTTTTTCCTTCTCTTCCTTTCTCCATCCGTGTCTGTGCCACAATACTATTTAATGGCTCTCACCTTGTCTTGGGTCCTCTGTGACCCAAGCACATTCCCACTCTTTCTTCCAACCCTGAATGCCTTCTTTATCCCTCAAACACACACTGTACTCTAACGCACTCCATGATTTTGCTAGGCTATTCTCCCAGCTGAGAATATCATTTTCTTTCCTTTCCACCTCTCATCCATCTTCCTTAAGGCTTCACATCAAGGTTTGGACTTCTATAATGCCATCTTCTTTTTTCTTTTTTTTTAAGGTTTATTTATTTTTTTATTTGAGAGAGTGAGAGAGAGCATGAGAGGGGAGGAGGTCACAGAGAGAAGCAGACTCCTCGCTAAGCTGGGAGCCCTATGTGGGACTTGATCCAGGACCCCAGGATCATGACCTGAGCCGAAGGCAGTCACTTAACCAACTGAGCCACCCAGGCGCCCTATAATGCCATCTTCTTAATATCCTGTTAGAATCAATTTCTTACTCTTCTTTGCTTCCCTAATTCCTTTTTTTTGAACCTCAGTGCTAGTGATTACTTTATTCTGTTTCATAATTAAATTGTTGACATGCCTTCTTCATTTTAGAATTCTCTATGACACCAAGAGCTGTACTGTGCACAATGGGGAAGAGGCTGGGGGTGCTGAAAGGAGCAAACCTCAGCTTTGGTTTCTTATCTTTTGTGTCTCCAGGTATTTGATAGCCGTCCTGTTCTACATGTATGTTTGAAGGTGAGAGGTTGACCTGGTCCTCTTTAGTATCTATTCTTCTGTGGATCTTTCTAGAAATGGCCTCAGCTGAAAGGGGTTGCTTAATACTTTGCCCTACAACCCAGAGTTTTCAGAATCTGTGTTAACAGGTGGTTGTTTAAAAAAGACAGTGGATATGTGTTTTTCCCCACACTAGTGGGATGACTAGTGTGAGAAAACTTTTCCTCTGAGTTTGAAAACTTTTGGTCTGAGTCTGAGAACTATGGGGAGTAGCTTCGGGACAGCTGACTTCAGGAGCAGTAGTCACTCATTGCCATTCCTTCCCAGGCAAGAGGGAGGAAGGAATGGTAGGTGATTCCTCTTTTTATTATTTTACTTTATTTCATTTATTTATATATTTTTAAAATGTATATTTTTTAAATTGTTTTTTTAAGATTTATTTATTGGACAGAGAGAGATCACAAGTAGGAAGAGAGGCAGGCCGGGGCAGGGGAACTGGGCTCCCCGCCGAGCAGAGAGCCTAATGTGGTGGGGCTTGATCCCAGGACCCCAAGATCATGACCTGAGCTGAAGGCAGAGGCTTAACCCACTGAGCCACCCAGGCACCCCTATTTTATTTATTTTTAAAGATTTATTTGAGAGCGAGAAAGAGCATGCACACACGCAGGGCGGAAGGGCAGAGGGAAAGGGAGAGAGTTTTAACTAGACCCCACTCTGAGTATGGGGCCTGATGCAGGGTTCGAGCTCATGACCCTGAGATCATGACCTGAACTGAAATCAAGATTTGGATGCTTACCTGACTGTGCCACCCGGGCACCCCTGATTCCTCTTTTTAAAGCCCATGGCTGGCCTCATGAATGTGGAAGCTGGTATCCTGATATCTCCCAACTTCTCTCCCAAGAAGAGAGTCCAGATTAGGCCTAGATTTGATGTTGGGTTAAGAGTTAGGATATGTTGTGAGGAGAATGTGTCTTTCCATCTCCTTATGGTTCCTTTAAGTAGATGGCTCCCCATCTTTTTACCCCTGGCTCCTCTCTTCTTTACTCCACCCTGGAGCCAGTACAGAAGATGAGTGAGTAGGGGCAGAGATTTACCTGATTAGTAAATTTGGCAGTTGGTTATATGCTTCCTCAGCTCTACACGGTTTTTCCTTTGGGAAGTAAGTGGTTCTCCTACAGCTGGTCCACCTGTTTTCTATGCCCCCTTTCTTATAGTGAGCAAGGCCTCTGCCCATTGGCTCTGTCTAGGGTAGAAAAGTCTGCCTAACTCTGAGGCTTAGTTAACAGGCCCATTTAGTTTTTGCATTAAGCTTACATTCTCCAAATTAACCTTTTGGACTCTTCCCAGTTTATTTCTTATATATATAAATAAGAAAAGAAAACTCCTGGGCTGGGTGATGCTCTGCTTCCTGAGGTAGGAGCCCTTCCTATGAAAGACCTCAGTAGAGGACATCACCAGTTGTCTCTCCTCTTCTTCAGTATGGGCGCCTCTTTGTGGAAGCATTTCTGAAGCAGTGTATGCCGCTCCTCGACTTCAGTTTTAGAAAACACCGGGTAAGAACTGAGCTCATAGAAGAAAGATGTGCTCTGTACAGTTACTTAGAAGATCTATCCATAGTGGCTCATAGGCTGGGAGTGTAGGCAATTCCCTTGCCCAGGTTCTGGGCCACAGTTCTACTCTGGCTCCTTTGGTCCACTTCAGCTATCACTAGAGATGCCCATAGTGGACTGAATATTCCAAAGTAGGCTGAACTTCAGATACACTCTGATTAAACCCACCCTTCTACTTCTATATGGGATCTGAGGGTTGTCGCTCCTTTTAGCTGGATTTTGTTGTCTTGTTACACTCCCAGGACCTCACATATCAGCATGTCATTTGCTTATTCCTTTGCACTTATCTAGGTCTACCCTCAGGAATAACAACAACAATAATAATAATCATCTCATTTGTGTCATAAACTCTTTGCTATTTTAATGGGTAGTCTTTTTTAACATGCAGAGTTTTTTTTTAAAGATTTTTTTTTTTTAAAGATTTTATTTATTTGACAGAGAGATCACAAGTAGGCAAGAGAGGCAGGCAGAGAGAGAGAGGGAGGCAGTCTCCCTGCTGAGTAGAAAGCCTGATGCAGGGCTTGATCCCAGGACCCTGAGATCATGACCTGAGCTGAAGGCAGTGGCTTAACCCAATGAGCCACCCAGGTGCCCCTAAAGATTTTATTTATTCATTAGAGAGAGCATGAGCAGGGGGAGTGGCAGGGAGAGATGGAGAGGGAGAAGCAGATTCCTCACTGAGCAGGGAGCCTGATGCAGGGCTTGATCCCAGGACTCTGAGATCATGACTTGAGCCAAAGTCAGATGCTTAACTGACTGAGCCACCAGGCGCTCTTGTAATAGGTAGTCTAGAGAGGTTTTTTTGGCCAAGTGAGATCCAGGGTTATAGTAGTAAAATAAAGATAGTAACAAAGGTGATGATTTCTTACACATATTTAGCAAGTTTGCAAGACAGTCTCACAGTGTTTGTTGGTGTTGGTTCCTCATAATCTAGAAAGAGAAAGGGGGGGATAACTAGTTAGCCCTAGCTTCGAGGGCCAAATTGAGATGATTGCATACACAGTTGGAACCTATGGAGTTTATCCTCTTTGGAGCCCTTGGTTGTATCTAAAATGAAATGAGAGCATTTAATATGGCATTTGTAATTTGGTTGGTTGTAGGAGGATGTTCTGAGCTTACTGGAAACCTTCCAGCTGGATACAAGGCTGCTTCATCACCTGTGTGGGCATTCCAAGGTAAGAAGGAAAGTAGGTCATGGCACCAGCCCACCTGTTGGCTTAATCTGCTGTGTGATTAGGAGATCTACAGGCTCCAGTTCCTTCTTCCTTTTTAACCCTTCTTTAGTCTTTATTTTTGAGACCATCTGTCTAAAGGCAGTTTAATTCAGAGTAGTCAGATCCTTAGTTGCTAGTTGAAATTGGGCAGTCATGTAGAGGGCAGTTTCTGCATCTAAAGTTTGACTAAAACCTCATACCACTCTTTCCTCTAAAGCTTCTCTTTGGTGAGAGAGAGAGAATGTTGGTGGACGTGTTGCTTCTATAAAGTACTCTGGGTGGGAGGAATATTATGTAAGTGATGAATCTCTGCTAGAGACAAGAGGTGGTTCTAAAACCAGCCATATTCAAAGTTTTTCAGCTGTACTCTTTACTTGTCAAGGAACACATCTGTCTCTTGTGAGAACATTTTACCATTAGAGGATTTTTCCACTTAAAGCCTACAGTTGAACCGTTGTCACTTTTTGTCTGAAGAAACACAGAACCATAGAGCTCTGTAGTCATGGGCAAACCAAATTCTTTCTCAGTCCAGTTTCTATTGCTCTCTTCCTCCCCGGTTCTAACTTTAGAAGTTGCTGAACAGAGGAGTTTTAAGGACCCCTAGCTAAATAGGGATACTCTGTTGTTTAATCAGTATAATACATTTTCAAGAATATTTTAGGTAAATTCATTGATAATTGGTCAATAAGAGGTTATGAAGAAGGACCTAAGGTGTTGGTCGTTTGTCCTCTAGACTCTTTTATCTTGAAGGAGAGCTTCCATTCTCTTCAGAGTATTCTGCCAAACT
Organism: Neogale vison; assembly: GCF_020171115.1. Classification (NCBI taxonomy): domain Eukaryota; kingdom Metazoa; phylum Chordata; class Mammalia; order Carnivora; family Mustelidae; genus Neogale; species Neogale vison. The sequence continues at coordinate 172,636,372 of NC_058096.1, read as the reverse complement.
ACTATTTAATGGAACATGTCTCAGGCCTATACTGGGAGGACTTATGCTCTTATTCAGTGTTCAGGATATCAGGGAACTCAGAAGTTTCTATATAGGAATGTGAAAGCATAATGATAAATCCAGATGAGTTGGTGCATTTGTTTCCATTTAGATTCACCAGGACACGAAACTCACCAAACATGTGCCCTTGCTCAAAAAGACCCTGGAGCTTTTAGTTTGCAGAGTGAAAGCCATGCTTATCTTCAACAATTGCAGGGAGGCTTTCTGGCTGGGCAACCTCAAAAATCGGGACTTGCAGGTAAGCCTAGGGCCCAGCCCAAGATAATCTATTCCCACTCTCTGTGAGAGCATCAGAAGTATGTCAAGGAGGTCAGCTAAGCCTTGTTCTCTCTAAAAGACTGCCTTTCTCTTAAGGCTGTGGCCATTTAGCTCTTAAAATTAGGTCTTAGTCATGGGTCTTAGTCATGCTTCTGGTCTTAGTCATGGGTTCTACCCTCCTTCTAGCCATACCACTGTAACAACAAGACCTCAGAGATAGAAGAGGCAGATCAATAAAACCTCTCTCCTTCGCCAGAGTGGGCTCCTGCTCTAAGTACTACTGAGGGTAGATTCATAATAACATTTGTTTATGTGGACAGACTTTTAAAAAAATTATTTTGGGTCTTTTTCTGAAACACTCTGTCTTATTTCTGAAATTATTTTCTGCCTAATTTTAACAAATAAACATTTCTAAGGTCCTTGCTAAAATCTTCTATGGCTTAGAATACTGCTTTTGGAGTTTTAGCAATTTTCTTTTCTTTTCTTTTTTTAAAATATTTTATTTTTTTGTTTATTTTAAAGAGATAGAAAGCACACAAGCAGGGGGAGTGGCAGGCAGAGAGAGGGAGAAGGAGAAGCAGACTTCCCAGTGAGTAGGGAGTCTGATGTGGGGCTCGATCCCAGGACCCTGGGATTGTGACCTGAGCTGAAGGCAGATGCTTAACGACTGAGCCACCCAGGCGCCCTGATTTTTAGCAATTTTCATATAGAATCCAAGCCCTTCTCATTCATGTTTATAATAACTGAGGGGCTTATAATCTTATATATGAAAAGAATAGCACCCTGGAGACTTAGTTTCCTTTCTTCACATTTGCTCTATGAGATATTATTTCCACAATACTATTAAACAAAGTACTGTAATAAAACAATACTATTGTTTCCATGAGAAAAATAAACCTTAAAGGTGTTAAGTAACTTACCTAAAGTCATTCAGCAATAAGTGAGAAGTGCCAGGGTTTGAGTCCAAACAGAAATGATACAAAGCTGATGTTCTTAAACCACTTTGTATACTATCTTTCAGCCTCAACATGGCCATTTGTAGTTGGTGTATTGGTGGTCATGTACTTTAAGGTCTTTGGGAAATCTCAACAGTACTCAACATTTACTGAAAGAGTCACCAATATACCCTGGCCTTGTAACATCTAGTATGATACTAGAATACAGCAGTGGACTAGTTGCAAAACTACATATTGTATTAGTCCCACACATAACTCAGAAACCTTGGGTTGATTATCACTTCTCTAGGTGCTAAATCACAGGTTGATATCTGTGTTTGACCATGTTAGAATGCCTAGAATATTATCTTTCCCATTGCCTGTAAACTAAGCCTTTCTCCTCTTGAGACCCCAAATATGATAATTATAACCCACCATTTGTCTTGGCCCATTCACATTTAGGGTGAAGAGATTATGTCCCAGAACTCCGAGGAAAGTGAGGATGATACAGCATCCCAGGTCTCCAAGAGCAAAGCAATGGAGGTATCTCTGCATAAGGCCCCAGAGTGTGCAGTGGCTTGTTGCATTTTGTTACTTATTCTAAGTCCGTAGAAAGTATAGAACTTTTACTGCTAATTTTTTATTTAAGTTTACTTATTTATTCTAGTTATCTCTACACTGTACCTGGGGCTTGAACTGAGATCAAAAGTTACCTGTCCTTCCAACTGAGCCAGCCAGGCACCCCTTCTGTGCCCATCTCCATTCTCTCCAGAAAAACTTCTGTTTTTATATGAATTCTTTGGGGGCCAGAAGAGTATCTCAAGTTGTGGCATATGTTACAGAGTTAAAAATTCCCTTTCGTTATTCATATTAAATTCATATCTGAAATAATTTTAGAGGGGAGAAAAGGTTGAATGTTCTCTGAGTGCTGAGAATAAGTTAAAACATTTAAATATGTGGTTTGAATACATAAAATAGAAATATAAATGCATTTGGTAAAAGCACAGAATCAAAAGCTGCATTCACTGGGGACTATAGTTCTTTTTAAGAGTAAGGGTCCTTGTTCTTTTCTGGGCCACTTTTAAGACTTTGAAGAAAGCTGTAGGAAAATTATGTTTAAAAAATTATCTTTAAATTCACATGGGTTTTGGACACCAAGAAGCTCAGATTTAAGAACCCCTGCTGTGAAGCCTCTCTATAATGCAGTTTGAGGCTAATGCAGAAAGATCATTTAGCATGAAAAATACTTTTTTTATATAGTATACCTCTACCTTGTTCTCATTAAAAATTTTTGAAGCAGATGGTACTCTGATAAGCAAACCTCCCAGGGTTAGAGTTGCAAACCAAAGGATTTTATGCTGAATTCCTTATTGAGATATACTAGAATTCTTAATTTAGCAAACATTTCATTCTGTATTGAGTGGAAGACAATGGCTTATTTAAAAATCATGTGAATTTGGTTCAGTTGCAGAATGTTATAGGTCAGTATCACAGTGACCTCCCTCCATGGTCATGATACAAGAAAAATGGGCATGTTTCAGTTCTTTTTAGAAAAAATGAGTGGCTTAACAGCTATCATTGGTTTTAACAGTGATACAGTACAGTTATAAATCCTGTGGGAGCAATATTGTAATTTATGGGGACACATAGATGACCTAAAATATCTAATTATCCTTTGCCCCTTAGGATGGTGAAGAAGATGAAGTAAGTGATGGAGAAAAGGAGCAAGACAGTGAGGAGAGTGATGGTGACTCCGATTAGACCGCAGAGAGATGGATGCCCGTTCTCCATCTCTGCTAGACTCTTTTGTGTTCAGGGTTTGAAATCTGCTATCTATCTTCCTTACTGGAAGCATCCTGTTCTGTCATTACAAGAGTGGGCTTTACTGAATCTCCTTAATTGTGAATTTCATAGGTCATCTATCATCATCAGAGACCCTGGCTCAGGATTCCACTGTAGCATTACTTACCTGTCTGGGTAAATGCGGTGGTGCTTTGCTGTGGAATACTCATGATTCTGGGCTTTGAGAGCTAGTTTTGAAACTTAGAATTTAGGATTGTACCAGTTTTACAAATAAATTCTGTTTTAAGTTCTGCCTCAACTACCTCATTCCTCTTTCTGAATTTTCTTCATCAGTCAGGAATTACATGGAATCCAGCTAGGATTTGTGCAGAGAAGTAATGGGACCTGGTGCCCACACATCAGTTCTACCAATTAAAATCGTGTTTCCTCTTCTAAAGATCATCTTTATTTGAGATAAGATCTTTGTGATATTTTTGAAGGAATGACAAATTTCTGGTCAATGCCCAAAGAAAGTCCAAAAGGATAATTCTGACTGCTCTTAAAAATTTTTTTGGTCATGTAGATGTAAGATAAAAAGGGAAAAGTCACCATCAAACTTGTGTTGACTTTGTATATATGTTTATTTCCACATTATTCTGAGTTACACCTATAGATTTGTTAGAACAGTGCTAAAATGGGAGCTCTCTTGTGTTCTGCCAGAAAGCCCAGTTTCATTGCTGCTTCCAAGTTCTTTCTTACCAGGCTATAAATATTCTTTAATATTTGCTAATATTACTACCCACTTTTGTACTCCAGTGTTACTAGGATGTGGTTGGTTAGGGGTTTTGGTTGTTGATTTGGTGGGGGAGATCATTTGCTTTGTTTTTTATTATTATTTTTTTAATCCTTGACCTGTCTGTATATTTTTGACCCCTTCATCCTCTTGTACATGAAAAGCCATAATCTCCTTCCTTGACACCCTTTGTTTCCCCATCTCATTGTGGTCTTCAGTGTTTAAGTGAGTTCACACTAGGCTCATTGGTTTATATGGTTTAATAGTTCTTTCTCACATGTACATGTCAACACTAGTTTGACTCTCTTTTAAATGTTGTTCAGCTTTACAGTGGAAATGTTCTCCTTTGCTCTGTCACTGGCCTTTGGGCGGGGCGGGGGGGTGGCATAGGAGTTCCTGAATTGTCACTGCTTGACAGAAAAGCAGGATGGCTCGAGTGATGTCAGTTTCCTTTACATGGACAGGTTTCTGTAAGCTTCAGGTACGTAGCATAGGACATGATATGAGGAAGAGGAATCAGATGGGAACCCTTTACTTGGAGTGTTGCAAGGCAAAGGTGCACTTCTTGTATGTTGCATACAATAAGAGGATAGAGCGCAGCATCTGTTTGCACATGGTCACTGTCATCTGAATCTGAGGTTCCTTAAGTCCAGTAGGCCACTGGTTCTCCCGGCTGATGATTTTGCAAAAGGCTGATTTATCTGAAACTCTGAAGGTCCCAGTCCATTTTGGTGGCTGAGCTGTGATGACCCTGCCGAACACGGAATCCACTCCACTGAGACGGACAGGCTGGGGCTTCCTGACCAGCCCTTTCTTGTTATTCATGGTTCGGAGCTCTGATGTGTGGCAGGGTAACTTGGGACTCACCCCAGTCTCCAGAAATGGGCTGTCTAGGACTAGAGTGACCTCTTGAAAGCACAACTGCACTTCAAGGTCAGAAGGGGTATGTGGGAAGCAGGGGGAAGCCCTAAAGGGATGCTTTGAAGAAGGTGTAGGTGTTGTGTGCCGCAGCCATTGGAAGCTCTCGTCCAGTGGGGTCCATGGTGACCAGAGCTGGTATCCTGCCATTGACAGTCCTAAAGAAGAGGAATCAGAACATGGAATTTCCCTAGCATGGTTTTGGTGAGGGCACGGCCATTTAAATTCACGTTTGTTTCATTATTGACTTTAACTTACTTTGTAGTTCTCATTAACAGATTCCAATAGATGTTAAGGGTACTAGTAATTCTATAAAGGGCATTAGTGGTTGGTAACAAGTATTGAATCTGGCAACTGCTATGTGTACTAAAACTTTATTGAATCTAGTCACAAGCCTCTGAAGGTAGGTTTTAACCTATTTTACAGGTGAGGAAATGGATTTGTCCCAAGCAGAATATCCCAGTTCACTAATAGGACATATGCTGTGTTGATAACTACTAAAGATAGAATCTACACCTCTGAGGTGGCAGAGGCTGCTGGCACTTCATGATGAGACATTATTTGTGGCTAGAAACTCAGAAAAGCCATGTCTTGCCAAATATTTGTGACTCTAATTCCCGGTACTTTATTTATACCAGTGGTTCTCAAAATGTGATCCTGGCACTAGCAACTTCAGTGTCCTATGGAAATGTAGAAATGCATGTTCTTGGGCCCTGCCTCAGACCTACAGAATCAGAAACTGGGGGTAGAGCTTGCAATCTGCATTTAAACAAACCCTCCAGGGGATTCTGATGCATTCACAGTTTGAGAACTTATGCCATTCCTTTTAAGGAACTTAGGTTTTCGTTATTAATTATGGAGACAGTCTCCTCTTGGCCCTAAAAACCCGTTTTCTGACACAGGGGCAGCAGCTCTCTTAGGGCCCTGAACTACTTATGTACTACCTCAGAGGAATTACACCAGACTAGGAGGAAGAAAAGTTTCCAAAGGATGGTCTTAAAAATTTTTAAAGATTTTCCTACTTCTCCTAGGTGTGTCTTGTCTTGTTTTTCATTTGTTATGGGAGACCTAGTGGTTAAGATCCTGCTTCTTACCCCCTTTGAAGAAAAAGCAAAAGGCTGGGATGATGTTTCTAACTAAAAATTTATTTAAGTAGAATTTGGATTTTCCATCATTCTACTTTAAAATTGCCAATAGATAAAAGGTTTTACTGAATTCAGAAGAAGCTAACATTTTTTGAGCACCTACCTATTATGTTAAGGGGCATAGCAGTTCCCTTTTCTTTCCAGCCAAGTATATTTCTCTGCCCCTTCTCTCTTCTCCCACAAAAGGTTAACAGCAGCAGATCTGATCCCATCCCATCCAGTAATTGCCCAGGAAATGCTGTGAAAAGTTGACTCCTCCACCACAGTAAAACAGTAAAGTTCATTTTTAAAAAAGAGTTGATGTCATTTCAAACCAGAAGACTTGTCCCTGACAGTGGTTAGTATGAAGGAGATTTATTGTTTTCTTTCAACTGTTATGTCTCTCCTTATCTCTACACTCCTTCACTTACTGTGTTCAAATATCTGGACTGCTTTAGGATGAGAAACTGACACTGAGGGGATGGTTATCTATTACAAGCAGACTATGAAAGTCTTCTGATGCTTGATATCATCACCCTGAGAATACATCCAAGATCAGGGCTTCTCTGGTACAGCACCTCAGCAAGGTGGTGTGTGAAGGGTGTTAATTCCTCAGTATATGACCAAAAAGATTATTTAATCCCAGGATCCTTTTCCTGACTCCCCTCCTAAGAGCAAATAGGGCCAGAGGCAAAAGGCTTTTTATCAAAGATCCCGCCTTAATTACTGGACAGAACCAACCTGGGGATGAGAGAGGGCTTCTGACCCCAGACTTTTAAGCCACTTCCACCTAAAGTTTATAAATAAAGACGATTCGCCCCTCTTCTCCCACTACCCGGAAATCACTGTCCTCTACTCCAAGAGGGTTTGAACCTTGGAAGTCTTCAGGCTGCTTTAATAGTTCCCAAATAGGGAACACCTTGTACTCCTGGCCAAAAAGTCTTCCCTTTCATACGGTCCTCCCGTTCCAAGAAACCGAGTCCCTCGATTTCCCCACCTGGGAAAGGGGACGTAAGCATCCAAATGCAGCTGAGGTCCTCGTGAATTGTGATCTGCGATCCTGATCCAGAGAGGCTGGAGCTGCCTGGAGTGGGGAGGCTCCCCCTCCCAGCGGGAAGAAGGGGCTTGTCCCCCGGGGGTCCCTAACCGGGGGTGGGGGCCAGACAGCTCTGGCCCGAGGCGGAGGTGGCGGTGGGAGCCCGGGCCCGGTCCCACCATCCGGGCCGGGGGCTCACCTGCTGAACTCGGTGGGCCGCACGCTCCAGAGTGGCGGCCGCTGTTTCCCAGCCGCATCTTTTTCTCCACCCGGCGCCTGGCAACCGCCTTTGTGACCCAGGTCCGTGGGGGGAGCCCGGGCCGCCGCGGGGGTGGGGGCTCCATGCGCCCCGCTGACAGGCTTCCGGGCCGGATTCCCCACCCCCACCTCCTTGCAACGCCGGGTCCAGGCCTGCACTTTCAGGCGTGCGGATTGAAATCCCTTCCTCTTCGTTCCGCCGCCTCCTCCTCACCCTGCTACACCTGTGTGCTTTTGAGGGGTCCCGGCGGGCGGGCACGCCCACTTCAAAGGGTATGGTCAGGGACCTACTTGAAAGTACCCGGACTTTTAGTTAGTCTTGACTCTAAACAATGCTCAGGGGATTATTCAGTCTCAAAGGTTTCATTGCTGCATTGGAATGATCCCAGCGAAAGGAGACAATTTATAAATGCTCGCTTCTCAAGAGCAAGAAGAAAAGCACCTGTCTTCCCTTGACTAACCAAAGATCTTTTTCTGCCTCCTGTTAAACCTCAAAAAAGACAATGCCGTCCTCTTCTCACAAAGCTGAAAGCCTGACCATTTCACCATAGTGAGTGATTTGAGAACTTCCTAAGAGTCACTGCAAACAATTTCCTTGGAAGGCTGAGGGAGGAGTCTCTACCCAACTGACTTCCTATGTCTCCATGAAGTTCTTGAACCTAGGTGAGGTTCATTGGGGTGAGGTTCAGAGCCAACGACTAAGAAAGAATTCTTAAGATGTCTTTGGTGCAAAAAGGTGGTTTATTAGAGAAGGGGGACAGGACCCGTGGGCAGAAAGAGCTGCTGCCCCCCCGGGGTGTGAGGAGTGGCTGGTTATATACATAGGAGTTGGGTATGTGAGGACAAAGGGGTATTCAGAAGGGCTATTGGGGTAAAGAAGACTGTCAGGATATTGAAGGCCTGGTTACTATCAAGCCAAGGCCGCTTTCCCTCTAATGAGGCACTAACATAAAGACAATTGGGAGTCTCCTGGTGGAATGTTACATTCCTGCTATCAAGCGTCCTTGTTAGTGAGATTTGGGTTTAAAAGAAATTTAACTTTATTTACTTTTCCTTCTACCTCCGCCTCCTTCAGTTTTGTTTATGGAGGGGAGGGTGACATTAGGGCTTGAGGAACTGAGTTATGTGCCTCTGGAAATTGAGCTATTGATAAGGTAACTTCTTTGTTGTAAATCTCAAGGACATTTGTAAACCAAGGGAGACTTCTGCCTTGCAGGATTGTGATCTCTGCAAGTTAACTATTTGTTTTTCTTTTAGGGCTGCCAGAGGTGCCTGAGGAATGTCACACATACTACCAAGGGGAGTGGGTGGAGAGGGGGTGCAGGGTGCCAGCTTTTGCTTTGTTTTCAGCCAGACTTCTGCTCCCTCATCATCCTCTGTGCCTGGCTATCCCACAGCCTGGCAGTCTGAAGTATTTGTGGCAAGGATTAACTAATGGCCTCACCTACCCTTACCTTGTACACCCAGAAATTGCCCTTGCACTTTGCCAGCTGTAGAGCACAGAACAAATAAGAGCTGTCACCTTTTGTCTGGCTCCTTGGGAGAAGCTGAACAGGAGAGATTGGGGCTGCGGGGGTGGAGTCAGGCTAAAGATCCCGATTTGGAAGACCAGATGGTCTTGAGGCACTTGTGGAGAATTGTCAGATGCTGTGTGCCTGTGTGTGTGTGTTGCACCCTATGGAAGGAGAAGGGGAGAGTTTGGAAGCGAAGTCAGAAAATGGAAAGGGGCAGAGTGATGAGTCTTGGAAGATGCTGAAATGATTTGAATTGCAAAACTTTGTTTTCCAGTGAGTTTATTTTTATTTTCATCTCGAGTAAAAGAGACACTGTTATTTTAAAAGCAAACAAACAGTTTTTATTGCACAGTTGTGTGTGTTTTTTTTTTTAATGAAAGTCCCAAAAGCAAAATTGTATAATTAAAAGTGGTTGGATAGAGAGGGCTTAGTGCTGCTATGACAATCTGTACCACAGTCCTCTCTGCCATCTGCCAGCTTTAAGGGAGCTATATTTGGAGATACCATTTGCTATTACCTCTGGCTCTGATACTGCAGTTCCATGACTACCACACAGATATGGAAAACCAGAATCTCCCATACTACCCATTACTGATGACCTACAACATCAACTTTGTCTGTATCATGCAGTGCTCAACATTCTGTGTGCACTTTCCTCAGGGATTGCCATGACAGTGGTCATGTTTGCTCTGCCAAAAGATGATTCAGTTCTTTCAGAGCAGCTAGCAACATTGTCATGGTGCACATGCTATATTCTTAGCTGCATAAATGATGGTCCAAGTGCACATGATTGCAAAAAAGATTCACATGACCATTCTTAAAGCAATTGACACATTTCTTCAAGAATTTGATCCCACACTGATTATTACATGGGGAGCCATTGACAAGATTCCCCAAGTTCTGTGAAGCACATGGTAGATCTAAAGTCAAGGATCTTGTTTTCTTATGCTGAAGCAATCTGCCACCCAGAAACACTCTTTGTTGCACTAGCAACATTCCCAAAGAGCTTGCCTCTGTACCCATCATAAACAATTTCTGCAGTGAAGAACTACTATGATGGCAAACCCATACTGAAGGTCTGCCTGACAGCAAGCTTCCTGAAGCATGTAGGAGAAAGTGCCAGAAGTCCAGAGGAATAGTCTTCATTCTGTGACAGCTCCATATCCTTGAGTTGTTTGGAATTGCAGAGGAGATCCTAGAACAGAGGTATAAGAAGTCCAGCAAAAGGAGAAGAGCTGAGCCTGACTTATCTCGTGGAAGACAATTAATCATAAAAAAACAAAATGTTGGGGCTCCTGAGTGGCTCAGTGGGTTGAGCCTCTGCCTTCGGCTCAGGTCATGATCTCGGGGTCCTGGGATCGAGCCCCACATCAGGCTCTCTGCTCAGCAGAAAGCCTGCTTCCCCCTCTCTCCGCCTACCTCTCTGCCTACTTGTGATCTCTGTCAAATAAATAAAATCTTTTTAAAAATCTTTAAAACACAAAGAAAACCCCCCAAAAAACCAAAAATATTGGGGCAACTGTGTGGCTCAATCAGTTAAACAGCTGCTTTTGGCTGAGATCATGATGCCAGGGTCCTGAGATAGAGCCCCACATCAGGCTCTCTGCTCAGCGGCGAGTCGGCTTCTCCCTCTCTGTGATCTCTCTGGCTTTAAAAGAAAAAGAAAAAGAAAAAAATGTTGGATAGATATGTGTACTTAATTTTCTGCTTTCTTTTTTTTTTTTTTTAAAGATTTTTTATTTATTTATTTGACAGAGAGAGATCACAAGCAGGCAGAGAGGCAGGCAGAGAGAGAGGAGGAAGCAGGCTCCCTGCTGAGCAGAGAGCCCGATGCGGGCCTCGATCCCAGGACCCTGAGATCATGACCTGAGCCGAAGGCAGCGGCTTAACCCACTGAGCCACCCAGGCACCCAATTTTCTGCTTTCAGCATAGAAATAAAATGTAAACTGATCATGAGTGTCTGCTTTGTGAAGAGTCCAGCACTGTGCTTAGTGTTTTATCTATTCTCTCTTACAGAATTCCCCCAACAATCCTAATCCATCCATGTTGTTGTCCCTGTATTACACATGAAGAAAAAAATCTCAGAGGGGTGAAATGACTCCTCTCTGGTAGATTTGTGATTTGAAACTCAGATGCCCTGCCTTTAAAGGAAAAGATTTATCTGACTTCTCTGTGATGTGTGAGCAAGATACTACAAGAGCACCACTTAGGAAGCAGGGGCTTGAATGGCAGTTAGTCCTCTGGATACCTGGGGCTTGATATTTAGGGTTGATATTATTTTAGTGACCATTTCTATCAATACGTAGGAGAGTTCAGAGGCCTTAATCTGTTTTCAGATTGGTACAGTGAAAAAATATGGGAGTCTGCAATCAACTGGTAAAGGTCCATCATTTAATTGACTGTGTGACCTTGAACTTCAGTTTTCTCATCTGTAAAATGAAAAGCATCTTCCTGATTTCCTTTCCACAGGGTTTGTGAGGGTCCAGTGCTTTATTGCTTGTAAAATCTCCGACCTGAGTAAAAGACTGTTAGTCAAGATTTCTTCCCAGCTACTGCTAGAACCTATCTGTTGAACATTTTTTTTTAAATGACAGGCATGTATTGCACAAAGCAGATTGAAAAAATTCCCTTAAACAAAAATAAAATGTCCATAATTCCACTACCTTAACAAACCAGACATTGGCATCTTTCATATATCCTTGTCCTCAAGCAGACATAATTTTCATATAGTTGCAATTAAAGAAAATTTTGTATTTTCTTTTCCCCTCCAGTTTATTATGTATGTTGCCATAGTGTTCATAATAACTATTTAAATGACAGCATGATATTCCAGTAGCTGGCTATACCATTGTTTAGCCATCCCCAACTGTGGAGATATAGTTTTGGGTTTTTAAATAGATAATGTTACAAAGAGCACCTTTGTGCTTGAAGTGTCTCCCTCCACCCCTTTTTCACGGACTTTCTCAATGAAATGATTAGGTAAAAAAAAGTTTGAATTGATTAACAGTTCTTGCAGGCAATTTACAAATTTAAAAAATTTTATATCTATGATTCTACAGTTTGAAACTTTTTTTTTTTTACGATTTTATTTGACAGCGATAGAGCACAGCTGTCAGAATCGCAGGCAGAGGGAGAGAGAGAGGTCAACTCCCTGCTGAGCAGGGAGCCCAATGTAGGGCTCCATTCCAGGACCCCGGGATCATGGCCTGACTGGAAGGGAGACGTTTAACCGACTGAGCCACCCAGGCACCCCAATTTGCAAATTTCCTTAAGGAAATTTGGACTTGCCAGTTTACAGGGTGACCAGCTATTTAGGGGCCTATCAATTTCCCGAGCCTCTCCATCACTGGGTATTATTGTTAAAAAATAATAATACCGTTTTGTTTGATTAGTGGAAGATGGGGAATCATGTTGTGCTGTTGAAAGCCGTTTTCAAAATGAGTTATATTTAATGTGCTTAATTGGCTACGCCCAACTAATTACTGACAGAGACCACAACCTTAGTTTGGAGCAGCTAACGCAGCGAGCATTTCGTGGTCAAGTGCCCCCTAACGACCAAAAACGCCCGCGATGGGGTATGTAGTGGGTAAGCGTGCCTCGGCGCGTGCGCATTCCATTTCCCCCGTTGGGGCTTGGGAGCAGAGCAAAAACTAAGGGGAGGACTTGATATCGCGTAGGCGCATCACAATGCCCGTGGATTCGTGGGTGCTAGGAATGGGTGTGGGCTTCGCGGCGCAGGCGCACTAGCCGTCTGGAGGGTCGGGGCGCCTGCGCAGTGGTTCGTCGTCAGGCGGCAACCATGGCGGGTCAAGAGGATCCGGTGCAGCGGGAGATTCACCAGGACTGGGCGAACCGAGAATACATTGAGGTCATCACCAGCAGCATCAAGAAGATCGCGGACTTTCTCAACTCATTCGGTCAGCGGGCGAGCAGGGCGCGTGTGGGTGGGTGGGTGGGAGGCCACTCAGTTTGGCGAAGGTGCTGAAAAGCTTTGAAGGGGCTTTCTCCGGGAGCCTTTAGCCCCTACTGGTTTTCGCGTCCCCCGGAGCCCTCCTTTCTCTTCTTTCCCTGACCCTCAGGCTCCACTGGGAAGTCCCTGTGCGGTTCTCCTGTGCCATTGTGAGTTCATCGGCTTCGTTGCCATCGCCCCAGATCCATTAACAGGTCCTTCCTTTTTCCAGACTCTTCGGGCACCTCCATCCGCGTCTTTTCTGCTCTGCGGTAGCCTCCCTTCTTCCTTGTGACCCGCCTCCATTCCAGTTTCCACTTTGCACTCAGAGTGCGCCTTTCATGCAGCCACAGCTGTGTCACTGCCCTTGTGTAAGTTTCTTGACGGTTCTCTTCATTCTCAGAATCTTTTAGCGCCGTACCTTTTAGTCGCCCTTTTCTGTCTCCCGTTTTTGCTGCCATGAGAGTGGTAGGAGAGGAGGTCAGAAGTAAGGTCCAGATTATGTAAGGCCATGGAGACCCCTGTGTTGCTGGTATCTAGCCGACAGTAGGTGTTATTTCTGCTTCTAGCAAAGTCTTTCCTAGGCATGACCTGCTTGTGATAGTCTTCAGTTCTTTCTGCTTTGTTCCGTATCCTTCTGGAAAGCAAGCCTGTAACAAATATTCCTATCCCATCTTCTCCAACTGTTTCTTTAACAACTTGGCACGGGTAGACATACTAAAGTAATCACAAGGTGTAAGGATGACATCTAGTGATCTTTTTTCAACTAGTATGGTTCTGTTGCACTAATTCAGCAACAAGCAATTAAGATTAAGTAGGGGAAACTGATGTATTAAAAAAAGATTTTAAATGAATTAGTTATTTTCCAGCCAAAGGACTGATGCATCCCAAGGAGAAAGGTAACAGAACATGAATTTTCTTAGAAAGCATCAGCAAGAGAGATCAGATCTCAGTACAGGGCTCTCAGGCACTCTGGAGAACACAGAATAAGATTCATTTCCTGCTTTCAAAGAATTTCTGTCTTGAAGATGAAATAATGACAGTTTCAGAATATCAGTTTGTATTAATCTATTTTCTTATAAAGTGTATAAGACTGTAATCTTACTGCGATGGATTTTCTCACCAGGGAATGAGGGTGAGGGTAGTATTAATGAGAGAATAGTATAAATATTTATGTCATTGATACGTATTCACACACATAATTTGTTTTAGAGGTTGTAATAGGAAATGGTAGTCAACAAACATAGATCTCATCGTATCCTGAAATAGTTTAAGGACTATGAGTGAAAGAGTATGGTTTAGTGAAAAAGATAGATGGATTTAGAGACAGGAGTCTGAAGTTGAGACTAGATTAATTGATTTCAGTGAACTGAAAACATTAAGAAATACTGAAGCTATTTACCCTGCTATTCAGATAGTCTGGGTTTCATCAGAGGGTTTTTCTTTTCCTAACTTCTGTGCAAACGCTTTTGATGTTAGTTCTCAGAATGTTTCTCCTACTTTCCTGGACAGCTGAACTGTTACTGAAGGTTGTTCACAGCATTCTTTGCTTGTAACATTCCTTCAGAGGAAAGGTCAGAGAAGAGAAACCAAAATATTGCATACTAGGGGAAGGATGTCATGATAAGAAGATCACAGCTTTGAGATTTGGCTTAGTCAGGAGAGGTAGTGAAAAGTAGTTGTAAAAATCACCAACATGGAGAGTTTTAACATTAAAAAGCAGAATTAAAAGACTTAATTTTCTGGTAGGATCTGAAATACATAGACTATCCAAGTACAGTATTAAGAACATCAGTTAAATCAGTATGCCATCTAAAATAACAAGCCAGGGGGCACCTGGGTGGGTCATTCGATTAAGCTTGTGACTCTTGGTTTCGGCTCCACCTCTGGTAGTGAACTCAGTGTTGTGAGATGGAGCCCTGATTTGGGCTCCCGCTCAGTGTGGAATCCACTTGAGATTCTTGTATCCTCTGCCAGTCCCATTCCTGCCTTCTCTCTCTCTCTCTCTCTTTCTCAAATAAACGAATAAATCTTTCAAAAATAAAATAACAAGCTGGGGCTGTTTTTCAAAATTTAAAAGTGATCTAGTGGGGGCCCTGGGTGGCTCAGTCGTTAAGTGTCTGCCTTCAGCTCAGGTTATGATCCCAGGGTCCTGGGATCGAGCCCCACATCAGGCTCTTTGCTTGTCCAGAAGCCTGCTTCTCCCTCTCCCACTTCCCCTGCTTGTATGTTCTCTCTCTTGCTGTGTCTCTCTCTTTCAAATAAATAAATAAAATCTTAAAAAAAAAAAAAGTGATCTAGCATCTCTGCCCCCCACATTTGGATCTAGGTAATGTAATAACTTCGTTTCTGAGCACTGAATTGTATTAATAAACTTTTTTTTTTTTTTTAAAGATTTGAGAGAGCGAGCGTGTGTGTGTGTGTGTGTGTGTGTGTGTGTGTGTGTGAGCAAGCAAGATTGAGAAGGGATGGAGCAGAGAGAGAGGGAGAGAGAAACTTAAGCAGACTCTGCTGAGCCCAGAGCCTGACATGGGGCTCTGTCCGAGGACCCTGAGATTATGACCTGACCCTAAATCAGGATTTGCACAACCCAGGTGCCCCAGTATTAATAAACTTTTAATCTGCATACATTTATCTTTGACATAAATCTTGGCATATTATAGTCACCAGATTTATGGCATTTGAGTCTTGGAACTGACCAAAAATTGAAGAGTTTGAGCTTAGAATTTGCAGAGGACAAGTGTCTCTTTTCTTGCTTTATAAGCAAGGAAATACCAGCACTGAAATTTTATCAAATGTGTAAGTCACATTATATGAACAAATAGAGAATAAAGATTTTTCTTTTGGGAGATTTCCAACATGCCCTAGACTGAGAAAATAGGCACACAGAATTCCAATCTTAAGAAGCCAGAAGAAAGGGCATTCCTTAGCTTAGGCCATTGTTCTCCCTTAATGTGATTTGGAGTAATTACTAGATGGTTTCTGAAGAAGTTAATTTAGTCCTTTTAAAGAAAAGGACAGTAATAACAATTAAGAATGGAATTACCATCCCGCATCGGGCTCTCTGCTCAGCGGGGAGCCTGCTTCCTCCTCTCTCTCTCTCTGCCTGCCTCTCTGCCTACTTGTGATTTCTGTCTGTCAAATAAATAAATTAAATCTTAAAAAAAAAAAAGAATGGAATTATGAGGCAAACTTAGAAGCTTAGCAGCTCTTGAAGATTGATAGTATCGCTGCTGTGAGTTTAGACAAAGACCAACAGGCTGAGAAACTAGATCAATCATAAAACATTTGAGACATTGTCTTGGCATTGGATGACTCAGGATGAGCATGTGGGGGATACATTTTCCCACTCTAAGCCCTTAGTGTGACTTCTCAATTCTGATGTGTATGTGTATGACTTATACTGAGTTTATGATAATATGATTTGGTGGTACAGAGATTTAATAAGAATTTACTTTGAGAAGGTAACCAGGGCTCAATCACTTGCTCTCCCCCCCCTTTTTTTAAAGACTTTATTTATTTATTTAAGAGAGGGAGAGAGAAACAGGAGCAGGGGGACAGGCAGAGGGAGAAGCAGGCTCCCTGCTGAATAAGGAGCCTGAAGCGGGGCTCGATCCTGGAACCCCAAGATCATGACCTGACCGAAGGCAGATGCTTAACAACTAAGCCACCCAGGTGCCCCTGGGAGCTCTTTGAAAATGGCAGCAATCCTAGAGTCCTTACCCTGACCACAGAGTCTGGGTAGGCCATGTGCTTTGGAGAGGGAACTGGCTTTCCAAGATAGTGACTTTCTGAAGAGCTATTACCCTCTGATTCGTTCTAGCTGGTGAGAGTGATGATATTCCTGGGCCACCTGAATCTGAGACCCCACAGATCATAAGGCAGTGATAACATCCTAACACTGGCCTGTTCTGTACCTTGAACTGGTGAAGTTTCTAAAAATAGATTGTCACAGATGGTAGCTTTTACTTTTATACCATTTTATCTGATTCTAAAGCTAATATGTGCAGAGAAGTGTAACAAAAATAATAAACGTGGTGGTTATTTTCAAATGTCAGTGTTGATACTTAGCCAACAAGTATAGCATGTCTGTTTTGATCCCAGCTATGTGTCACATCCTCTGAGAAAGGAATAAATAAGAATAAATGGACATGGTAGCCAGTCCTGAGAAGTATAGAGTTCTGAAGAGAAGTAAGCCTTAATGGCAACGATTCAAAAGAATGAGTTTTGATTTTTATAGGCTAAGGTTATGGGCATTAAGAGTTCAGAGGAGCTGATAACTGGCATTTGTCAGCAGTGGTAATGGGTCCACATCATCAAGCACCCTGACAAAGGTGGTTAGTGTCTTAGAGTCTGGTGATGGGGGCGCCTGGGTGGCTCAGTTGGTTAAGCATCTGCTCTGGTCATGATCCAACGAATCTGGGATGGAGCCCTGCATTAGGCTCCTTGTTCAGTGGGAAGCCTGCTTCTCCCTCTCCCTGGCCCCTGCTCATGCTTGCATGCACTCTCTCTTTCTCTCAAATAAATAAATAAATAAAATATTTAAAAAGAAGTCTGGTGATAATATACTCTCTTTTTTTTTTAAGCTTTTATTTATTTATTTGACAGAGATTACAAGTAGGTAAGAGAGGCAGGCAGGGAGAGAGAGGAGGAAGCAGGCTCTCCACGGAGCAGAGAGCCCGATGTGGGGCTCGAGCCCAGGACCCCAGGATCATGACCCGAGCTGAAAGCAGAGCCTTTAACCCACTGAGCCACCCAGGTGCCCCTGGTGATAATATACTCTTAAATGCACTCTGATTTCAGATTTATTCAGCTGCTGAATGCTTATCCAGTGTTTTGCCTGAATCAGTGTTTTTCTTGGGATCTGAAATATGGTCAAAGTTTCTGGAATTCAACATTTTATATTCTCAACAGGGCTTATCCATTTAGGCCAGTGGTGTACTGTTGTTTTTGGATTCTGATTCATTACCAGATTGACAGAGATAGAACAGAACAGCCATCCAGGAAGGAAACCTTTCTCTCACCACCCCACCCCTGCAGATAATTTTGGCATGTCTTTTTATGGGAAATGACAGGTTGTTAGTGATAACATTCATGCTCTTACTGAATAGTGTACGTGATGTGCCTTTGAGCTTCTAAAAACCAGATGGAAAGAGACATGGTCTTGTTGGGCAGTCCTGGTGGTGGAAGTGTATCTAGGAAAAGGGGCTGAGTACCTTCTACTCATGCTCGATCTAGGAATTAAAAGCAGAAGCACTAGCAGATAAACAACATGATTTAAAAGAAAAATGAGGGGTGCCTGGGTGGCTCAGTGGGTTAAGCCTCTGCCTTCGGCTCAGGTCATGGTCTGAGGGTCCTGGGAATCAAGCCCCACATCAGGTTTTCTGATCAGCAGGGAGCCTGCTTCCCTCTCTCTCTCTGCCTCTCTGCCTACTTGTGATCTCTCTCTCTCTGTGTCAAATAAATAAATAAATCTTAAAAAAAAAAATACAAGTCAGATCGGGTCAGTTCTTTGCCTTAGATTTAAGAAAATAAATAAGTAAAAGAAAAATAGGGGCCCCTGGGTGGCTCAGTGCGTTAAGCCTCTGCCTTCAACTCAGGTCATGATCTCAGGGTGCTGGGATGGAGCCCTGCATTGGGCTGTCTGCTCAGCGGGGAGCCTGCTTCTCTGCCTACTTGAGATCTCTCTCTCTCTGTCAAATAAATAAATAAAATCTTTTTTTTAAAAGGCGGGTAGGGGGCACCTAGGCGGCTCAGTGGTTAAGTGTCTGCCTTTGGCTCAGGTCATGATCCCAGGGTCCTGGGATTGAGCCTTGCATCTGGCTCCCTGCTCGGCGGGAAACCTGCTTCTCCCTCTCCCACTCCCCCTGCTTGTGTTCCCTCTCTCCCTGTCTCTCTCTGTCAAATAAATAAACAAAATCTTTAAAAAAAAAAAAAAAGAAGAAGAAGAAAAAAAAACAAAGACTGTCCAGAATAGGTAGATTCATAGAGAAGGTTAGGCTCCTTGTTGACCTAGGTTGCCAGGGGTTGGGACAAGGCTGAACGGGAAATGACTGCTAATTGGTACAAGGTTTCATTTGGGGTTTTGGGGATGTTCTAAAATTAGATTATGGTGATGGTTGCACAACTATATTCTAAAAACCATAGAATTGTATACTTCAATTAAGTGAACTTCATGGCATATAAAGTATTATATCAATAAAGCGATTTTTAAAAAATACTGAAGAGTAGCAGTGAAAATGGGTAGGAAAGAATCTAGAATGACAAAAGGAAAAAAAGGAGCCAGAAAGTGGAAGAGTTGAACTATAAGCAGATTTTAAGAGATACGGGGAATAAATTATAACCCCAGAGGTTCGTAAAGATGGTAGATAGTGGGGTTGTGTGGTGGGACGTTGTCATGGAAGAGTACTGTCCTGGGCAGTAAGGGAACTGGGCTTCGGGCTCAGCTGTGCTGTTGTTTTGTCCAGTCAGTTAAACAATATGAGCATTGGTTTCCCCACTTGAAGAAATATTGGAGTCACACTAGAGCCAGTCTTTTGTTTCATTAACATACCAAGTTCATAATTTTTTTCTCAAAAAGCTCTCTTTGCCAGGAGAGATACTTGCTATAAAAATTAATAAGAGGCAGTATTTGATTAATTGATTTTAGCCCAGTGAAGTGGGCTTTGATTAATTGATTCTAGTGAGATAACATGTAAAAAAATGATAAATTATAAGTACATAAATATCATTTGTCTAGATAGCAGGAATATTTCCCATGTTAAATATTCAAACTCATAATTTGGTTTTTTTGATGAGTTGTTAAAAAGATACTTTATTTTTTGTTTGTTTTTTAGTAACTTGTTAAAAAGATACAAACTTGTAATTTTATTTTTTTTTTAAGATTTTATTTATTTATTTGACAGAGATCACAAGTAGGCAGAGAGGCAGGCAGAGAAAGAGAGAGGATGAAGCAGGCTTCCTGCTGAGCAGAGAGCCCGACTCGATCCCAGGACCCTGGGATCACGACCCGAGCCGAAGGCAGAGGCCTTAACACACTGAGCCACCCACACGCCCCACAAACTTGTAATTTTAAATGGCCATTTTAATAGTCTTTCGTAAGTACACCATACTTCATGAAACCATTCCTAAGTAATAGTGGTGAACGTTCTTGTTTGTTAAATCTGTATCCAAAAACCGAAGACCAAGCACATAAGTAATTTATAAACCAGAAATTCAACCTTAAACATACAGCAGAAGGAGAATTATATGCCTCTGGCAGAGACCTCTCAGAGATCCAATTTGAATGGAGCCTTGAAGGAGAATGGTTAGGCAAGATAAGCAAGATGCAGATGTGGAGAAGTGAAAGTTGAAGCAAGAGCCTGGTGTAGGAGGATTTGTCAAAATGGATGTGGACATCCTTTTGCATAACAGCGTAGAGATGAAGTTGTGAGCTAAGTGTTAAATCATTGTGAGTGGGAGAGTGTCTCGGAGAGAGGATATTTTAGACATAAAAAGTGAAGGTTACTGAGGATGACCAAACAATGGTGTTGGAGGAAGTAATAAGAAATCATGAGCGTGCCCAGAAACCTTTTTCTCCTGTTGAGAATGGTTAGGGAAAGCGTAGGCAAGTGGTTCTCTTAGAGAAGTTTCCAAAGGAAAAGGTATTTTGGGGAAATCTAGGTTTCATTTTGGGTGAGATGGTGAAAGAAGATTGGAAAAGGGAAAGGAAGAAAAGAAATTTTGCTGTTTTCCACAGATGGAATGTGGGCTCCAAAGGGTATTTGATGTTCTCCCAAGTTTTCTCTCATGCTGACATGCCTGCACAGATACTGATGACACAAAGTGCCTTCCTGCAGCAAAAACAATGATGAGGTTTCCATGAGCTTAGAAACACGGATGCCTTCCCTCCTCTCCATAGTGTCTGCTGCTTTCATGGCCTCTATTTTTCTTCCTTTTTGAGATTATTTTCTTCCTCTTGTCACTTCCTCTCTCTTTAAACCCTTGGTTTGTCTGTTACGAAATATCCGCCAGTAGAGGGTCAGTGTGTTAATTTTCTATTGCTGCCATAACAAATTACCATAAATGTAGCCGCTTTTGTCACATAGTTTCTTATATTATAGTTGTGTAGTTTGGAAGTCCAGCATCACTTCACTGGGCTAAAGTCAAGGTGTTGGCAGGGCTGCCTCCCTTTCTGGAGACTCTAGGAGAGGATGTTTCCTTGCTCATTGGATTGGTGGTAGAATTCAGTTCCTTGTGGCTGCAGGACTGAAATCTGTTTCCTTGTTGGCTGTCAGCTAAGGTCCGTTTCCAGCTTCTCAATGTCTCTGGTGTCCTTTGGCTCATGGCCTCCTTCCTCCATCTTCAAAGCCAGCAATTGCAGGTTGAGTCCGCCTCACACACTTTGAATCTCTTCTTCTTCCTACACCTTTCCTTGGTCTTTCTCTTCCTGTATTTATGGATTTGTTATTAGAGCATGTCGATCTGGATAATTCAGGATCTCATGGTCCTTAACCTTAATCACATCTGCAAAGTCCCTTTTGTCACGTAGGGTAAATATCTACAGGATCAGGGATTAGGGTATGGACATCTTTGGCCATCATTACTCTCTGCCTGCCACCCTGGTAGGAAGTTGAGCAGATTCATTCTAAGCAGCTGTGCTAATACTCACTTCTTTTCCATTTCCTTGCTTTGCTCACCTGCTTCTGTTTGTGCTCTCCCTGATATATCATCCCTCTTCTTCAGCTAGGGGCTGTGTGTGTGTGTGTGTGTGTCTGTGTGTCTGTGTGTGTCTGTGTCTGTATTTGGAATGACATTAATCCTGAACATCAGTCTCCTTTTACCAGATATGTCTTGTCGTTCAAGACTTGCAACACTAAACGAGAAATTGACAGCCCTCGAACGGAGAATAGAGTACATTGAAGCGCGGGTGAGTATGTTAGAAAAGGTATTTGCTCATGAGGCTAGGCAAGGGCTGTGCAGAGAAAATGCAAATTTCCCCTTGTTGCTGGAACAAACCTGGAAGTAGTAACAGGCTTAGAAGTTAATGAACTTCCCT
The DNA here is from genome assembly GCF_020171115.1 of Neogale vison. Taxonomy (NCBI): domain Eukaryota; kingdom Metazoa; phylum Chordata; class Mammalia; order Carnivora; family Mustelidae; genus Neogale; species Neogale vison. Next base: position 172,614,707 of record NC_058096.1, on the reverse strand, counting down.
GGATTTGAACCAGGTTTCTGGGGCTCCAAAGCTGTTGTCTTTTCTACCACTCCCTACTATCTATGATCTTTTTTTTTTTTTTTAAGATTTTATTTATTTATTTGACAGAGATCACAAGTAGGCAGAGAGAGAGGCGGAAGCAGGCTCCCTGCTGAGCAGAGAGCCCAATGCAGGGCTCCATCCCCGGACTCTGGGCCTTAACCCACTGAGCCACCCAGGCGCACCTATCTAGGATCTTTAAAAAGATTTTTTTTTAATACTTCTGAATTTATCTAATAGTCAGTTTCTTTTGACAGGTGACAAAAGGTGAGACCCTCACCTAGAGCTACGCCCTGCTGCTGCTGGGAAGTTGCTTCATGGAACGCAGGCCGACGTGGGAAAGGCCCCAGCAGCCTCAGCTCCTTCCTCTCTACTTAAAGAGCAACAGGGCTTATTCTTGTTTTTGGGGTTTTTTTTGGGTTTTTTTGGTTTTTTTTTTTTTTTTTCCAAAAGTGTGGCCTTTGGGTTCTGCCATGTACGTCGGTGTGTGATGTGGCATATGGGAAGACATCCAGGGAAGCTCTTGGAACCAACATAAGGCATTTTATCTTTGAAGTAACATTTTGTAGAACTATCCGTCAATGTATGAGGCGCTCAGAGCCAGACGCCTGGGACTCTTGTTAAGGTCCTCCCCACCTCTCTTTCTCTCAGACTTTCCTTACAGCTCTCATTGCCTCTGCATTGATTCTGGAAACAGTCTTTGTCTCCTTTTCACCTTTGGTGGGGTTTGGGAGGCAGTCCTGGCCGAGACACTTATGCCTTGGCAAGGTGGCCGCCAGAGAATGTTGTTGCTAACCCACCAGTTTCTTGTCCTTTTGGGGAGGTAAAGGTCAGGCCCCCACTTGGCTTGAAGGGACATGTTCAGAATTTCTTTCTGTCACTTGGGGTATCTTTGCCTCTCATATTTCCCTAATAAACTCCTCAACTTTATCTGACTGCTGTGATTGTGATGAGAAGAGCTAGAAATTGGACATGTGTGATTATTATTCTAATGTAAAACTTTCAGATGTATCTCTTTGATCAAAGCCTAGGTGGCTTACCAGCTGGAGGGATCCCCCACCCCCATGTTTGGACTTCGAGCTAATTCATCCTGGGAATCATTTGGTCATTCAGCAGACGTTTATCTAGTACTTACTATGTAGGCACATTATGCTCCAGTAAAAGATAAGCATTGAGTCAGGCATGATGTTTACAGCATGTTGAAATCCAGCATCCACACAGTTTAACTGCAACCCAGGGCAGACTGAGTTTTATCAGTAAAACTGATAAAACAGTAAAAGCTGTCTTTTGGAAAGCAAAGAGTTTAAATGGAAGTCTAAAACTGCATTCTAGCATCAAAAGCTTGCTATAAACTTATGCCACCCTACTGTTAAAGGCTTATTTCTTACATAGAATCTCTGTTTTAGTCATACAGAAATCATCACACTCCATGCAAACAAATTTTCCCCTATTCAAATCGTTTTTGCTATTTCAAGGCTAACCCAAGTCAGGCCTCTTCCAGAAAGATCCCCTGGACTTGACTTTTTCATTCAGTACTACCTTTTCCTTTTCTCAGTCCCTCCCATCCCGCCATGCTGACCCTGCACTTCAGCTCTGGACTGGATCTTGTTACGAGCCATTCTCTGATGTAGTACCTGGTACCACATGGTATAGTACAGTATATAGTATATATACATGAGCACCTTTTCTGCACTGCCCAGCTGGGTGTCTTACAGAAGGCAGGTGGTCAGTAAAACACCAATTCAACTGACCTTAGAGCCCTAGCTCCTTCCCACTGTCAGATCTTTTTAAAACCTTTGCTTAGACCTTTGGAAGACCATTTTAAGTAGAACCTTCATTTAAAAATGGGTTTTATGGTGGAGACAAACCTGACGCCCTTTCCTTTGGGAAGTATTGTATTTGAACATTATTGAGCTTGTCAGTGGTAGAGTGCTTCTAACAAGTCTCTTGAGTTCATTATTCATATACTCAAACACTTGAGTTCATCATTCATAACAGCTCAGTCCTTTCCAGGATAAAGTTAAGTACTTCTAAAGTTCAAGATTTAGATCTTCTGACCCTTTGCAGTCAATTTAGCACATTTATTGAGTTCCTGCTACATGCAAGGACTATACCATGAGATTGTGATGGGGGCAAAAGTGATGGTAACTAATATAAGCAGGAAAAAGCCTGCCTTTAATGAAGTCACGTGGAAATGTTCAGTAAATTACTTGTGGTTGCATAGATGTCAGTTAATTTACTGATACCAAAATAACATTTCAAAAAAAAAAGTCTCCTAACCAATTCTGCGTTGCTAATGGTAACCTGGTGGTTGTAAAGAAAACTGCTGGTTAACATTGAATGTAAACCACAAGTGAACTCAGCTGCCTGCTGGTAGTAATCCCTTCATTACACCTGGCACTTTAAAGTGTCAGAGTGCTTTTCTGTGTTATCACACCCTTTACAGAATGAGGCCCTGGTTTGCACAAGGATATGAAGCTGGTGTTGTCTATACTTCATTGAGTGTTACCATGTGGTAGATGTTGTAGTTGCTTTATTTTATTTCATTTAATCTTCAGACTCCAGGGAGCAGGCATTCTTATCTCCCTGTAATAGGTGAGGAACTCTAGTGTAGGCTAAAACTTGTCCAAAGTCCTAGGAAGTAAATGAAGGTAAGGAATTTGAACTTAGACCTTCACGACTCAGGTGGTTCTAACCATTCTTCTATTCTGAATGTGGTAGAGCAAGATCTAAAATTTATTTCATTCCTAGTCCAGTGCCTTTTCACTGTCCTCACCTGAGACACTTTAAGCAATTACACAGCTCTGTTAGTCTTACACGTTTCCACCCTTCCTTTTGTGAAGAAGGCTTCATAGGTGGTTCCTGCTGTGTCTGGCAAACGCTGTTTGCATTCATGTGTATGTTGTCTAGTTTCACTTCTAACAGCTTCCTTTGTCTGAAGGTTTAATTTTATGCTGTATTTTCTGGAAGCCTTGCCTAAGGAATTTAATCCACTCTAGTACTTCCCCTAGCTATCTTTGAGTTGAGCCAAAGAAAGCAGCTACATCCCCTCTCTGAAAGGCCTTACCTGGTCAGGTTCCAGAAACTGGAATTTTACTCTTAAATCATACACATCTTTGCTCACAGGTCATTGCGGTCCATAGTGTTAGGCTAAACAACCATTTATTTTGTCCCAGGTGTCAGTTCTTCAACTTACAGAGTAATAGTTCTGAAATACAGTTTGTCCTTATTGAGGATGATAAAGTTATATTTTACATTTTATTTTTTAATACAGTTTTTTTTTTAAGAGTCCAGAGTGCTCACCATTACACCATGGAACCTCCGGGAATACAATTTTTTTTTTTTTAAGATTTCATTTATTTGTTTGAGAGAACATGAGCAGGGAGAGCAGCAGTGGGAGAAACAGACTCCCTGCCGAGCAGGGAGCCCAATGTGGAACTTGATCTCAGGGTTCCGGGATCATGATCTGAACCAAAGGGAGACACTTAACCAACTGAGCCACCCAGGTGCTCTTACTCATTTATTTTATTTTAATTTTTTAAAAGATTTTATTTATTTATTTGACAGAGATCACAAGTAGGTAGAGAGGCAGGCAGAGAGGAGGAAGCAAGCTCCCTGCTGAGCAGAGAGCCCAGATGCGGGGCTGGATCCCAGAACCCCGGGATCATGACCTGAGCCGAAGGCAGAGGCTTTAACCCACTGAGCCACCCAGGTGCCCCCTTACTCATTTATTTTTAAGCGATCTCTACATCGAACGTGGGGCTTGAACTCATGACCCTAAGATCAAGAGGGGCTTGCTCTTCCAACTGAGATAGTCAGATGCCCTTGATGGAAGTCAATTTTTTTTTTTATGTTAGACTTTAGCCTTTATTTTTTAAATTTTTTTTATTTTAAAGATTTTTATTTATTTATTTGCCAGACAGGTCACAAGTAGGCAGAGAGGCAGGCAGAGAGAGAGGAGGAAGCAGGCTCCCCAGTGAGAGGAGAGCCTGACGCAGGACTCCATCCCCCGGCCCTGAGCTGAAGGCAGAGGCTTTAACCCACTGAGCACCCAGGTGCCCCTGGAAGTGAATTCTTAAAAGCCAAGGATGCCTGTTGAGAAAAATCATCAGACCTACTGTATGAAAAGCACTAACGTGAAAATATGGGAAATGAGAGGTTTATTTCTGGGAGATTAAAACTATAAAGTATAAACATTCATTCATTCCATAAATACTTGTTAAGGGATTACTGTGTGCCAGATATTGTGCTGAGCATTGAGAATATTGTAGAGAAGTCATGATCTCGCCTTGACAGCACTTGAGTAAGGGTCATACGAAAATCACGAACACAAAAAAATTACACATGGTGCTGTGGAAGGCTGGAGATGAGGTGAACAAAGAAGATAGTTTGCAATTCTAACTAGGCCTTTCAGTCTTGTGGAGTAAATTCTAAAGGCAGAAGCAGTGCAGAAATAGCAGGGTTCAGAGGGTTTCTCTTCAGTCAAAGATGAACTTCAGGAAGAGAGAAAAATAATCTATCAAATCTATTAAGTGCCAGGCACTGTACTAAGCATTCTGCATGCATTAAAGCTATGTCATTATCTTCATTTTGAAATTAAACTGAAGCGTAGTGAAAAGGGTGGTCAGAGGGGAGTGCTGGATTAGAGAGGTTCATCATTTCCTGCCTTGGCAAGGAAATGGTATGAGTTCATCTGAGTCAGACATCTATAAAGGAACACCAGAACCTGGGTGATTTTGCCATGGGCTCTCCTTGAAAGTACATTATACAAAGAGGTGGTGATCCTGATGGCCTCCAGCAGGATAGGGACCAGCAGGGATACAGACCCCCTGCTGTATTGAACATCAAAAACATAGAAACATTTGAGGAAAACCCCAAGGAAAGACAGGACTTCCTGTTAAATTATAATGACTCGGAGACACCATAATTTACAGGACACATGCAGACATACATATGTGCTTCCAGTTTAAAGATTTTTATTTATTTATTTATTTATTTATTTGACAGAGAGAGAGATCACAAGTAGGCAGAGACGCAGGCAGAGAGAGAGAGGAGGAAGCAGGTTCCCTGCTGAGCAGAGAGCCTGACGTGGGACTCGATCCCAAGACCCTGAGATCATGACCTGAGCCGAAGGCAGCGGCTTAACCCACTGAGCCACCCAGGCGCCCTGTGCTTCCAGTTTAATGTTAGAAAAATGCCTACATCTGTAAAGTGAAAGCAGCTGTTTAAATGCAGGCCTCGGGCGCCTGGGTGGCTCAGTGGGTTAAAGCCTCTGCCTTCAGCTCAGGTCATGATCCCAGGGTCCTGGGATCGAGTCCTGCATCGGGCTCTCTGCTCAGCAGGGAGCCTGCTTCCTCCTCTCTCTCTGCCTGCCTCTCTGCCTACTTGTGATCTCTCTCTGTCAAATAAATAAATTAAATCTTAAAAAAAAATAAAATAAAAATAAATGCAGGCCTCAAGATGGCTATTACATCATGCAGATAGTATTCACCAAGATCATTTAAGAGGAAGGAAAACATATTCAGGATATACCAAGTAAAAGGAAAACTACAGGCTGTATTGTTCTTATGTTACACTTTCCACTATGCAAAAACAAACATGGAGAGAAGAAAATGCACCCAAATATTTTAATACAACTGGTGATTTCTTTCCCCTTATACTTTCATGTCTTTTCTAAAATTTCCTTTAGGTGGATCTATTTTGCCTTGTTTATATTTTGGCCAATTAAAAATACAAAGAAGTATAATAAAGGAAACATAATTTTTTTAAAAAAAGATTTTATTTATTTGACAGAGAGAGATCACAAGTAGACAGAGAGGCAGGCAGAGAGAGAGAGGGAAGCAGGCTCCCTGCTAGAGCAGAGAGCCCGATGCGGGACTCAATCCCAGGACCCCGAGATCATGACCTGAGCCAAAGGCAGCAGCAGCCTAACCCACTGAGCCACCCAGGCGCCCCGCAAACATAATTTTTAAAAAGATTTTATTTATTTATCCGACAGAAATCACAAGTAGGCAGAGAGAGAGAGGGAAGCAGGCTCCCTGCTGAGCAGAGAGCCCGATGCGGGGCTCTATCCCAGGACCCTAGGATCATGACCTGAGCCAAAGGCAGAGGCTTTAACCCACTGAGCCACCCAGGCACCCCTACTTTTTTTTCTTTTTTTAAAAGAAAATACATGATGAGTCTAAAATCCCCTTTAACTTCCACTCTGGTCCCATTTCTTTCGTTCATCCCCAGGAGCAAGGACTATCACAGGTTGGAGGTGTATCTCTAGCCATTCTATTTTTTCCTCTAAATTTATTTTAAATTTACATAAGGAATTCACATTTTGATGTATGGATCTGAGTTTTGACAAAAGAGGCATGTAACTATGACCACTATTAAGTTACAGAATATCCCATCAACCCCAAAATACACTGTGACCAGACCCTTCCTTCAGGCCTAAGCCTCAGCAACCACCGATCTGTCTTTTGTCCCTGTTTTGCCCGTTCCAGAATGTCATATAACGGAATCAAACAGTGCATAGCCTTTTTGAGTCTGGCTTTTCACTTAGCATAATCAGTTTGCGATCCATCCATGCTGTTGTATGTATCAAGAGCTTATTCTTTGTCATCGCAAAATGGTATTCCACTATCCACTCACCAACTGAAGGACATTGCAGTTATTTCCAGTTTTTAGCAATCATCACTAAAGCTGCTATAAACATTTGCATGTAGGTTATGTTGTGTATGTGTGTACGAACATAAGTTTTCATTTCTCCTAAGTGAGAATCATCTAGGAGTGAGATTGTGGGGTCATATGGTAAGTCTATGTTCAACTTCTTGAGACATTGCTGAACCGCTTTACCATGGTGGCTATTAACATTTTCCATTCTCACCAGCAATGCAAGAGTGCTCCAGCTGCTCCATATCCCTGCCTGCACTTAGTAGGTTTTCTGTTCTTTTAAGAAGTTTTAGCTATTCTAATAGATTAGACAGTTGTAACTCACTAAGGTTTTGATTTGTATTTCCCCAGTGACAACAATGTTGAGTACCTTTTCATGGGCTTGTTTGCCATCCTCTTTGAGGCCTTTGTTGATTTATTAGGCTTTCTTATTGTTGAATTTTGATAGTTCTTTTATCCAGGCCAATTTTTAGTGTTTCTCATATACTTGTATGTACCTGTAATCTATATATGGTATCATATTACTTGTACAATGGTTAAAAATTCTTTAAAATAACTAAAAAATGAAACAACTTGATTCCCCAAACAATAAAAATTTTGGCCTATGAGGGGCACTTGGGTGGCTCAGTTGGTTATGTATTTGCCTTCGGCTCAGGTCATGATTACAGGGTTCCTGGATCAAGCTCCATTTTGGACTCCCTGCTTCTCCCTCTCCCTCTGCCTCTCTGCCTGGCTCATGGCCGCTCTCTCTTCCTGTCAAATAAATAAAATCTTTAAATAAAATAAAATAAAATTTTGGGCCATGATGTCTTTCCTATTTAATAAGTTGATACTGCATTGTTCCTTTATGTTCTTTTTTTCCCTGAAGTTTTCATGTGAATGTCATTTTGGTGTCCTTTGGGTTGCATGGGAAGATATAGTGATTAATGACTATGTTATTTGCTTCAGAGTAGAAGTTATGTGTCTGTTTCTCACCACTATATCTCCACTGCCTCCTGCACAGTAGACATATAATGTATTTAATGCTAATGATTGGCCTTCTGAGGCAAAATGTTTGTCAATGTCAAAATGAATTATTTATTGAATTTGACATCTTACTTTAAAAAAGGCATATTAATGTTTCCCCTTATAATGCATTTATTGTCTATCTGTACTCTTTTTTTTAAAGATTTTATTTTTAAGTAATCTCTATATCCAACATGGGACTCAAACTCATAACCCTGAGATCTAAGAGTCACATGCTCCACCAACTGAGCCAACCAGGCATGCATGTGTCCATGTGTACCCTTAAAGTCATAATGGGATGATCATATTAAATGAATTCAAATTGGGGGATAAAATAATCTCAATTCAAAATTATGTTATATGAATATATATACATTCTTGGTACTATTCTTAAAATATTTCTACAAACCTGAAAACTTGTTTCACAATGAAATTATTTTTCAAAAAAAAAAAAAGAAATTATTTTTCAAATATGTTATGGGTGGGGATGCAGATTACAGCACAAAACCAGACTCATACTTGATAGTCTCAACAAACCCAAAGGCGTCAAAAAGAACCAAAGGAAACCCTGACCCAGAGTTTTTCAATTCAAACATTGGTGCCAATGGGTAACACTTAGCTAAATGTGACAGTTGCCCTTTTGCTCTGTCAGGTTTGTCAGGGAGATCCAAGGAGAGGTTGATAAAGGACCAGCGTTGCACACAAAACAGAAAACTGATGTGGGAGTCCTTGAACAGCTCTGCATTGATTAGGACTAAGAAGACTCAGGTTTTAATTTGGGCTTGGCCACCAGCTAAGAGGGTGGGAATGTCACACAACCTGTCCAGGCTTGTTTATTAATTTCTTTTTTTTTTTTATAAAGATTTTATTTATTTATTTGACAGAGATTACAAGCAGGCAGAGAGGCAGGCAGAGAGAGAGAGAGGAGGAGGCAGGCTCCCTGCTGAGCAGAGAGCCCGACGCGGGACTCGATCCCAGGACCCTGAGATCACGACCCGAGCCGAAGGCAGCGGCTTAACCCCCTGAGCCATCCAGGCGCCCCTTTATTAATTTCTAATACAGCAACAGTAAACTAGATTACTGCCTAAAATTCTTTCTCATCTTAAAGTTGTCTTATTTCTAGTTAACCCTAATCTTTGGACAACTTCATGTGCAGGTTAGCTTTTCTTCAGAAAATAAACCTGAGAGTCCTAAATTAATCTGATTTTCTTGTTGTATGATCTAGTTGACACCCACACCTGCCTTTAGAAAGCAGCTGTATTTTTGTACAGTTACTGATGATACCAGCTGCCTGCAAACTGCCAACTTAAGTCCCAATTCACATTCTCCAAAGCCAAGTTTCAACAAATGTTTTCTTTTTTTGCTGTATGAAGTATAAAGGCCATCGCCCCCTCCCCCCCCCGCCCCGGAGAACAGCTTTTCTTTAGTTCTTAAGGACTTAGCTCCTTACATGGGCTTTGGTAGAAGTTGTGGGGCAGTACCCATGGGTCTAAATCGGGGTGGCATCCTGACTTAGGCTGGATTCTTTGGTGCTTCATGAGAGTGATTCCTGACTACCTTGCTGTGAATGGCATAACTTCTGCAATAATGTAGTTTCACATACAGCTTGGGAAGCACATAGGCATCGAAGACACTTGCTTTAGAAATGTCCCTGACCTTGGCGGCCTCTACTATGTTCTGAATAACAAACTTTTTAATGGCCTTGTCCTTGGGTACACAAAGGGCACGGTTGGTGTAGCATATAGCCTGCCTGTGGCCATGGCTCTTTTTGACACCACCATTATTGCTTCTTTTCTTGGTAATCTTGGAAGAGGGACCTGAGAGAGTGTGCATACTGTTGTATGCAACAGTATGAAACCGAGTGCAAATGCTAGAAAGGAGCCTGGAGATGAAAAGACACTTTCTGTCCCACTCAGCGTGGCCTATAGTAACAAATACTCTTTACAAACATGGTTTCAGGTTCATGAAATAAAGGTAGAAAAAAGTACTGGGTAACAAGAGCAACATAACAGAAGTTGGTACATCTCTAATGCCAAAGACATCAGTTCCCGATTTTTTCCTGCTTCTGAAATCAAGGTCAAGTTTAGTTTTTCAAGAGATTGAAAACTGCTTTATTATCAAGACGTTTATAATCCATTTATGCTCAAACCTGTTACTTTTCAGCTTTTTTAAAAAATAAATATGCAAATTAAACCAAATTACAGGGTAGAAAATATTTCCAAGTATAATAAAGAGGTTCTCTTGAAGGTTCTTATGGCTGGCTGAGAGAGGATTTGTCTTATTTAGCTTATTTCTCACTCACATTAGAAAATATGAAAGTCCTTCAGAATTCTCCTTCTTCAGAAGTCTTAATGATGAGGAAACAGAAGGCAAGCTGAGTTCAAAGCAGAAGCTGACACCCTGCAACCCCACCCCCCCATGGAATATATGTGACACTTCTCAGGCACTCTTGGCTGCCCTAAAAGAAAAACAAATAGTTAACTTGTAGAGATCACAATCAGTTTACAAATATGCTATGATTTAGAAGGAAGTTTGCTTATCAATAGCCTAACTTCCAGACACTGATAACTCAGTTTCCTGAAGCCCTAACATCTCCCTCCCCTCCATAACATTGAGGGAGGCTGAGGCAGAAGGAAATGTATATAAAATTAAATATTTTTTGAACATGCAGCCCATTGACAAGGATGTAGGATAGGAAAAATGTAACATTCCTCCAGGAAGCTCCCAACTGTCTTCATGTTAGTGCCTCATTAGAGGGATAAACAGCCTTGGCTTGACAATAACCAGGCCTCCAGTATCCTGAGAGTCTTCGTTAGCATATGGTAGTCCTTCTGAACACCCCCTTTGTCCTCACCTCCCCAACTCCTGAGTATATAATCAGCCACTTGTCAAGACCCCAGGGCAGTAGCTCTTCCTGCCCAGGGGTCCTGTCCCCATGTTTAATAAACGACCATTTTGCACCAAAGACGTCTCAAGAATTCTTTCTTGGTCATCGGAAAGGAAGAGAGGCACCAGTGGATAGCTTCCCTATGTCTAACCTCAGAAGAAGAAAACGAACTCCAACTAATTTTTTATTATGACAAGATGACTGAGAACAATTTGAATTTAACAAATCTGAGCATATTTAACCCCTCTGAAACCTAGTCTTCTTACAGTTTGAGTCCAAATAAGTAACCTAACAACACCTCAGTTTTGTTTTGTTTTTAAAGATTTTATTTATTTATTTGACAGACAGATCACAAGTAGGCAAAGAAGCTGGCAGGAAGAGAGAGGAGGAAGCAGGCTCTCCGAGGAGCAGAGAGCCCGATGCGGGGCTCGATCCCAGGACGCTGGATCATGACCTGAGCCGAAGGCAGAGGCTTTAACCCACTGAGCCACCCAGGTGCCCCAACACCTTGGTTTTGTTATAAGGATTAAACATTATGGTTTAAAAAAAAGAAAATAGAATGATTCAGTAAATGTAGATTAAAATGTAATTCTGCTTGTGCACACGCTCAGTCGCACTCTCTCTGTCAAATAAAATCTTTAAAATAAATAAATAAACTTTAAAATATTTATTTATTTATATTTATTTATTTTTTTTAAAAGATTTTATTTATTTTATTTGACAGATAGAGCTCACAAGTAGGCAGAGAGGCAGGCAGAGAGAGAGGGAAGAGGAAGCAGGATCCCTGCTGAGCAGAGAGCCGGATGCGGGGCTCGATCCCAGGACTCTGGGATCATGACCCGAGCCGAAGTCAGAGGCTTTAACCCACTGAGCCACCCAGGAGCCCTGAAACTTAAAAAAGAGAACTGGTAAATTCTCTTTTTTAGGTAAATTATATCTCAATAAGCCTGGGGGCAAGGAAGAACTGATTTAGTTGTTTTCATTACAAAGGTAATAAAACTACATCTAGAAGATGGAGGTGGGGAAGTAATTACATGTATTTTGCATAAAGGTTATCACACTACACATAAAATTTTATAGGTTTTCCCCCCTATATTTTTATTCATTTCTGTATTCTAAATAAGCTTTCCCTCACTTTAAGGGGGTTGGCATTTTCCAAGATGTTTTGTGAAGCAGTTTGCATCAGTCTTTCCGGTCAGGCAGTCAGAGAAACCCAAATGAGGTTGTTCAGATGGGTCACTGTACATCTAAAATCATAAATCTAAACCTCTTCTGTTTTTGCAGATTTGATTGAGAACAGCTTCCCCAGGAGTATACCCAAACACGATACAAAAAAGTTTACTTGTCCCTTCTTCCTCTGGCATTTCTTTTAAATGTTGGGGCCATAGTGCTGGGCTCTAAGCTCAAATTAAGTCCCTCTTTGGCTTGGGGCTCCTGGTGGATTTTCAGGAAGTGGTAGGCCTGTAGGAGTCATGGGCTTGGAGGCAGTGGATATAATGTCAATGAGAAGCAAACTGGATTGGGAAATCTGTCTATGAGCCCTTATTTGACATCCAACGTGGGTATTTATTTGTCTGATGGGACATGGGAAAGGAAAACTCTTAGATCCATTCTTCATAGTTCATACCAGATATAACTCTTCCGGGAAGCCTAGCCCAACAAACCACTTTACACCTTTCTCTTTTACAACCAATATCATACTGTAACAATATGTCTTGTATGCTTTCCCAGTAGCCTGTGAGAGTTTTCAGGACAGAGACAGTGTGTTTAATTTATCTTGATAATATTAACCGCTGCTATATGTTGAGTGCTTACTATGTGCTAGTCACTTCCCACTTTCCACTTAAGACTTGTCCACAGTTTTGTCACCTAATTCCTAAAAATGAGCAACGTCTCAGAGAGTTTAAAGAATTTTGCCCAGTAATACATATCTGAAGCTACAAGCAGAATGAGAACCCAGGTGGGTGTGAATTTCAGAGGGCACCCCCACTGCAGTGTCATGTGTTAGTCTCCTTTCAATTTCCTTTAATCCTCTATGTCCAGAAAAACTTGGTGTGACAACTAATACTTGGCATTTAATATATAACACTTGGCTAAACCGGTAGAACCAAAGAAGTGCAGTCTCAGGGCTTTTAATAGACTATAGATTAAATTTAATAATTGTTGTTTAATTTCCTTTTAAAGTTCCACTGTACTCTTCTGTGAAAAATGAAAGTGCATTTCCACTGATGGTAGTAATATAAAATTTCCTAAACATGGGGCGCCTGGGTGGCTCAGTGGGTTAAAGCCTCTGCCTTCAGCTCAGGTCATGATCCCAGGGTCCTGGAATAGAGCCCCACATCGGGGCTCTCTGCTCAGCAGGGAGCCTGCTTCCTCCTCTCTCTCTGCCTGCCTCTCTGCCTACTTGTGATCTCTGTCTGTCAAATAAATAAATAAAATATTTTTTAAAAAAGTTCTTAAACTTGTTTAACTGTTTCCTGTGCGTACAGAATACCTTTAAAAGGAAGTACAGGGCAGCTGGGTGGCTTAGTTGGTTAAGCGACTGCCTTTGGCTCAGGTCATGATCCTGGAGTCTCAGGATCAAGTCCCACATGGGGCTCCTGCTCAGCAGGGAGTCTGCTTCTCCCGCTGACCTCTCTCCTCTCTCAAATAAATAAATAAAATCTTTAAAAAAGAAAGAAAAAGGGAACTACAAAAAATTGGTGGTAGTACTTGCTTCCGTGGACTATTCCTGGGTGGCTGGGGGAAACTAGAACGAGAGGGAAATTTTGACTTTATTATACTCTTTTGCACAAAATTCGAGTTTTGTGACCCAAAATGGCGACAAAAATGAATGAGAAAATTATTATATAAATAATAGCTTGTATGGTAGGGAGAATACGGCAAAACGAAGGTATCAAGAGACCGAATGTAGGGTGCCTGGGTGGCTCAGTGGGTTAAAGCCTCTACCTTGGGCTCAGGTCATGATTCCAGGGTCCTGGAATAGAGCCCGGCATCCGGCTCCTGCTCAAGTGGGGAGCCTGCTTCCCCCTCTCTTTCTGCCTGCCTCTCTGCCTACTTGTGATCTCTGTCTGTCAAATAAATAAATAAAATCTTTAAAAAATAAAAAAAAAAAAAAAAGAGAGAGACCAAGTGAAGTTAAGGAAATGCTGCATCAAAAACTTATTGGTGGGGCGCCTGGTTGGTTCAGTGGGTTGAGCCTCTGCCTTCTGTTGGGGTCATGGTCTCAGGGTCCTGGGAATCGAACCCCACATCGGGCTCTCTGCTTAGCGGGGAGCCTGCTTCCCTCTCTCTCTCTGCCTGCCTCTCTGCTTACTTGTGATCTCTCTGTCAAATAAATAAAAATTTTAAAAAATCTTATTAGTGCAAGGGGGAAAACAAATCCATTTTATAGAGGAAAAGCGCGGATGAAATGCCCTGACACCAGCCTCCACTTCCTGGATGCTTGGTTCCAAAGGCTGGAGATCGCACCCGCACTGCCCCAGGATTTCAAGCCCGCCATTTCTGCCACAGTATTCTGTCCCTGACCGAGAGCGCGCGAAAGCAGCTCGCGCTCTTGCGGGGACGCGCACGCACGCATACGGGGACGCGCGCGCACGCACGCCCAGCTCCGCCCCGTGAGGCCCGCAAATCCGGAGTCGGCGAGGCTGGGGTTGCCTAAGCTCCGGTAGGTAATGCCCCGGAAGGCAGGGAACGTGGAAGAGGCCGAGGCGGGTGCGGAGGAGGTGGGCGCCGAGGAGGTGGGTCCTGAAGAGGACGGCGGGGAGGAGTCGGGCGCGGAGGAGTCCGGGCCGGAAGAGTCTGATCCGGAGGAGCCGGGCGCCCAGGAGGAGATGGAGGCCGTGCAGCCGCGTCCGGTGCTGCGCTCGGTGAACTCCTGCGAGCCGTCGCAGGTCATCTTCTGCAACCGCAGCCCGCGCGTCGTGCTGCCGGTGTGGCTCAACTTCGACGGCGAGCCGCAGCCCTACCCGACGCTGCAGCCGGGCACGGGCCGCCGCATCCACAGCTACCGAGGTAGGCGGACGGGGGTCGCCCTGGCCGGGCGGGCCCAGGCGGACCGCGCCTCCCGCTTTGTCCCAGGGCGCAGCGAGCGCCTGCTCGTGCCCCTGACAGGCTGTGACAGATCCAGGTTGACGCTGCTAGTGAGAGTGGCACCTTGTTCTCTGTAGTACTGAGTAATTTTCCTGAGGTGACTTTCCCCTCCTTATACGCGTATTTGCCACTAAAAATGCTCCCTATCTAATGCCCATTAGTTCAGTCCGTGAATGGGAGAGTCTCAGGTTCTCTAATGTCCCCAGTGGGCCAGTTCCGCGTAGGGTCCCAGCCTTCAGGGAGAGCACAGTCCGGGGGCGGGGACGGGCGAGTGCACACACAGCTAACTAGTCAGTGTCCCAGCGGCTGCTAGAGGGACGGAGCACGGCGGAAGGTGGGGGCTTGGAGCAGGCTCTTGCCCGGTGAAGGGACGGGATGTGTCGTTCCACTTCGAGCACCCCAGAGCAGAAGAAAGGGGGGCCCGCCCGGTGCAGAGGGGCTGATCGACCCAAGACCGAGGAGTTGAGAGTTGTAGCCAGAGGGAACCGCGGGGGCTAACAACACCTGCAGTCTCGGGAGGGGAAGCCTGAAAGATGGTTTTTCTTCTGGGGAGAGAGGAGCCATGGAATTTTTAAGCAGGGAAATGACAATGCCAGATTTTAATACCGAAAAGCTCCCACGAGTTGCACAGTGGTTTGGAGAGGGAAGACTGCTGCCAAGGAGCCAGTTAGGATGCTGTTGTAATAATGAGGGCTACCGGGGCCTTAAACCTAAGGAGGCAGTAATCTTCCCATAGCTTTCAAAAAAGAGAAATCGTACTTGGTTAATTTTCACAGCCATCCTGGCAGGATCCCAGTGGATCCTTTTGCCTTGAGAGGAGTCTACTCAGAAATCTTCAAATTTTTACACCAGACTTACCTTGTTATTAAAAGAGGGAGAACACAATTCTCCCAGGGGCTAACATTTCTGTAGTGTCCTATTTTATCCAAGAAATTGTGAATTTTGTATTCTCCAAAACTTAACTGTGCCTGGTTTAATATAAAATTTCTTTAAAAATTCCTCTTTGAATCTACTTAATGTCACTGAACTGTATGTAAACTGTAAAAATGTATGTTTTACCATAATAAAAAAATATTTACCACTTTACATTTCTTAAGTTTTCCCAACAAATCAAGTAAGTTTGTGCCCCAGGAACACATGATTATTTAATTAATTAGCTAATTAATTCATTTTTAATGATGTGTTTATTCAGACAGTCTCTACCTCCCTTAATAGAAAGTTAGGTGGGGGGAGGGGGGCTCCCTTCTTCCCTGCCCTCTTCCCCTCCCCCCCAATATGATGTATTTGTTTCTTAAATTCAGGTATAATACACATGCAGTTAAATGCACAGATCTTAGAGTTTGATGTATTTTTGACAAATATAGCACACCTAGATCGAATTCTAGATTAGAACATTTCCATCACTTTAGAAAGTTCCGTCCTGCCCCTTTTCACTCAATGCCCTCTCTTCCAGAGGCAACCATTCTTTTGATTTTTCACACCATAGATTAGCTGCGTCTTTTCCTACAGAATGTACCCTTTTGTCTGGTTTCTTTTTGTTAACATGATGTTTTTGCACCTTCTTGATCTTGAGAAGCACAGATGTAAGGAGTTGGTGAAGTTCTTTCTTTTAGTTTGCCATGTTTGGTGTGATTTGCAATTCATGAACTTTGCTTTTTGACCATGGGGTTGCAGGAAAGGCATGGTATTTGGAGCCTCAAGTACATGCTTTTTTCCCCCTTACTGTCGCTGTTTCCTTGAGCAAGTTGCTTGGCCTTTTCTTGTGAGGATTGAGTAGGATAATATTGGAAGGGCTTTGTGTGATATTTAAGCAGAATGAGAGTCAAGTACTTCTGTGGCAATCCGGGAAGATGAAGGAAGTGGGTGTGTGGCTACATAACAGCCTCTGCTTGTTTTAACAGGTCACCTTTGGCTCTTCAGAGATGCAGGGACATATGATGGCCTTCTGGTTAACCAGACTGAGCTCTTTGTGCCATCTCTCAATGTTGATGGACAGCCTATTTTTGCCAACATCACACTGCCAGGTACTGATGTTCCATTTTACCTTTTTTTTTTTTTAAGATTTTATTTATTTGTCAGAGAGAAAGAGCACAGGCATGGGGGGTGGCAGAGGGAGAAGCAGGCTCCCTGCTGAGCAAAGAGCAGGCTCCTAGGACCCTGGGATCATGACCAAGCCAGAGGCAGTCAGTAGAACATGTGACTCTTGATCTCAGGGTCATGAGTTCAAGCCCCATGTTGGGTATAGAGATTACTTAAAAAATTAATATAAATAAGTAAAAAGAATAAATAAAAAGATAAGGCAGTTGTAGTAAGTAGAGAATAAGCCATTTGAAGGAGCCAAAACTTTATTGGCTTTTACTGGATTCTAGCCAAGTTATCCAACCTTTCTGTGTCTTGTTCTCCACCACAAATAAAATGTAACAAATTTGGGCGCCTGGGTGGCTCAGTGGGTTAGGCCACTGCCTTCGGCTCAGGTCATGATCTCAGGGTCCTGGGATCGAGTCCCGCATCGGGCTCTCTGCTTAGCGGGGAGCCTGCTTCCTCCTCTCTCTTTCTGCCTGCCTCTCTGCCTACTTGTGATCTCTCTCTGTCAAATAATTAAATAAAATCTTTAAAAAAAAAAAAAAGTAACAGATTTATTTGTATGCTTTTTTTTTTTTAAAGATTTTTTATTTATTTGCCAGAGAGAGAGAGTACACACAAGCAGGCAGAGAGGCAGGCAGACGCAGTGAGAAATGCAACAAAGATATTTGAACAAAGATATTGTGGTTTCTCAGAAGCTCTTGGGCTGTCAGAGGTGGGGTAAATTAAGATATCTGATTGTAGAGGTCCCTGGCTGGCTCAATTGGTAGAATATGTGACTCCTGATCTCAAGGTTGTGAGTTCGAGCCCCACATTGGGGGTAGACGTTACTTAAAAAATTTAAAAAATAAATAAGTGAATAAAATACTTGATTGTAGAATTATGAATACATTTTGTTTACCAGGCCTTAGAACAGAATTATGCCCTGGAGTCTTAGGAGAAGAATAAGGTATAGAGGATGAGATACCACAGCTTCTTGTGTTGTATCTTCTTTTTTTTCTTTTCCTTTTTTTTTTTTTTTTTTTTAATATTTATTTATTGGGGTGCCTGGGTGGCTCAGTGGGTTAAGGCCTCTGCTTTCAGCTCAGGTCATGGTCTCAGAGTCCTGGGATCGAGCCCTGCATCGGGCTCTCTGCGCATCAGGGGACCTGCTTCCTCCTCTCTCTGCCTGACTCTCTGCCTACTTGTGATCTCTGTCTGTCAAATAAATAAATAAAATCGTTAAAAAAAATAAATAAATAAAGATTTACTTATTTATTTATTTGACACAGAGAGAGAGAGAGAACAAGCAAGCAGAATAGCAGGTTGAGGGAGAGGGAGAAGCAATCTCCTTGCTGAGCAGAGATCCCAGGACCCTGGAACCATGACCTGAGCTGAAAGCAGATGCTTAACAGACTGAGCCACCCAGGTGTCCCTAGTGTTGTATCTTTTAATGTTATTTAACCCACTCAAGCTGAGTGCCAAACAGGTTAAAAAAAAAATCACCGAATTGAAAATTAACATCATAGTTTACCATTCGTTTAAAACTCAGTTGATTTTATTAGGTTGAACCTAAAGAAACTGATGTTCTTGTGGATTAAAAAACCTCAAATACAAGGGTACCTGGGAGCATGTAGCTATTGATCTCAGGCTTGTGAGTTTGAGCCCCAGGTTGGGTATAGAGATTACTTAAAAATAGAATCTTAAAAACAAACAAAACAAACCCAAATGCCTGTAGCTTCATAAGGTTCAAACTGATACATATATGTGGATCCTGTTTTAAGGAAGCAGGTGTACAAAAATTGATGAGTTGATAAGTTAAATTGATAAATGTAACTTTTGGCTTATAGGATGCCCTTAAAGAGTAAATTCCCCAGTGAGTTTAAAATAGAACCGAAGGGCCCTGGGTGGCTCAGTGGGTTAAGCCTCTGCCTTCGGCTCAGGTCATGATTCCAAGGTCCTGGGATCAAGGCCCGCATCGGGCTCTCTGCTCAGCAGTGAGCCTGCTTCCCTTCCTCTCTCTCCAACTGCCTCTGTGCCTGCTTGTGATCTCTGTCAAATAAATAAATAAAATCTTTAAAAAATAAAATAAAATAGAACTGGAGTTCCTCAAAATTCAGTTACAAACTGTTTTGGTTATCTATTGCTTTGTGACAGCTACCCCCAAACTAACAACTTCTTTCTTATTCATAATTCTACAGTCTAGGCTGAGCTCAGGCAGGTGGTTATTCTGCTCATTGGCGGTCATTGGTGTGGCTGACTGCTGGCAGGTTGGCTGGTCTGGGCCTCTCTCCTATGCATTCTCAGCGCTTGTTCCTCTTGTGGGTATCTCAGGGCTCCTGAGCGTAAAAGTGGAAGTTGCCAGGGCTTCTTAAATGTTAGGTTCAGAATTGGCACAGTGTCTGTTATGTCACCCACATTCATTTAGTTAAAGCACATCACAAACAACACACTTGTAAGGGGAAGTTACTACACGAAGTCCTGCATACCACGGAGATGTGCATTAGGGCCATCATGTTACTCTCTGCCACACACAGGCCCTCACTTTTTTAGCCCAAAGTGAGGTCTGTATATAGTAAATGGAATTGCTGTGGTTGGCAAAGCCTCTTGCTCCTCCCTTGTCCCAAGGCTTGAGTCTGCTGCTGAGGATTTGGTTTTCTGCATTTACAGTGTATACACTGAAAGAACGGTGCCTCCAGGTTGTCCGAAGCCTAGTCAAGCCCGAGAATTACAGGAGACTGGACATCGTGAGATCACTCTATGAAGATCTGGAGGACCACCCAAATGTAAGGAAAGACCTGGAGCGGCTGACACAGGAGCATTTTGAAAATCAACGGCTGGAAGGGGAGACTGAGGATTTTAAATGAAATTTGCACTCCTGAGTTTCAGCCTTTGATGGTACTAACTAGTCTTGATCTACATTTAGGACTGGTCACTTATTCTCAGATTTAAGGTGTCTCATTCTCAGAGTAAAAAATCCTCCATTGCTTATAGGAAAGTTAACTGACTTCAGGAGGCATTGTGATGTTTAGGGGCAAATATCACAAAATGTAATTTAAGGCCTGCCCCTTCTAGAAGTATTCATCTAGTGGTTGCATTTTTGCTTCCTAGTAAGTCAGGAAAGTTTCTGTATAAGGACTTTTGTGTAAGTAATTCAATAAGAATTGCAGCTATTCTTTAATTGTAAGAAAGCAGTGGCATCTGCTTTTAATTGCTCTGTTGTGGTTGGTGATGTGTCCACCTCCCACTTTGAGAAGACAGAGATGTCCTTGAGGCAGGGACAAGTCTGTCTCCTCTTTGAGACCCTAGTGCCTCACACATTATGAGCCTTCAGTCACTGTTTGTTGAATGAACAAACCAGTAGATACTTTGGTAGAAAGTGTTTGGAGGTTTTGCCCTTTCTTGGGGGGTGGGGAAGTGGGGACCTTACATTATATACAGTAAACAAATGTTTTAAAGGGAATCACTTTTATAGAAAGCACTTTTTATAACTTTCTAAATTTTGTGCTTTTCTCTGTCCACTGTTATTGTAGTTCTATTTTATTTCTTTCTAAACCAGGAATAGCTTTCTACAGTTATTGTGATGATTGCTTTTTGAAACTTGACATCTGCACAGAAGATAGGAGAGAATAGCTATCCTTTTGTTTAGTTCTAGTATTAAGGAGCTGCTACTGTACTGTAAATAGATTTTTGCTAAGTGTGGGTATTTCTGTTACTTTTTGGTAAATCCACTACATTTCTGTTTGGCTTAGCATTTTTTTTTTTTTAAATGCTGCTGGTGTTTTAACCATGGGCCAGTGGTGTTGGGGCAGTGGGGACCACTAAGGGGAGTCACTTACGGGCTCATCTGGACTTGCAAGGGTCCTATTTCAGCATTTTTCATCAGGCAGGATCTGATGACACTTTGTACCTGGCTGGAGAAGAGGCAGAAGCCCTCCACCTCTTGGAAGTTACTCATAACACACAGTGGATTCAGGGAGTAGCCTGAAATGTTTTATAATTTTATAAATGTACAAATCCTTTCTTCTAGGCTGGACTTAAATTGTTTAACTCAAATTCAGTACTTCTATCAGGCTTTCTTTTTTGGTAACAGATAGTTAAAAAAAAAAAAAAATCCCCCCAGTAAAGAAAATTTTGGTAAAGACAATAAAGTAAAAGGAAAAAAAGATCACTGTAGCTACACTACTTGAATAGAGTCCCAAAACATTTTGAACTTTTGGCCTTTTTAGGGCATGCTGTGGTTGGTTTGGTTTTACATAGTTGAGATCGTACTGAATATACAGTTTTGTATTCTACCTTCTTAGTTATAATTTTATAATTTAAATATCTTCCCATGGTATTATAAGCTCTTTGTAGACATTAGTGCAGTCTTCCTTTTATGAACAGTGGGATATTTCTTGGTATCTTTAGTTCCTATATTAACCTTTGAGCACAATTCCTGTGCTCTGAAATCAGCGTGAAGTAAGACAGTGCCCCACAGTTTCCCCTAGATTTTGTTTCACCTCA
The DNA here is from genome assembly GCF_020171115.1 of Neogale vison. Classification (NCBI taxonomy): domain Eukaryota; kingdom Metazoa; phylum Chordata; class Mammalia; order Carnivora; family Mustelidae; genus Neogale; species Neogale vison. The sequence continues at coordinate 172,593,457 of NC_058096.1, read as the reverse complement.
TCTTAATCCCCTCTTTCAACATTCAGTTAATAAATTGGCCTTTGTTTTTTAGGCATGCTGTAGTAATCAGTGACACACGTCTCTGTGTCTGATGGGTTACTGAGCTGCTAGGTGGGAAGGAAGGCAGCAGTGTGTATTCAAGGGTGGGATGGGATGGGGGAATGTCAGGAAGTCTGCTGTAGCTGGATTTGTTCAACATTGGTTTAAATTTTTTTTTTAACCTGTCTTTGTGTCCAAATGAGATTCGTGTTCATCCTGTGAAAACTGCAGTTTGAGTTCTGTGTTTTTTTGGGTTGTTCAAGGAGGATTGAAAACCTGTAGCATGGATAATATATATTTTTCATTTAAGATCTTATGACTGTATTAAATGTATTGCTCCTAAGAGACTGTAATGTTTCCTGTTTTGAGTTAAAAAAAAAAACAAAAAACCGAAAAGCTGTTCTTGAATACGTTAAATGGTGCTGAGCTAAAGAAATAAGTTTGGTATGTCTCTGTGTGGCTCTGTTGTGAGACACCTGTGTTTCTGTAAAGGCTTATGTGGGAAGGGACATTGCAGACTCAAGCAACTGTCTTCATGCTCAGGCCCTTTTCTTTCCAACCCTGGGTTTCTTTTATTTATTTATTTTTTAAAATTTTATTTATTTATTTGACAGACAGAGATTAGAAGTAGGCAGAGAGGCAGTCAGAGAGAGGAGGAAGCAGGCTCCTTGCTGAGGAGAGAGCCCAATGCAGGGCTTGATCCCAGGACCCTGAGATCATGACCTGAGCAGAAGGCAGAGACTTAACCCACTGAGCCACCTAGGCGCCCCATTTTGTTTGTTTGTTTATTTGTTTTTTAGAACATTGTTTCTTTTAGCTTCATTTTTCATGTAAAAATGAAATACCATAGGGACGCCTGGGTGGCGCAGTTGGTTGGACGACTGCCTCCGGCTCAGGGCGTGATCCTGGAGTCCCGGGATCGAGTCCCACATCAGGCTCCCAGCTCCATGGGGAGTCTGCTTCGCTCTCTGACCTTCTCCTCGCTCATGCTCTCTCTCACTGTCTCTCTCTCTCAAATAAATAAATAAAATCTTTAAAAAAAAAAAAAATGAAATACCACAGGGGTGCCTGGGTGGCTCAGTGGGTTAAAGCCTCTGCCTTCAGCTCAGGTCATGATCCCAGGGTCCTGGAATTGAGCCCCACATCGGGCTCTCTGCTCATCGGGGGGCCTGCTTCCTCCTCTCTCTCTGCCTGCTTCTCTGTGATCTCCGTTTGTCAAATAAATAAATAAAATCTTAAAAAAAATGAAATACCACTGTGAAAAAATTAAGTACTACATAAAAGCATTAAGAAAAGTACTCACAATGAGGAGTTGGTTTTTTTTCCCCACATAAACAGAACCAACTTTAACAGACACCTCACTGAAGAAAATATACAGTTGGCAAGTAAGCTTATGAAAAGATGTGCCACATCATATATCACCAGGGAAATGCACATTAAAACAAGAAGGAGAGGGGCACCTGGATAGCTCAGTCAGTTAAACATCAGACTCTTGATCTCAGCTTAGGTCTTGATCTCAGGGTCATGATTTCAAGCACCCCCGTATTAGGCTCCACACTGGGCTTGGAGTCTACTTAAAAATAACGAGATACCAGTGCATACCTTTTAGAGTGGCCAAAATCTGGAGGAGGCCAACAAATGCTGGCAGGGATACCAGCAATAGGAATTCTCACTGCTGGTGGGAATGTAGAATGGTACAGCCACTGAGTTTGGCAGTTTCTTTCTTTCTTTTTTTTTTTTTTTTTTTTTTTTTTTAAGATTTTTACTTATTTGTTTGAGAGAGAGAGATCACAAGTAGGAAGGCAGGCAAAGAGGGAGGGGGAAACAGGCTCCTGGCTGAGCAGAGAGCCCAATGCGGGGCTTGATCCCAGGCCCCAGAGATCATGACCTGAGCTGAAGGCAAGGCTTAACCCACTGAGCCACCCAGGTGCCCCCAATTTGGCAGTTTCTTACAAAATAAATATTCTCTTATCATATATTTCAGTAATCATGCTCCTTGATGTTTACCCAAAGGAGTTAAAAACTTGGATATTTATAGCAGCCTCATTTATAATTGGCAAAACTTAGAAGGAATCAGGGTATCCTTTAGTAGGTGAATGTATAAACAGTTCCAGACACAGAATACTATTCAGCACTAAGCAGAAATGAGCTGTCAACCATGAAAAGACATGAAGGAAACTTTAATGCATATTATTAAGTGAAAGAAGCCAATCTATAAAGGTCACATAGTGTACGATTTCAGCTGTATGACATTTCTGGAAAAGGCCAAGCTATGGAGTAAAAAGATAATGGTTGCCAGGGTATGGAAGGGAGGGTGGGATGAATAAGTAGAGCATGGGATTATTTTAGGGCAATGAAGCTCTTCTGTATGATACTATAATGGTAGATATGTGAGTTTGTAAAACATAAAATACACAACACCAAGAATGAACCCTAAAGTAAACTATTGTCTTGGGGTGATAATGGTGTGTCAGTGAAGGTTCATCAGTTGTAACAAATGTACCATTTGAATGGGGATGTTGATCATGGGGAAAGCTTTGCATGTGTGGGACAGGAGGTATATGGGAAATACCTGTACCTTCCTCACTTATGCTGTGATCTTAAAGTCTATTAAAAAAAAAGAAGGTAAGTTGTTTCCATTTTATCAGCTCTTATATACTGAGAAGGTGATAGAAGGACAGGCACTGTCCCAGAAATCAGCACACTGAGGGTATGAAATAGGTGCCAGTGTTTTGTACTTTTATTTTTTAAGATTTTATTTATTTATTTGACAGAGCGAGATCATAAGTAGGCAGAGAGGCTGGCAGAGAGAGAGAGGAGGAAGCAGGCTCCCTGCCAAGCAGAGAGCCCGATGCGGGACTTGATTCCAGGACTCTGAGATCATGACCTGAGCCGAAGGCAGAGGCTTTAACCCACCGAGCCAGCCAGGCGCCCAGTGTTTTGTACTCTTGACATGTGAGCACCAGTGTGAACTTTCAGATAATTTCACATGAGGTGTCTGTATCTTATTCTTACCACCTCACTCCTACTGTATGCCAGTCACTGGGCTGCCTGATACCCCTGCAGTATTTCCCTTTTTTTGTTGGCACACCTGAACTCCCTGCCCCAACCAAACATTTCCCTGGGGCTTCCCCTCACCATAGATTGGGACTGGGAGATAGAATTTTCTCTGGGAGGGGCGCCTGGGTGGCTCAGTGGGTTAAGCCTCTGCCTTCGGCTCAGGTCATGATCTCAGGGTCCTGGGATCGAGCCCCGCATCAGGCTCTCTGCTCATGAGGGAGCCTGTTCCCCCCACCCCTCTGCCTGCCTCTCTGCCTACTTGTAATCTCTGTCAAATAAATAAATAAAATCTTAAAAAAAAAAAAAAGAATTTTCTCTGGGAGATGGGATCTGTGGAATCTGACACTATTTTCCAGATAGCCAGTGTTAGAAGTAAGTGAAGCTGTAGGATACCAACTGGTGTTGCAGAGAATTGCTTGTTATGGGGAATAAATAGCTCCCCCCACCAACATCTGGTGACTAGAACTGTCAAAAGTTGTGTTCTGTGTAGGGTCAAGGAGAAAAATACAGGAGAAGGTAGAACTGGATTTTTTCCTACACAGGAGGAGGAAAGACTAGGACTGAGTTTTCTCTTAATTCACTCTGTGAAAATTAGCTAAAGGAAAACTCACTGAAGTGGAGTCAGGAGGCCAGCAGGGGGAGCTCTCGCGGCCTACCACTCCTTATCAGTTGTAGACCCCAACAGGAAGAGAGGGACATTGTAGGTGGACACTGCTATCCCAGTGGGAGGAAAAAAGGTTTTCCTCTTCTCCCAGCAACAGCCTAGCCAATGAGACAACTCAGCCAATGAAAAGCTACCATACTTTGAACTCCCAGTTTGTTCTAATGGTCTTTGTTTTTGACAGCGCTCCCAACTCTGCTCTTTGCTCTGAAAAGTAGCCTTCCTGTTTTTTGTTCTGTGACTTGCCTATGGTTTTGTAGAATCTCGTGTCTTGATTCATAATTCTATGCTATTCCTGAATAAACCAATTTTTGCTGGTAAAATAACTGACAGTTTTATTTTGAAGGTTAACTACTCTTTTTTTTTTTTTTACAACCATCATGTACTCAAAAAAAAAAACAATGAAGATATTATTTTTTAAAAAGATTTTATTTATTTACTTGTTAGAGAGAGAGAGAGACTGCACAAGCTGGGGGAGCAACAGGCAGAAGGAGAAGCAGGCTCCATGCTGAGAAAGGAGCTAGATGCGGGACTTGATTCCAGGACTCTGGGATCATGAACTGAGCAGAAGGCAGACACTTAACTGAGCCATCCAGGTGCCCCAAATGCAGGAAGCTTATTAAAATATCAGTGCCTTGTTATGAACACTGGGTGTTTATTTTATTTATTTATTTATTTTTTAAAGATTTTATTTATTTATTTGACAGAAATCACAAGTAGACGGGGATGCAGACAGAGAGAGAGAGAGAGAGGGAAGCAGGCTCCCCGCTGAGCAGAGAGCCCGACGCGGGACTCGATCCCAGGACCCTGAGATCATGACCTGAGCCGAAGGCAGCGGCTTAACCCACTGAGCCACCCAGGCGCCCTTTTTTTTTTTTTTTAAAAGATTTTATTTAAACACTGGGTGTTTAAAAACAAGGAACATCTGGGTGGCTCAGTCGTTTAAGCATCTGACTCTTGATTTCAGCTCAGGTCATGACCTCAGAGTTGTCAGATCAAGCCCCACACTGGGCTTTGCACTGGGCGTGGAGCCTGGTTAAGATTCTCTCTCCCCCAGGGCGCCTAGGTGGCTCAGTGGGTTAAGCCTCTGCCTTCGGCTCAGGTCATGATTCCGGGGTCCTGGGATTGAGCCCCGCATCGGGCTCTCCACTCAGCGGGGAGCCTGCTTCCTCCTTTCTCTCTCTGCCTGCCTCTCTGCCTACTGTGATCTCTCTCTGTCTGTCAAATAAATAAATAAAATCTTAAAAAAAAAAAAAAAGATTCTCTCTCCCCCTCCACCCTTTCTCCCACTCTCTCTAAAAATAACAAAAATAAATAAATAAAAACTTCAAAGAAAAGAGGAGAGGCTCTGAAAAAAATTAAAATGCCAGGGCCTGAGCCCCACCCCAAACCCACCTACAACTGAGTCTGGATCTGTGGAGGTCAGGCTGGTCATGTATAGTTTGTTAAAACTTGCTAAAGTGCAGCTGGAGTGCAAGCCACTGACTATAATTTCAAGGTAATTAAATGTGAATAGGTCAAAATGGTACAACTGTATAACTCGTTACATTCAAGCTCAATAGTTGTTTCTAGTTGATTGTGGTAGGGAGGGTGTTAGCCATGGAAAGCAGCCAATTAGGGGAAAAATGAACTGTGCAGGATCAAAGGAAATTTCTCTTTGTGGTGAGGCAGTATAATCAAGTAGAAAGAGCACTTCCTTTGGGGTCAGGTTTGGGTTGAATCCTGTAACTTGGCCAGTAACTTCAGCTCAGTTTGGAGTTATGCCTCACTTTTCTCATCTGTAGGATGGCAACAATAAACCTACCTCATAGGGTTGTTGTGAGGATCCCAGATAATGTATGCTGAATGCTTGGTCCTGGGTAGGTGAGTGGCAGCACTATTAACTCATAATAACAATGATATAACTTTGAAGAATTTATTCTAAAAATTTGGACCAAGATGTGCCCCTAAGATGACCTGCTTAGGCCCTGAACTACTTAGGGTCTCCCCAGAGGAGAAAATCCTGGGACTCAGATTCTAAGCCCTTGAAAGACCCTAGAGGACCCGCACCCAAGGACGCACTCACAGACCACTGGATGCAATAAGCAAGAGGATTTTATTCGGGCATGCTCGGACTCCCAGGGGCACTTGACCATGAAATCCGCGAGGGATGGGTCAGTGTCTGAGAGCCCCGATCTGTTTCGGGAGTGACTTAATATAGAGTCTTACAGTCCGTTACAGCAGAGCCCGCGCTTTTCTAGCCAGTAATTTTAAAGCATTACAGCAAGGTCTGCACGCAGGCAGCCAATCCTTTAAGACAAATTATACATTTTGGCCAGTCACCGTTCAGGTGGTGTACAGTAGAGTGTACGTGTTGAATTGCACTTCTCCGGCCCTCGGTATGAGAAAACGACCCTTATCTGTTATTTGTTTCAAGGCCCTGATGCTGGCCAGCTGCAAGGCTTAGATAATAGGACGCGGGCTGTTGTCCTTCATCCTAACCCTAGGCCTGGAGAGGGGGTGGAGGTTCTCCAAGCAGCCTTCCAGGTGGAGCATTATTTGATTACATAGCGGGGGTTTAAGCAATTTTTCCATTTTTTTAGCAAAGCATTATTATACAGAAGCCAGAAACAGCTGGGTTAAACACAGAATTTTGCTTTTTTACGTTTTTCCTTTGTTATCCTGTTGTGCTGCTTGCTAACTCTCTTATTTATGGTCAGCTGGCCACAGTTCCTTAGTTAGCAAAAGCTGGTTATAAGAAGAACGTGTTAAAACTTATAGGCTGTACTATAGTTCTGACCTGGGGTCCTTCACCCTGAGGATTGGGTGAAAAGGAAACTTGCCAAGAGCGCAAGGAGATAGCAGAGAGAAGAGTTGCTGCAACTTGTCTGTACTGGACTGGCCAAGGTTGAATGCAAATCTCCTGTGGTCTCCAAGCCCCATCAAGGGGAAGAGGTCCCATGCCACTAAGGGAATAATCCCACAAAGACAGCTGCTCTGGGGGCGCCTGGGTGGCTCAGTGGGTTAAAGCCTCCGCCTTCAGCTCAGGTCATGATCCCAGGATCCTGAGATCAAGTCCCGCATTGGTTTCTCTGCTCAGCAGGGAGCCTACTTCCCTCTCTCTCTATCTCTCTGCCTGCTTGTGATCTGTCTCTCTGTCAAATAAATAAATAAAATCTTTAAAAAAAAAAAAGACAGCTGCTCTGTACTTGCAGAAGAGAGAGATGCAGGCAGAGGACTCTGTAAGTAGAAAAAAGTGAAAGAAGAGGATGTTTGTCTTGGGATGTAGGTGCTTTCTCCTTCAATTCCACCTTCAACCACTGCTGAAACACAAGACTTCCTCTGGAACAGTCACAGAACACTGAAATAGACCCCTTTTCCAACATAAAAGGGGTGGGCTTGCATATAAGCAACACTTTATTGAGCTAAGAACTCTACCGTTTATCCATGTCAGCTTCACCCCAATCCTTCAAAGTGGCTGAGGTAAGATATTCAGTTTACAAAAGAGAAAACTGAAAATTTGCTCCAGGATGAAGAGCCAGACAGTGACTGAAGTCGGGCCTGTATCCCTATAGAATTCTAAGGTGGGTGACTTTTTCTTTTCTTTCTTTCTCTTAAGGATTTTATTTATTTATTTACTTACTTATTTAAGATTTTATTTATTTGCCAGAGAGAGAGAGTACACACAAGCAGGCAGAGAGGCAAGCAGAGGCAGCGAGCGAAGCAGGCTCCCTGCTGAGCAAGGAGCCCGATGCGGGATCCCAAGACCCCGGGATCATGACCCGAGTTGAAGACAGCGGCTTAACCAACTGAGCCACCCAGACGTCCCAAGAATTTTATTTATTTATTTGACAAAGAGAGACAGCGAGAGAGGGAACACAAGCAGTGGGAGAAGCAGGCTTCCCGATGATGTGGGCCTTGATCCCAGAACCCTGGGATCATGACCTGAGCCAAAGGCAGACAATCCAATGACTGAGCCACCTGGGTGCCCCTCTTTTCTTTTCTTTAAAAAATGATTTTGATGTCCTTTGAAGGATTAAAAAAAATTTTTTTTAAATTTATTTATTTGACAGACAGAGATCACAAGTAGGCAGAGAGGCAGTCAGAGAGAGGGGAAGGGAAACAGGCTCCCTGCTGAGCAGAGAGCCCGACTTGGGGCTCGATCCCAGGACCCTGGGCTGAAGGCAGAGGCTTTAACCACTGAACCACTCAGGCGCCCCTGTCCTTTGAAGGATTAGGGGAGCACTCTGCCTGGAGCTTTTTTCAGTATGGCAGCTACCATTCTTTAAGCCTCTTCTCTGTACAAGAAAGACCCTGTAGTAGGCATTTTATATGGGCTGTGTAAGTTGATTTAATCCACTTCCCTAGCTCTTGACTCTAGGCAGTAGAAATAATTAGTGTCTTTTTACAGATGTGGAAAACAAGGTTTGAGAAGTGAAATGGGTTGTCCAGGGTCACAAAGCCTGTTGGTGGCAGAACCAGGACTTGCCCCCAGGACTTCCCACTTTAATTTCCATTTCCTTCTTCTGCAGCCATACTCCTTAGCTGTTTATGGCCACAAAGGGGAACTCCAGTTCATCTACCCTCAGTGACGATGCCTAATTTCTTGGAACTCCTCTATTAATGTATAAAAAAAGAGATAATACTATCTATAGCTTAGGCTTATGAGAATCACAGCAAATAATTTATGCAAAACACATTGTAGGTATAGGTAAATCCCAGTTATTATAATAAAGAGGCAGTTTGTAGCCAGTGGTCAGACTGGGTTCAAATCCCAGCTCTGTCACTTGTACCTGTATGATGTTAGGCAAATTACTCAACCTCTCTGTGCTTTGGTTTCCTCATCTGTAGACCTAATAGGGTCTGCTTATTTTTTAAAGATTTATTTATTTTTATTTTTATATGATTTTTTATTTTTATTATTTTTTATTTTCCCGCATGAGCGGAAGGGGCAGAGGGAGAGGGAGAGAAAAAATCTGAGGCTGATGCAGCACTGAGTGGGAGCCGGAACTGGGGCTCCATCTCATAACAGTGAAATCACTACCGTATCCAAAAGCAAGAGTTGGAAGCTTCACCAACTGTGCCACCCAGGCACCCCTCTCACACTCCACTTTTATTCTGGAATGTTACCTATCATCTTCTGTAGTGCTAAGTTATTTACTGCTTATCTGTCTCCCTGCAGGGCATGGATTTTGTCTTTTTTTCTTCAGAGATATTTGGATCATTTAGAATAGTGCCTGGCATGAAGTAGCTGCTCAATAAATGTTGCCATTATTATGATAAAGTATCTTGATTCCTCTATTTAAGAGTCCTCCTGATGCTTGCTCTGAATTCCTAATTCCCCTTAACCACCTTTCCTTTTTCTTTTGTGCAATAGCATTGACCACCTTTTAACACACCACCTAACTTATTTATTAAGTACTTTTAAAAATATTTATTTATTTGACAGAGACAGACACAATGAGAGAGGGAACAGAAGCAAAAGGAGGAGGAGAGGGAGAAGCAGATTCCCCACTGAGCAAGGAGCCCAGTGTGTGGCTTGAACCTAGGACTCTGGGATCATGACCTGAGCCAAAGGCAGTCGCTTAACGACTGAGCCACCCAGGCGCCCCTTTTATGAAGTACTTTTATTACTTATAATGAGTTTTCTTCCTCCACCATCTAGATTGTAAATCCCATGAAAGCAAGGTTTGTAGGTTTTTTCCACTCATGTATCTCCAACACCTTGAACACTTTGCCTGGCATATAGTAGGTGGTTAATAGAATATTTGTTGAGTGGATTTTATGTGGCGGAGCGTCATATGGGCGTTATGTGGGTGTGGAGTCAGAAGACCTGGGACTGCCACTGAACTCTTTCGTGTGTCCCTAAACGCGTACTCTCCGCACGTCAGGTCTCAGCTTCCCCTCCCGGCTCGGACCCTGCTCTGGCCACGCGTGGCCGCTGGGGGGCGGTGTCGTCCAGCGTCCCGCCCCGCCCACTTCCCCCAGAGGCGGCGGCCGGGTGGGACCCGCCCGCTCACCGAGTACAGGAGCCTGTCCCAGGCGCAGTTGCCCCAGTTGTCCGCGCGCCTGCCGGCCGGCCCCCCAAAACCCAGCCATGTCCTGCTACATCTACCAGCTGCCCGCCTGGGTGCTGGACGACCTGTGCCGCAACATGGACACGCTCAGCGAGTGGGACTGGATGCAGTTCGGTGAGCGGTGCCCCTCGGCGTCCCCGCCGCTATGCCCCCGTCTTACTTCTGTTTAAGTGGGTCCCGAACCGGGGGCTCTTTGTGCTGCCATTCCGGACCGCGGGCTCGCCGTGTGTCCTCAGGGCGTCAACCGACCCCCCCGTTTGGAGCCCTCCTGCTCCCTCCAGGGGGATGGTCTGAAAGGTGTTAGGTGATCTTTGAAGATTCTGTTATGTTAGTCTGTTTCTAGGTAGTGAGTGGTTCGACTTTCGACTTTACTGTTTACACTAAAGCTCATCATAATAAACTCTCAGCAGCTGCTGAGCCGTTACTGTGCTTCGGGTCCTGATGGAGGCACTTGACACGGATTATCTCCCGCGTTCCCACAAGGGCCTGGGAAGTGCGTGTTGCTCTTCCCCCGTTGTACAGACGGGGAAACGGACTGGGAGACGTAGAGTAACTTGCCTGAGGGCATGGCATTGCCAAGTGGAATTTGAACTTGGTGTCTGACTCCAACGGGACGTCGTAAGTCCTTGGTGTGTTTTGTTTGTTCGCGCCTTACTATCTGCTGTGAAGGCCCGGCATCTGGGGGCCGCTGCGCATATGGTCCTAGGGTTCCCAAGCAGAGGTCTGCATTCCAGATCTCCTCCCAGCTGGTGACTTTGGACAGGTTGCTTAACCTCTCTGAGCCTTAGCTTAATATGAACTGGAGGTTCATGTGAGTAATGACAGTTGTATAAGAGGCACCTGACACGTAACTGTCAGGTTCTATTAAGTAATAAGGGAATAGTAATGATTATTATTTTTATGTTCGAGTTCAGTGTAGTGCCACTTTATTTAAAAAAATAACCTCTATATGTTCTTGAGAATTTAGATTATGATATGCATATATATGTACTCCTGTATATATAGGAGTATATGATATATATGTATAGTATGTGATATATATGTACAGTTGAAAAAAATAATAAAATGAACATGTATGGATTATCCATCCAGTTTGAGCAAATAATACACATTTTAACCTAGTGATTCTCAACCAGGGGCGATTTTGCCCCCTAGGGAGCAAATGTCTGGAGACATTTTTGGTTGTCACTACTTGGAGCATGCAGAGACTCAAGTAAAAGCTAGAGATGCTGCTAAATGCCCAAAGATGCACAGGACAGCCCCCTCCACATAGAATTATCTGGTCCAAAGTGTCAGTAGTGCTCAGATTCAGAAATCCTGCTTTAGACCAGTAACAAAATAATACATGCTTATTGCAAAACGCTATGGGAAACAAAGACTAGCTCAAAATCCCCTACACGTGGATAAACATTACTTTTTAAAAAAGATTTTATTTATTTATTTGACAAAGAGAGAGAGATAACAAGTAGGCAGAGAGGAAGGCAAGGAGAGAGGAGGAAGCAGGCTTCCTGCTGAGTAGAGAGCCCAAGGGGCTCAATACCAGGACCCTGAGACCATGACCTCAGCTGAAGGTAGAGGCTTAACCCAGTGAGGCACCCAGGCACCCCTAGGGATAACCATTCTTGTTTGAATGCCAGTAATAATAATAATGAACAACAGCAACAGCAGCTAACAGTTACTGTCTCCTTACTAAGTGCTAGCAGACAGCTCTGTAGTTTATACCTTATAGTACATAATAATAAACATTTATGTGTATGCATTTTTCACAAATCACATCAGTACATTCTAATAGATTGCTTTTTTTTTTTCATTTAAAATTTTCACAATGTTTTCTCCTTGCCAAACAGTGTTCTTTAGCAACATGGGTTTAGGTTTTTATTTTTACTGTGTATTTTTGTTCATGATTTTTTAAAAAAATTTTTTTAAAGATTTTATTTATTTATTTGACACAGAGAGATCACAAGTAGGCAGAGAGGCAGGCAGAGAGAGAGAGAGGGAAGCAGTCTCCCTGCTAAGCAGAGAGCCCGATGCAAGACTCGATCCCAGGACCCTGAGATCATGACTTGAGACGAAGGCAGCGGCTTAACCCACTGAGCCACCCAGGTGCCCTTGTTAATGATTTTTAATGGAGAAAAGCAACACATGCATTTACAAATGTAAATAATATACCAGGGGTAGAGAGGAAGGTAAATGTCTTTACTCTTCCTGGTCTTTAGACTCCCTGGTCCTCTCCCCAGAGGCAGTCACTGGTAAGATGTCAGGGCATCTCTGAGAATGTCTGTTACCACCTGGATTTCTACACTGCACTGTGTTCCTTTGTTCTGATGACTTGTGTCTTTTCTACTTTAAATGTTTCCTGAGCAGTGGACAAATTTTGTATAAGAGACCCCCTCTAGGTTTTTTTTTTTTTAAAGTTGGTCTTGACTGTAAACACCAGAGCAACTTCTGTTCCTAACATATTTAGAAGGCACACCTGTGACTTTGTAAAAGCAGCTTTATTAAGAGATAATCTCCTTACCATATAATTCATCCATTTAAAGTGTACAATTCAATGGCTTTTGGTAAATGCAGAGTATCTCCACAGTCAAACTTGGAGCACATTCATCACCCCCCTAGAAAAAACCTGTACCCCTTCACTGTCACTCCCAACATTCCAACACATGCCTCCCATTTTCCTCATCTTTAGGCATTGCCTGTTCTGGACATTTTCTATAAATGGAATCCTATCATATGGAGTCCTTTGTGATTGGCTTCTTTCCTTCTTTCCTTAGTTTTCAGATTTCACCCATATGGTACCATGTATCAGTACTTAATTTCTCTTTATTACCAAATAATATTGCACTCTATGGGTGGGCCACATTTTATGTATGCACTTAAGCGTTGATGAACATTTGGGTTCTTTCCATTTTTAGCTATTATGAATAATGCTTCTATGCGCATTTGTGTCTAAGTTTTTATGCAGATGCAATGTTTCATTTCCCTTGTGTAGACACCTAGGAGTGGAATTACTGAGTCATATGGTCACGCTATAGTTAACATTTTGAGGAAGTGCCAGATTGTTCTTCATGTTGGCTGCACTTCTTTACATTCCCTCCAGCAGTACACGAGGGTTCCAATTTCTCTACATCCTCCCTGACCCTTGTTATTGTCTGCCTTTTCAATTCTAGCCATCTGAGCATGCGTGAAGTGGTATCTCTCTGTAATTGTGATTTGCATTTTCCTAATGACTCATGGTGTTGAGTATCTTTTTATGTGCTTTATTGGCACCATGTACATCCTCTTTGGGGGAATACCTCTGACTTTTTAAGCCCTGGAGACACCACAATTTCTCAAACTCTTCAAAGACTTCCAGAGGTTATTTAGGATAGAATCCACATTCCACCAGGTCTTCCCAGTCTGTCACAATCTCACTTCACTGACTTCTGACCTCTTCTTCCACACCTACTCTTGCCTCACCCTGCTCCAGCCACACTGGCCTCCTTGCTATCCCACCTGCCTAGGACATTCTTTTCCCAGTGCTCACCATAGCTGGCTTTCTAGTCTGCATTAGATTCCTCTTGCTGCTGTAACAAATTACCACAAATTTAATGGCTTAAAATCAGCACACACTTATCATGTTACAATTCTGGAGGTCAGAAGTCCTAAAATCAAGGTGTCAGCAGGGTTGCATTCCTTCTGTATGCTCTAGGGTAGAGTCCATTTTCTTGCCTAAATTTTTCAGATTTTACAGGCTGCCTACATCCCTTGGCTCATAGTCCCTTCCTCCACCTTCAAAGCCAACCGCATAAGATCCTCAAATCTCTCTCTGACCTCTGCTTCTGTTATAATAACTTTGAATCTGATACTGCTGCCTCCCTTTTTTAAGGACCCTTGGAATTACATAGGCCCACTCAGGTAATTCAGGATAATCATATCTCTGGACCCTTAATGTAAGCCCATCTCCAAGGTCCTTTTTGTCATGTAAGGTCCCATAGTCATGGGTTTTCGGGTTTTGGGGACACTGACATCTTTGGAGGTCCATAGTTCTTCAGGTCTTGGTTCATACTTCCCCTATTCTAGAGGCCTCCCCGTCCCCCTGTTTCTGTCTGTACCACCACTGTTTTATTTCCGCTGTTCCACCTAACAAACTTTGATATTACCTTGTTCCTTACTTATTTATTTATGTCTCTCCTTCCCTGGAGAATGTAAGCACTGTGAGGGCAGGGACCACCCATCTATTTCATGCCTGTGTTCCCAGAGCCTAGCATAGCACCTGGCCAGAGTGCAGACCCTCAGTAAGTGCTTGAATAAATGGTGAGCTAAAGGCTGTAGGAGTGGTAAGGGCTTGAGGCATGTGCCCTTCTCCCCCATCGAGATGGCTTTGAGCCCATGGTCAGTCAGCTCTTCATGCTGAGTTGGGGCTTGCTGGGCTGGGAGTCAGCCATGACCCCATTCAGCTGGCTCTTGCCAAGCCACAGCACTTTCTGGCTTCCTCTCCATCAGAATTGGTGATTGCCATTGTCTGTCTAAAGAGTCTTTTCTTCTGTGAATTATTTTTGGGGTGGGAAGATCCTTCTTCAAGTGATTTAGAAAATCACATGGCTACACATACATGTGCTCTTTGGATCTGACAGCTGTTGGCAGATACTATGGCTGCTTCCCATTCATTTCCTTCTGATCAGGGCTGCATCCATTTTGCCCCTGGGGGAAAATGGGCTCCCTACAGCTTCCACCACCCAGATGTATTCCAGGGGACGAAGAGGTATGGGTTCCTTTATTGTGCTAGCCTTTGTGCATAGCCCTGCTTTGTCCCTGTCAGGCTGTGTGATTTTGGGCAAGTGACTGCCTCTCTCTGAGCCTTTCATGTCCTCATCTATAAAACAGGGGTGAGTTGCTGAGAGGCTTAGGGGACATGATATGTGGAAGTTCCTTAGTGTTTTCTCTTTCTCTTAGCCAGGGAGGAGACACATTAGTCCTGACAAGGGTCATTTGGCCGTAGGGTGGGTTATTTCAGGAGGCTGTGTCTGTTCCAGAAGGCTTTGAACATGGGCAAGATTTTCTACTCTCAGGTGAGCTCATGCAGGATTCAGGGACTCAGACCTGGAGGGATGGTCCCATGTCGTGGCAACAAAAAGGAACAAAAACAGTGTTTTCATAGAGTGAAGTTGGCTTAATAATTACAGCTAATGATTATGTGACACTTTCTATGTATGAAGCACTATTCCAAGTACACCTGTATATGTAACCAGTCGGATCCTCACAACAACTTCTGAGGTTCAGTTGTTATCCACATTGGCAGATAAGGACAATGAGGCATAGGGAATGGTGAAGGGCCCTCCCCCAGTACACAGCAAGTAAGTAGCAGAATAGGATTCCAGGCCTCAAGAATCCAAAATCTGGGTCACGAACCACCATTATGCTTTCCTGCTGATAGAAGGATTTTTTTTTAAAGATTTTATTTATTTGTTAGAGAGTGAGAGAGCATAAGCATGGGGAGCAGCAGGCAAAGCAGGTTAGAGTGAGAAGCAGGCTCCCCACTGAGAAAGGAGCTCAATGTGGTACTCGATTCCAGGACCCTGGAATCGTGACCTAGCCAAAGGCAGATGCTTAACCAACTGACCCACCCAGGCATCCCATAAGTATGTATTTTTACATCTGTAGAAAAGCCTGAAAGAATAGAAGAAAAAGTATGACCAGTGCTTGTCTTGGGTTCCTCCAAGTGGGATGATCATGGGGACTTTGATTTTTGTCCTGTTAGACAGATCTTCTGTGATCATCAGGTATTTCTTGTGTGTGTTGAGAAAAGAACTAGGAACTTCGCAGTGTCCGTGGCAGTGACTCATTCCTTCCAGATCTCTATCTTGTCTTGACCCTGTTTTAAGGGTCTGGTTAAATGTTGGTGGGTTGCTGCCTTAAGCTCCATCACTGTCATGGGAGTGCATGAACCACGAGGCACCTCAGGGCTTAGTTCCTACTTCTCTACTGTCCTGTTGCCTGTAAGGAGAGTGCATTCCCACAACAGGGTGGGTGGAACATCACACCAGGGCTTCTGTTTTTCCCATTACCTCACTCTGCCTCTGAAGTGTGGGAGGTGTGCCAGTGAACAGCCTGGCGTGCAGAGAAGGGGTGTAGGGAGAGGGTGCGGGGGAGGTGTTCCTTCCTCTTCCTTCCACTCTTTTCTCTAAGCTGCTGGAAGCAGCCCCTGACCCTGCTGACATCACTTCCCACTGACCAGGAATCTGGCCTGGGGTTTCCAGTGACTAAAGTTGTAACTGAGAACTTTCCATTCCTAACAGGCTTTCTCTATTCAGGAGGCTGTCCCAATCATCCCCATTTCTCCAGAGGATGGGGCTTAGACAATGGGATCCTGTCACTCCCTGGCTCTGAGCTCTTCCGTAGTATCTGTGGCCCTAAGGAGCGAGTCCAAAGGCTATAGCCTGGCCTTTGAGGCCCTTTGTGATACGGTCCTAGGCTTGATCACTTGCCTTCTCTTCCCCACTCTGTTAACTTACGTTTGTATTTTTTTTTTTTAGATTTTATTTATTTATTTGACAGACAGTAATTACAAGTAGACAGAGAGGAAGGCAGAGAGAGGGTGGGAAGCAGACTCCCTGCCGAGCAGAGAGCCCCATGCGGGGCTCCATGTGGGGCTCAATCCCAGGACCCTAGGATCATGACCCAAGCTGAAGGCAGAGGCTTTAACCCACTGAGCCACCCAGGCGCCCCACATTTGTATTTTTCAAACAGAAATCTCCATGGGTTTCTGGCTTACCTGCCGCAGTACCTCTAGGGCTTGTGACAGGCTCTAGCACAGAAGTGCTAGTAACTATTCTGCTGAATGAATGAATGACTTGATGTTCACATGGATTCCTGTTTCATGATTTCTGAAATTCTGGATCTGAAGTGCGATTCTTTTATTCCTAGTTAAGAAAAAAAAAGTCTCCTTCACTTCAGTAAATTCAGTGGAACGCACGTGACCATTCAAAATGCCATTTAGGAAGAGCAGTAACAACTCGGGAATGCTTCTGGTTTAACGTTAATAAATGAGAGCAGGCTGCAGAAGCTCACGGCGGCAACAGCTGCGCCCAGAACCGATGCTCTGTGGAGGGGAGAGGAGAGTTTGGGCAAGGGAAAGTACCCTGGTGGGATGCTGTGTAACTTGCTTAACTGGGGTCTTCTCCCCTTCATTTTTCCAAGTTTTCTTTAGCGAACAACCATTCATTTTATAATGAAAAATGCAAAGGACGAATGTATTATATTTAGTATTGCCAGCGGGAGCCCCCTGCAAATCTCATAGTGTTTCAGATTTGGCAAAGCGCTTTTAGGTGCAAGGGCTCTCTTGATCCCTGTGACAGTTCTGTGAGGATGCTGTAGGATCCTACGTTCGTTCATTAGTTCCTTCATTTGTTCATTCATTCATTCATTTCTCCCAGCAAGGACTAGGACCTAGGGGTGGGGAGAATGAGATGCCCAGGGCAGAATTTAAGGAGGCACCTACTCTCCAGCTTCTGAGAGTGCAGGATCAGCTCTGAGAGTGAGACCCTCCTTAAATTTTGCCTCTTAAGTGCCTCCTTTACTTCACCCTCGGCCTGGCCTTGCCCCCACTCTGTGCCAGGTGTTGATCCCTGTTCTGGGGACCTACCAGTGAATAGACAGATAAAACTCCCTGTTCACATGGAGCTTCTAGTCTCAGAGGGGAGGGAAGAGAAGTTCCATTCCCTCCCCACCTACAGTCAAGGAAACTGAGGCTCCCACGGGTGAAAAGCCTTACCCATAGCAAGTAAGCATCTAAAGCTGCCAGGCCCTGACCCTGTGGTCCAGTGGGCTTTCTCCTGTTTCATGTGGCCATGAAGTAAGTGTAGCTGATGTGCCAGTCCCACGGTATCAGGTGGAATCAGTACCCTTCTTTGGACTGCTAAAGGTGGAAGGAATTTCAGGTGTGATGAGGGGGTGAGCGAGAAAGTACTGCAGAGGAAGCCAGCCAGCCTGGGGACCCTCTGGTGGAGGCATTGCCTTCCTGATGCTAAGCAGAGCTCTGAATTGCCTTCCAGCCTCCTACGTGATCACAGACCTGACGCAGCTGCGGAAGATCAAGTCAATGGAGCGGGTGCAGGGCGTGAGCATCACTCGGGAGCTGCTGTGGTGGTGGGGCATGCGGCAGGCCACCGTCCAGCAGCTGGTGGACCTCCTGTGCCGCCTGCAGCTCTACCGTGCCGCCCAGATCGTTCTGAACTGTGAGTGACCACGGTGGCCCCGGGCAGCCGCCCAGGAGCTGGTTTCAGCCTGAGCTGTTCTGGCTCCTCGAAACTTATCTTCATCTTAGAAAAAAATTTAAATGAAAGAATTTATTATCTAACTAAGAAATCTGTAACGGTGGTTCCCTGTGGGAGAGGGGCTTCGTGGCCACAGATCAAGCTGTTGGTGACAGACTTGACTCTGAGTTCTCTCGTACCTTTTTGATTCTGCTTCTCTCTTCCAAAAATAAAGAAAGAAATAATGATGAAAAAAAAGCTCTACATAAAAAAATCCCAAAAACTCTATGATAAAAATGATTATTTATTTATTTATTTATTTATTGTTTAGAGAGGGAGAGGGGTAGAAGGACAAAGAAAGAGAGAGAATTATAAGCAGGCTACGTGCCCAGTGTGTAGCCTGTTGTGGAGCTAGATCTCAGGACCCTGAGATCATGACCTGAGCTGACACCAAGAGTTGGATGCTTAACTGACTGAGCCACCCAGGTGCCTCATTAGAACTTTCTCTAACAACTGCATTGTGTTCCTTTGACAGACATGCCCTGATTTATTTACCTCAGTGCTGCTGGTAGGTGTTCAGCTTGCTTCTTAGTTTTCTCGTGGACACAGTATTGTACCCTTAGACGTATGCACTCTCTTTGCACGATGTAAGTCTAGCTGGACAATAATTTTTTTTAGCATTGGAATAGCTGGGTTGAAAGTTTGTGTATTTGAAGTTTTGACTAATATCAGTATCAGTATTACTAAGTCACGCTCCTGTCACTTTTACAACAATGGTGGGAACATATCTAGCAGGTAGTAATTGCTCGCTACCATGAGGAGAGGCTGTAAAGCTGCAGAAGTAGAGTTATGTCAAGTGCTTGGTGTTCAGCCAGTGCTCAGCAGAAGGTAGGGTGGGTTAGGGTTACTCCCACCTAGGCCTCCCTTCCCACAAAAAGACCCCTTCAGTAGGGGGGCGGCAAGCGTGTCTTTTCTTAGGTACTTTCTGAACACTTGCCCAGTGTCTAGTGCTGTCCTTGTTTCTAGAATACAGTGATGGATAAAGCAAAAGGTCCTTTGCCTTCATGGAGGAGATAGTCTTATGAAGGTATCGTCAATAGGCCAGAAAATAAATAAAAATAATGGGTTGGAGGAACCAGGTAGGAGAACCTCCTAGAACATGTTAGTTACAGAAGGGCAGTTTGAGGAGGTAAAATCGGAGGAATGGAAAGAAGATAGCCATGTGAAGAGTTGAGGTAAGAGAGCCCAGGGAAGCTTGGGGCTTTGATGGAATCAGCATAGAGCTAGTGTGGGAGGTAGAGAGCAGTACATTCTGAGCCCTGCAGACCTGAAGAAGATCCAGTGTGGGCCCTGATGTTGTTTTGTCTGAGATTCCTGAGCTGGGAATAACGTGGCTGAATCAATAGACCCAGACTGAGCACTTTCCTGATTGTACCTCAGGCCTTTTGGAATCATGGAGGGCTTCCAGGAGGAGGGGAGGTAGGATCTAAAGCAAGGAACTGAGAGATGGGGGCTTAGAGGGCTCCCCTCTCAGAGATGTCAGGAGAACAGGGGACATTGGGGTGGCTCTGCAGGTGGGGGGAGTCTAGAGATGAAACCCAAACCAGGCTTTCAGGGGCACCATAGGGTAGATCACATTGGGCATAGAAGGCCAATGCAGGAGCAGGACTGCCTCTTGCCCTTAGCCACTTAGCTACTGTCTGGGATTAGGGTATCCGGGGATGCCAGGCTTTCCCCCCCATGCCACCATCTCATTAAATGAAGGACAGTTCCTCTGGTGGCAAGAGTCTGTGTTTGGGGGCAGGTTATGGAGAAGGAGGATCCTGTTCACATGGAGGGGACTGACGCATTGGTGTGAGACTCGGCCTAACACCTGCAACACCAGCAGTGTAATCTCTAAGTCAGGAGTGGGCACATCTCCAGACAAGACTACCCCTAAACTTCTGCAGCCTCTGTTCCCGCCTGGCTGCCTCGCCAAGCTCACTGTATTCTCAGACGGGGGAGGGATGGTCTGCTCAGCCCCCAGCCCCCCAACCACGCTGGAACTTCCTGAAACCCCTCTCTACCCCACCAGCCCTTCTGTCCTGAGAGGGTTCCCTTCAGTCCTGTCTGACAGGACAGATCCCTCCCGTCACATCTCCCCCTGAGGCCAGGTCCTCATCCTGGTCAGCTGGGGGTCCCTGGGGCAGCTAGGGGGCACCTGTGGTTTTTCCAGAACATGGTGAGGTGGCATGGCACAGCCCTCGCTGTTACCTGGAAGGTCCCTCCCTTTCCCTGGACTTCCGTCTCCCCTCCTTGTCCATTGGAGGTGGGCAGGGTGACGTCAGAGCCCCCTTTGGACACTCATGGTGCTGTGGCCCCCCCATCATCCCTTGTACCTTGTCGGCTGGTGTGACCGGCAGCCACCCTGTTTAGCCGTGTGCAGACCCCTGGTGTCTCTGCCTCCCCAGAGCCTGGCACTGGAAGATGGGGAGAGACAATTAGCATCGAACCCCAAATATTTTTCACATTTTGAGAATCAATGATAGACTCCTAATGGGCTGGAAAAGAGGCAAGGAGGGAGGGGGCTGCTGGAGGGGGAGGAGTAATGCCACAGGAACAAGTGCAGTAGGATCCAGGGGCCCAGGTTTCCAGCCCGATCTGTTTGGGGGACTGGGCAGGCGGGTCAGGGTCTACAGCACACCCTGGTTTGGTCTCTTCCTGGGTGGCTGGGATGGGATGCTGAAGGGATGTCCCAAGCCCCAAAAGCAGACAAGTACCAGGGATTGGGAAAGGCCTCTGGTTGGACATAGCAACTTGCCACTGACGTCAACCTGGCAGTTGACTAATCTGGAACATGTTCTTAACGATTTGAGGTCAACAAACAGTATAGTGCCAACTTCAAAGAGACACATTCATGGCAGCGTGACAGTTGGTTTTAAGCTCGCAGTGACTGAGCACTTTCAATGTGCCAGTCTTCTCCCAACAGCGCCTTGAGGTGGGCGCTTTAATGGGGAGATGGAGGCCGAGAATGGCTCTGTGACTCCCCCAAGGGTGCAAGTCTGGTCACATGTAGAGATGGAGGGTGCTTCCAGGTGTGTCTGGATCCAGCACCCTTGTTCTTAACCTTTCTCACAGAAACCTCTTTGGACTTCCAGACAACAGTGATAGTTTTTCTGTCAGCTTCTCATTTTAGATCCCTGCTGTCCAGGTCCAGCAGCCTCCAACTGGTCAGGCCTATGCGAGTCTACCTTTGTTCCCCAAACCTCTCCACCGCCCCCAATCCCCCTTCTCGCTGATTAAATTTGCCTGAGGAAGAGAGACTAAGGCTTGTTCCCACATCCACAAATCCCCTGGCTGTTCTTCTGAGAGCCTGGTTGTGTTCTTACTATTGCTTTCTGTCCCCATGCAGGACACTTCCCCTTTCTGTAGCTTGTTGTTTTCCTTAGTTTAAAAAAAAAAATACCATATATCTCTGCCCCTTTGTGGAAGCATTTTCAGTTTCTGTAGTCCAACTACTCAAAGCTGTTTCCTCTTCCTTCACTGTAACATTACTTAAACCTTATTTTTCATTAACTTGTAGGAGATAGTTTACGAACTCGCTCAGCTGCTTCCAGTTTGAGAATCCGACTTCTGCCTACTGCTTCTTCTTTTTCTTCTTCTTCTTCTTTTTTTTTTGTTAAAGATTCTATTTATTTGACAGAGAGACAGTGAGAGAGGGAACACAGGCTGGGGGAGTGGGAGAGGGAGAAGTAGGCTTCCCGCCAAGCAGGGGGCCCGACTTGGAGCTTGATCCCAGGACCCTGGGATTATGGTGTGAGTCGAAGGCAGACGCCCAACTGACTGAGCCAACCAGGTGCCCCTGCCTACCACTTCTTAAAGAGCTTTAAGGATAGATTTGATGGAGAAGGTGGGTGGGCATTAAGGAGGGCACGGGATGGAATGAGCACTGGGTATTATATACAGCTGATGACTCACTGAACTCTACCTCTGAAGCTGATAATACACTAGATGTTAATTAATTGACTTTAATAATTAAAAAAAAAAGAAGAGATTGGATTAAATGTGCTTGAAAACCACACACATAAGAGGTCCTAGATATAAACTGGCTTCCTCAGAGACTTGCATCTCCAGATAATATATTTGCATTTGACAGAGGCCATCTGAAGACAGTGCTTGAGCTGAAAGGTGGGGAGTGGGATCTGCTGGGAACCACACTGTATCTGGTCTCTTGAAATCAAGTCCTGGGGCTGGCTACTGGTACGGTTGTGTAAAGAGTTGGGTCTGTGGGTGTCTGTTCCTATTTTCTTGGGCCTCATTGCCAAGACCACTGTTACTCTGTTTGTCACACTCCTAACATGAAATGTTACAGGAATTAGAATAAATTAGCACAGAAAGGCTTTCTACCCAAACACCCATTCCTCCGGCATATCTGTGTGCCAGGTTCAACCCCTTTTTATTCTTTGAGCCATTTCTTGGCACTTGTCTATATTAACATTTTTTTTAAGATTATTTATTTACTTATTTATTTGACAGAGAGAGAGAGAGAGAGAGAGAGATCACAAGTAGGCAGAGGCAGGCAGAGAGACGGGGGGAAGCAGGCTCCCCACTGAGCAGAGAGCCCGATGTGGGGCTCGATCCCAGGACCCCGAGATCATGTCCTGAGCCGAAGGCAGCGGCTTAACCCACTGAGCCACCCAGGCGCCCCTATATTAACATTTTTGTTTCACTCCTGTTACTAAGGGAAGATGGCAGTGACATTTTAGATAAGACAGACCTTTATTTCCCTCTCCTGACAGTCCAAACTGCCCAAGACTGAATGGGCAGCATCATGGTATCAAGGATCAGATTTTTTGGGTTGTGTTTTGTTTTGTTTTTTTGTAATGCTCTACTGTCTTGGACCCCTGGCTGCCCCTCCCACCTGACAGGACTACTCTGAGCCTCACATGCATCTCCAGCTGGCACAGAAGGCTTGGAAGGCAAGTTGCACGCCTAACTTGCCTTCCAAGCCATTGGCCAGGACCTAGTCACGTGATGGCACCTAGTTGCAGGGGGGGCTGGGAAATGTAATCTGTAGCTGGGGTATTATGTGCACAACAAAAGCTTCTATTACACTAGAGAAGGAGGGAATAAATATTGGAGGGACAAGAGTCTCCTTATAATTCTCCCTTTGGGCCACCCAAATATCCACATACAGCTGTCTTCTCACGCCTAAAACATTCTCACCCTTTCCCCAAGGGAGGCAGGCCAGAGGTCCTAATCAGTTTCTTCCTTTAGGTAAAGGCCCAGGATCTGGGGTGACATGTTGTCTTCGGGATCAGCCCCCTATGGTCCAGTAGCTCTCCACCAAAGAGAACTTATCTGCTACCCTTCCCCCAGCACACCCAGAACCTTGTGTTGGTATCTGAACAGGAAGCCGCAATCAGAACTCTCCCATTTGAAATGAGAAACATGCTGTAGTCACTCATGTTGACAGTTGACAGATCTGGCTGGGTAGCAGTTGTCAAGGTCCCTCCCGGCCAGGGGAGTAAGCTGTTTGCTCCATCTGTCTGCACCCCCTTGTTCTCAGTAGATCAAGGCGGTCCCCAGACTTCTAAGCATCAGCATCATCTTGAGCTTGTTAGAGATGCAAATTCTTGGGTCTCGCCTCATTTGTTGATTCAGAAACTCCAGGGGTGGTGGGGCCCTAAGTCTGTGTTTTAACACGTGGGCTGAGGTGTGAGGGCAGGTTTTGAGGCAGGGGGAGCTTTCCTGTTCATTATTCTCTGTGGCCTAATCTGAAGTGGGAACTGAAGAGAGGCTTTCCTTCCAGAGGGCACCTGGGCTTTCACAGTTAACTTCCTGCTGGTCTGGAAAATATAGTTTTTTAGTCAGGCAGCCATATGTCTAGCTAAAACTTCTAGAATGTAGGAAGACGGGGACAATTTTCTGCCATACTAGTACTACCTCTAAATAAGGTGCTTATACTGTCCTTTTCATATTTATTAATTTGAATATTAACCACTAATTTCCTAGAAGAAGAGGACTTGGCTTATACACAGTTCCTCTCCCTTTCTAGTACGTTTGTATCACAATTTTTAGTTCCTCTGTAGATTGCTTTTGCAATATTGAACTAACATCCTTACATTTCTGATTCTTTTTCCGTTCAGCTCTAGGCAATGCCTGTTGATTCTCCCCTTTGTAAGATGGTATTGTCCTTTCTCTGGCCCTTTTGTACCCCATTCTCTCTACTTTCATCCTCCAGCTTTGGGCGAAGGCCAGGTGTAAAATAGTCCTCCGTGAATGTTGTCACAGCTCTAGGCTATGCTAAACCCACAGGGAAGAACTGGGTCTTGGATGAAACCCTAATCTCTGGATCAGGACGGGAAGGGGAATGATGTCTCCGTGTCCTGGTTGACAGATGTCTTGCGATGGGGAAAGTAATGTGTGTTTAAGGCATCTGCATGGTGAATCATAGTCTATAGGAGTATTTCCCAAACCATGTGCCTCAGAAGAGTGCTCCAGCAAGATATGCCCCCTACAAACCAAGGGTTCATGAATAACTAAACTTGGGAGATCCTGTATGCTCTATCAGTGCCCCCTACCCTTGGAGAGTCATAATGCAAACCATTGTATTAAGGCTCTGATAAGTCCTGCAGCAAAGAGATCTATTTGGGCCAGTGTTTTCCATTTGATTCCATTTGATTGTGGAACCCCTTTTCGTTTGATGCTTATAAATAGTCCCACAGAACCAACCAACACACTCTGGGCATCACTGCTCTAGTGAAATGGTGACCATGGTGACATTGCTGGGCATTTCAAGGGAGCTTCATGATGGAGAGATTGGGGGATCGGGGACAGATTTTTAGGGTCCGGCCAGCATTCAGCATCAGATGAGTCTAACGCAGGGGACCAGGACTAATCATCACCCTGGGGCTTAAAACATGAAGGTCCTACTCCTGAAAGGGACTTTTCCAGACTATCTGGCTTAGGAGGGGACTATGTGCCAGGCTCCAGAGTCTAAGTTTTAGGATCTTATATGCGCAGGAGCAGGGATCAAGGCAGAAGTCATAGTCTCAGAACTGTGGCTCCCAGACAGAGGCAGGTCAGCTATCGTCACTGCTGAGCTGTAGAGCTCATGAAATGACACCAAAGGCAGGTCTAGGAACTGAGCCTGCTGATGGTGAGGATCAGATGGCTCTAGCTGTGGAAGACTAGGAACCAGCTGTTCCTAACCTGTGAGATAAAATTCTGCTCCCTTCCTCCCCACAGCGTGTTAGATACATGGGAGCTGGGCCAGAGAGTCAATGATGAACTAAAGACACATTTTTCAAGTGCCTACTTGCTAGGTACTAGGGACAGGGCAGTGAAAATATAGACGAGCTCCTGGACCTCAGGGAGCCTGCAGTCTACTGTGGGAGACACATCCTGACAGGAGGGTGACACGGAGACTGTAACCACCCACAGGGCTGGGTGAGGGCTGTGGTGAGCTGGAAGAGGGCAGGATTTGATCTTATTGGGGAAGTTTCCCTGAGGAAAAAAACCTGAGCCTCTGGTGGAAGGACAAGTGATACTAGAGAGTGAGGGACCACTGATCATTTCTAGGCAGAGGGCACAGCACATGCAAACGCCCAGAGGTGGGAAGGGGTGATGTTTGAGGACACAGATGGAGGCCATGGGGGCCTCAGCAGGAGGACAGTGCGGCAGCCTGAGCCTGGCGAGGGGACATGGTGCAGAGTCAGGCCACCTGAGTTCCTGCAGGCCGCAGTCAAGGGGCTGCTTTCTCAGGGAGGAAAGGGAAGATCTTGGAGGGCTTGTGCCTGAAGTATGCCCATTGTTCTGGCCACTGTGTGGAATAGGGGCCTGTGAGGTTCTGAGTAGGAGTACAGGAAGCTTCTGGAATCTGTGAAGGGACTGGGAGGTGACCAGGGTTTTATCTTTGCTCCTGCTGCTACCATCTTCCTGAGAGTTTTCTTTTGACTTTTGCAGTTTTCACACAGTCTCATTTGGTTGTGCAACCTTGATGTTTTCTAATGTTTGGTTTGGTGTCTCAGCCAGAGTCATTTCCTTCCTGGAGCTGGGCTGTCACTGAATGGGGAATTTTTGGCTGTCGCCTAAAGGGAAACAAGATAATTTTTCTCTTTCCCAAAGAGCCCGAGCTGTTGCAAGGGCCAGATGGGGCTGGTACTTTTGCTCTCTTGGAAGGCTTCCCAATATCTGCCCCTTTTCAAGCTAGGGAATGACAATGCATGGCTAGAATTCAGGGCCACTGGAGAATCGCCACGGAGGTGGCAGTATGTTTGGCCAAGACCCCCCAGGCCAGGAGTCTGTCTATTTGGTTCTAGTTATAACTTGTATTTAGCACTTAATATGTGCTAAACATGTGCCAGGTAGACATCTTACCTCATAAATCTTATTATTCCCCTTTTATAGATGTGGAAACTGAGGCTCAGAGATTAACTAACATGCTGAAAGCCTCCTTGTTAGTAAGTAATGGGCTGGGGTGGGGACCTAGGTCTACTTGACCTGAAAACCTACTGGGGTAGGTCACTGGATGGCATCAGGTCACACTTTTCCCCTCTATAAAATAGGTACACATATTTCCCTGTCTATTCTTATAAACCGGGAAGCTGCAAAACATAAGAGGTTGTGAGGATTTTAAAAAGTTAGGGCTGGGGCACCTGGGTGGCTCAGTGGGTTAAACCTCTGCCTTCAGCTCAGGTCATGATCCCAGTGACCTGGGATCAAGCCCCACATCGGGCTCTCTGCTCCATGGGGAGCCTGCTTCCTCCTCTCTCTCTCTGCCTGCCTCTCTGCCTACTTGTGATCTCTGTCTGTCAAATAAATAAACAAAATATTAAAAAAAAAAAAGTTAGTGCTGATGGGACACCCAGGTGGCTCAGTCAGTTAGTTAAGTGTCTGCCTTTGGCTCAGGTCAGATCCCAGGATTCTGGGATCAAGCCCCATGTTGGGCTCTGCTCAGTGGGGAGCTGAGCTTTTCCTTCCCCTTTGCCTGCCACTCTGCCCACTTGTGCTCTCTCTGTCAAATAACTAAATAAAATCTTAAAAAAAAAAAGTTAGTGCTGGTGGCTCAGGACAGGTCACCTGACTTTCGTTCCACACATTAGTTACTCCACTGGAACACAGCTAGGCTTTAATCACTGTGGGGATTTTGGGGGGTTGTGTGAAAATGAACAGAACATATGCGCAATGCATCTAAATCGGTCCCCAATTTTTTAGAGAGGGAAGGTGAGAGCTGGAATGAAAGGAGCTTCCCTTTGGCTGAACCCCTGCTTGGTGCTAAACTAGTGTAATTAGGCTCCTGTGTGTTGCAAGTTTTGAACACTCATTGAGATCATCCATTAACCAGGATAGGCTAGGTTATGTTGCAGTCACAGATAAAGTCTGAAATCTCTGTTATTCAACACAACACAGACTAATTTCTTTTTTTAATTAATTAATTTATTAATTAAACCGAGAGAGATCACAAGTAGGCAGAGAGGTAGACAGAGAGAGAGGAGGAAGCAGGCTCCCCGCTGAGCAGAGAGCCCGATGTGGGGCTCGATCCCAGGACTCTGAGATCATGACCTGAGCCTAAGGCAGAGGCTTAACCCACTGAGCCACCCAGGTGCCCCCTACACAGACTAATTTCTGAAAGTACAGTGCTGCCTCCTGCGTTCTTGGAGCTGTCTTCTCGAACACATGGCTTCCCGGGTCAGTGTGACTGGGGAAGAGAGGCCTGAAAGGAGACTCACTGGCTCTTCATTGCTTCCTCCAGAGAGTGATGGTAGCATTTCCGCTTAAAACCCATTGGGACGCCTGGGTGGCTCAGTTGGTTAAGCAGCTGCCTTCGGCTCAGGTCATGATCCCAACGTCCTGGGATCGAGTCCCACATCGGGCTCCTTGCTCTGCATGGAGCCTGCTTCTACCCTGCTTCTCCCTGCCATTCTGTCTGCCTGTGCTCACTCTCTCTCCCTCTTCTCTCTGACAAATAAATAAAATCTTTAAAAAAAAAAAAAAACCCATTGCCCAGAACCAGTCATGTGGACCCAGCTTACTTGCAAGGGAGACTGGGTATGAGAGGGAGAAAAGGACTGTTTGGTAAGTAATGTCTCGCCTATAGGTTACTTCAGTTCACGGGAGTTGATGATGAGGTTCTATCTAATCATGGCCTGCGGGTTCTCACTTAGCCTAACACTTGTCCAGCACTTTCATCTCATCTGTGCCACTTTCCCCTTCATTCATTCAGCTCAGCCACTAGAGTCATTCTTCATCTGAGGAGATATACCAAGCTGTTTTCTGCCCCAGGACCTTTGCATATATTATCCTTAGAAGGCTCATTCCTCCCTGACTTCCTTGTATCTTCCCATGGCTAATTCGTTCCATCATTTGAGTCTCTGCTGAAATGGTATCTGCCCTCAGAAGCCTTCCCTGGCTAAGCCGTATAAATCAGTCTGTCAGGTTCCCCACCCTGTGTGCGTGTTAGTTTTCACTAGAGAACTTCTCCCAGTTGATAATTAGAAATCTCTTATTTAACTAGTTTAATGTTGGCATCATGTCAGTTTTGTTAATGGATGGCATCCTCAGAGGCTAATACAATGACTGAATGAATAAATGAATGAATGAGGAAGGGTAAATCATTTTAGCAGCTGGTAGAGTACAGGTCCAACGGAGAACCAGAGATAGAGTAATTAGGAAGGTCCATTAGGAGGTTATTTCCTCAGAGTTACTTAATTTTTATCTAGCTTGTGTTGGGAGTTTTGACTGTTCTGTGTTTGTGTGTGTGTGTGTGTGTGTGTGTGTGTATCAGTGTTGGACTTTGGATATCCAGGAAGGTCCAGCCCAGAGATTAAAAGGGGAAGGAAAAAAGAGGGCCCAGAAAGCTATGTTTGTCACTGATATGCCAGCTGGCACCAGGGTTCTTTAGTTATGGCTGAGTCACTTTTATTTGTTCTAGAAGGATCCATTTCAGCCTCATGAGTCAGCTGAAGAGTAAGAATGCACATATAATTATTACATCACTATTTATCATGAGGGCTGTAAAGGGAGGGAGGGATTTCCAGGTTGTGCTCACTGAGGAAAGAGCTCATTGACAGAGTCCCTTTGCTCAAGTGTTTCCTGAATTAAATATGCCATGCATAGAGGTGCCTGGCTGGCTCAGTCCTTAGAACATGTGACTCTTATAAATTTGAGCCTTGTGTTACATGCAGAGATTACTTGCAAATAAAATCTTTAGAAAAAAACAGGTCATGCCTATGAGAAAGCACTTAGGACAGAGCCTGACCCGTGGTTGCGGATGGTGATGATAGCCACAGGAAATAAGAATAATAGCTTTTCACTGTCTCCTGCTTGCTCATTTCATCCTCATGGCTGCTCGATGGGAGTTGGGGTATGGGTCCTCATCTCACTTGTCACATGAGGCAGAATGGTTACCTGGCCAGGGAACCCAACCCCGACTGATGGAAAGCATGTGAAATGCTGTGACAAAGCCAGAAACCAAACACTTAAGCCTGAAACCCAAATCTTATCCCTCTGTAAAGTTCCTCCAGGGAACTTTCAAAAACATCCAGACTCTGATTTAATTTTTCTGAGAACATATATGTCCATCCCTCACTGCTCACAGCCACTGAAACTTCAGACCCTGGCAACCCCTCCCCATCCCTGGGAGTCTTGGCAGAGGGCACCCCAAGCTACCTGTCCTCCCGTGTGTGACAAGGTTGGTTGCTGATGGCACAGGCAGGCAGAAGCAGGTTGCACCTCTCTTCCTGCTAGGTTCCCTATTACTTTGCCCCACAGCCACGGTGCCTTCCGAGACTGTGCCACTGCCTGCTGACAGTCACAGTTTCCATTCAAGTGTTTAAAATGCTGACCAGGGCACCTGGGTGGCTCAGTGGGTTAAAGCCTCTGCCTTCAGCTCGGGTCATGATCCCAGGGTCCTGGGATCAAGCCCTGCATTGGGCTCTCTGCTCAGCAGGGAGCCTGCTTCCCCCTCTCTCTCTGCCTGCCTCTTTGCCTACTTGTGATCTCTGTCTGTCAAATAAATAAATAAAATCTTTTAAAAAAATGCTGACCATAGCCATTCACTCCAAATGCTTCCTTCACAGTCCCTAAATTGGGAGTCAGAAGTTCTTTCTTTGCATGTTTTGGGCAGGGACAGAGGGCAGAGGATGGCTGTTTGCATAGTCTGTGCCCTGTCTCCGTCCCCGGGCTGGAGGCTTTACCTATCTTATCCCACTGAGTCCGAGGCAGTCCTGGGACAGGACTCCACAGATAGATGCAAATGATTCTCAGGGTTAAGGAACTAGCCCTTGGCACAAGGTGGGAGCAGTAGTGGCTGGACCTGGAAACTGAGGGGAGCTTCCCTACCCTTATGCTCGGTTCTACTCTATGATTACAATTTATATTTTTGGACCTCATGATGCTGTGGAATCAACGTGACGTGTGTAGAATCACTTTTTGAGAATATAATCTCAGGGGAAAAAAGCATAAAGCTGTAGGTCGTAGGAGTGACATCACCCAGCATGGTGCCAGCCTCCCCTTGGCAGACAGGAAACCTGCGGGGAGATTTAATATTTGTGACAGCCCTTTCTCACTAACGTTTTGCCCCATCCTGTCATCATATTCTATTTTTACTTCAATAGCATGCGGATGTGGCAGCCTGAAGAGTGGGCATCATATCCGGCCAGCCATGAGAGATCAGGTCGCCAGGCATGAAACGTAGAAAAGCTACGTTGTCTCCCTCTCTGGGTTTTGATGGTGGGAAGGGAGGCCCACCCAGACCCACTGCCCACCTTCTGACTCGGACGAGGCATCAGCAACGCAAGAAGAGAAGTTTCTTCTTCTTCTTCTTCTCCACGCAAGTGGAGATGTTTTGCCTCTTATTTATTTATTTATTTATTTGAGACTTTTGTCTATTTATCTGAGATAGTGAGCAAACCAGAGAGCACTAGAAGGGGGAGGGATAGAAGGAGAAGCAGGCTCTTTGCTGAGCAGGGAGCCCACCACAGGGGGCTTTATCCCAGGAACCTGGGATCATGACCTGAGCCGAAGGCAGTCACTCAACTGACTGAGCACCCCCAGGCATCCCTGTACCTCTTATTTATTGTCAATACCTCAAATACATCTGAAAGGTCCCAGTATGCTGAGACAGGGATTTCACAGGAAACTGAAATTTGTCATCGGATTGTCGCCGTAAGCCTGACGTGGGGTTCTGTCAGCTGACCTCTGTGGCGCATGTGACCCTGAGAGGTTGACTAGGTGGAGGGTAGGTGTCAGTCTGGAATGTGCTGTGAGGCCACAGGACAGCTCTCCCCTTCCCATGTGGGGTCCCCCACCCCTGAGTGCTGGCACTTGACCCACCATGCCAGCTGTAGGCCACTGTGTGTCACTGCGAAAGAACAACAAAAGCAAAGAGAAAAGCTGAACTCTTCCTTAGGATGAAAACATAATGAGGTCTTTTATGTCCCACATGGGTGGAGGCCCTAGAGATCAGCCACAGGTGGGCTGGTGGCCTCGGTGTTCCTGCCACATACGTCCTGACAGGCGAAGATTTGCGCAGAAAGAGAAGTAAAAAAAAGTCCCTAGCAGTAGTAGGTCTCTGCTGTGGTGAGGTCAGGCCAGGATGTTCACCCTCCGCCCCCCTCTGTCCCCTCAATGAGGAAACCAGGTCTCAGCCAGGCCTCAGACAGGGGAAGGTGCTGGTGCTTCTGGGCTCACAGATAGGTCAGGGTGCAGGGGGGACCTCCAGGAAGTAGTGCAGCTGGGAGCATTCCTTCAGTTGGGGCCTGGCCTCTGGGGGAAGTTGAAGTCTGAGGACCCCTTCAGCAGCAGGCCTGGCCCACCCAGTGCGAGGGGAGCTGGGGCTGTCACTGTCACTGGCCTTGCATGGAGGAGCCTCCTTGGCCCTTCTGCTCCATACACAGATATCTTGGAACACCACTGAGGTGGCCCTTTGAGGAACACAGGATTGTCCTCTCACCCCAGGGTGGTTTGTGGATGGAGGGTGTTGGGAGAGGGCCCAGGCCAGAGAGAGGAGACTCTGAGTGGCATGGGGTGGTCCCTTCCTCTTGGGGGCAGGGGCACAGGGTTCATGTCATACCATCTGGGAGTAGGTGGCTCTGTCCCCACTCTGCTCACCAATTCACTTTCACAGCCGGTGCTTGCTTACCATGTCATTTTGCACAAGGCCCTGTGAAACAAATGGAATGACACCACAAAAGGCAAAGGTGTGTGACTCCATGGGTCCCACCTGCATGGCTGCTGCTGGGGAGGACTCCCCCACCCCCCACAGGCTCTCAGTTTTGGCCAAAAGGACCTTGGCCTGGGGGGTGGGATGGGAGCAGCTTGGCCCATAGACAGCCTTCTGAGGGACTGGGGACCCCAGATGGGAGGGAATAAAGTGTGTGTTCTCCTGGGGGTCCCCTCTGTGGGTGGAGTCCTGCCCACAGCCCTGGCCTCCCTGAACTTCCTGCCCCAGTGCTCCTTTCTTCTACCTTCTTCCTCGGGCGGGTCCCCTCCTTGCTACTTCCAGGGTTGTGGTGAGAATACTTGTAGTGAAAATATCAAGAACACATCGTAAATAGTGGGTGGCAAGAAACAGAAGTGAGTCAGATCTGAATGTAGAGATCGCCTGCTTGCTAATCTGGGTCAGATGGATTCCCCAGAGCAAACAGCTACTCACTCTAGCTCGGAAGACCCAGTGCTGGTCATTACTGTAGCGAGCTAGCTTGCTTCCTGATTTTTTTGTCTTTAGGAAACATACTTTACTTTGTAACCAATGCATGGTCTTTGTTGAAAAATTCTACCCTGTGAATAAACAGAAAGCCAATCCACCCACCAACCCACCACGTAGTATAAAATCACTGATAATCACGTTACCCAGAAATAATCACTGTTCACATTTTATGTATGTTCTTCATCTTCTTTTTCTCTTCATGCACAGATGTCTTCTATACTGTTACACATATTTTACCGAAAACTGGCTATGTGGTCTATAAGCTCTGTTGTCACTCAATGGTGTAGTAATACCTTTCCATGTCAATGGTAGGGTAGACACAGATATTTTTTTAGTTGCTGTTACAGTCAAAACAAAACAACAAAACACCCACACAAGTTAAAAAACTTAAGCGAGCAGTCACATTTCTAGAGACAGAAAGTAGAATGGTAGGTGCCAGGGGTTGTGGGGGAAGGGATGGGAAGTATTCTTTTTCGTTTTTTTTAAAGATTTTATTTATTTATATGTCAGAGAGAGAGAACATGAGTGAGCACAAGCAGGGGGAGCACAGGAAGAGGCAGAGGGAGAAGAAGGCTCCCCGCTGAGCAGGGAGCCCGATGTGAGACTCAATCCAGAACCCTGGGATCATGACCTGAGCCAAAGGCAGACGCTGAACTGACTGAGCCAGACGTCCCGGGAAGTTGGTTTTTAATGGGGACAGGGTTCAGTTTGGGAAAGCGGAAAGGTTCTGGAGGTGGGTGGCAGTGATGGTTGTACAACAGTCTGAATGGACGTAATGGCCGCTGAACTAAAATGGCATAGGTGGTAAATTTTATGTCATGCGTATTTTACCACAATAAAAAAATATATAAAATAAATTATTTAAAAACAGTGTGAATAATTCAAAGTTTTGTTAAATGAAAACTGAAAGACTCCCGTCCTACCCTCCTTACACTCAATATGTGGGCTGTTGAAGACTTAACTGATACTTTAAAAATATAATAGCAACAACCATGAAGTTTCTGTGTTAGAGCTGAGTAGGTCATACACACTGTGTCACTTAATCCTTGGGAAAGAGGTATGAGATCGACAGAGCTGGTTTCCATTCCAGAACCTGAACTCTAAACAGTTCAGCTCTGCTACTTCTTTTTTTTTTTTTTAAAGATTTTATTTATTTATTTGACAGAGAGAGATCACAAGTAGGCAGAGAGGCAGGCAGAGAAAGGGGGAAGAAGGCTCCCGCTGAGCAGAGAGCCCGATACGGGGCTGGATCCCAGGACCTCGAGACCATGACTCGAGCTGAAGGCAGAGCTGAAGCTTAACCCACTGAGCCACCCAGGCGCCCTGCTACTTCTTTTTTTAAGATTTTATTTTTAGGGCACCTGGGTAGCTCAGTCAGTTAGTTGGGTGTCTGCCCTTGGCTCTGGTCATGATCCTGGAGACCTGGGATTGAGCCCCACATTGGGCTCTCTGCTCAGTAGGGAGCCTGCCTCTCCCTCCGCGCAGCCCCCCACCGCCCCGACTTGGGCATTCACTCTTTCTCTAAAATAAATGAATAAGATCTTTAAAAAAAAAGATTTTATTTTTAAGGAAACTCTATACCCACCCTGGGTGTCAGACTCACCCCAAGATCAAGAGGTCCATGCTCCACCAGCTGAGCCAGTCAGGTGGCCCTACTACTTCATAAGATAATTTTATTTTTATATTTATTTAAAAGATCTTATTTATTTATTAGAGAGAGAGAGAGAGCACAAGTAGACAGAGAGGCAGGAGGAGGGAGAGGGGGAAGCAGGCTCCCTGTTGAGCAGAGAGCCCCACATGGGGCTCAATCCCTACCCTGAGATCATGATTTGGGCTGAAGGCAGAGGCTTAATCCATTGAGCCACCCAGGTGCCCCGATTTATTTAAGAGATAATAGTAAGGGGTGCCTGGGTGACTGGGTGGCTCAATCATTTAAGAGATCATAGTAAGTCATTGTCAGGGAAGGAGAAAGTCACCCATCATCCACCACTCAGCCTCCTCACTACTTTTGTGCATTCCCTGTAGCCTTTCTTCCCAGGTTTCCACCCTCTTCTACTTGTGCAGGCAGCCCCCGGGGTGGTGCCACCTGCAGAGGGGCCTCGGGGGCCTCAGGGGCGCACAACACTGGTGTCCCAGTACTTCTGCTGAGCCAGTCCAGTGGGGGCAGTGAAACCAGCCCTAGCTTTGAATCTTACCAGTTGTTTGATTGGAGACAAATCATTTCACCTATCTGAACCTCAATGTGCTTAAAAATAAAATGCGGACAGTTCTGTCAGCCACCAGAGATTATCGTGAAAATCAGTCTCTGTGGTTCCTTACAAGCGTAGTGCCATGTGTTCTTAGGCATTATTATTCTAGTCCTAAAGCTTGGGTTTGAAAAGCTTGGCCTCTTGGTAACAATGGGTTTTGTTTCGAGAGAGACACAGTTTACCTGTTAGAGAAATTGCTACCAGAGGGAGACTCAAAGGCTGGAGATGTTTCATCCTAGCCCCACCTGATGCATGTGCGAGAAAGATGGAGGCTGGCACTAGAATTCCAGGGCCCCTGTTTCTGTGGTTCTCAAATATGGGTCCACCCCAGACCACCTGATGGTGAAGGGCTTTGAATGCAGGGCTCTGTACTTTGGGTTTGGTCTGGAAGTTAATGGGGAGATACAAGGATCTGGGAGAGGAGTGTGTGCTTCATCTGGACTGTGGGAGTTCATAAAGGCTTTAAACAGGGAAGTAAAGAGACAAGAGTTGTATTTTAGCAAGATGTGGCCTGGGTAGTGGTCTGGAGGCTGCCCCAGATGGAGGCGGCTGCTGGCCTGTGAAGACGATGCCAGGACAGTGGTGGGGGAGGCGAGAGGAAGCTGTGTCACAGACTACATGCAGGCTCTGAGGAGCTGGTCGGGAGCCGGTGTAGATACGCCCTCACACCACCTTTGGGGTTTCTCACCTTGGTGCAAAGGGGAAGGGATTCTTCTCAAGAACCAGGGAACCTCCAGCCAGACTTCTTTGGCCAGTCCTGCCTGTCCAGGCTGTGTGATCTTTGGCCGGCCACTTAACCTGCTCAGGCCTCAGTTTCCCTATTTCTAGTGGGGATGAAATGCAAACAGCTTGTGAGGATTTGAAGGCTGCACAGCTGGGTGTGGCATGCTTAGTGCTCTTTGGGGCTCTTTGCAGGATCCCCATCTGTAAGACATGATTCCATGCTTGTGGAAGGGGAAGCTATAGGACCACCAGGCTTTCTTATGTAGGGGCTCCCCTAGGGACTTGGTGGGGTGAAGATGTATAACTTCCTCCCATGTTCGGGGAAATGTATAGTCAATGAAAAGCTCTTCCAAGTCTAGGTTCCCATTACCTTCCTCTTAACAACCCTTTTAGATAGGCACCCTCTCCAGATTATTTACTTATTTATTTGAGATAGAGCTAGAGCAGTGAGCAAGCGAGTGAGCAAGAAAGAGCATGGTGGGGGGAAGGGTTAGAGGAAGAAGCAGACACCCCACTGAACAGGGAGCCTGATGCGAGGCTCAATCCCAGCACCCAGGGAAAATGACCTGAGCCGAAGGCAGATGCTTACTTAACCCACTGACCTACACAGGCATCCCAACCCTCTCTACTTTATAGCTGAGGAAACAGGCTCAGAGGAGAGGGTCTTGTCTAAGGTCACAGAGCTGGTAGGATTGGAAGCTAGTTTTAGGTGACTCAATGTCAGAGCTGGACCCATCACAAGAAATTGTCATGTGTCCCCAGTACATACATGGGGAGGCTGAGGCCGGGAGGGGAAGAACTTACCCGGCCACAGTGAATTCAAGATGGAGCCAGGAACAGAGCCCGGATCTCTGACTTGTAGACCCCACCTCTTGATGGCTTTCCCACTTCACTGAGTATTAGCTGCTTTTTGTCTTTCTACCTTGCTTCATGGAAACCAGTTCCTGAAATCAAGTCTTCTTTCCTAGACCTCCCAGACGCTGCGAAGCCAGGAGGGCCGTTGGCAGCTTCTGTAAGAAACACTGAAGAAGCACAGGAAAAGGGGCCGTCTGTGGGGCCAGTCTCCTTTCCAGGCCCAGGTATTTTAAATTAAATTAAATTTTTTAACTTAAAGAAAATGTATTTAAGGAAATGTTTTATCTATCAGGATATTCAGCTCAGCATATAATAGCAAAAAATTGAAAATAACAAGGAGGATGGTAAAGTTAATGACAGAACAATACAATACTGTTAAAAATGTTGTGGATGGGGGCACCTGGGTGGCTCAGTGGGGTAAAGCCTCTGCCTCCCAGGGTCCTGGGATCGAGCCCCGCATCGGGCTCTCTGCTCCGCAGGGAGCCTGCTTCCTCCCCCCTCTCTCTGCCTGCCTCTCTG
This sequence comes from Neogale vison, assembly GCF_020171115.1. Classification (NCBI taxonomy): domain Eukaryota; kingdom Metazoa; phylum Chordata; class Mammalia; order Carnivora; family Mustelidae; genus Neogale; species Neogale vison. Next base: position 172,556,372 of record NC_058096.1, on the reverse strand, counting down.
CCTGCTTGTGATCTCTGTCTGTCAAATAAATAAATAAAATCTTTAAAAAAAATGTTGTGGATGTATATACATACATGGAGACATGCTCACAATATATTTAATTTAAAAAGTAAAAAAAAAGGGGCGCCTGGGTGGCTCAGTGGGTTAAAGCCTCTGCCTTCGGCTCAGGCCATGATCCCAGCATTCTGGGATCGAGCCCCCCATCTGGCTCTCTGCTCAGTGGGGAGCCTGCTTCCCCCTCTCTCTGCCTGCCTCTCTGCCTACTTGTGATCTCTCTCTCTGTCAAATAAATAAATAAAATCTTTTAAAAAAAGTAAAAAAAAGTCAGATACCAACAGAATATAAACTGCTTATTACTATTTTTTGTTGTAGTTTTTGTTTTTGTTTTTTAAAGATTTTAAATTAGTTAGCTGTACAAGTTAGGTATGGTGATTCCATTTTACAGATGAGGCAATTGAGGCATAGAGAAGTTACACAGCCCGCTAAGGTCACATGCTGTGGGACCCAGGTATTTTCCCTGTGGTTTCCTGAGTCCCAAGCACAGGTGGGTCCCGCTGCTGGTTCCAGCTGAGAACCTGATGACCTCTCCACTCTGTACTGCCCATGGCAGCTGTGTGGGTGGGGTGGTGACTGGTGCTGCCTGCCCACCTCCCCACCTTCCTCTCCTCTGCCCCTCACACATCTGCTGCTTTGTTCCACAGCACCTGAGGTGATTTGCTCAAGGTCACGAGAGTAGGAAGTCGCATCTGAGTGGTGTGGTTTAAATGCCTCTGTCCTTAACACCAACCACAGTGCTGTCCCAGAGCCTTTCAGACCACTTCAGATTGGGCTCCCACCCCCTTGTGCCCAGGGAAGGGTTTGGGGACAGTTTGTCAAATGATGGAAGGACTCAGCCTGCAGATGGCTTCCCTGGGGCAGTGTCGGGCGAGGGGGGCGGTTCGGGGGAGAGGTACCATTATTCACACTGTTTGCACCCGTGTGTCCCTTCTCACCACCTCTCCCCGGGTGCCTGACCTCCCTTCTGCTCTGCTGTAGGTTCCGAGTGGTGAGCTGAAGCTCCCAAATCCAAGAAATCTCAGTTCATTGATGCTGTTCCTGAAGCCGGGGTCAGCAGTGGCCTAGAGGAGCACACCTGGGTGTGTGCATTAGACAAACCTGTATTTGAATCCCACCTCTCAGTTTCTGGCAGGAGAATTACTTAGCTTCTCTGTACCTTGATTTCTTGATCTAAAAAGATAAAAGGGTGCCTGGGTAGCTCAGTTGGTTGGGCGACCGACTCTTGATTTCGGGGAGTCATGATCTTGGGGTTGTGAGATTGAATCCCACATTGGGCTCTTCGCTCAGTGCAAAGTCTGTTTGAGATTGTCTCTCTCCCTCTGCCCCTCTCCCACTCACGTGTGCTGTCTCTCTCTAAATGAATAAGTAAAATCTTAAAAAAATCAGGCACAGTAACGAGAGACTATGTCAACGTGTCATAGTTGCTATGGCAACTATGTGTTGCTACCATTAGGTGTCCATCAAATGTTAGTTAATATTAGCAGTGTTCTGGACACCCCAGATAGGCTGAAGCTGGGAAAATAATTCTAGGCCAGGAAGTCTGAACTGTTAACTGTAGCTAAAGATAAAAAACAAAAACCAGGGCAGAACTGTGATCAGCAGTTAAAGATAAAGGAAAGTGGTCCTCAAGCAAAGGTGATACTGGTTGATGGCCAAAGAGAAACATTACAGTAACGCAGGGAAATTCTAGGGGAATGCTGGCCCAGATGGAGGAGGGGATAGGGGTTACCAACTCTGGTGTTCCTTATGTAGGGCTACTGCAGAAACCAGCCTCATCTGGAGAGGTCTTTGCACTGATGTGGACAAAGGGGGTGGGGAGCTCCAGGGCAGGATGCAGCAACCTCCCTCCCCAGTGTTCTTGACTCATGCCTGTAGTGACCCAGCCCAGCAGAACAAGAGTTGGTGTATTCTGCTTGGGAAAGCTGACATTCCAGAAAGACTCTGCAGGAAATGTTTTCCCTAGTGAAAGTTTTGGCACATGGAGGGTGAGTGCTTTGGAAAGGACATGTGTGAAGCTGAGTGTCTTCCCTGACCCAGGGCTTCCACCAAACGTTTACAAAGCAAGTCTAGTTCTTATCTGATTTGTCAGTTTTGTGGCATTGGCTCCAATCCCATTCATTTTCTCCCCAAAACCACAGGGATAAAGAGCTCCTCCTTCAACTAGTAACCCTCATATGTCACAAGAGCAGACCTCGGTGACACCCTCCCAACCTCAGGAGAATCCCAGGCGTCAAGCCAGCCCAGAAAGTCATGATTTATGTGAAGCCAGTGCTGGCCTGCGAGTCAATGGGCAAAGGGAGAGGGACCATCCACACAGTGAGAACCCCGTCCTGAGGCCAGCTCTGGGTGGGGCCAGCATAGGGCAGAACTTGAGGGGGGAAACAGGAGGGAAATGGAGTAGTCTAGAGCAGCGGTCCCCAGGGCATGGAGCCTGGATCCCCGTGGTTCAAGAGAGCTCGGATGTTAGAAAAGATGTATATCTCATGCATAAAAAACTCTGGGGATTTCAAGGGTAAATACATCATGTGTGAATTAAAGCAGATTGAAAGAAAAACATCAAGTCACTCACAGTGAGGCGGCACAGAGACACAGCTAACAATTAGGAGAGAGATGAACATGACCACAGTTTGGGGACCCAAGCCAGGGGTATTGAGCCGAGGCCGAGAGAAGGCAGGGTGTGGCTAGAGGCAGCAGTGGTGTGTCAGCAGAGGTCTCTGGGCTGGCCAGCAGAGGCCTGTATTGGACAAGATCACCTGAGAAGCAGGAGGATTTTCACAGGACAAAGGCCTGAGAGAAAATAGGGAAGGAGCTGGGTGAAGCTGGAGGAGGCTTGGGGTCTGGGTGAAGGAGAGAAGGTGGGCAGGTTGGGTGGGAGTGTCTAAGGCAGGCTCCCCTGGTGTCTTTAGGGAGAACAAGGCTGTGGATCTCCCCTTCTTGTCCCCTCCACACTTAGTCACAGGGGAACAGCCCGTTAAGAAGCTTGGGTGGATGTGGGCATGGATTTGAGAGTGTGGTGGGGCTCTTAGCTGTCTAGAGGTCTAGAACCATGGACTCAGAGAGAGGTTTAGGCTGCCCCTCCTCTTGGGCTCTGTGAGGATGAAAGAGGCTTAGCCGGCGTTAGGTGAGCGTTGTTTTATCAGTTGCCTCGGCTGATAGTTTAGTAAGCTTGATTCTAGCTTCATCAGGGTACTATTTTCAGTCTTCCGAATTAATTTTCTTTTTTATGGCCAAAGTTCCAGATTAATCCCTCATTTCCTGATGTTATAAACCAGAAATACCTGAAATAGGAGGCTTGGGCCAGCAACCCTGGGGTCAAGGCGAGGTTCCCTTGGAGGGCTGGTGCCCAGTTACTCAGAGGCCACCCCAGTCCTGGGGCCACCTGGGAGTTTCCAGATGATGACATCTGAAGCTTCTGGCTTCTGGCCAAGGCCTGCTCCTGCGTGGATCGGCCACCACAGCTCGTCCCTCATGCCATTTCCACCCTGGCTTGCACCCACTCTAATTCATCAGACTCCAGACTGCCTTGTTAGTGTTCAGGTTAATCCTTTTCTGGTGCCCCTCGAAGAAATGTCACCTCTTTTTTTTTTTTTTTTTTTTTTAAGATTTTATTTATTTATTTGTCAGAGAGAGAGCGAGAGTGAGCACAGGCAGACAGATTGGAAGGCAGAGTCAGAGGGAGAAGCAGGCTCCCCGCGGAACAAGAAGCCCGACGTGGGACTCGATCCCAGGACGCTGGGATCATGACCTGAGCTGAAGGCAGCTGCTTAACCAAATGAGCTACCCAGGCGTCCCGAAATGTCACCTCTTTAACCTGGCTTTTACGTGACCCCAAACTACTCTTCAAGCCCTCTCTCTCCCTAATCTTCTTCATTCTCTAAGGGATTAAGAGCACGGATTCCGGGGATGCTGGATTGACTCAGTCAGCTGAGCTGCCAACTCTTGATTTGAGCTCAGGTCTTGATCTCAGGGTTGTGAGTTCAAGCCCTGCCTTGGGCTCCATGCCCTGCATTGGGTGCCCTGCATGGAGCCTGCCTAAAAACAAAACAAAACAAAAAAAACAAAACCATGGACTCTAGAGCCACTGACTGAGTGCCCTTAGAAAGGTTTCTTCACCTCTCTCTGCCTCAGTTTCACCATCTATAAAGAGAACATGGTAATAGTACCTGTCTCCTAGGATTGTCATCATGATTAAGAGACTTAACACACTGACTCATTTAGAGCAGGGCCTTGTGTGACAGTGGTGTTTGCTAGCTAGGCATGCCTGAGTAATTTCTGCATGCCTGGGCTTGCCTGCTCTCATAACTCCCCATAGTCAGTCTTACTCCTTCAGTGCCCGCTATCCACTTTTTTGAAATCCTTTGTGAAACCCTCCTTGGCCTCCCAACCTGCTTGGGTGGCCTCTCTGCTGCGTCTGCCCTTGGAGGCTGGTGATTGCCATTGTTGCTGCAATGGAGTTTTCTGGAAGGCGGGCTCCGCTGTTAATCACCTCTGTGTCCTTCATTGCTCTTTGTGTGGGAGGTGGGCCGGAGTAGGGCTTGGAAGTCACACGGATGTCCATCTGAAGCCTGGCCCTGCCATTTACTGGCTGAGTGGCCCTGAGCCAGTAGCCACCTCCAGTGCCTCTACTTCTCCCCCGGCCCAGTGGGAATCATATATGGAACCAAACTTTGGGGCTGTCACAGAGCGTCACTAAGGTGGCTCATGAGGAGCGTATAGGCTGGCCCATGGGGGTGTCAGGAAATAGCAGGTGTCATTAGTGACAAAAAGTGTTTGTGGAATGAAGGAGAAATTGGTGTGGGAACTGGTTGCCAACCCCTCCTATCTTCCTCCTTTCTAGGGCACAGCCAGACCCATGGTCCCTCCCTTTCAGGGCGTGCTCCAGCCAGAGCCAACCTCCCGCCTCCTTCTGCAGATGACCCTCATTCCTTAAAAACTGACTTTCCTGTTTCATCCGATTCAAAGGTAAATCTGGGAATACCACCTTCCTCCCCCAACCCCCAGCTTGTGGCTCCCACTCAAAAATGCAATGTGCTGGGGCTCCTGGCTGGCTCAGTCAGGAGAGCTTACGGCTCTTGATCTTGGGATCATGAGTTCGAGCCCTACGTTGGGTATAGAGATGACATAAATGAATAAAATGGGAAGGAAAAAAAAAGACCAAAATGGGGGCTAGGGGTTAAGGGGATAGGGAGAAAGGAATTACTCCAAGCTTCCAAGACTAAACGCAGGCTATCAATGCAGCTAGGGCCTGGGGCCCTGGGAGTGGGGATGCCCTTTACAAGAATACGTGTTTTTAAGTGTGCTTTTCCATTCTTTGTGTTTGATGGGAACTGATACATGATATCTTTCTCCCCACAAAACATATTGGTTACATGTATACTAAGTCATTTGCTTACAAATCACCTCTCTTCTAACCCTTTCCCACCCGATACATGTCTGAATTATCCCGAATTTGCAGTGACTTGGGTCCAGGTATGTGACCTTTAGGGTCTTAGATACTTTTGCTTTTTTGGGCCTTTACTCTCCTTCATGAAAAAAAAAAAAGGATTATATTTTACAATTGCACTGCACAAAGATGAACCTAATCCAAGCTGTATTAAAAAATTAAAACAATTTCTTTGATTCTAAAAGTTCACTCTTATTCTTCTGGCTTTTAAAAAAATCAAAACATTTTTGTGGGCCTCTAAAAGTATCCTGGGCAGGGTGCCTAGCGGAAAAGCCAATGCTACATGGGTCTGGTTAATGAGACTCTTCCATAAAGGAGACAAGCACTTAAGCATGTTTTTGTTCTGTTTTTAAATACATAATTACTAATCTTGAAAGATAATTTACTAATTGGTGGACTGATCATGGTATAGTGTTAAGTGAAATCACCAGAAGACAAAACTATGTGTATGGCATGATCCTGATTTTAAAAAGAAATCCTGGGGTGCCTGGGTGGCTCAGTGGGTTAAGCCTCTGCCTTTGGCTCAGGTCATGGTCTCAGAGTCCTGGCATCGAGCCCCACATTAGGCTTTCTGTTTAGCAGGGAGCCTGCTTCCCTCTCTGTCTCTGTCTGCCTCTCTGCCTGTTTGTGATCTCTCTCTCTCTCTGTCAAATAAATAAATAAAATCTTTTTTTTAAATAAATAAAATCTTAAAAAAAAAAAAAGAAATCCTGTGATCTAATTTATAAGAAATACTTTAAACTGTCCTAGCAGTTCAGTGGATAATGGGATCGTGGATGGTATTCACCCTCTAATTTTCAAAAACTGTCTGTAAGAGCATAGATAACTTAAAAAAAGTTAAACCTCTGTACACCTATTTTTAAGAAGGTACGTGACTGAGGGAGAGCTGCTTTTCAGAGACTCACACAGAATTGCATTTGTTTGTGTGAACCTAGATCCTGCTTCCCAGCATGTATACCATGTGTAGGACCCGGGGCACCAGTTCAGCTGCTGACCAGCTGTGTGACCTCACCTTAGCTCTCTGACCCCCTTGGTTCTCACTTTTGTAAACTGGGGAAAAAGACAAAGCAAAAACCGTAGCCATGTGCCAGGAATATATATTCACATTTTAATTGATCTGCAGGATTACGCTCCAGAGTACTATGGTTATCTGCATTTTTGCTGCTCTGGAAACTAAGGTTCAGAGAGGTTAAGCTGCTTCCCCAAGGTCGCAGAGCCAGTTAGAGGCAGAGCTGGGATTTGAGCGGGCCCTATCCATGTCCTATAAAGGACCGTTTCTCCTCACTGGACAAGATGAACTCCCCCAACTCTTCAACTTTGATGAGCTAAGATTCCCTGAGGTAGTAGGGAAAAAATAGTTTTCATATTAATCCCATACTAATCTGCATCTCTTCTGTCTGCATTCCCAGGGTTTTAGTACCTCCATTCCTAAGCAGGAAACACTTGTGAGCCGAGCTGAAGACAGCCTTTTCTGGAGCGAGGCAGACGTGGTCCAGGCAACTGATAACTTCAACCAAAACCACAAAATCAGTGAGGGGACATTTGCTGACATCTACAAAGGGCAAAGGCATGGCACGCCATTTGTCTTCAAGAAGCTCAGAGAGGCGAGCACTTCTTGGTTTCAAGTAAGGGGAGGAAGCTCTACTGGCGAGCTTGGATTTTCATGTGTCATGGTCTTTTCCCACAGGTGGCCTACTCAGGTCCAGGATCAGTCGAAAAATTCTTCCAGGCAGAGGTACAAATTTGTCGCAGGTAATCCTCCCCTTTGGAAAATACTTTACTTAATGATGATGGCTAACCTTGATATAGTGCTTCCTGCGTGCCAGGCATGCCTTAAAATTCCATATGTAAAAATTCACTGAATCCTCATAAGAACCTTGTAACATTGCTGCTCCTATCAGCATTGCTTTGTACATGTGCAAATTGAGGCCCAGAGAGGTTAAGTGTCTTGTCCAAGATCGCACAGCTGGTAAGTAGCAGAGCTAGAATTTGAACTTAGGTTGGTCTGGCTTCATAGTCCATGCTTTTTCTATGAAGCCCCTATATTCATAGATTAGAATTATCAAATTCTCTTGGCTCACTTGGCCCAGCTCTTTCCTTCCATGGTGGAAGAAATCTGTTTCTATCCCGTTTTTTTAAGATGGTCAGAGATTTACTGTTTCCAACTCCAATGGCAAATCCATCTCAAAACGGTATTGCCCTAGAGTAGGACTTAGCAAATGATGCCCAGTGGGCCAGATCAGGCCATGCCTGTGTGTGTGTAGTCTGATTGCTAAGAATGGGGTCTCCATTATAATTATAAGAAGAAGATTTCATGATACGTGAAAAGGATATGAAATTCAGATTTCCATGTCCATGATAAAGTTTTACTGGAACACAGTTACACTTACCTCTGTCTTTTCTCTGGCTGTTTGTGTGGGATAGTGCACTGTCGAGTAGTTGCCGCAGAGACCATATTGGCCTACAAAGTCTAAGATATTTACTGTCTAGCCTTTGGCAGAGACTTTTTTTTTTTAAATTTATTTCTTTATTTTGAGAGAGAGCAGGGAGGGGAAGAGAGAAAGGGAGATAGAGTCTCCAGCAGACTCTGAGTGGAGCGAGATCACTACCGAAGGGGAAACTAGAGTCTGATATTCAACTGACTGTGCCACCTAGGCACCCCGACAGAGAAATTTTGAGCCATAAAGTCCTGAGCAATAAAGATTTTCAAAAGCCCTCCTCAAACCTGCTCATTTTACAGATGGGGAAACTGAGGTTGAGAAGGGAAGTGAGCCTGCCTGTCCCGGAGCTGGCAGGGGACTGGCAGAAAGAACGGGAAGGACGTGGGGAGACTTGTTCTGGCTCTGCCATCACTGACTGATGAATTTAACAAAAGCCTGTCCGGCACCTGTCAGGCGCTGGACACCCGCTGTCATTCAACCTTGGCAAGTTGCTCTCTGCTAACATGCAGCCTTGGGCGAGGAATGTGTGATTAGTGTAGAGTGTCTTAAGAGTTAAAGAAAATAATAAATAAGGAAAAAAAAGTCACCTGTTTTCCGTAGTACCTATAAATGACTACTTCTGTGTTAGTATTTCAATATATTTTCTTTAATCTTTTCTCTATTTGTACCTGTGTATGAATAAGCACACACATATTTAATCAAAAAATTAAAGTATAATTCCCCTTTCCATTTTTGCAAAGTACTTCCCTGAGATGACAGACATCCCATTTATTGACTGGGCAGCTGTGGGTTGCCAAGGCCTTTTTTGGTCTTAGGGGAAGATACACAGTCCCTGCCTTGGGAATGTTTATGGTCCAGAAGAGATTGAGTGTAAATGACTCTCGTGAGTATGAAAAGTGCAGTATTATGGCCTGCGGGGAGTGGAGGAGGACAGGAGGGATTGGCCAGGAGTCCATTATAATAGTCCTGCGGAGCACCCATCAGGCTCTGACTCAGGGTGGAGGAGGGGTAAATGAAGGGGACAGTTGGAAAACTGTTTATGACCATGAATGCTGACCATTTAGGTGGGGAGGTAAGGAGGTTTCCAGGAAACTGCATGGAGACTGCATAGGTGATTTTTTGGGATTTATTATCCCAAATAACTGGGCACAGAGTGGGTTTGGGACCTGTTGAGTTGAAGTTTTTCACCTGAGCATCAGAATGCAAACAGACATTCAGTTCTAGAGCTTAGGAAGGGGCTGCAATGAGAGATTTTGGGGAGCATTCCCCATAGAGGTGGGAGATACCTGGAGACATAGCTGATCAAACAAGATGATGAGCTGAGCCGGGGGTATTGAGCTTTCAGAGGAAGGCAAAGGAGGAGAGTCTTGGTGAAAAAAGCCAGGGGAAAGCAGTCAGAGAGGTAGGAAGAGAGTCAGGAGGGAACAGTGACTCAGAACCTAGGAGAAGAGGATTTCAGGGAAGAACCCAGTCCTGGGAGTCCCAGCAGCCCTGCGATCTGAACCTGCCTTCCCTGCATGCTGGTCATGACCGTGAGCAAGTTCCTTAACCTCTAAGCCTCTGTTTCTAGAAGATGGGCTGGTTTGGGTGTTCTGTGCAGCAGAGCACTGAGGTAGGGTAGGCCTGAGCTCCTTGACTTCACGCTTGTTGAAGGTAAGCAGCTTTAATCTCTCTACCCTGGTACTGGGTCTTCAGGGATCAGAGCATTTGGTATCTGGGAATTCACTGGTGACCTCATGGGTAGAGGGGGCAGAAGAGGGGTGGGAGGTGAGGAATTAGAGCAGTCTGTTTATTCTTTCTGACTCCTCACCTCTGCACTAATATGTGATTTCAGATGTTGCCACCCCAACGTCTTACCTTTGCTGGGCTTCTGCACTGGAAATCAGCTTTGCAGCCTGATCTACCCGTACATGGCAAATGGCTCTTTACAGGACAGACTTCAGGGTCAGGTAAGGGGCTGGGTCATGGTCAGAGAACAGGACCAGATAGCATCCAGTTAGGGACTCAAAGTTTAAGGACTTCCAGAGGGGAGAGGGGACATCTAGAGAGAAGTTAGGATGGAATAGATAAGATCTGGCTAAACATCTTCATATAAAAACCTATGAAAAAATTATTTGACGAGAGCAAGACAAAGGTATCCCATAGTACTAATTTTATTTAACATTGTTCTGGGGGTGATAGTCAAGGCAATAGGACAAGAAAAGTAATTAAAAGATACAGAGTATGGAAAAGTAGAAGCAAATTTTTATTTGCTAAAAATGCTATTCTATTATATAGCTATTTGCTTGTGTCCTTATGGGCTATCTCTGGAGAGATAAAAAAAACTGGTACCTTGGCTGCCTCTGAGGAAGTGAACTAGGTAGCTAGGGCGTGGGAAAGGAGAGGAATTTTTATTCTATGCCCTTTAGTACGTTTTGCATGTTACAGCATGTGAGCATAATACCAATTAAAACTACAGTTTTTAGGGGCGCCTGGGTGGCTCAGTGGGTTGGGCTGCTGCCTTCGGCTCGCGTCATGGTCTCGTCCTGGGATCGAGTTCCGCATCGGGCTCTCTGCTCGGCGGGGAGCCTGCTTCCCTCTCTCTCTCAGCCTGCCTCTCCATCTACTTGTGATTTCTCTCTGTCAAATAAATAAATAAAATCTTTGGGAAAAAAAAACTACAATTTTTAAAAAGATTTTATTTATTTATTTGACAGAGAGATCACAAGGAGGCAGGGTGTAGAGTGGGGGTGGGGGGTGGGGAAAGGAGGCTCCCTGCCTTGATCCCAGGACCCTGAGATCATGACCTGAGCTGGCAGAGGCTTTAACCCACTAAGCCACCCAGGAGCCCCTAAAACTACAATTTTAAAAACAATCTCCTTCCCATAAAATCCTCAAATAGGAGGAAGATTTATTCTACAAGAGAATTACTGCTTCCCTTAACAGAGACCAGACAAAACAGTTATTCATGGTATAATAATGATTTTTAGGTTTGCTACACGCTTGCTGTGTGCAAAACACCACGATAAAGGTTTTACACTTGTCCCCTTCAGGCCTAGCTACAACTCAAGAGGTATCCCCCCGTTTTCCAAAAAAGGAGTTTCTGGCGTAGAGAGGCAAAGCAACCTGCCCAAAGGAACACAGCTGACAGGTGTCAGGGCTGGAATTTAAACAGGGTTCATGTGGCTGTAAATTCCAGAGTTTTTGAGAAGGAATCTATGAGCAAGGCCAGCCCTCAGAGGATGTGGGACCTATGATGGGGCTTAAAAAATAAGTAGTGATTGAGCCTGGAGTTTCAGTCCTAGAACAACAGTGCCTGGGGGATGGCGAGGGTTTTAGCTCACCCTGTAATCCCCACCAGCCCCCAGGAAGTCTCCCCAAATACACATAAAATTGCCATTAGGCCCATGTGCTTAGTGTGCTAACACAAGCTCCTCATCCCCTCTCCCAGGAGCCCCCTCCTAGAGGAAAATTCCAGACCTGCCACTGTATAGTCGTGATAAAAACAGCTGCAGGTTACTGAGCACCCACTGTGTGGCGGGCACCATACTAGGTGTGTACCGTATACTCATATACCATATACCCCCTACCATATTGTCCTCTGAGTCCTTAGAGCAACCCTAGAGAGGCATGGGGTTAACACTTCCATTTTATAGCTAAAGCAGAAATCAAGGCTCAGGGACATTGAGCGTCTTTCCCAGAGTCACACAGCTAATGTGTGTCTGAGCTGGGATTTACATCGAGGTCTCCTGATGTCAGAATGGTACCCTGCCAGTACACCATGCTGGTTGAGCCCCCTCACAGAGGATGGGATGGTCTGGAGGAGAGACGGGAGCTGGGAGCTAATTGGGACTTGGAAAAGGCAGAGGTGTGACTGATTCTCTCCCTCTTTTTCTTTAACTTAGGGAGGCACGGACGCCCTCCTCTGGCCCCAGCGCACCAGCATCTGCTCTGGGCTGCTTCGTGCTGTGGGGCACCTGCACAGCTTGGAGATCATCCATGGCAATGTCAAGAGGTGGGGGAGGGGGTCTCTCAGGACCCTGCCCAGGGCCTGCACTGCGGGGGTCCAGCCACACACATTCCTGCGCCCCTTCCTCTCCCTTGGTCTCTCTTGCCCTTGGATGGCTACTCCCACCCCACCTCTCCTGGGTCTCTTCTATCTTTCTTTGTTATTCCCTCAAACCTCCGGGTTTCTGCTGTCCCTACACACTGCCTCCCTGTCACCGTGCTTGCCTTTTTGAGCTGGTGTTTTCCCAGCGCATACCCCACATCCCTGATGCCTTTTACTTCCAACCCAGCAGCTGGTCTGGACCTGATCCTGGAGCTTTGGGCCAAGGCCCCTAGGATTTTGAGCTCCTCACTCAGCATCTTCCTGGACACCCACCCCCTGCTTATGTATCTGTTGGTAAAAGCAATTCATGTCAGGGAAGCTTCCTGCAGGGTAGGTGTGCAACCCAGTATCTTAGCACCATGCTCCCTGGGACATGAGGACAACAAGAGTCCTGTCTGGGGACTGGCAGCATGGAGAGACTCCAGAAAATACCAGAAAATCTGGCATAACTGACCTTGAAACCATAGAACTCATACTTCCTCCAAGTTTTCCATTTGGCTAGTGGAAGCCTTGTCCTTTTTTCCTCCCTGATTCTTGCTTGATTACACAGACAATTGTAATAGCAAGAAAGGAAATGAAAGGGTGAGAGGGTGAGAGGTCATTCTGGCCCTGGTGTCCTGACTTCTTCAACCATTGCCCACACAGAAGTCCTAACCCTAAGGGGGCACTGTGTCTGCTTACCAATTCATGTTTTCTTTCTTACCCTTTTATTTAAACAAGGCAAATCTTTCCTCATGTGGCATGCCATCATTTTTAGTGACTTCTTAGTTTTCTGTTGAAGGGATTGGCCCATAATTTACTTAACTACACCTAATAGTGGATATTGGAATTGAAGCCTGTTTTTTTTTTTTAAGATTTATTTATTTTGTGGGGGGGGGAGGGGCAGAGGGAGAGGGAGAGAGAATCCCAAGAGCGTGGAGCCCAGTGGGGGGTTCAATCCCACAACCCTGAGATCATGACCTGAGCTGAAACCAAGAGTCAGACGCTTAACCGACTGTGCCACCCAGGCACCCCTGATGTCTATTTTTTAAACAACTGTTTAGGGTTAGTTTGATTATTTTTATCCATGTAATTTGTTTTCTTGTTTGTTTGTTTTTCCCTTTGAAGTAGCTTCTGAGAGTGTTGACTCCCACAGGTCCAAGAATGTTTTTATTGTTCTTCATAATCCCATGATCTGGGCAGGACCCATCACAAGGGATCGTGGCATTTAGACTCAAGTCAGTCAGGCCAGAGCCAGGGCTCACAACAGTGTCAGAGGGGCTCAAGCCTGCATAGCCCACGGTTTAGGCAAGCTGAGTTTGATGAGGGTTTGACATCTGTGGAGATCAGGGGGGCCGTACCTCGCTGACCACCCCAAAGGCCATTCCTGGGACAGCACAACTAATCTTGGCTCCGTCCTCCTTTGCTGGTGGAAGTGCGTTTCCACCCCCTTGCCTCACCGGGACCAGCTCAGAAAATCCAGGCAGAGGGTCTAAAGTGACTCTTAACTTGCCAGGGCCACTGCTGCTAATTGTGAAGTTGTTCTCTGAAAGGGTCTCCATGGCAATCTCTTCCTGTCCAGCTCCAAGTGAGAAAGTTCTCTCTGCTTTCTTTTCCACAGCTCCAATGTTTTGCTAGACCAAACCTTCACCCCCAAGCTGGCTCATCCAATGGCTCACCTGTGTCCTGACAACAAAAGGTCAAGATACACCATGATGAAGACTCATCTTTTCCAGGCCTCAGCTGCGTATCTGCCGGAAGATTTCATCAGGGTGGGGCAGCTGACAAAACGAGTAGACATCTTCAGCTGTGGAATCGTAAGAGCTCCCTTCTCCGCCTGGCCTTGGGCCTGTCCTCATTTGTCCTTCCAACAGCTCCTTTGTAAGCAGAAGATATAATAGAGCTCCCTAGATATAGTCCATCGAAGTAAAGTAAGAGCTGGCAAACTATGGCCTGGGGCGTATTTTGTGCAGCCTGTAGCTAAGAATAGTACATTTATAAAAGATGCTAATAAAAGATGCCACCCTGGGTGGCTCAGTCGGTTAAGTGTCTGGTGTCAGCTCAGGTCATGATCTTGGGGTCCTGGGATTGAGCCCCATGTGGGGCTCCCTGCTCATTGGGGAGTCTGCGTCTCCCTCTCCCTCTGCCCCTGCCCCCTGCTTGTGCTCTCTCTCAAATAAATAAATGAAATCTTAAAAAAAAAAAAAGCATATGACAGAAATTTGGTTTGTGGCCCACAAAGCCTAAAATACTTACAGTCTAGCTCTGTTACAGAAAAAATTTGCCAGCCCTTGAAGTATTGTTACTCATGAGTGTCCAGCTTCTGTGAGGCTCTTTCCCAGCCAGCCAGCCATCTAACGGTCTATACTGTTGACTCACATTGTCCATCCATCTGTCCAGTCATCCATTCAACTGTCCCTCCAATATCCATCCATTCAACAGTCACCTATCCATTTAGTATCCACTTGTGCATCCTTCCTCCCTCCTCACACCACCATCCTGTCTGTCATCACTGTGTGCCAGGCACTGGGAATAAAAACGTTAACTCAAACACAGCCCTTCCCTCAGGAGTTCATGGTCTGAATATAGCAGTCTCCAAAGTAGATTTCTGTGGAACACCCTTGAGGTCTCTGTAGGTTTGATGTATTTAAAGGGTTTCGAGGCCAAAGAGGTATGACCAATGCTGGGTTAAGCAGAGTCATGCAGATTTCTTTACCATAAAATTAATCAGAGACTTTAATATGGTAATGAGCCTTTAATCTAATTTAGTTGTGAATTCACCATAGCTGGGCAAATGGTATGCAGCATTTCGCAAAATCATTTGACTGTGGAACCTTGTTTCCTCAGTCTCTCTCCATACCAGTGTCCCATGGAACCAAGTCTGGGAAATGCTGGCTGAGGAAAGTGACAGTCTCTGGTTGGCCTTTGTCAGGAGCAAACAGCTGCCTCTCAGACTGTGACTTCTCTCTCCTCTCTAGCCTCGAACTCTGTGCATCCTCCTTCTCTGTCCCATCTCTTGTCTATCCACCTCTCCCACTCGTGCCCTCCCTGAGCCACCTTCTGCTCTGATCCTGACCTCTAGATGCCAGATTCTGCTTCGTCCTATCTCCCGTGGGCTCTTCCGGTTTCCTTGCCCCCATCAACTCCACTGTGAGTGGCTCAGTGGAGCTCAGTGGGGCCATCCAAGGCTCTTGCTCCCCTAAAAACCAGCAGGACTGACCCCTGAGGCTGCCAGGCAATCCAGGGTAGAGTGTGAGAGTGTGGGTTTGAGTCCCAGCTTAGTTACTTTCAACTGTGTGACCCTGGGTACCTGACCTGTAACTCTGGGTCTGTTTTGTCCTCTGTGAAAGGGGTTAGTGACAAATATGGAGACTAATACAATAATGCAAATAGTTAGCAGGTACCCTGCACTTTATTATTGTGGTGGTAGTTGGTATTCCTACTTTCACACCCTCATTTCTGATCTTTGTTTACCCCTCCTTTTTTTTTTTTTTTTTAAGAGAGAGAGTGTGAGTGGGCAGAGGGAGAGGAGAGGGAGAATCCCAAGAAGATTCTGTGCTGAGTGCTGAGCCCTGAGCCCAATGTGGGTGGACTCCATTACACACCCCTGAAATCATGACCCGAGCTGAAATCAAGAGTCAGACGCTCAACCAGCTGAGCCATCCAGGCGCCTCAACCCTTGACTTTTTAATTCAGCTGTTGATGCAACAATTTTTAAAATTAGTTTATGCATTCTGTGCCCACTGGCTCCCTTCCCCTCTTTTTTTCTCAGCTCTGCCACTAACTGACAGTATGATTCTGAACTCTCATCCTTCCGGTTGGGAACACTGCATTTCTCAGTGTTCTTGTTGTTGTTTTTGTTTTGTGAGCATTAAATGTCCTCTCTAAAAGGTTCAGCACAGAGCCTGCCTGTGGAAGAGGCAGAAGGGAATGTCTGTGTATTCATTACCCCTTGTTCTTCCTCCCTTCCGGGCAGGAGCTGGTTGGGGAATCCCTTTTCAGCTTGCTCCCGTTCATGCGCAGCAAGGTGCTCTCTGCTGCCCCCTGCTGGCCACTGCCGGTCTAACTAACCCATCAGGTCCTCTGAGGACGGAGGATTTCTTGGCAGCAAAAGTGACTATTCCGACTTGCTTGGAGGGAGGTTGTGGGAGAGAGATTTGAAATTCAGGGTGGGGTACTCACTTCCTTATATTCACAACCAGCAGATCACCATTTACCAGGTAGGAATGCAGCCTGCTCAGATTTTAGCCCTTTAGTGATTAGGGAAGAGAGTCAGAATTTGAGCCCAGGAAGGCCTGACTGTAGAGAGCCCTTAACCACTATGGTCTGCTGAGAATTTCTGTTCAAAGCAGCTTTCCCCTTTATGAAGACACACATCATGGTTTGTCAGTGTTGTGGTGTCTCACACTGGTGTAGAGCTCTGCTCCTTCTGTGAGTGGGTGAATTAATGAACAGGTCATGTTAATAAAGGCCTAGGATGAAACATGCTCTAAAGTCATGTTTAAACATCTAAATGTCACTGAGACTTTCTGTGTAGAATAGACTTATGTACATGGATTCCTCCTTTCCTGCAACTGACATAGCAATGTTTGCTTACCGTTTCTGATGGGTTTTTAAATGAAATGATCTTTAAAATATAGTGTGTGTGTGTAGATACATGTATATATGCAAAAACGTGTGTGTATAATACACATTTATATATAAGTATATAGTATATGTATGTAAATATACATATTTACACATGCATTATTTATATATACATACGTATTTTAATATAAATATACAGTATACATATATAAACATATACATTATGTATTTATATGGCTACACATATACATATAAAACTGATGGTAATATGCACACGTTTGGTTTCCATCCTCCCTGACTTGCTGTTCATTCAAAACTTCTATTAGCAAAAAAAAAAAAAAACAAAAAACTTCTATTAGCAGCTGGGTGATATGTTTAGTTGGAGGAGGTATTTAGTAATATTCCAATTGTGTTTATACTGGCAAATGGCAGAGTAGGGCCTGGAGCTCCCCGTCTTTGTTACTAAGAAGAGTCATTGCTCTTGGCCTCTATCTCTAGCCTGAACTTTTGCTTGAGTGTCTGAACCATGCTAACTGCATATTCTCTCCAGGTGCTAGCTGAGGTCCTCACCGGCATCCCTGCAATGGATAACAACCGAAGCCCCGTTTACCTGGTAAGGGAACCAGTCACTTCTGGCTCACAGCTACTGGGGGTTTGGGGGGGGTTCTCAGGAGGGCAAGAACCTCCACAGTAACCATTTTACAGATGGTTATGAGGTCTCAGTCTGCAGCTTGATTTGCAAAGTAACCTTAACCTCTCCCCTCCCTTACCAACCAGCCCATGGTCACTTTTTCATGATAAGAGAACTTAGAATGTTTAGGGGAAACCCGTTTCTTCACTCTATGCATCTGGCAGTGATGTAGGATTTGTCTTGAATTCGGTAAAAGTCAGTCCTCTTAAGCAGGTTCCTGTAATAAAAGCAATAGTTTTCATTGCCTGAGCCGAAGGCAGAGGCCTTAACCCACTGAGCCACCCAGGCGCCCCTTCTGCTTGAGGTGAATTTCCTAACAGTTCTCTGGGTCTCCCTGGATGAATGTTGCAGGAGAAGAAGTCTTTTGAGATACTTACGTGAAATTTTCCAGAAGTTGTTTTTGTTAATGTTTTCTAAAAATGTGGAGGAAGGGACACCTGGCTGGCTCAGTCAGTGGAGCATGTGACTCTTGATCCTGGGTCGTGAGTTCAAGCCCCAGGTTGGGCGTAGAGTTTACTTTAAAAAAATGTGGAGAATATAATCTTTTTAAAAATCTTAATTAAAAAAATTAAGATTGAGCATGCTTTTAAGATTCAAATCAGAGGTGAAACCTACTAGCACCTAATGTGGCCCATGGTAGGAGGAAGTAGGCCTCTCTTCCACCCTCGGGGGAGCGTTTGTGGCCACAGTGTTTAACAAAGGTCATTGGGGGGTTTCCATCAAAATTCTACATGGGTGCACCTTCTGATGCAGTAATTTCACTTGTACAATGGGACACATACATACAAGAGAGAAAAGACAGACGGACACGGCCTTCTCATTATAGTGTTATTTATGTTAGTAAATAGCTGCAAACAAGTAAAATATCTGTCAGTTGGGAGGTGGTGAAAGAAATTACAGTATAATTACATACCATGATAATTCCATGAATTATTTGTAGGTAAGTTTATGATGTTTATAAGTAATAAGAATGAAGTGTATAATGTGATTAATTTTGACACATGTATATATCTGCGAAATTGTTACCAAGTCACATTCATGACCTGCCTCCTACCCCGGAAGTTATCTCTTCTCCTTGGTAATCCTCCCCTCCCACCCCTCCGATGCCTCCCTGCCACCCCCGGCCACTGATCTGCTTTCTGTCACTGCACAAAGTTCCACTCTCTGGACTTTCATAATAAATGAAATTAGAGAGAGCTGGCTCTTTTGGTGTCTGTATTTTTCCACTCAGCATGGTTATTCTGAGATATGTCCCATGCTCTTTGCATGAGTCCATAGTTCATTTCTTTTTGCTGAGTAATTTTCCAAGGCAGGGCTGTGCCACCGTGTGTCCATGCACCTGTTGATGGACATTTGGTGTGTCTCCGGTATACCCCTATATCTGCTAGGTACTTTTCTGTGTGGGTCTCACTATGGACATGTGCATTCATTTCTGTTGAGGTGTAAGTCACACTTGTGAGGTGTACAGAATGGTACACAGTTTGGAAAGTGTGGACAGTTATGTAACCAAGACCACTATAATCAAGATATGGAGTATTTTTAATCATTCCAGAAAATTCCCTTGGGCAAATTTATCCCTTCTCCCTGCTTCCTGATCTAATTTCTTAAAAAAAAAATTATTTATTTATTTGACAGAGAGTGAGTGCACACAAGCAGGGGGAGCAGCAGGCAGAGGGAGAAGGAGAAGGTTCCCCGCTGAGCAGAAAAGCCTGATGTGGGGGTCCATCCTAGGACCCTGGGATCATGACTGGAGCTGAAGGCAGATGCTTAATTGACTCAGCCACCCAGGCTCTCCTCCTGATCTAATTTCTGTCCATATAGTTCTTTTTTGGAGTACCAGGTAGATGGAATCTTAGAGTATATACCTGTTTTTTCAGGCTTCTTTCACTTTGTGTTGTGTTTTGAGATTCATCCTTGTTACTGTGCATTCCAGTCATTATTCCTTTTATTGTTGAGGAGTATTTCACTGTATGGATGTATGACCATTTGTTTATCCATCAGTTGTTGGACATTTGGGATGCTTCCAGGTTTTGGTCTTTCTGAATAAAGCTAACATAAATGTTCTTATTTTAAAAAATGAGAAAAACATGTATGTTCTGACAGGGAACTATTTCTAAGTGAAAAAAACAAGTTCAGAACAGTATATAGTTTAATCCCATCTTTGGTAATAAATAGATGGACAAATGAAAAAAGTTGTGTCCTATATTTTCTTGTTTTTAAATTGGGGATAATGATAGTACCTAAGAGGATTTAGTGAATGTTAAGGAGTACTAACCTAAAACAGGACCAGGGGTGCCTGGATGGCTCAATGGGTTAAAGCCCCTGCCTTCGGTTCAGGTCATGATCTCAGGGTCCTGGGATAGAGTCCCGCATCGAGCTCTCTGCTCAGCGGGGAGCCTGCTTCCTCCTCTCTCTGCCTCTCTGCCTACTTGTGATCTCTGTCTGTCAAAAAAAAAAAAAAAAAAAATCTAAAAAAATCCCAAACAAAACAGGACCAAAACCAGACTAGAACATAGTAAGAACTATATGTGTTAGCTATTACTATTATTACTGTTATTTGTTTGGTTTTTGGGGATATAAATTTCTGTTGTTTATTAACATATAATGTATTATTTGCCTTAGGGCTACATGTCTGTGAATCATCAATCAACAATTCACAGCTCTCACCATAGCACATACCCTCCCCAATGTCCATAACCCAGTCACCCTATCCCTACCTCCCCACCTCCCAGCAACCCTCAGTTTGTTTTGTGAGATAAAAATGTGGAACACTTCACAAATTTGCGTGTCATCCTTGTGCAGGGCCCATGCTAATCTTCTCTGTAGCCTTCCAGTTTTAGTATATGTGCTGCCAAAGTGAGCACTGTTATTTTTTTTTTAAAGGTTTTATTTATTTATTTGTCAGAGAGAGACAAAGCAGGGGGAGCGGCAGGCAGAGGAAGAAGCAGGCTCCCTGCTGAGCAAGGAGCCTGATGAACTTGATTCCAAGACCTTGGGATCATGACCTGAGCCAAAGGCAGACGCTTAACCGACTGAGCCACATATATACATATATATATATGTAACCAAAGTGATTATAGCTATAGACTTCTTAGCAGAAGGTCTTGGGTAACATAATCCGAACCATTAGTGGGTATTACCTTTGGTGAGTGAAAATAAGGAGATAATCTGTGTCCTTGGTTCAGAAAAACCACCCACACAGGGTAGCGGTACCATGCTCTCTCCTCCCCTTCCCTGGCCTCAGGCATAGCCAGTTTTTGAAAACCGTTTTTGTTATGGACAATTTCAAATATGCACAAAAGTAAAGAGAAGATTATAAGGAATCTCCATACATGCATCCCAACAGTTATCAACATTATTCTTATTTCTTCTGGAACCAAAAAACCTGTGTGTGTGTGTGTGTGTGTGTGTGTGTGTGTGTGTTTTAAAGCATGTGCCAGACATTATGTTTTTCTACCCATTAAATAATTTTCTTAATTCCTTAATATCACTTAAGGCCCATTCCATGTTTAAATTTCCCAAGTTGTCTCAAAAATTGCTTTTTAAATTTGGTTTGTTTGAAACTAACACAAAGTCTACATGTTACCATTAATTATATTTCTAATAAATATGTTTAAAAAATGAAAAAGGGGTGCCTGGGTGGCAGAGTCAGTTAAGCATATGACTCTTGGTTTCAGCTCAGGTCGGGATCTTGCCCCATGTTGGGATCCATATTCAGTGCAGACTCTGTTTGGGACTTTAAACACCAGGATACCCCATAGAAAAACATTTTTTTTTGAAGATTTTATTTATTTATTTGTCAGAGACAGAGGGAGAGAGAGCAAGTGAGCACAGGCAGACAGAGAGGCAGGCAGAGGCAGAGGGAGAAGCAGGCTCCCTGCAGAGCAAGGAGCCCGATGTGTGACTCGATCCCAGAACCCTGGGATCATGACCTGAGCCGAAGGCAGCGGCTTAACCCACTGAGCCACCTAGGCGTCCCTAGAAAAACATATTTAAACGGCAGAGCTCGCATGAGAGAATTGTGCAAAATTGCATTCATAAAGGCAGCCCTTTCCAGCTGGAGGTTTTTAGTTTCCAGGTAGTGAAGTCCTCACGGTGTCAGCCAATTAGGTATTGCTGAATCCTCAGATGACCCATTTTCTGGCTGGGGAAACTGAGGCATAGTGGGGACTGTCTCCCTTTGTTTTTGAAACAAAGTAAATGTATTTTTATGATTTGTAAATGTATTTTTTGTAAATGTATTTTTGTAAATGTATTTGTAAATGCATTTTTATGAAAATCTGCACAAAATAATAAAAATAAATTTAGTTTTACATTTAACAAGTGACTTCTGTTAAAAATAATAAAATTACATAAAAAAGAAGAGAAGAAACTTAGCTAAAAAATAAGTTAGTATGTACAACTTGTGAAAACATTTGTGAGGTACTTACTATGTGCCAGACACTGTTCTTGGGGTTGAGGATACAAAGGTGAGCAGGAGTTCCATCCTGGAACTTTCATTCTAGTGGAGGAGAGCACACCATATTCAAGTAAATGAAAATGTATGTAATTCCAGGCCAGTGATATGTGCTATTAGGAAATGTGAAATAAAAGGTGCCTGGATGGCTCAGTCATTTGGGTGTCTGCCTTTAGCTCCGGTCATGGGATCATGTCCCACGTCAGGCTTCTGCATTGTGCGATCTCTCTCTCAAAAATAAAGAAATAAAATCCTAAAAAAAATTAAAAAGAAATGTGAAATAAGGTTAGGGGATAGAGTGGAGGAGCAGGGAAAGGGATATTTTAGGTCAGGGAAGGCTTGGAGAAGGTGGCATCTGAGCAGAGATGTACTAGGACGGCGGGTACTAGGACGTGGTAAGACTTAGAGGAGGAGCATTCTAGGCAGAGGGAGCAGCAATGCAAAGGTCCTGGGGCAGGATGAGTTTAGGTGCTTCCAAAAATAGCTAGAAGCCAGAGTGACTGAGTACAGTGAGTCACAGGGGGAGGAGACAAGATAGGAAAGGACAGCAGGTGCCAGACTCACAAAATCTGGGGTTTCTGATGGCCATATTTACAGAAGGGAAAGTGGGAACGCTTGACATTAAAAATGACACAAACAAAAACTCTTCATTTTAATATTTCTAATTATAAATGCAAGACAGGCTTGTTAGAACATTTAGTAAGTACAGGACCTTGGGCACCTTGGTGACTTGGTTGGGGGTCTGCTTTCAGCTCAGGTCACAATCCTGGAGTCCTGGGATCGAGCCCCATGTCAGGTTCCAAGCTCAGTGGGGGGGTCTGATTCTCCCTCTCCCTCTGCCTCTCTCCCCTTGCTTGTGCTCTCTCAGTGCGCTAGCTTATGCTCTCTCACTCTCAAAAAAAAAAAAAAAAAACCAAGACAAAAAACAAAGCTTATATATAACACATAGAATATACATGGAAAATTTATATATAGATGTTTTATTATTTATACAATAAATATATCACAAATATAAATACATAAATATAAGTGTTTCATGTTAATGTAAATATAGATTAATGCACTATATATTATACCAATCAATATTATACATAATTACATATTTTCTTATATTTAACCAATGTATTTAATATTGTAACATTTATATATTTGCAAATATGTAAATATATACTTATGAAATATTATGATCAATTTATACTATATAAATGTGCTATGTATTTTTGCAAAAATATATAGCATATCTTCTGTTATATGCATAGTTCAGATTCCTGCTTTCTATATAGTATAAAATGTTATAAAACTTATATGTCTTATATTATATTATAAAATGTTATAAAACTTATATGTCTACAAAATTTATAAAATATATAGGTGTATATAATGTTTATATAGTAGACCTCCTATTAAATAAACAGGGGTTAGGAGTGCCCGGCTGGCTCATTTGGAAGAACATGCAGCTCTTGATTTCAGTGTCGTGAGTTCCAGACTCACCTTGTATAGAAATTACTTAAATAAATAAAACTTTAAAAAAAATGATGCTTCTCAAACTTTGATAAATAAATAAATATGTATGGGTCAGAAACTGCATCCTAAAATGTGTATTTCATATCATAAAAGAGCTCACCTGTAATTGCTACTAAGATTAAGTTATTAATATAGGTAAAGTGCCCAACATGTAGTAGTATAGAAATGGTGGCTATTAATTATTATTATTAATTTTTATCATTAAGAGACTATTGAATCTTTATTCTGTATTGAGTATCATACTTTATGCTTCAGATGTATAGTATCTTTTTAAAAAAAAATTTATTTCAGAGAGAGAGCCCGTGAGCACCAGCTGTGGGGTTGTGGGGGGAGGAGGGGCAGAGGGAGAGAGAGAAGCAGACTCCCTGCTGAACAGGGAGCCCTACCTGGGGCTGGATCCCAAGACCCTGAGATCATGACCTGAGCCCAAAGGCAGATACTTAACTGACGGAGCCACCTGGGTACCCCTAGATGCATTATATCTTTTAATCTTTGTGTTAGTCTTATTATCCCCATTTTCCTAATGAAGCAACTGAGGCCTAGGATAAGCCCCTGCCTTTGTGGAGTGTACTATGGAATGCCCGATATGTGTAGGGAATTTAGCAATTCTCCAGTTCTGGCTTTTTCACTTGTTTCTTGGATCTTTGCATTTATTTTTTAAAATCCTGTTTTCTTTGAAGTTTTTGCAGGTCTGGTGCGGTTGCCGGGGCGGCTGGGGCCCATGTGGTGGAATCCCATATCCCTGTAGCTCACATGGGGGTGTTTATCTTTTCTTCCCACAGAAGGATTTACTCCTCAGTGAAATCCCAAGCAGCACCACTTCACTGTGCTGCAGAAAGACGGACGTGGAAAAGGTGATGGCTATGGAGATCTGCCGGAAGTACCTGGAGAAGAGAGCTGGGAGGCTGCCAGAGGACTGCGCTGAGGCCTTGGCCATGGCCACGTGCCTCTGCCTGAGGAGGCGGAATGCCAGCTTGGCTGAGGTGAGCCTCACTCTCAGCCTTTTCCCCCGTGGCCATGGGCCCCTGACCTGGGTGGCCTCACAGTTCTGCTTTACCAGGAACTGGGGCATGGCTTGGGATTGAGGCCTTTACTTAGATGTCATTTCATAAGCCAGTGCTGTATGTGGTTGCAAAGATCGTATTGGAGCTCACAGAAGCAAAGGAGAGAATCGAATGGATAAGGGTAGCTCAGGAGCCTGAGGGTGTTGTGCTGGTGCCGGGGTGGGGGGGGAGGGGGGCCAGGATCCCAGGCTCAGATGTTAACAGAACACTGCTTTCTCTGAATCTCCTTGATTCCTCCTCTCTGGTCTACAGACTCCCTTTTCCTTGCCTCTATCCTCTTGGCCAGGGGATATGACTGTCTGTCTTGTTTATATGTTATAGTTCTATACCACTGAGAGATCAAGTCTCCAGGTCCCAATTCCAGTCTCTCAGTGAGAGAGACTGTTTGGCTTCCCTACAGTCAGAAGTGTACCTGTTGGCCAATTCGGTAAGGTGAGGGGAGTGGGGTCCGGTTTATAAACCTGGTGGTCAGGGGGCCCACCCCAGAAAGGTGAAAAAGGCTGATCCCAGAAGAAAGGAGCATCTTTAGCCGCTGGGCTTAGGCAGATACCCCAGAAATCAACCACATTAGGAGCAAAATATTTTCCTATGGATGTGATATATAGCGTAGTTTCCATGGTAACAGGTGTAAATTTGGGGACCACTGCTAGATATTTCTAAGGACCAAATAGCTGCCTGAGAGGACTCTTCGAGACCATCTAGCTGAGTGATTTTCAAGTGGTGCCTGGCAGAGAGGGGCTCCTTGAAGTTACCTTGGGAATTGCTTTCAGCAGCAAGAGGGCATAGAGAGCTGCAGGCCCCACCCATGACGACCACCAGACACCCCCGTTCACTTCACAGAATCATATTGAATTCTAAGTAATTTATCTGAGGGAAGGTTTTAGCAGCTGAAAAAAAAAAAAAAAAAGTCTTCAAACACCACTGCTGTAGCCCAAGCCTGCCATTTTATAGGAAGTAAAGGTCTAGAGAGGAGAAGAGGAGGCCAGAGTGAACTTCTGTCAGAACTCTCTGGACTCCTGATTCATTCCCTTGTTCACCGTCTTTCACCATGATGTGGCAGGAGCTAGAGACCCACGACTCAAGATCCTAGTCAATGTTCTTCACCTGGGCTGTTCCCCAAGTGCCTGAGTGGTAACAGTGTTCAGTCAGTCAGCACTTGTGTGTGGGGCCCTGGGGGATAAATCGGTGAAGGCAGGCCCAGTTCTACTTTCCTGGAGCTCTCAGACAATGCACAGGAATCATCTGGGTGGGGAGCATTGGGATAGTGTGTGATGGCGCCCCACCCAGGGGGACTTTCCCCAAGGAAGTGACGTGTGAGCAGACAAAGGGCAATCCAAGCAGATGGAACAGCTCATGCAAATGGCTTAAGGAGAGAGAACGCCTGGTTTGGTCAAGGGTCTGAAGGGTCAGAGTGGCTAGAACAAGAGTACTTGGGGAAGAGTGGTTTATGGTGGAGCTGGTGAGGAAGGAGGAGCCCAGTAGTTGAGGGCTTTGCAGGCTCAGGTAGGATTTTGACGAAAACACTAGGGGTTTGAACCAGGGGCAGGACATAATCAGATTGGTGTTCTAAAAAGATCTCTCTCCCTGAACCACTTATTTCTTTTTTCAGGCTTTCATCTCTTCATTTATTTTATTCTTCTCTTCATTGTATCACTTGAAGAAGCTGCTATAATTGAGGAGACCAGAATCCAGTGTTTTAAATGAGATAGTTTATTCTTTTTATTTTTATTTATTTATTTTTTTAAAAGATTTTATTTATTTATTTGACAGAGAGAAATCACAAGTAGATGGAGAGGCAGGCAGAGAGAGAGAGAGGGAAGCAGGCTCCCTGCTGAGCAGAGAGCCCGATGCGGGACTCGATCCCAGGACCCTGAGATCATGACCTGAGCCGAAGGCAGCGGCTTAACCCACTGAGCCACCCAGGCGCCCCTAGATAGTTTATTCTTTTTAGCTTAAACACTTGACTGTAAGCAGTTTAGAGTTGATGTGACAGTGCCACTTTATTGGGAACGCCAGGCTCCCTTTGTATTGTTGCTCTGCTATCCTTACTATGTGGATTCCAATTCAGAGTCCAGGATGGCTGCTCTAGCTCAGGCCATCACATCTGCATTCCAGCCACTGAAAGGGGGTTAAGAGGAGAACACACTCCCTACCTTTTTTTTTTTTTTTTAAGATTTTGTTTATTTATTTGTCAGAGAGAGAGCACAAGCAGGGGAAGTGGTAGGCAGAGGAAGAAGCAGTCTCCCCGCTGAGCAAGGACCCTGGGATCATGACCTGAGCTGAAGACAGACAGTTAACTAACTGAGCCTCCTAGGTGTCCCCACTCTCTGCCTTTTAAATGTGTGACCTGGAAATGCACACATCACTTTTTCTCACACTCCGCAGGCCATAATCTAGTGACATGGCCACACATAGCTACAAGAGAATATAGCTTGACAAATACTTATTGGGCATATACTGTGAAGATTTGTCTCAAGAGGTGATATTTGAAGTGGACCTTGAAGGATGAGGAGGTATTTGCTGTGTGAAGTAAAGGGGATAGGGCATTTGAGGTATACAAAGAGGAATGAGAAATGGTCCTTGCCTTCAGTATTTCACAAACAGACTAGGAAGGTGAGAGGTCATCTGGGTCATGGACATGAAGACAAGTAAGCCTTGGTCAGTGATCAGCTCTGCTACCTACTGGCTAAGTAGCCTTGGGCAAGGAGCTTAACTTCTCTGATCTTTTAATTTTTTACCTATAAAAACTTATTGTGTATCATATTTCAAATGTACTTTGTAAATTGCAAAGGCGTTGAGCAAGTGAGGTGTATCATTGTTATTAAGGATATGCTTATATGCCGTTTACATACTTTGTATGTAAAGAAGAAATATTCCTTCCTTGCCTCTTGATTTCCTAACCTCCCTAATTAGAAACTCCTTCAAAGGCAAGTAATATCTATATTACTTAGGGCATTTCCAGTTCAAAGTGATAGAACTCGGTCAAACTCTTAGTTTCACATACATACTCACAGAGCAAGGGAGACTGGGAGGGAGTATATAAATGAGTGAAAGAATAAATGAATGAATGAATTTATTGGGTCATGTAACCAAACAGTGGACAGGACAGGCATTGGTAGGCCAGCTAGACCCAGGGTCTCCACCAGCAAAGGTGCATTTATCTGTGTCTCTATGCCTGTGCCCCACTTTTCCATTTCTTGCTTCTGCTTTTTTCTTTGCACGGGTCTTCATTTTTCCCTCCTGTGAATGGGTTTTTTCTTTGTGGGTGGAGTCTGGGTCAACCACTAGAAAGGAATTGGGAATCCTTCCCCAGTAAGCTTTAGGTAGAAAAATCCCAAAGAAGGGTTCTAGTTGGCCAGCTTGGGTCACTTGCCCAAACCTGGATCATTACTGGGTCAGAGGAAAAGGATACAGTGATTGGTCCATCTTGGTCATGTGCTCTTATCTATGGCTTGTGTGGATGGGGGCAAATTCAGCTCTGTTCAAAGGGCTTTCACTGTTCTTCTAGACAAAGCAAAAAGAATCAACATTTGATTCTTCATTGTCTCTCCTGAGACCTGTGATACCTGTAAGATTTTTGATTTCAGGAAGAGTTTTGTTTTACTTTTTTTTTTTTAATTAACATATAATGTATTATTTGCCCCAGGGGTACAGGTCTGTGAATCATCAGGCTTACACATTTCACAGCACTCACCATAGCACATATACTTCCCGGGGTCCATAACCCAGCCACCCTATTTCCCCCCCCTCCCCAGCAATATCAGTTTGTTTCCTGAGATTAAGAGTCTCTTATGGTTTTTCTCCCTCCTGATCCCATCTTGTTTCATTTTTTTCCCCTCTTTTTTTTTTTTCCTGAAGTAGGCCTCCATGCCCAGCATGGAGCCCAACATGAGGCTTGAACTCACATCCCTGAGATCAAGACCTGAGTTGAGATCAGATGTCCAATGCTTAACTGACTGAGCCATCCAGGTGCCCCAGTTTCAGAAAGAATTCTTTTCTCTCCTCTACCCAAGGTGTGTGGCTATGTGGCCACTGTGGACGAGCGGCTCAGAGGTCAAGAGACGCTGCTCCCTTGGAGTGGGATTTCTGAGGTCACAGGCTCTTCCTCCAACACTCCAGAAGAAACAGATGACGTGGACAATTCCAGCCTTGATGCCTCCTACTCCATGAGGGTAGCACCCGGGGCTGGGGCTGCCACCTCACTCCCTTCAACAGAGGATGGAGAAGGCAGGCTGCAGGTCTGTGGCGGAGCACAGGCAGACTCCTCAGCGGCCTCTGCCAGTCCGGAGCCTCCCCAGGATGGTAAGTGTGTGGAGATCTGAGTGCATGTGAAAGCGCATTCGTGTGTCTCTAACTCGGCCCATTCCTTCTGTCGCTCTCATTCATGCCTTCCTCGATTATTCAGCCATTCACCTACAAGCAGACTGTTCAAAAAGCAACCTTGGATAGGGGTCATCCTTGATACCTCCCTCTGTCTCTGGCCCCTTATGTCCGGTCCCTCACCTAGTCTATTCATTGGCCTAAATATTTCTCAGTTCCATCTGATTCTTTGCACTGCCTCCCATGCCCCCCTTGGCTAAGCTACTGTCCTCTTGCCGGATGACCACACACCCTTCCTGTGTCCTCTCTTCCTTGTTTTAATATTTTATTTTATTTTGTTATTTTATTTTAATTTTTTATTTTCAGAGTGGTTTTTAAAAACAACTCATGCCACTTCTTGTTTAAAGCCCTTATGTGGGTCCCCATCGTACTTAGGGACCAAGTCCAAACTCTTAATTTCTCTGTCTCTCCTTTCCAAATATCCCAATCTTCCTTCTGAAATAAAAATTTGGGAGGCCTTTTCAATGCAGTGTCCCCCTCCCCTAGTAAACATGGCTTAATGAATGTCCCAGGCTCTACCACTCCTATTGTTCCTCCTCCCACTGGGAGGAGAAAGGAAGGAAAACAGAGAGGGGGTGGGGTATAAATGTTCATCCCAACCTCTCCCATCCATGGAAGGAACATGGAAACCCTGTCCTTTCAGAAAAGTGGGGCAGGTGGTAGGACTTCACTGCAAAGGCAGAAACAATGAAAATGCTCATTATACTCAGGGCCTGATTCAGAAATCTGACGTAAGTGAGAAACTGAACAAGTCTGGCTTTCTAAGAATTATAATAATAGTAACTATTTCCAAATGCCTTTTGTTGAAGTTCCTTCTTTAAATTTCTTGTTGAGGGGGGCGTGGGTAGCTCAGTTGGTTAAACCTCTGCCGTTTGCTCAGGTCATGATCTCAGGGTCCTGGGATGGAGCCCCATGTCAGGCTCTCTGGTCAGTGGGGATCCTGCTTCCCCCTCTCTCTCTGCCTGCCTCTCTACCTACTTATGATCTCTCTCTCTTTTGCTTTGTCAAATAAATAAAATCTTTAAAAAAATAAACTTTTTGTTGAACATCAACTATAGAGACTTCATGGAAAATCGAGATCAATGAGGCCAAAAAGAAACTGATGGAGAATATCGTGTTCTACAAAGAAGGGAAACTGGACAGCATTGAGCTTTTTGGCCCCTGATGCCTAGAGCACGGCTTGTCCTCAATTGGAAAGATGAACACCAAATCAAGGAAAAGATCTGAGGCAGAATCATAATCTCCCAGGAAACACCAAACATCAGCTTTCCTGGACCAGGGAGAGAAGCTTCCATCTTGCCAGAGTTAGGAAAGAAGGGACCTCAGCTTTTCAATACACAAAAATCCATGAAGTCATCGTTCTTTCTGGGATTTGTCAGTCAGAGCTGGGGAGCAGGGGACCGAAGCGGAAACCCTGGTCCATGGGCCCAGGATGTGGGTGATTATGTGGTTTTGGGGTGTGTGTGGCAATACTGTTACCCAGCTTATGGCCCTCGAAAACTGAGGGAGGACTGTCAGTTGTACTTTCCCAACTTACATCTCTGTGTCATATTTGCCGACAACCACCTTCAAACTTCCATGGCCTGAAAGATTCTCAGCTGCAGTTTACAAATACCAGACGCCTGGCAAAGGGCTCTCTGTAGGTTTTCCACATTCTCCCTCAGAAATCTTGTAACCACAGATATTTATTTAGTGCCCACTCAGCACCTTTATCCCCCCATCCCACTAATGCTAATGTTTTTAGTGGATCTTTTGTTTTGAGTGTATGTATTATTTATGGGTGAATGAAGAATCAAGAGAGCTAGTTTCATGTCCAGTTCTGTTGTTATTTAAATCAATTATTTAATTTCTGGAACCTTGGTTTCCTTGTAAGTAACACCGGTACATTTTCCTTCCCTGGCTTGTTGGGAGGAACAGGTGAGACACGGTTACAGAAGTACTTTGAGAATGCACTTGTCCTTTTTTATAAGATAAATGAAAAGACATTAAACCTATATTTCTGCCACGTACCTAAGGTTTATGCAGTGGGTATTCGTTTGAAAAGTCATGTTGCAAATCTTTTTGTGAAACAGATGTTATTTTAAATTCAGTGTGTCCTATTTTAAATAATCCTACTGTAGTGACTTTTTATATAAATAAAAAATATATAAAATATAAATAAAAATACATCTGTAAAGTCAACAGATCTCTTGCAATTAGTTTTGTGTCCAGATGAATTTGTTTGGAGAAGGGGCTCTGGGCCCATGATAAGGGGATATCAGGGAGTGCCTAAGAGTTGGGTGCTGGCTTAAATGTTGGTGTTAGTAGCTGTGTGATCTTGGGTCAAGTTAGGGAGTTACTCTGAGCCTCTGGTTCTTCATCTATACAATGGGGATTAAAAAAAAAAAAGTACCTGTCTCATGGATTTGCCAGGGCACGGGGAAGATCTTGCTTCATGAAAACATTCCATAGTCCCTGAACCAGGTCAGCTTTGTACTGATATGTAATAAAGTTGGGTGGACTCCAGTCCCGGTGGGCAGTGATCTATACCGACACCCCTATATTAAGCTCTGGTAGCTGTGAGGATTCAACTAGAGTGTGTTATATGCCCCAACAGGACCTGGCATGTGGTAAGAGCCTTACAGTTATAAGTAGGGTGGTTTCAGGGTTGTTTGAGCAATAGAGGGTACTGGTCATCTAGACATACCTGCATTTCTAGACCACAGCTTTATACATTTGCAGAAAGGTCAATGAACTACTTATGACAACCTAAAGACCTTTTCCCCTCAGCAAGCTGTGAATACATACATATACATACATTTCTGTATATCAATTCCAGGGGCCCATGGGCACTGTGATGCCTTTCTATAAATCCTTACAGGGAAGACCTGACTTTTCTTTTCTTTTTTTTTTAAGATTGTATTTATTTATTTGTCAGAGAGAGAGAGACAGAGAAAGACAGAGAGAGAGTGAAAGAGCTCACAAGCGGGCAGAGTGGCAGGCAGAGGTGGAGAGAAGCAAACTCCTTGCTGAGCAAGGA
Source organism: Neogale vison (assembly GCF_020171115.1). Lineage (NCBI taxonomy): Eukaryota > Metazoa > Chordata > Mammalia > Carnivora > Mustelidae > Neogale > Neogale vison. The sequence goes on along the minus strand of NC_058096.1, from coordinate 172,524,641 downwards.
GCCCAATGCAGGACTTGATCCCAGGAGCCTGGGATCATGACCCGAGCTGAAGACAGTGGCTTAACCCACTGAGCCACCCAGGCGTTCCCCCCCCCACCCCCGCCTTTTTGTTTTTTAAAAAATGCATATGACCAAAAAAAATCCAGTAGTACAAACAAGTATGTGGTGGAAAGAAAGCCTTTTTCCCCACTGGGATTTTAGCGTCTCCCTTCTTCTGCCCACAGGCAACAACCGCTCCTAGTTTGGGGTATTCTTCCAAAGGTGATGAAAATTTATCTTTTTGCTTAACTAATCAATCATTAGATTTTCGTTGGAAAATCAAAACTGTGAGTTAGATTGAGCTGAAGACAGTTGGAATTTCTGGCTTCAGTGTGGGTATGTTTGTTCACATCTTGTTTTGGCCATTCTTCCTCATTAATACTTTTGAATTACTTTATAGTCTTTTTGCCTGGTATTCCTTTCTAAGGATATTTCATAATTTGTCATTCATAATATTTCATTATCCCAATGCTGGATTTTGAGGTGGTTTTTCATTCTTGTAACTTCAAAATGTGCTGCCTTTCAAAGAGGTTGTATCAATTTACATCGAATCAGGTATGAGAATGCATTTCCCCACATCCTCAGCTACAAAAAATATTACATGCTTTTTGATCACTGACAAATAGGTGCAAATTTATAATTTTACTTGTATTTTTAAGTGACAGAGGTGGAGACTTTTTTTTCACATACTAAAGAGACTTTCATAATTTTTGTCTGTTCCTTGGTTCATTCCTGTTTCCAATTTATTTTTTCAAGTTTTTTATTTTAATTCCAGTAAGCATGTTTACGTTTTAATACTTAAGTATCTCATTAAGAAGCTTCCATCAGGTGCCTGGGTGGCTCAGCATGTTGAGTGTGTGCCTTTGGCTTAGGTCACGATCCCAGATGCTGGGATCAAGTCTGGCATCAGGCTTCCTCCTCAGCGGGGACTCTCCTTCGCTCTTTCCCTTTGTTGCCCCCTTCCCCACCCCCCACCCCACGCGCGCGCGCGCCCTCTCTCTGTTAAATTAATAAGTATTAATAAAATATTTAAAAAAGTTTTTACATAGTAAGGATATCAGCCCTTTGTCATGTGTTGCGAATATTTTATTAAGTTTGTACCTTGTCTTTTAACTTTGATATTTTTGCCCGGCAAAAATTTTACATTTTACATTTTTGTGTAGCCTTTTTTTGCCTGTGGCTCGTAACTTCCGACTCGGCCACTTTCTGGGTGTGTCACTTGGTCTCTCTGAGCCACAGTTTCCTGCTCTGCAAATGGGGTCACGATGTTGGTGCGGGTTCGAGGAGGGGATCGGGACCTGAACCGTCCGGCTAAGCGGCGAAGCGCTGAGCAGCGGGGAACCGCACTGAGAGACAGGGGTCCGCGAACGCCCCAAACCCCACGGAAGGCTGGCGGGGGTTAGCGCGGCCCTGCCTAGCTTCGCGCTCTTCGGACCCACGTGAGTGACTCCGCCCCGCCTTGCTTCCGACCAATGCCTCCAAGCCTCCTGGCCAACAGGCGAGCTCCGTCTTGCTCGGGGTCCCGCCTCCTGCCGATTCGAGCAATGGGCGCCCTCCGTTCTGCGCAAGGCCCGCCCCCGCCGCACGCCTGGCTGCGGGCCGCAAGGCTCGTTCCGGGAGGCGGGCGCAGCCGAGGCCGGTGTGGCCGGAGCTCGGGCGGCGGCCGAGCTGGGGCTGCAGGAGTGGGGCTGGAGGCCAGGACGCTGCCGAGGCGGGACGGGCGGGACGTTCGGGACGTTCGGGCCGTGGGGGCGGCGGGGTCGACGTCTGGGCTGCGGCGGCGGGGACGGAAGGGGCGGCCGGGCGAGCCCGAGGGTGTCCTGTGGCGGCCGAGCGCGGCACCGCCGGCTCCTGAGGGGCGCCTCGGCCCCTCGGGCCCCGGGCTGGTCCGCGGGGCCTCGGGAGCAGGGCGGGCTGCGCGCCGGGTCCGGTCCTGCCCTGCGGCCCGCCCTCGGCATTCCGGGCCTCTGGGCCAAGCGCCCGCCCAAGGCTGCGGGTCCAGTCGCCCTGTGTGGACTTTAAGGCGCCTTGTAATCTTTTGAAGCGCTTTGACATCCCCAAAGGGCTCCGTACTGCAAACTAAATCGAAGCGCTTTGTAATCCCGGAAGCGCTTTGACATCTCCCTAGTAGCGCTGTGCAAACTGTAGCGCTTGGTGATCGCGGAAGCACGTTTTGGGTTTGGAAACCAAACCGACGCCCTTAGTAAATCTCGGATCGTTTTGACTAAGGCGAAGCGCGTTGGCATCTCCGAAACCCTCAGAACTGTGATGGGCAGTGGAAAAAAGGGGGAAAGGTCAGTGAGGCCCCTGACTCTGACCTTCTGGCTTGCCCTCCCCCAGGGGACCCAGGGTGGCGGGAGTCTGAAGAGGGCTGGTATTGGAATCCAGGCCCCCTCTTTGCCTTGCAGGTGCCCATGGCGTCGGAGCGGCGCAAGGTCAAGTACCACTGGAGCAGCACTTCGGAAGGGTGTCCCCGCAAGCGCAGCTGCCTCCGGGAGCCCAGTGATGTGGCCCCCTCCAGCCGGCCAGCTCCTACCTCTGCGTCGCGTTCAGGAGGGACCAGCAGCCCCAAGCGCCTGAAAGTCCAGAAGGAGGACGATGTGGCCTGCTCGCCGAGGTTGCCCTGGGGCTCATCCTGCCGCAGAAATACCTCCTCCTCTCATTCCTCTGACCCAGGTGTGGGCGGGGCTGCCGCCAAAGGCTGCCTGATTCGGAGCACACGGGGATTCCTTTCGTCAGGGGGATCCCCTCTTCGCCCTGTCAACCCCTCTCCAGAAGAAATGGCTTCTCTAGAGGAGGAGGCCTGCAGCCTTAAGGTAGGTGGCTGCGACGCCTTGGAATCGGTGAAGCTCCTTCCACGTGGCTTGAGCTATTGGGGGAAGGAGACTAAAAAGGGTCATGTCCTTCAAGATCTTTGGGGTCTTCCCACAGGTCTGCTTATGCAAACCGGGGAGACCAAGGGCTTGGTCAGGTGGTGGCCTACAGTGCCATGGAGAGGTAATTTTCATACTTGGCAGCACTTGAAAACTATTTGGAAGGCTTTAAAATGCTTGTGCCTGCTTCTCATTTCAATTTAATGGGGTTGGGGGATGGTCTGGGTCTCCAGATTTGTAAATCCTCCTGTAGAACTGTAAGGTGCAGCCAGGTTGGAGGTTCACTGCAGTAGAAGGTGCGGGTCCTCAGGAGACGCAGACCTATTTGTTTCAGTTGTAAATTTAAGGCATTGTGCCCTTGTACTTTGAACTTCTCTGAGTCACAGAATTGAGAATGAGAATTTGGTTCTTAGTGCAGCTTTTTCCCAAAGTTAACGGTTCCTGGCACCTTGGGGTTTTGCTTGGTGGGTAGGGTAGAGTGTGTTTTGGAGTTCAGCTCAAACATTTAGTTCCCCATTGGGAACATGCAGGAGGGTTTCTCAGAGCAGGTACATTACGTCCACTGTTTCATTTTATATGAACTTAAAGGATGACATTTTTTCCAGTGAGGGAAGGTTGAACATGAGTCTGTGAGAAAGAGAAGCAAATGCAATTCATCTCTCAGTCGGCTGTTTCTCTGGTATGAGTACTAGCTAACATTGCTGGCGCACGTGTGCGCTTCATCCACTCTTTCACTCAGGTTTTGAGCAAATATTCATTGAGGGCCTAGATCATCACCCGAGTGTCCTAGTTGCGTGGGATTCTCCAGTAACAAAACAGAGATCACGGCCTAATTAGTTTGCATTCTGGATTTGGAGCTCTGGGCCTTAAGAGGTGAGGAATTCTGTGTGTGGAAGAGTGGAGGAAAAGCCTTAGTTGGGTGAGATGGGCTGCCTTCAGATAAAGTGATCTTACAAAAGCAGTAAAAAAAAGGCCCGAAGGAAAGTGTCTTGAAACTTATAGTGAGTGGTTAGATTATGTGCAGCTGAGAAACTAGGCTGTTGTTGGCTGTTTATCCTGGGGAACTCTTAGATGAAGTGCTCCAGGTGTTTTCACTGTGGACCTCACAGAACTCTTGGTATGGCACATGGATTTTTTTTTTTTTTTTAAGATTTTATTTATATACTTGAGAGAGAGAGAGTGTATAGCATGGGGAGGGGCAGAGGAAGAAGCCTGCTGAGCAGGGAGCTCAGCGTGGGATCCCCGGACCCCGGGATCATGACCTGAGCTAAAGGCAGATGCTTAACCCACTGAGCCACCCAGGCATCCCTGGATTTTTTTTTTTTATACAGTGATTTCAAAATCTTTCAAAATCTAAGTCTTTAGCATAAAAATACATCTCAAATATGACTCCAAGGTAAGTAAATAGGGGACTTTGCCATATAATTTAATCTTGTAGTTAATCCTTGATACAGTTTTTCACTTGATTTAGGACAAAGCATGAAATAATCTCAGTTGATTACAGTTGACTTCAGTGACAAATAGAGATAGAATGAAGCCTTTCGGGAAGGGCAGGAATCTGCCTAGCCTTTCAGGTGTGCTGCATCCCAGGCTCAGGCTGACCTGCAGACTAGGAACCAAGATTTAAAGGTATAGCCTTTAATCCAGGTGGGTCTAATTCTGTCATGGACCCATCTTTATCTTATTTATTAGGCCTGCGGGGTGTTTTTTGCCAAAATCAATTTAATGGTTAAGCATGGAGCAGTGAGTAGTCCGGTCCTGCCTCAGAAGTTGTGGGGTTAGGGGCACCTGGGTGGCTCAGTGGGTTAAAGCCTCTGCCTTCGGCTCAGGTCATGATCCCAGGGTCCTGGGATCCAGCCCTGCATCGGGCTCTCTGCTCAGTGGGGAGCCTGCTTCCTCCTCTCTCTCTCTGCCTGCCTCTCTGCCTACTTGTGATCTGTCAAATAAATAAATGAAAGTCTTAAAAAAAAAAAAAAGTTGTGGGGTTAGTGCCTTGCTTTTTAGTTAGTAAGCTCTAGAGGGTTGCTGGGTGCCAAGGACTCTGTTGGGTTGTGGAGCTGTGAGATGGCTTGTAAGGAGCACACATCCTGGTGGGAGGGCTTGAGAAGTCCCAAGACGGCCTCATCATGTGCTGTGTGCAGCATGAGAGCCCAGAATGGAGAGCTAGGTAAGGGGCCGATTGCAACAAGGCTTCAGTAGCTAAGGGAATTTGGATTTTATTCTAAACCATTAGAGAGTTATGTAGAGTTCTATACACAGGGAAGGCAGGTATGCATTTTTGAAAGATCACACATGTTGAGTAAAATATGGGGATGTTGATATTATTATTATTAATATTATATTATTATATTAATATAATATTAATAATAATAATATTAATATTATTAATCCTAACTGTACCTCTCTAGCACTGCGAAGGGCTCTGCCTATGAGGTTTGTTAGTTTGAAGACAAGGTACAGTACTTGGTTTATCTTGATGAATTACAAAATGCCTTTCTTATCTTTCAGTCTGTACATCTTTTTCTCATACTCTGAGTTATGTCCAACTCGTTTTTCTAGTAAGTCCTAAGTCTTGTCAGCAAGCACAGCCCAGTGGCACTCACAAAAACAGCATGTTCTCCCCCTTGGTCCTTCTAAGGTCCCCTCATTCCTACTTTTTACCCACCTATCCACCTGTTCTTTAGCATTTGCTCTCTAAATTTTGAAGGGTAAATGCTTGGCTTTGTTTGTGGGTCCCCCATTATCTTTCTGCTCCCCAGCCTTAGTGCAGAGGTCTCGGCTAGGTCGCAGAATATTCAGAGGGGAATGTTCTGGCTTTGGTAACAAGGCCACAGTCTGGGTAGCTTATAAATGTATATTATGTATATATATATGTATATTATGTATATTATATACTTATATATTACGTACTTATATTATACATATATATTATACATATATATTATATACTATATATACTATATGTATATTATATACTTATGAAATGTATTTCTTATAGTTTTGAAGGGTGGAAGTCTGGGATCAATGGGCCAGCAAGGTCAATTGAGGGCTCTTTTCTGGTTTGTAGATCTCTCTTTCTGTCCTCACATGGCAGAGGGGGGCAGGGGAGCTCTCTTGGGGACTTTCAGATAAGAGCACTAATCATGTTCATGAGTGCCATGGAGAGGTAACCCCATGAGGGCTTCACGTTCATGACCTAATCACTTCTTTTTTTTTTTTTTTTTTTTTAAATATTATTTATTTATTTATTTGACAGAGAGAGATCACAAATAGGCAGAGAGGCAGGCAGAGAGAGAGAGGAGGAAGCAGGCTCCCTGCTGAGCAGGGAGCCCGATGTGGGACTCGATCCCAGGACCCTGAGATCATGACGTGAGCTGAAGGCAGCGGCTTAACCCACTGAGCCACCCAGGCGCCCGACCTAATCACTTCTTAAAGGGCCTAATGCCATCCTCTTGGGGTTACATTTCAATGTACGAACTTGGGGGGACCCATTCAGACCATAGCTAGACTGAGCAATTTGGATTCCCTATAGACTGCTGCTGGCCAGCCTCTTACTGTTTGTTCCTTATTTCCTCTAGGACAATTGTTTGAAAGGTTTTCTTAGGTTCTCATGGTAGCTGATGATCTTCGTTTCTTCTGTAGAGAAAGATTAAATTTGTCTGTTGTGAGCACCTTTACCTACCTTACATTATTAGTCTTTAGTATGACCTTCATTTCCGCTTCACTTCAGGGAAGAAAGACTGGAAGGGAAAACTGGAGCATTTATGATGTGATAGACTTTGATCAAATAGGATTCTCAGTGTTTGACCCATAAGCTCTCCCATAATCCCGAGAGTCTTGTGAAATAGGCAGTATTATCTTTACATGTCAGTTAACAAATATTTACATATTGGTTAACAAATATTTGAACACCTAGTATATGTAGGTGCAGGGAAAGGAGACTCAGAAATGTTAAGTAACTTGACCAAGGCCATCCAGCTGGTATGTGGCCGAGCTGTGCTATCCCAGATCAATGGGACTTCAAAACCTGCATTCTTACCTCTGCGGCCCTCTGAATCTCTGTTCTGTCCTAGCCCAGTGTTAGCTGAGTGATGGAGAGACGAAGAGGGCAAGATCCTTCCCTTGAGGAGTCTCTGCAGGGTGGCACAGCCCGGACACAAGAAGCCATTGTATATCTTGGCTCTCGAATGGCAGCTTTCCTCTGTGATCCTGGCTCCTGCCTCTTCACCCAGCAGATGTCCGGTGCTTGGGTGGAAATCTGTGCTAGGGGTTGTAGTTGCGAAGAGGAAGGCAGTGGTTGAGGCACTGAATAGTCCTTCATCACTGAGCACTGTGTGCACTGTTGTAACAGGGGCATTTGAAGTACCAGAGGAATGAGTGACTAATGTTGAGAAAGTCCTCACAGAATAGGTGCCGTTACAATTCTCCTGACAGACGAGGAGGAGGAGGAGGAGAGGACATTTCAGGCAACAGAACAATGTGTGTCCAAAATATGTCAGGAAATGCTGGTCTGAAGTGGTTGGGATATGACTGATTCCTGAAGGTCCTCACTTCCCTTTTCTCCAGCACACTTTCTCATTCCTGGGCACCTTGGTGTATGGATAAAGGTGGGAGATGATGCTGGAGAAGAAGCTTGGGGTCCAGCCTGTGAACAGCTTCTGATGTTAGGCTCAGATGTTGGGGATGTTTCCTGTGGGCAAATGGAGAAGCACTGAAGGGTTTTTATTTTTTTAATTTATTTTTTATTTTTAAGATTTACTTATTTATTTATTTGACAGAGAAATCACAAGTAGAGAGGCAGGCAGAGATAGAGGTGGAAGCAGGCTCCTCGCTGAGCAGAGAGCCTGATGTGGGGCTCTATCCCAGGACCCTGAGATTATGACCTGAGCTGAAGGCAGAAACTTAATCCACTGAGCCACTCAGGCGCCCCAGCACTAAAGGGTTTTAAGCAGAGGTGTGATGTTGGCAGATTTTAGAACTCCTCTCGCACACTGTGGAGAAAGGATGGAGGGAGTAGGCAGGGAGCTGGGTATGAACCGTTGAAACCATGTAGGCTGTCGGTGGTGAGGGCAGGAACAGCATCTCCGCTGAATCTTTCCCTCCTGCCTTCAGAGATGCATAATTCACTAAGCAGTAGTGCCAGGAAAGATAAAATCTCTCCTGTTTGAAGCCAGGTGGTTCGTCTCTGCTCTTGAACTGAAGGCCTCATCTTTGCCTTTATAGCCTCCTCTCCACTTCTGAAAATCTTGAGTGACCAGTTCAGGTCCTTGTGGTCTTTGACATCACAGCTTTTGCTACTGTTGCTCAATTTTCGTATTTTCTCTGTTCTCCCTTGGTTTCCGGGATATTAGGGGGAGCTTGAGCTTGCCCCGTTTCTGCCACTTAAACGCGCCATGTGGCAGCTTCCCTCTCTGTATGGGAGGGATGACAACCATGGCAGCTCTGGGAATTGTAAGGCCACATGAAAACATAAGGTATGGGGGCACCTGGGTGGCTCAGTTGGTTAAGCATCTGCCCTTGGCTCAGGGTCATGATCCCAGGATCCTGGGATGGAGTGCTGCATCTGGGTTCCTGCTCAGTGGGGAGTCTGCTTTTCCCTACCTTCCTCTCTCTCTTCTTCTCTGTCAAATAAATAAAATCTTAAAAAAAAAAAAAGGAAAACACAGGATAAGTTGTTCTAATTCTAACCCTTCTCTCCCCACAGTTCACTACCACCTGGCCTTCACTACCAGGGTTGGCAAACTGATGGTCCATAGGCTGAATGTGGCCTACTAGGTCCTCAAAAGTATTCAGTATTTTGGAGATTTCACATTAAAAATATATGCCTCCAGCCCACACCTCTACCTTGAACCGGAGACTCGAGTGTCCCACTTCCGCTTCCGTACTTTTACTCCCTTTTCCTGTGTTCTTTCCCTCTCTGGCACTTCTCACTCTCTAACATAACATATATTGCCTTTCTTCTGGTTTTCCTTTCCTTCGTCACCTAGAGTAGAAAGTTCAGTAAGCAGGTGTTTTTGTAGGTTTCGTTGGATGCTAAGCTCACATGGATGCTAAGCAAGTGTGCCACAAAAACTGCTGTTGAGATGGAAAACAATTCAATTTGAGATCTCGTGTTTTATATGGAAAACTGGAATCCACGACTCTGGGTCTGTACTTGCAAGTGGCAGCAGTTGGTTTGAAGTGAGGAGCTGTGACCCTGCACAAGGCGCAGGGCCTCCTCCGTTTGTTGTGGACTTTGTCTTCCCATGTAGTGCTCTGCCTGCCCTGGGGCGGGGGTGGGAGGGCAAGGCAGGGGTAACTGGTAGCACAGGCAGAGGTGGAGATGTCAAAGAAGGGATTTGGGGCCTTCAAGGATGAGTAGGAGTTTTATCAAGTGTAAAATGAGACTGAGGCGAGGGCGTCACAAGCAAAGGAAGTTGACAATACGATGGCCATGCCCGAGGATGGCAGGTGGTTGGCAGTAGTAAGAGAAGCAGGCTGGGAAGTTGTGACTGTATCCCGTAGGGCATGCCCAGGGAGCCTTCAAGCTTGTTTTTAATGTTTATTAGAATTTCATCATATGGAAAGGTATAAAAAAAGGCTTATCATCTTTCCCAGATAATCCCTATAGACATTTTAAAAAAATGTCCACCATGTTAGAAAATTGAGACTTGGGCATCTCGGTGGCTGAGATGGTTAAGCGTCTGCGTTTGGCTCAGGTCATGATCTCAGGGTCCTGGGATCAGATCCCATTCCCCTTATGCTCTCTCTCTTTCTGTCAAATAAATACATAAAAATAAAATCTTAAAAAAAAAAAATTGAGACTCAGTGTTTTAAAATGAAGGTCAAAGGCACCTTTCCTGTCCATCTCATTTAAGTGAGTAGCTGCCAACAGTTTGAGTACTTCTAGTAAAAAAATACTGTGCCACACTACTGTCTAGATTTACATATGTCAAAAGGCTTTTGTAAAAAGATAATACGTATTTCTTGGAAAAAATTCAAATAATATGAGAAGTCTATAAAATAAGAGCGTAAGCTTTTTTGTGTAACCACTTTCTTATTGCTGGACATCTCTTGGTGTAGACTAACAGAGAAAAAAGATCAGCAAGCTTAGTGTGGAGTTATTTCTCTGTATAATTGGGAGGGATTTAATACAAATGAATTAGCAGTGTGAGTTGCAGGGACTGTAGAAGGCCTTGGGATAATGGTCAATCTAGGTCATAGCTGGGGAGGTTTGGACGTCACTGCTTTTGAGATGTTCTAGTGATAGATCTGTGGATCTATCCCTGTGGATCAATCCCAGGCTGGCATTGGATTGGACCTGAGTTTCACAGTAAATTAACATTGAAAATAAATAGTCTAGCTCCTGGAATGAGTAAGTGCTCAGGGGAAGGGAGGAAGGGGCTGAGACTTCACCTGTGTTTCTGAGGAGATGAGTAAGAGTCAGGGCATAGTTTCAGTCTCTGGACTGACCCTGGTGCATTCTCTGGGAGACCAGACACCTTCTGTCACCAAGGTTTTGATTTGGGGGGAGGAGTTCGAAGGGAACTTCAATAAGGCCTGCACTCTGCCCTTAGGACTTGGGAACTGGAGTCCACTCCTTCCTTGGCCCTTGGGTCTCCTCGACTCTTAGATGTGGCATTGGGTTAGCTGGTTTCTAGAGACTCTTCTGGTGCTGAAATTTTGAGCTGCTCTTTTGCCTGTGTGTGTTCTCAAGTGTGCGGTTGTCCTTGGCCTCAGGGAGCTTAGAGTCTTGTGTTACGAGACTGCTCATCTCTGCTCATTCCTGCCTGCTGCAGTGCGAAGGTAGTACCTGGTGAGCATGAGAAAGTGAATAAACAGGAAATGGCAGCAGTTCAGGCCCTTTTACAGTGACACTTCTCAGTGGGTTGGGATGGAAACCTCTGGGAGAGAATCTTAATTTTAGCTACTGTCACCTTCCCTGTGATTGGTATAGCAGCCACTGATTGATTCCTATACATAATTACCCTGTGGGTAACCATTTCACGAACTGTGATTTCCATCCCCCCCCCCACTTCCAGGTTGATTCAAAAGATAGTTCTCGTAACTCCACGAACTCTGAATTTGCAGCTGAAGCGGAGGGTCAGAATGATACAAATGAGGAACCAAACAAGGTGCAGAAAAGGAAGAGGGATCGATTTCGAGACCAGGGCTCTACAGTGATCTACCTGAAGGCTATCCAGGGCATCCTGGGAAAGTCAATGCCAAAAAGGAAGGGAGAAGCTACCACGAGGCCAGTGCTGAGCAAAGGAGAGCGTCCCAGCCGTGGAGAAGAGCCAGTCAGGAGTGTCACTGTGTCTCCTTCTCCAAAAGGGAAAGAGTCAGCCCCGGAGGTGAGAGCAGAGGACGATGAAAAGGCTGAGCTGGAGAGGAGCAGCTTCTGCGACAGGAGAGTGGTGATAGACCCTCAGGAGAAACCCAGCGAGGAGACAGCTGGTGCCCGAAGGACAGTCCTTGACAAGCACTCTCCAGCCCTTGAGTTTTTGGATGACTCCGACTCTAATTTAGAAAGCCAGAAGGTGAGCTGAGCTTATACCAAGCATGGGGGGTTTTTAGTTCTGTTGATGATACGTATTTGTTGTCTTTCTCATTTGATCCTGAGTGTTACTCATTAAAAGCAGCACTTTACTTACCAAGGACTCCAGGACAAACTGATGGTCCTTTTCTTCTCTCTTTCTCTTTTTTTTCCCAAAGATTTTATTTATTTGAGAGAGAGAGAGAATGAGAGGGAGAGCGAGCACAAGAGGAGGGAGGGTCAGAGGGAGAAGCACACTCCCCACTGAGCAGGGAGCCTGATGTGGGACTCCATCCTGGGACTCCAGGATCATGATCTGAGCCAAAGGCTGTCACTTAACCAACTGAGCCACCCAGATGCCCTGATGCTTCTTTTCTAAAATACCTTTCAGAGTTACTAAGAAATCTCAATTCAGTGCTTTTTTTTTTTTTTTTCCTTTTTTTAAACTTAGAATTTATATGTTGTTAGGATATGCATTTGCCTACCCTAACAAAGGCCAAAATAACAGTGACTTAAAGACAATAGAAGTTTGGCTTAAGGAGGAGGGACCCTGGGGTCATCTGTCTTGCTGCTCTGCTACATCAACCCAGTCTCTCAACCCAGTCTCCGTCTATGGTCTGAGTGGCTGCTCTGATGGGACCCTGAGGACATTACCTTGACATTCCAAGCAGTAGAAAGGGGAAAAGAGAAGAGGAAAGTATGCTTCCTCCCATTTAAGAGTTTGACTCAGAAGTCCACATCACTTTTGCTTTTAGCTAGTGATGGGAATCTAGAAACCTGGCCAACACCTAGCTGCAAGGGAGTCTGGAACATAAACTTTCATGTGGGAGACTTATCTCCAAGTCACTTTTATTGCTCTTGAAGGAAAGAATGGTATTGGAGGGAAACTAGCAATTTTTAAAAAAAAAAGATTTTATTTATTTATAAATAAAGAGAGAGAGATCACAAGTAGGCAGAGAGACAGGCAGAGAGAGGGAGGGAAGCAGGCTCCCCGCTGAGCAGAGAGTCCGATGCGGGGCTCCATCCCAGGGCCCTGAGATCATGACCTGAGCTGAAGGCAGAGGCTTAACCCACTGAGCCGCCTAGGTGCCCCAGAAACTAGCAATTTTAAACATAGTTTATGCCTGGGCGAAAAGGCTGTTTTACCCATCTCTGCTTATCTTTATTTACATCTCCTTCATGGCAGCTCCTTGAATCTCATTAGCTCTTTCTTCCAGCACTTACCTTCATATTTCTAAATAATCTTGCACTGTGTATTGATTTTCTAGTTGCAGAACTCTGTGGACTGCCTACTTAGAAGAGGAGAATTTAGTTCTCCACACTAACTTTGGCAGCACCATACCCATGAACCATCACCTCTGTTTCTAGCAGCTCCCCATGTTGTAGTCCTGTAGTTGCTGGCTAAATCTGTTGAAGGTTTATTTTCCCCACATTCATAGCAGAATCATCTAGTATACTCTGAACACATTTCCTCCTGTACAAAGTTTATCTTCCTTGGAGATCATCATTGCCATGTTTTTTCCTTTAGTTTTCTCTGTACCTATCACTGATTCATCCCCAAACTGCTGGTGCCATAAAATTCTCCTCAAGGTTGTCAAAATAAGTAGTCCCATTTTTCTTCTTGGCGGTATACTTCTCTTGATTGTTTCCTTAGTATTCCCATTTTTCCTGTTTCCTTTCATTTTTGGTTTGGTTTTTGGTTTGTGAGTAATTAAGGTGAGTGTATATAATAATACATAATATTTTTTTCTTTTTTTTAAAGATTTTATTTTTTTGACGGAGAGAAACACAGCGAGACAGGGAACACAATCTGGGGGAGTGGGAAAGGGAGAAGCAGGCCTCCCACCGAGCAGGGAGCCAGTTGTGGGGCTCAATCCCGGGACACTGGGATCATGACCCCAGCCGAAGGCAGATGCTTAATGACTGAGACACCCAGGCCCCCCCCTTTTTTTCATTTTTGACACACTTAATTTCTAAGAACACTGATGTTTTGAGTATTCCTTTTTTAAGAGTATCCTGTTCTTGTTTTGAGGTTATTGTGCCTTCTCTGGTCTCTTTGAGAATATTACAGGTTTGTTTTGAAGTTTTCTTTTACTTTCTGCACTACTTTTTCTCTGAGTTTCCTTCTGATTTTTGTCTTTTTTTTTTTTTAACTAAGTATTTTGGTTTCTGTCTTATGGTAGGGCTTTCCTGGGATGTGTTGGTTGTCCATTCATATTTAAAGATGGAACTTTCAAAAGATGATTGGAAGTTCTAAGTGTGTGGGTGGGCTGATCAATGCTGGCGTGAACAGAGGGTGATGACACTGGGTAGTTTTATGGGGGCCCCAACTGGATCGGCGGCTTCATTGTCAGAGCCTGCTCAGTGTCCCTGGGCGAAATGCTCAACTCCCCCACCTAGGGGGCACCATCTGGCTGGTGCTGTTCTGAGAGTCAGGTTGAGAGGAGTACCTGGGTTCTCACTGTCCAACATGCGATGGTCCCTCAACCTTGATTGTATGTCCATTGTTCCTGATTATTCCATAAGTTCCTTGGCTCAGCTTTATCAAGTGTGAACGGTAGTCTTTTGCTGAATGGGGAAAAGGCAGACCCTCTATAGAGGATGGGAGCAGGGATCTCGGGACTTAACTTCACAGGTTTCCAGCTCATTCTCCTGTTTTCATCTCCAGTTTCACCTTCTTTTCAGAGGTCTGCTACCTCCAATTCCTGAGCCTTTTGGGGGGTCTTGTACTGTGACTCAACATGTTTCTGGGTTTTCACTGCAGACTTAGCTTTTGGCCATCTGTGATCTGCTTATCCAGTAACTGTTCATCTGTCTATCTCTATCTCTAGCAGCTGATTTTTACCTAATTTGCTTTTCTAGTTTTTTCTTTATGCTTTCTCTTTGTAAGTTTATGCCTTTTGCCTTTTCAAGTTGGTTCATACACACACCACACACACACACACACACACACACACACACTTTTTGAGACCATGCACACAGCAGGTGAAGGAACAGGGCAAAGGGAGAGAGAGAATCTTTTCTTTTCTTTTTTTTTTTTTCCAATTTATTTATTTTCAGAAAAACAGTATTCATTATTTTTTCACCACACCCAGTGCTCCATGCAAGCCGTGCCCTCTATAATACCCACCACCTGGTACCCCAACCTCCCACCCCCCCGCCACTTCAAACCCCTCATACTGTTTTTCAGAGTCCATAGTCGAGAGAGAGAGAATCTTAAGTCGTGCCTGGTGTGGGCTCAGTGTCATGACCCTGAGATCGTGACCTGAGCCGAAATCAGGAGTTGGGTGCTTAACTGAGCTGCCCCCATTTCCTATAATTTTCAAAGGGTTTTTTTTTTTTTTTTTTTTTTTTTTTTTGGACAGGAAGGACAAAAACTACATGGGTTATATTTAACTGGAAATCCCAAGAACAATAGGTTTTGTAACCTCCTTTTTGTGGTAACTCTGTGATGGGTGCGTTTCATCTTTGATGTTGATCATGATCTTGTTGGGCTGCCTAGAATTCTCCTTGTATGGATGAACCTTCCAAATCTACACACCTGAACTCCTGTTTGTCAGGCTGGACATTTAGAATGTCTTTGTTAAGTATATATTGGGAGGCAGCATAATATGGTAGGTAAGCACTAGGTGTTGGGATCAAATAGTTTGGGTTGAAATCCTGGCCACCTGAACTGTGATCATGAGAAAGCCACTTAATCTCTTTGAGCCCTAGTTTATTCTTTGTAAAAAGTCACAGTTCTTGAAATCTTATTATGGTTAAACCTTTACTCTGTAAAGGGTCAGATAATATTTTTGGCTTTGTGGGCTGTATGGCCTCTGTTGCAACTATTCAGCTCTGCTGTAGTAGTGTGAAAACAGCCAGGGACAGCATTTCAGTGAGTGGGCCTGACTGTGTTCCAGTGAGACTTGGTTTACACCAGTAGACAGTGCATTGGATTTAGCCTGCGGGCCAGTTTGCCGAACTCTGGACTGATGCATGGAAATGCTTTGCTCAGTTCCTAAGTGTAAAGTAAGACCTCAGTAAATGTAACTTTAAATTTTACCATGTTACTGAGATTGTAAGGCAGTCATGAACATAGGTAATGTCCTATTTTCTCAAAAAGAAAATCCAAGGCCCCTGAGTGTCTCAGTTGGTTAAGCGTCTGGCTTTGGCTCGGGTTGTAATCCCAGGGCCTGGGATCTAGTCCCACATTGGGCTCTTTGCTCAGCAGGGGGTCTGCTTCTCCCTCTGCCTGCCATTTACCCCCACTCGTGCACTCTCTCTCTCTCTGGCGAATAAATAAATAAAATCTTAAAAAAAAAAAAAGATAAAAAAAATCCAAAAACCTTTTCACCTTTTCTTGGCCAACTTGACCATATAAGCCTTTCAAGGACTTAGATGACATAATTATAAGTCTTTTTATGGTATGTATTTTTAGTTACATGTGCATTTTTAGTTTCATATTTTTTCGCCACTCTGCCTTTTTTCCCACTCTCACATATCATTAAATAATTTTGTGGAAACTTCACATATCTTTGACATGGTCTTTGTTGTCCCTAGAGTTCCTTTTCGAGTCATGTAGTGTGATTTATGGAACTTCCCTGATCATAAGAATGAGAGAATCTGACCCACGTCTGAGATGGGATGTGGGAATTGGTGTTTTTAAACAAATACCCGCTGGAAGATAGAGAGGTTTGGGAAGCACCTAGAGGATGTCATTTACCCTTGCTTCTGATTTGGAATTTTAACTTATTTTTATTTTAACTTTTTATTGTGGAAAATTTAAAACACTTATGAAAGTTATCTAGGGGTGCCTGGGTGGCTCAGTCGTTAAGTGTCTGCCTTTGGCTCAGTTCATGATCCCAGGGTCCTGGGATCGAGCCCCACATTGGGCTCCCTGCTCAGTGGGAAGCCTGCTTCTCCCTCTCCCACTACCCCTGCTGTGTTCCCTCTCTTGCTGTGTCTCTCTCTGTCAAATAAATAAATAAAGTCTTAAAAAAAAAAAAAAAAGAAAATTATCTATATACCTGTCACTTGTCTTCAGCAATGAATTCGCTGCTAATCTTGTCTTTTTTCTCTATGACTTTTTTTTTTTTTTAAAAAGCAAAACAAAACAAAACAGGCTCCATACCCGACCTGGGGCTTGAACTCACCACCCTGAGATGATAAATCACATGTTCTATGACTGAGCCAGTCAGGTTCCCCTTTCCACAGATTATTTTGAAGCAAATCCTAATTACTCTATCATTTCATCCATAAATATTTCTTTGTGAATCTCTAAGATATAGTGATCTTTAGAAAAAAACAAACATAATTACAATTTTATTAGATCACACACACACGCACACACACACACACAGAATCCGTAATAACATCAGTGGTCCAGTCATTGATTTAATAATCCTGTTGGATTTATGATATTTTTAATTTGTTTAAAACAGTATCCAAATAAGAGCCATATGTAGCAATTTCTAAATATCCTAAGTCTCTTAGTCCCTGTAGGTTCTGTCTCCTCCCATTGTGATATAATTTTTTGTCATAAAAAATAGGACATTTGTCTTGTAGTTTTCTGTAGCCAAGATTGCACTGATGAGATGTAGTACTTTTTGAATCCGTGTTTAATTCTGTCCCTGGAAGTTTATCCCCAGTTGCCAGTAGCTGTTCCTATTACACTCAGGCAGTTTGTGGTTTATTTTTTCTGGAAGTGTATTTTGGGATTGCTACCATGAAGCAAATTCCAACTATTTTTCAGGTTACTTTCTGAATAAATAATACTTTCATTGTTCAAAAATGAAAAATAAAATTTATTTTGTGAAAAGTAGCTTTCCAGCCTGGTGCTGTGTTGCCTTATTCCTCCACTTAGATACCAGTTTTCAGTTTCTCAAGTATTTTCTCACTGTCTCCTTATGCATAACCACTTAGCCATATTGCTTCATTTTAATTTTTTTTTATTTTTAAGATTTTATTTGAGAGAGAAATCATGAATGGGGTGGGGAAGGGTAGAGGGAGAAGGAGAAGCAGACTCCCCTGGGCTGGGGGTCCGATGTAGGGCTCAATGATCCCAGGACCCCAAGATAATGACCTGAGCTAAAGGTAGACTCATAACTGAATGAGCCACCCAGGTGCCGCTACTGTATTGCTTTTTATTTTTATTTTTAAATTTGTATTTATATTTTAAAGTTTTATTTATTTAAGAGAGAGCACAAGCACCGAGCAAGAGTCAAGGGGGAGAGGCAGAAGCAGATCCCACTGAGTAGGGAGCAGGACCAGGGGCTCGATCCCAGGATCCTGAGATCAGGACCCAAGCTGAAGGCAGACACCTAACTGAGCCACCCAGGCACCCTGTGTTGGCTTTTTAAAAGTGAAATTTAGGGACGCCTGGGTGGCTCAGTTGGTTGGACGACTGCCTTCGGCTCAGGGCGTGATCCTGGAGTCCCGGGATCGAGTCCCACATCAGGCTCCCAGCTCCATGGGGAGTCTGCTTCTCCCTCTGACCTTCTCCTCGCTCGTGCTCTCTCTCACTGTCTCTCTCTCTCAAATAAATAAATAAAATCTTTGGAAAAAAAAATAAATAAAAGTGAAATTTAAAAAACAAAAAGTGATCTTTAAAAGATTTGTTAAAAATGGGGTGCCTGGGTGGCTCAGGAGGTTAAGCATCTGCCTTCAGCTCAGGGCATGATCCCCGGGTCCTGAGATCGAGACCCACATCCCTCTTCTCCCTCTTCCACTCCCCCTGCTTGTATTCCCTCTCTAGTTGTGTCTCTCTGTCAAATCAATAAAATCTTTAAAAAAAAAAAATGTCCAGTGGAACTGTGAGGTCTTATCCCCCAGATGTAAATCTGGTACATCTCTTTGTCTAACCCTGTCCCTTCTTTAAAACATGGAAAAGGGAAAAGGGGAAGTAGGAAATCTTCCTGTAAGCATCCAACATTAGCTTGGTTGAATTCTGTTTGGGGTCATTTGTCCTCACATAAAAGAACTTATATTGTCTAATACAGGAGACTTTTTAAGGATTGGAATATAAAATGATGCCTCCTGGGCACCTGGTTGGCTTAGTTGGTTGAGCATTGGACTCTCAGTTTTGGTTCAGGTCTTGATCTCCAGGTCCTGGTATCAAGCCATGGTTTCGGTGCTCAGCAGGGAGTCTGCTTGATATTCTCTCTTCCTCTTTCCCCTGCTCCAACTTTCTCTCTGTTTAAAATAAATAAATCTTAAAAAAAAAAATGCCTCCTTTCTGGGGGATTATTTTTGGGGACAAAACCTTACTTTCTTTTGGGTACCTTTTGTAAGTTTAATCAGATCAACTTGTTATTTTAAAAAATGATAGAATTTTCAAGAGCTGGATTGCAAAAATGGTAGCTGCATGTTACTGTATGTGATAATCGTTTCAGCTTTGAGGTGTACATATACAAAAGTAATGATTCTAGTATGTCTTACTGGAAAAAGGGAAAAAAATCTTGTTAAGTCCTGGCAATACTGCATTTTTTAATTTTCTGGGTTGGTAGAAATTTCCACCATAATTAAGATAGTGTTTTGAAGGATTATTCTCCCTTAGAGATTAACTTTTTAAAAACTTATTTATTTTAGAGAGTGCATACACATGTGGGGTGGGAGGGGGTAGTAGAAGAGGGAGAGAAGTAGACACCCCACTGAGTGTTGAACCTGATGTAGGGCTACATCCCAGGACCCTGAGATCATGACCTGAGTTGACATTGAATTGGTTGCTTAACTGACTGAGCCACCCAGGCTCCCCAAAACTTTTTTTTTGTTTAAAGTAAGCTCTTTGTCCAACGTGAGGTTTAAAATTGCAACCTGAAAATCAAGAGTTGCAACCAAGCACCCCTAAAAAACTTTTTATCAGGGGGTGCCTGGGTGGCTCAGTGGGTTAAGCCTCTGCCTTTGGCTCAGGTCATGATCGCAGGGTCCTGGGATCAAGCCCCGCATCGGGCTCTCTGCTCAGGAGGAAGCCTGCTTCCTCCTCTCTCTCTGCCTGCCTCTCTGCCTTCTTGTGATCTGTCTGTCAAATAAATAAAAATCTTTAGAAGAAAACACAAAAACTTTTTATCAGAAATTTCAAACACACTCAAAGTAAACAGACTAGTTTTAAAAAATCCCCCAGGTGCCTGTCACCCAGCTTCAGGAGTTCAGGGCGCCTGGGTGGCTCAGTGGGTTGAGCCGCTGCCTTCGGCTCGGGTCATGATCTCAGGGTCCTGGGATCGAGTCCCGCATCGGGCTCTCTGCTCGGCGGGGAGCCTGCTTCCTCCTCTCTCTCTGCCTGCCTCTCTGCCTACTTGTGATCTCTCTCTGTCAAATAAATAAATAGAATCTTTAAAAAAAAAAAAAAAGTTTTAAATGTGCTGCAGTTTAAGTTATGTTGCATCCTGGGAAAGATTCTTGTTTGGATATTTTTGTTGTTTAGGAAAGGGGTAGCAGGAAGAAAATCTAAAATAGGGAAATATCATATGGGAGGTTTATAATTCATTAACATTTTTGTTACCAGTATTTGTTTCCTTTTGGGGTGTAAGTAGTGGTATGGAAGGTTAATACAGACAGTAGAAACAAAAAATTTTGTTCCCATTTTAAAGAGGTAATTAGTTTATCCATCATGCTTCTTTGTAGTGAATTTTTTGTTATGTGAATTGTATTTGCATATACAAATATTTTTAGGAAAAGAGCTTTGTAAGTTGTTGCTCTAGCCATCTGGTCCCTGTGGGCATAGATGGTTTTGTTAACCAAAAGAAACGAGGGTCCTTAAACGGTCTTCCTTGCATGAGTTGAGACCCATGTTTTTACTGTATTTCTCAGACTTGATTTGTATCCAAGCAACATGGAGACTTAAATACTGAGTCCTTGGGGACCTGTTGAATCACAGTATCACAGAAGAGGGTGGGGTAGCCTTCAAAAGCCCCCAGCTGGTTCTGATGTGAAACTAAATTCAGGAGCCATTGCCCCATTTATTCTACAAATTAAGTCATCAAATATTTGTGACCGCAGTATGCTAGGCACTGTTGTAGGTGTCTGGGAGACATGAGTGAAGAAAATGAAAATTCCTGACCTTGAAAACTTCTGTTCTAGCAGGGCTAAATTGATTTAATGTAATGTATAGCTGGTTGATCCATTTATCATTGCCAGCAGTGGCTTAAACTAAATGTTTTATTTTGCTCTCAATTTTGTGAGTGAGGAATTCAGAAAGGTCTAGAAAGGGCAGGTCTTGCTCAAGGGTGAAGGTGGTATTCTCCCAGGTGCTTCTGACACTCCAAAAGCCTGGCAGGGCTGCACAGGCAAGATGCTCACTCATATGGCCGACAGTTGAAGCTGGCACCTACAGGTGACCTCTCTAGAATATGGTGGGTGTCAGGGAGGTCTGGTGTCTTCCTTGTGGTTGGCTTCCCTGTGAGGAGCAAGCTGACAGAACCAGGAGGAAGCCCCTTGGCCGGTCTGACTGCTGCTGTGTTCTGTTGGCTACAAGTGATTCACTGGATTGGTCCAGGTTCAAGGGGAGGGGAGGGCTCACAAACCCCACCTCTCAGTGTGGAGTAATGTAAAGAGAATTTGCAGACATATCTTAAACCTACCATGACTGTGTGGTTTTGCATTTGAAATGTTAGAGTAGAGACATGTTAGAGATGAGATGTGTTGGGCACTGCTTTTCTCTAAAATCCCCAGTATACATTGTGTTCTAGAGAACAGTTTTTCTCCAAAGGGATCATTCAGAAAGGGAGTACAGGTTTAGTATCCCCTTTGAGGATGATACTTTTTTTTTTTTTTTAAGATTTATTCATTTATCTTAGAGTGAGAAAAGGGCACGCGAGTGGTGGGGAGAGTCAGAGAGAGAGACTCTCCAGCTGACTCCCTGCTGAGCGCAGAGTGCCTCACAGGGCTTGATTCCATGACCCTGAGATCATGACGTGAGCCGAAACCAAGAGTTGGGTGCTCGACTGCCTGAGCCACCCATCTGCCCCTAAGGATGGTATTCTAAGACTTTGGTTGCAAATTGAGCTCTTTGGTTTGGTTTCAAGTTGCAATCTGGCTCACGTTGTAGAAATTAACAAGGAAACCAGGCAACAGAGTAAGATAAGGAGCTAATGCAAAGCCTTCACTGTGGCCAGAAAAACAAGGCAGAGTTTATGTTCCGCTGATGACCATGAATGAAAGGCTATCTTCACACAGGACGGCTCACCCATTGGTTTTGTTTTCTGCAGCCTAAAGAGAGGGAGGTGGTGATAGAGCACACCTCTTCAGGAAGTGACTGGTCTGATGTGGATGAGGTCTCCACAGTCAGATTCTCTCAGGAGGAGCCCAGCTCGCTGAAAGTCTCCACAGTTCCGGAGCCTTCTGCCTTCCCCACAGACTATGTCATGTACCCGCCTCATCTGTACAGTAGTCCATGGTGTGACTATGCCAGCTATTGGACCAGCAGCCCCAAGCCTTCTGGTTACCCGTCCGTGGGCAGCAGCGGTGGCGACCCACTGCAGGTTGGGAGGAGCATCCGGGGCCTCCTGAGTGATTATTCTCCTCACTCTACAGTGAGCTCCCAGAACACCTCCAGAGACCAGGAGCTGACCGAGGAGGGCAGATCCCAGAACTCTCGTTCATTTCGTTTCTCCAGAAGCTCAGAAGAAGAGGTGAAGGAGAAAAGAGCACTCCAGGAGGAGGCACCCCCTCGTCCCTGTGGAGGACATGCGTCTAGCTCCCTGCCAAGGAACCATCGGGAGTCAGGCCTAGAGGGGGGTTTCATTGATACCCACTGTCACCTGGACATGCTGTATTCCAAGTTGTCTTTCAAAGGGTCCTTTACCAAGTTCAGAAAAATTTATAGCAGCTCCTTCCCTAAGGAATTTCAG
The DNA here is from genome assembly GCF_020171115.1 of Neogale vison. Taxonomy (NCBI): domain Eukaryota; kingdom Metazoa; phylum Chordata; class Mammalia; order Carnivora; family Mustelidae; genus Neogale; species Neogale vison. Next base: position 172,502,388 of record NC_058096.1, on the reverse strand, counting down.
GGCTGCATCTCTGACTTCTGTGATCCTCGGACACTGACAGATTGCCTGTGGGAGGAGCTGTTGAAAGAGGATCTGGTTTGGGGAGCCTTTGGCTGTCATCCTCATTTTGCACGTTACTACAGTGAGAGTCAAGAGAGAAATCTTTTGCAAGCACTGAGGCACCCCAAGGCTGTGGCATTTGGGGAAATGGGCTTGGATTACTCGTATAAGTGCACCACGCCTGTCCCAGAACAGCACAAGGTAATGAGGCCCTCCTTGGTTTGCACATGGTTTTAATTCCTCGTTCAATTGCTGAGCCTAACAATAAAAGTTTCTGTGCTTTGGGATCTAGAGAATTTAGAACCCTTAAAAATAAAATTGCTTTTGTCCAGACCATCAAGATGTCACTTGCCAAATGCTTCACCAACTATTTCTTTACTCTTTATTAGGTAGGAGGGGGGATAGTTACTCTGTGACATCTTATGGCTAATGATGTATATGGCAAGACATTTGTTTGCCTTTCTTCTTGGGAAACAATCAGTTTTACGTTTGTTTAATTAAACTGTATTTTTATTCTGGTTTTAAAGTTAAGTGTGTCCCTAGAAAATATTTGGAAAATACAAAACTGAAAGGAAGAGAATTTCCCATCCCATCAGAAATGGCAGCTACTGCCATCTTACTATGTATTTTTTGAGCATGGACATTTGGCAGGGGAAGGGTGGCTCCAGCATTTCGTATAAGTTTCTGAGTTGGGAAGGAACAGGAGAAGGAGAAAGACCCTCCCACCTTGTCACTTCTCAGACGGCCGGTTGCCTTTGTTGTAGAGTTTATTGTGTGCAGTTTTCCTGCTGCTGCATGATAGGCTGGGTCTACATGCCCAGTGTGCTCCAGGCCCTGGTGAGCAGGTGCATGAATGCCAGCCTGGGCAGAATCTAGCAAGCTGGCTTTCCCTTTGGTGCTGTCCCCAGCCTAGCTGGGCCAGCCTCTGCTGTACACTAATACCGTGCCTGCCCATTGCTACTGGCATCTGTGGTTAATTGTGAATGAAGAGAGGGAATCTTCTAGAGGCAGAGGTTTCTTTTTTTTCTTTTTTTTGAAGACATTATTTATTTATTTGACAGAGATCATAAGCAGGCAGAGAGGCAGAGAGAGAGAGGAGGAAGCAGGCTCCCCATTGAGCAGAGAGCCCGATGCAGGGCTCAATCCCAGGACCCTGAGATCATGACCTGAGCCAAAGGCTGAGGCTTTAACCCACTAAGCCACCCAGGCACCCTGAAGCAAAGGTTTCTTAATTTTCCCTTCACCAAAGAGAAAATTCAGAGAAGGTATGGTACTCTTCTGACAAAGCAGAAGACTCCAGATCTTTATACACCTTTGGGAGACAGAGATTCCAATTTGAATAGAGTTGTCTGTGGCAACAATAGGCATGCAAGACTTAACAGTTAATTTAAATATGAAACAATTTCAGGTATTCAAATACATTGGAAGGATCTCATTTATTTATTTTTGAAATGATTTTATTTTTATTTGAGAAAGAGAGCACGAGCAGGGTGGGTTAGAGAGAAAGGGAGAAGCAGGCTTCCCGCTGAGCAGGGAACCTGATGCGGGGTCTCAATTCTAGGACCCTAAGATCATGATCTGAGCTGGAAGCAGATGTTTAATGGACTGAGCCACCCAGGGTCCCAAAAGTAAAATTAAGAAGAAATAAAGAAATAAACAAAGAAAAAGTTTAAAAAATGAAGGTAGTAATTAGTACATATTCACCTAGGATATCTGATTTTGGTTGAGTAAAGAAAGTAAGTTGGAGAAAATATGTAATTTCCATTCTTTCAAGTATTTGAGCACCTTCTAAGACGAGGTATTGTGCAGATGTGTGTGTGTGTGTGTGTGTGTGTATGTGTGTACAACTTTTTAGAAAATGTGTGGAAGGTGATTACGTCTTGAGAGTGGGGGTAGAGGTGGGGACAGTGAGGGGAAGAACACATAACTTGAACTTGCTGTTCCTGAGCCCTGCCCTGCAGCCTCACGTAAGCTTGGCATACTGGTTGCCATGTGGAGCAACTGGGTTCATGTTTGAATTATGGGGCTCCAGCTTACGCATGGCAGATGACTTGATCTCTCTTGGAGCCTCCTTTTCTTGACTGCATGGTGGGCTAACAGCAGTCATTTACCTTGGGGTGCTTATGAGGGCTACGTTAATAATACACCTTAAATGCTCTGTGCACCTCCTGTGGTAAGCACCCCGTAAGTGTGGGCCGTTCTTATAATTCCGTAGTCTACAGAATTGGAGACTTGAGGGGAGGTTGCCCATTGGCCTGGATGTTGTGGGGATGTAACAGACTCCTGACATGGTTCTGACGGGTGTCCCTTTGCCTTCTCCCAGGTGTTTGAGAGGCAGCTGCAGCTGGCCGTATCTCTGAAGAAGCCCTTGGTGATCCACTGCCGAGAAGCTGATGAAGATCTTCTGAACATCATGAAAAAATTTGTGCCCTCAGACTACAAGATCCATAGGTTAGAAGGCTGGAGCTTCAGTGGGCAGATGGAACGAACACTTCTTTCTGTGTAGGACATGAATTGGAAAAAGGAAAACTCAGGAGAAGATGATAGTATTAGGTCTTTGTGATGTACTATCTTCTCTAAAGCTTAAGTATTAGATTGAACCATATGAAATTTCTGATTTTGACCATTTTTTACTTACAGAATGGCAATTTCATAGGGTTTGAGCTAATAGCCACAATCACTGGTGAGCAAGAAGGGGACTTTCGTGACTCTCATATCCCTGGTGGCAGGCACAAATGGAGTCTGCACTCAGAAAGGAGGTCTCTTGATCTGGGGAGAGACCACTGTGTTGTCCAGTGACTTAGCACACAGAGAACATTCCAGGGCACCCCCAAAGAAATTCTTTGCTTTTTTGAATTTGAAAGTTCATTTCCCCCGCATTAAAGTCAGTATGTATTTAATCTTAATTGTATGTAGGGGCTCTTAAGTTTGGTGTGGTGAACTTGATCTACTGTGTGCCTGTTGTGGGTATTGGCTCATGGCCCCTGGGAGCAGCCGTGGGAGGCAGACAAGTCATCTGGTGACTTTAGCGGATCCCAGGGCTGAGGGGGGCATAAGGTGCTGTGGGAGGCAGAAGAGGGGCCATTAGCTTAGCTTTGCTGGGGAGCGGCTAGGAGGTAGGTGATGGCTGGGCTGGCTCTTTCAAGATGGGTGAAAAAGCAGTCTAGAACCCAAACCAGGTGTTGACAGGCAGCGGAAGGTGGTGGGCTATCAGGCCAGACTGCTGCCTTTCAGGTATCCAAGCAGAGAGTGTGACCTCTCTTGACTGTGGTAGCACAGGCCAGAGATGAGGTACAATTCCTTGGCTCTTCTGGGTGGGTGGGTTGGTTTCTCATGGCTTTGTTTTGGGATGGCTTTGAAGGAAGTCTCACAGCAGGGCAGGTAAACCAGGGCTAAGATGGATCAATGGAAGTGTTGTGGCTGGAGGAAGCCATGAATTTTCATATTGGTTAACAGTATTTTGTGTACTAAGAACGTGAATAGTTAACAAATTCAGAGAAGATTACCCTGTAGTGCCATTCCCTAATATCTTCCCTTTTTTGTTTCCTTCCAGTCCATTTGACTGCCTAAACATAATTTTTACCTATTGTCATTGTGATCTTAGCGGGGCCATAGGCTTTAATTCTGCTTCTCTCCTTGTGCTGTAAGCATACCCTGTCCCTGATCATTTCCTCTTCTCTGGGGGGGTCACTTGAAGCGGCTGTGGAGGAGTGGGCGCTCTGCCGGGGTGATTGCTGAGAGCTTCAGTCACCAAGAGTCTCCTTGTCTTACTTGGAACCAGCTATTGTCTGGCTATTGTGGAGTCCTTCCCTTGGATGCAGTCTTTGTGTTTCTGGGACTCTGTCCCCAGAAGAGACTGAGAGGGGAGTTGGGGGCTGTTGCAGAGGGCGCTGTGAGAGGGACCCTAACTTGGAAACCCTCCCCTCCCCTCCCCAGGCACTGCTTCACTGGCAGCTACCCGGTCATCGAGCCCCTGCTGAAGCACTTCCCCAACATGTCTGTGGGCTTCACTGCTGTCCTGACTTACTCCTCGGCCTGGGAGGCCCGGGACGCTCTGAAGCAGATCCCACTGGAGAGAATCATTGTGGAAACGGACGCTCCCTACTTCCTGCCCCGACAGGTAGGGGTGTGATCAGGCTGAGCTGAGGCGAGGGTGGGTGGAAGGGGGCTGGTCACCTTTGCAAGGTTGGCAGGGCCAGAGCCCCAGTGACTTCCATGTCTCCTTGGCTGTGTAGATGTCTCCTTGTTGTGGCTCTGCAGAACCAAAAGTCTAGGGGGCTGAGAAGCTGAAGGGTAACCACTCTCTTCCAGGCAGTGCAAAGCCCTACCCTGTAGAGGGTAGTCCAAGGAAGCGTGGGACCCTGCTCACCCAGAGCCCCCCATGACTAGGACTCTCCCTGCACCTGCAGGTAAAGGGGTCTCTACAGGGCAGCCCCAAAGAGGTCCTTGCTGGGGAAGGGCAGGGAGGGGGATCTGTGTCATGGCTGTGCAAAGAAGGCACAGTGATGTTCTGAATGCTTGATGTCTTCCAGGTTCCCAAGAGCCTCTGCCAGTACGCCCACCCAGGCCTGGCCTTGCATACAGTTCGAGAGATTGCGAGGGTCAAGGATCAGCCACTCTCCCACACCTTGGCCACCCTGCGTGAGAACACCAGCCGCCTCTACAATCTTTAAGCAGAGAGAGTGCGGTCAGGAGAGAAAGGTCAGACTAGAAAAGGTCATAAAGATTACATTATAGGTTTTTAAAAAATCAGGACAAGAATAGGTTTCTCTGCATTTTCTTAATGTAGAGAATGTGAACATAGAGTGAGCATTAAGCCTGATCTGTCTCGAGTGAACTTGGTTTGGGACCTTCTTCCTTTTCTCTTCCCACCCCTCCAGGATGACCCAGTGGCCTGGCAGAAGAGGGTCCCAGGTCAAGGAGGTGTCTGGAGAGCCTACTGGAACAGAGAAAAGCAGGACAGGATGTTCTTAAGGCTCCACTTGGGGCTGGGGCGGGCGTGCATCGGAGCGGGATGCCAGTGAGGGGTGACCCCCAGGGCGGTCAGTGGAGAAGGAAGAGGCCGAAAGGAGGGCGTGGTGCATCTGCCAATCCTGATCCCTGTGCTCTGTGACCTTTGGCTCCTGGTGGTTCTCGGTTCTGAGTATGAACTCCCAAGTAGGAAACCTCCTCTGGAGCACATTGGCTGGAGCGCCGTCTCAGAGGTTTACAGTACCACCACCGCGAAGTCCTCCCCATCCCTTCCCAGGATGAGTCTTCAGTTTGGCTGTCCCATCGCCGGTCTGTTCCATGTCGGTGTGGGTGGAAGACCTCGGCTATTGGCCTCACCAGCTCCACTGCCGGCGGTGTAGATGGGTTGGGGGACGCTCAGTATCCAGGGATGTCCTGGCCGACAGGAATTGGGAGGGGCTGGGTGCCTCAAGAAAGAGGTCTTCTTATGGGAGAGCACCCCAGAGAAGGGGTTTCTGTTTGCTGGAGCCCCTGGGGCCGCAGCTCACTTGTGTTTGACTGAGATTGGTCCAGTTTGCGGTGGATGTGACCTCCCACTCTGCTGGCAGGGGCCCCTGCTGCCCGTTCCTCAATTTTTGCCCCATTTTCCTGGAACACTGGACCAAGAATACTCCTGTTTGACCCCATGGGACAGCCCCCTGTGTGCCCCACCCAGGTTGAGAGGTAAACCAATTTAATTCTTCAAAATTCTGTGGGACCGCTCAGCCCCGGTATCCAGCATGTGCAGAACAAGCCGGCCTGGGTCTGCCTTCCACTCCCCTCCCGGGGCTCTCCCTGGCCTTTGCCTTGTCTGAGTCCTTTCTCCGTATTGGAACTGAGAGCCTCTCCTTTGACTTTGGAGCTGTCTGGTCATCAAGTTTTCAGCTGTGTTCTGTTCCCTGCTGGTATATCTGTTATAGGCTCTGGAAGGTTGTAATGGTCAGGGGTTACGTTTGAGGACGCTCTGCACTTTGTCTAAAAGGATCCTTTACTCTGATCTCCCACTGCGAGACAGGACACCCTGAGCCCCTTCTCTGTTTCCTGGAGGCGAGAGGCTTAAATCATAAAACCCATCCCTTAATGCTGGATTTCTCTAGGTGTTTTCAGAAGGTGCATCTGAGCCTTGCAAGCAAAAAGGGAACGGACTCAACATTTCCTGTCTGGTGTTTCTGTTTGGCCTGGTATGCCTGTTACTGGCCTGGGAGGTAGGCCTTGATTCACGGTCGACCTTCCACAGGTCAGCCGTGGGTTTTCTGGGCCTCTTGTTTGCCAGTGGGGACTTGTCCTCCTGCTTGGAGGAATCAGAGGACTGAGTATTTCAGAGTGCTTTACTGTCGCCCCAACGAACTGCAGCCTGTCCAGCCCCTTCACCACAAGCCCTGTACGTCAGTACTGCCCATGCTGGCAGCGGATGGGCCCTGCTCTGGAGGGTTCCAGGGGAGGACAGAGTGGATGTCCCCAAGCCTTTGTGGCCTCCTGCCAAGGTAAAGCACAAGGTGCTATATACTTTCACCTCTAGGATTTAAGATGGTCATTTCTGAGTGTCACCAGTGAAACACGACTAGTGTGGGTGCAAAAGCCGGTGGGCACTGTTTTTGATTCAATTTTTGGCTGGCTGACGTGATTGTGTTTGCTGTGCTGCTGGAATGCATCTGTATCTCCCCCCACCCCCTGCCCCTTTTGGCCATCTCTTTCTGTAAATAAAGTGATTGGTCTTCAGCCAGCTCCTGTGCTCTCCTTGTTTGGTCAGATTTCTCAGAGTGACGACAACAGTTAAGTTGTTGTAACCTGAGAATCCTTGTAACCTGAGAATCCAAAGGTCTGGAGAAATTTTTGAGTGTACATGTGTGTCTCTGCAAAATTAAAGTGGTAGTAAGAATTGGGGCACCTGGGTGACTCGGTTGAGCGTCTGCCTTCGGCACAGGTCATGATCCCAGAGTCCTGGGATTGAGCCCCACATCGGGCTCTCTGCTTGGCGGGGAGCCTGCTTCTCTCTCTCCCTCTCCCTCTGCCTGCCCCTCCCCCTGCCTATGCTTTCTCCCTCTCTCTGTCAAATAAATAAGTACTAAAAAAATAAGTAAAGTGGTAGTAAGAATACATTGGTACCTTCTTACGAGTTCGGCTGCTCTTGAGCTTTGACCGTTTTATTGCCAGGCAACTCGGAAGTGAGTACATGGATTTTTTCTTTCCTCTTCTGCAGTGCTTTGGGAAAAATGGAGCACCCAAGGGTGGTGATGTCTAAATCCATTGTAGTGACGGGGGCACTTTGGACCGCGAGCTCCTCTGACGCCTCCGGGCAAACTTCGGAGGAAGCCCTGTGTCACTACTTGTGGTCAGTCCTCTGATTTCGTGCTAAGGTATTAATGAACAGTGGTGCACGGGCTAGAAGTAAACTGGGAAAAGGAAGGCTGTGTTCCAAGAATGCTAAAGAAATCTGAAACTGGAGTCGATGCATCATTGAGACCCTGTCATTGATGATATATTTTCAGCAAAATCCCATCACTTTGTCTCATCCATTCCTTCCCAGGTGAATACGCAGTTGATTGCATCCGCTCAGTGGTGGTCTTATTTGTGGCTAGAAATCTGCTGCTCTTGGCTTTTTAGGTGCTTCTGTCTTTCTTTCTGTATTAAGTTTGGGACCAGTCACTAATTGTTTATTGTCAGCACTTTGATGTTTATGTCACTCAGTTGTATAAAATCAGAGCACAGGGCCACTGAGGTACACGGTGATGGAACAGAGTGCCCCTGACAGAGATGGCGCAGGTGTTCATTGGTGGCCCCCCACACCTCAGGTCACAGTGAGTGCTTGTTTGTCAGTGATGACCGGGGTATATTCAGATTAGGAAGGTACCTGGGAATGGGTCTCCATTGTTCGATTTGCCCACTGTCACAGGAATTTCTGAGCACAAAGCTGTAAGTGTATAATCAGATAAATACATATGCTGCTGTACAGTGTACCAGGGATATTATGAAACACCAGAGTTTCTTATAAGGAGAATTTTTTTACAGCAAGTACCTCACTCCCCCGGGGGTAAATACACCCTGTTTCAGAGAGACTTAAGTTAGTGGCATCATTAAATGATGCATGGAGGTTTAAGAAAGTTGAGCCCTGTGTGGCTCAGTCGGTTAAGTGTCTGGCTCTTGATCTCAGCTCAAGTCTTGATCTCAGGGTTGTGAGTTCAAACCCCACACTGGGCTCCATGCTGGGCGAGACTACTTTAAAAATAAAAAAATAAACTGACAGTAGTACCATGTTTGAAATGCTATGTTTTGTCAAGTGTTTCCATTGCTAAATTTTCTTTCTCTTAAGTCACTGCACTCCAGGGTGACCCAGTGTATTAAGAAGGAAAATGAGAAAAGAAGCCCCTTGGATCACAGGGCAAGGGAAGCAGTGACGGAGGCCCAGACTCTAATACTGTAGTTCTGGATAGGAGTCCACAGCGTATTTGCTGTGTGACTTTGGAAAGTTACTTAATTCCTCCAAACTTCGCTTTCCTCCCTCTTCAGTGGGCTTGTGACAGTTACCTGAAACTACACAGAGTACATGTTCTATGTCTGTATGTAGACCAGTGTCCACTGCACAGCAGGAATGTGGTGGTGAGAATAATGGAGGGCCTCCTACGTGCCTGGTGTCTGTGTGTGGGGGATACTGTGTTCGGTTTTGACAGTAACCCAGGGAATAAGGTGTTTGATGTGTGAGGAGCCTGAGGAATTCAACGTCTTGGTCGGGAATTCAAATGGGGGTCTGAGTGTGAAGCTCCTAGCCTTTCCATTCCATCACGCTCCCTGGCCCAGGGGAGAGTACCTGGTTGAGAGTGGGTGCTCAGCATCTTATTTCTTTTTTTCTAAGGTCTTATTTATTTGACACAGATCACAAGTAGGCAGAGCAGCAGGCAGAGAGGAGGGAAGCAGGCTCCCAGCTAAGCAGAGAGCCTGATGTGGGCTTGATCCCAGAACCGGGAGATCATGACCTGAGCCGAAGGCAGAGGCTTAACCCACTGAGCCACCCAGGCGCCCCTCAGCATCTTATTTCTTAGAGGAATGACTGAGGCAAGAGGGGCAGAGTGCTGGTGAGTCCTTGGAGAGAAGTAAGCCCTTGTCTTCGCTGGGGGGCAATCAGGTGACCAGCATTCCTCTTAGGGCCTGGCATGCATCCTGCCCAGAGCCCTGTCTGTGCCTGCTGCTTCACTGGGCCATGAGCTGCCTCCCCAGGTCACTTTGACCACCTGTGGGCCTTGGATCCTTCTCTGGCTGTTGAGAAGAGGGCTGTGGGCCTGGTTAGTGATGATCGGAGTTGTGGCCCTACTAAGCGACCGAGCTCTGACTAAACTGCAGGATGGCGGGCTGGTCTCTGCACCAGTGCTGGGTGCTGGCTGTCCGGGGGCTGGGGAAGGTCCTTTCCCTCCCCTTCTACTGCCTATCTCCCTCTTCCCTCCCTTGCCCTACCCAGTTCATCTGTCCTCCAGTACCTTAGCTTTTCTAAAGGGTTAATACCTTTCAGTCTTACTACTGAGTCTTAGAGAGGTAGCTGATTTCAGAAGTGAGGACTTGGTGAACAAAGTCCATGTGTGATCATATAGGCAGTGTCTGGACATCTGAGATACAGGGGTGTGGGGAGGGCAGACACGGGGTGGTTGTGGTGTTGACAGCAGGCTGGGGCTAGAGAAATGGCAGGAGGTGAGTGAGAGTGGTGTTTTCTCAGTTTTATTGAGACTGTCACCTGGCCAGGCCGATGTTTCTGTTTCACGTGGGGACCAACATTGGTTCCAGGCCAGGCAGGGAATTGTGCTCCGCCCTCTGTGGAGCCACCCCAAATTGAGTAGGATCTGGTTGGCTCTCAGCCACTTAATAGCCTGTGGATCTTGCTAAATGCAGATTCTGATAGAGTAGGGCCAGGCTGGGGCCCAAGATTCTGCATTTCTTCTGTCTTTTAAAAAGATGCAGTTCTTTGAGAGCGAGAACCTTGGCGTGGGGGGAGGGGCAGAAGTGGAGGGAGAATCCTGAAGCCGATTCCCGGCTGAGTGCAGAGCCCCACCCTGGCCTCCATCCCCCGGCCCCTGCACCACGACCTGAGCTAAAACCAAGAGTTGGCCACTGAACCGACTGAGCCCCCCAGACGCCCCAAGATTCTGAATCTCTAAGACATCCTTGGAGGCTGGTGAGTTCCACGGTCCACATGGCGTTCCTTGCCGTGGGCGGGCAGCCGAATGTCGGTGTGCCTGCTGAGTGTGATTGTGGTTAGTGCCAGTAGGGCTGTGCCTCGAGGGCCAGGTGGCCAGAATTTTACCGAAGAGATGTGGCTCTTACAGCCCTCTGACAAAGGCTTTTCCAGAGTGTGCATGTTACCCCATCCTGCTGAGGGCTGGCCTACGTATTTCTAAAAGATATTCATGAGTCTGAATTGGCAGAGCTTCTATTTGGAGCCTCCTTAGTCTTTTTTTTCTCTTTAGTGATTCACCCATCATCTGTCATCGCCAGTTCTTAGCAACCAGTTCACACATTTGCTCAAGTGTAAATCACTCGTAACTGACCTTCCTCCAGGAAAGCTGGTGTCCTCAGTGGAATTAAGCTGTGGAATTTTAGGCTCAAGGCTCAATTCAGCTGTGCGCTGGAGTTGGCAATCTTCAGGAACACCTGCCTGATCTCACTAAGTCACCAAGGCAGTGCCCAGCCTTGCCCACATGCACCTGCTTTGCCATGTCTTATGGACATGGAGGACAAGGAGGAGGGAGAAGTAGTTATTTCAGCTCTGTCTAGCAGTGGCTGGTAGCTATTGTAAGCACCCCACTTACTTATAACCTCAGACTCACACTTTGGCATTCCCAGGATCCTGCTGTGATCGTGAATGTCAGTTCGTGGGTGTGGGCTCTGATGATGTCCCCTGAAGTTTTTTGGTTCACAGTCCTTGGTGATGGTTACTAATCTCTCATTGTAACTCCACTGTGCTCGGGAAGCTGTGATATTTACAAGAACTGTCTTCTCCCACTATCCCCACTTCCTTTCTTGGTTTCCTAAGCATTCATACCTGCCTTATACTACATAGCCTTCTTTTCTCTTCCCTTGACTGTAGTTTAGAAAAGATTTTTTTCCATTCAAACGTGAAGTTATCATCTTTGGTGAAATAAATTTCTGCTTTGGATGTTCAGCATACGATTTGAATGTTTATTCACCTCTGAGCTAGTCTACCACTCAGAGCTGGGAGCTGTTGCAGAAACAGTGTAAAAGCAGGTGAGTGCTGCCAAGGTTGCGGGACACACAGGTGGGGTTGGTCTTGTGGCTGATCACTTATCTTCCAGGGCCTCTGAAAAGCAAGAAATCAAGTCAAAATTCCACATTCGCCATCCTCCCAGTGCCATTGAAGATGGCTTTTCTTTCAGTTTTGATGTCAGAAGTGGTACGTTGTAGTGCAGGGGGAGGGCCGGATATTGGCCTTGGAGTGTGTGGTGTGTGGCTTGGGCTTGTCACCTGGAAGCTGAGTCTTGGTTTCCTTATCTGCATCTCGGCTTGAAAGCCCTGTTTCTGCCTCCCTCATGTGGTTGGTGGGGAGTGGAGGCTGGGGCCGTGTTGGTTAGGGACGTGATTTGCAGGTGGTCCTGTGCTCCCCCCCACCACAATCAGCATCAGATTGGGTGGTTTCTTCTACATGCCAAGAAGGGATTCACAACAAAACCTAGAAACCTTGGCTTAATTCTGATTGTAGCACTAATTCCTTTTGTTTATGAAGTAAAGTTATCTAGTGAAAGTACTTAACATCAAATAATTTTATGCTCTCAGAGTGGGTGTTAGCTCCATTTTATGGTTAGGAAATTGGGGTTCCCTGGGGCCCCAGAGGTAGTTAATGTGCTACTTCTTGAAATAGTGTGTTCCTGGAATACAAAGGCTGTGCTCACCCCACTTCCTAGCCGCTTACAAATCCCAGCCCAGCCGCTCTCCGGCAAACATTTGGGAAAGAGGAATTAGAAGCTTTTTAAGACTGGTAAGGGAAGGGACGCCTGGGTGGCTCAGTTGGTCGAGCGGCTGCCTTCGGCTCGGGTCATGATCCCAGTGTCCTGGGATCGAGTCCCACATCGGGCTCCTTGCTCAGCAGGGAGCCTGCTTCTCCCTCTGCCTCTACCTACCACTCTGCCTGCCACTCTGTCTGCCTGTGCGCACACTCTCTCTCTCTCTCTGACAAATAAATAAATAAAATCTTAAAAAAAAAAAAAAAAAAAGACTGATAAGGGAAGAAAACCTCTATTGTGTCACCCATAGGCTGGGCTCACAGTTGGGACTCCAGGGAAACTGAAATGACCTGACTGGGGCAGGGACTTACCGTTGGCCTCTTCCCAGAGGATGTCTTGAAGAAACTTCCCCAGCGCCTGGCCATGCTGGTGATACTGAGCCCCAGAGAGCTTGATTCCGACATCAAAAGGAGTGTCGAACTAGGAGGAGGGGCAAGGAAGACCCAGGAGGTGTCAGAGGTCACATGCTCCCAAACTCACTGCCCTCCTAAGGGCAGTGGCTCTGAGGGTCTCAGCATGGGGCAGGGAAGGCACAGGGTCTGTGGCCCGTCACTGCGGGACAGCTTAGCCAGCTTAGCCTGCCGTCTTAGGTCAGTTCTTCCTGTCCCTGCCATCTTCAGGAGATTTAGCTTGCATCCTTTCCTTACCTCTAGTGAGGTTGCTCACAGAAGCTGCGGGGCTCCCTAGGTTACTCCCACTCCGCCTTGTAATTTTGGAAGACATAAGGTAGTCACCAATGGCAGAATTTCAGGGTCCGGTAGGGAGACTGGGAGGACAGTGGGTCTCCCCAGTGTTGTAGCACTAGCCTGGGTGGTGGTCTCTGGCCCTCCACTGCCTTTCCTGCCCCCATCCCCTGCAGCTGTTCTTCCTGTCAGGGGCACAGGCCTTTCCTTGCTCCGTGGAAAGTCAGATAAGAAGCTGAACTTTCTGTGGAAAGATGCTTTGAGCCAAGTGCTTTCTTCTCTCTGTGCCTCTGTGTCTTCCCTCCTACAAGGAGAGCACCCCATTTTCCTTACTTTCTCAGTACTCTTAGAGATGGCTTAATGATGCTCAGAGCTTTGGGAAAATGGGAAAGAGCTCTCTTTGCAGCCACGTCATGGTTTTTGCCCCAGGAGGGCAGACAGTAGCAGACAGTGGCCCCTCAGGCTCATCTGTTCTGTCGGGGATGAGTAGCTGCCTTGGCACCTGGCACCTGCGTGCTGGTCACTCTGATGTCTGAATGAGTCACTGAGGAATCTTAGTGCTGGGAGGGAGCCTTCGGTCATTGTTCCTTTTGGCCCCTGCCCTCAGACAGGAGGCCTGGAGAGGTTGAGGACTTGCCCGAGGCTGCAGGGGGGTGGTGGCTGGGGATGAGACTGAGAACCTCTTCTGGTCCTGGTCCATGGCGACAACCGACCTGGAGGCCCTCTGACCACTGGGCCTGGCGAAGGCCTTGCTGGGGACAGTCCTTGGGGCTCCCCACCTGGCAGGTAGTGTTGTCATTCCCGTTTCACATGTGAGCAAAAGTGCTCCGAGAGGTTATGAAGAAAACAAATAGCTAGCTTCTTGTTCCCTTGCAAATGTTTACCTTCTTCCTTGTCTCCATGGGGAAGGTGGAGGGAGTGGGGAATGACCTGGTTGGGTTTTGAGGGAACTCCGGCCCTTAAGTTCTCTCCCACCAGCCACTACTCCTTTTTCTTCCTCCCTGCGGCCGGTAGAGGCCCACGCAGACTTCTTGGGAACCACGTGAGCCCCTATCTGAGGGCCTGTTGGCTGCTGCAACACCCTAGGACTGGGTGGCAGGGGCACGGGAGAGGCAGCCTGGCAACTTCTGGGGGAGAGGTTTGCTTCTGGGGACTCAAAAAGGCCCATTTGGCCCCAGCGCCTCATCTGTTCTGTCGGGGATGAGGGGCAGGGGAAGGGATAAGACTTAGTCTCAGAAGTCTTCCAGCTCTGAAAGTCCATTTCAGGGGGACCACATTTGGGGGAAAGTAGAGGGCCCAAGGTGGGGGAGATGGAACGGCAGCACCAGAAGGGGCTTAGGGAGTGTGTCCTGAGCCTCACAGCCAAGGGGGCAGGCCTCCAACTCTGGCAGCCCCAGTGCGCCTCCCAGACAGCTCAGGCTTCGGGTTCTAGTGGAGGTGGTGGGGGCCGTCTCCTCCAAGGCCAGCCTTTCTGGGAATTGGGAACTTCCAGTTGTCCTAGCCCTACCTTGTGTCGCCAAGCTGGCAACACCCCTCCCCTTGGTCTGTCTGGGCAGACCAAGAGCTAGGCTGAGTGGGGTGAGTGCCAGCCGCCTGGGGCTGGCAGTCTCACCAGGCAATTCCCTGGTTTTAGTGTGAGAATTTGCAGGACTCAGAATGGGAATATGGTGGGTTGGGGATCTTACACGTGGCATGGAGGAGGCACCTGAGGACATCCCTAGGTTCTGGTGAGCATCAGAGCATGTGTTGGGAGTTTGTCCTCGATAGAAGAGGCTGGTGGGTAGGGAGGGAGGCCAGGCAGGATGCGCTTCACCTTCTCAGGCTAGAAGAGCCAAATGGGGGTGCTCTCGGGCCGCCAAGCAGGCTCCGTTGGCTAGGCCAGAGGGGAAGGGGGGCTCAGGAGCTGGGGTCAGCCCCGACTTTGGGCCCCACCTCTGCCACACACTGGCTGTGGCCCCTCAGGCCCACCTGTCTGAACTTCCGATCCTCTTCTGTACAGTGAGGGCAACAATGTCAGACCTCCTTACCTCACAGGCTGTTGTGGAGACGGAATGGTGTATAATAAGGGTAAGATAGTCTGTAAATGCAGTCTTGGTCGGTGGGCACAAGCAGTATAGCGATCACCATTATTCAGTACTGCCCCATGGGAATTCTGGTGTCACTGCATGGAGACATCTGTTGCCACCTGAATGCTTGGCAGAGCCATTCCCTGAACCACAGCCAGCCTTCCAGGAAATCCCTTCACTGCCTCTCTGCCCTAATCTCCCCCCTTTACTTCCAGACGTTCTCCTTGTCCCGTGCAAGATTTGTTGGAGCCCAAACAAGTCCAATCCTGTTTTGTCTACAGCTGGGGACGGTGAGTGGCTGCCAGAGACAGGGTAGCAGTAGCTAGCCTGACCGGGGTGCTGTCTGGGTACACTCCCGCCCTGGGGAAGGTCAGAGAGGCCCTTGGGCCAACCAGACAGTTTTCTGTGGGGAAACGTCTTCAATCTGTGATCAGTTGATTATTCCTCTGCTGTCTGTCTCTTGGCACCACGTTTGCTGACTCTCTTTTGAAATCACCCGGTGTCGGCTAGCAGCCCTCTTCTCCCCTGCTCTTGGCTCCCAGTCCTTTCCCATTCCATTGTAGCAAAGTTACTGCTCTTAGACACTTGCCTCTTAATGGGAAAAGACCTGGTAAAGCCCAGTTCAGAGTCAACTCTCTTCATACTATTTTACATTTCTTAAGTAGTGAGTGAGTGGCTCCCTGTTCCTAGCTTACCCTCTGCTTCCCCCACCTCCCCCACCCCCTCTATGACCACAAAAACAGAGCTGCAAGGGAACCAACCCGGATTTCCAGCTCATCCTCTGCCCCTTCCACTTCATTTGTATCTTCTGGGCGGAGTGAGCCTTCGAGAGCTCGAGGCTGCAGTTTGGCTGGCGGCTTCTTGGACTCCTTTCTCTGCTGGAAAGAGGTATTCGCTTAGGGCCCTAAGCCCCCTTAGACTTGCAGGGCCAGAGCAAGGTGTGAGGCTCTGGTCAGACTCAGAGGTGTCCCAGGTACTCTCGGAGAAAGCCAAAGCCCAGAGACCTGGAGCCACAGTCCAGGTCACAAAGCACACAGTTGGCTGTGACAGGCAAGGTGGGAACAAGAGACCCCAGTCTGAATGTGGGGCTTTGTGGGGAGACATTTTACCTGGACTTTCTGGTGTTCAGGGCTCAGAAAGCTGGAGCCCGCCAAGGCCAAGTCCATCCAGAGCACGCTGAAGAGCAGCAGGCTGCAAAGGGTCCCCAGGGAGGGCATGGTGTCCGGCAGGCCTGGAGGAGAGAGGGTCTTCAGGCCCCATGCCCTACTGTCTCTCCCTGTGGCCCAGACCTCACCCGGGTAGGGGCCCAGCAGATGGGATGAGGGCACTTGGCCCCAGGATGTCCCTGCTGAGTAGAAGCTCTTCCCACCCCTCCTAGAGGGGATCCTTGTGCCCACCTCCCCTAGGTAGCGAACTGAAGGATATGAGCCTCCTACTCCCAGGCTGTGTGGAGTGGGACTCCCCATATTTGTCCCAGGCCCCCAGGAGCTTGTGCCAGGTTTCTTAATGAAATGTCATGAGGCTGAACCTCATGGGGATTTGGGGGGGATCCAGCTGTCTCTGAGCAGCCAGGTGGCCCCGAGTTTTGCAGTGCCCGTACCCCTTGGTTCAGATGGGCCTGTGAATGGCCCGCTGTCAGAATAAGTTAAGCTCGTGAGCCCACACACAAGAGTACAGAGAGTGCCTACCTGAGGCTTCTGGTGGGGTGGTGGCCAGTGGCTGCCTGGTCCTTATGTAGGAAGGCCTGTGTTTGTTTTAAACGAGCAACTCCATCCTAACTTCTCGTGGCTGCTTTACATTCCTCGGGAACTAAAAATGCTTGTGTGCTCTGGGTGGAAATCAACAGTGGAGGTCAAAGGCCCAGAGAGATTGCTGGGTTGGCTTGGGCTGGTGCACCTGCTCCAGTGTCCCCAGGTGGGCCCTCCCTGGGTTCAGGTGGGAGGGAAGTTAGTGGCTCGGGGGTGGGGGGGGTGCGTGGCGCTAGGTGCTAGGCTAGCTTTGCTCCTCTCTACTTTGCTGCTTCCTCCCCTTTCTGAAATGAAGTTCTTCCTTCCTGGGTAGAACGAGGGGATGGCTACTTGAGTTGTAAGCGCTTGTCCAGTCCCGACACGCTGTTGTCTGTGATTGATGCTGTTCTGGCTCCCACAGCCCTCTGGGGCTCACGGGAGGCCTGGCTCCTATAATTCTCCTGCTGCCCCAGCCAGGGCATTCCCACGATACAGATGAGAAGTCTGCTGGGAGGGGTGACAGCTTGGGTTCCTGACTTGTCCTCTCCAGGGAGCAGGGCTAGGGATCATCTCTGGCAGCAGCTATGCCCGTCATTTCTTCTGGGTGGCACTCGCTGAGCCGGCTTGAGGTTCCTAACTCAGGAGTTGGCTTGCCTCCCCAACTCAGGACTTGGCTTGTCTTTCCTTCCCTCAGGGAGGCTCCCAGAGGGAAAAGACTGGACCTGGTGGCAGAGGGGCTGTGGCCCAGAACTAGCACAGGTGACTACTGCTAAGTTGACGGGCCCCAGGCAGGCCATCAGGAATCCCCCTTGCGCCAGGGTGGCTCCTCAGAGTGGCTTTGAGGATGACCTGAGGTGATGGTGTGCAAATCCTTCATAACCTCTGATGTATCCTACACGTGACAACCCCTTGTGTTCTGGGCCCGCAGAGCTTGCAAGCAAGCATATGCCACGGTCCCATGTTCTCGGATGGAAGTTCATTAACGGTGTGGGGCATTCCTTACCCATCTGGAGAGCTTCTTCTAATTGGATGCCCAGGTGGTGACTCCTAAGGGCTGAATGAATTGTCTACGCAGAGATTTAGCATTCCTGAGGAGGAACTCACTTCAAGCTGGGGCTGGGAGCTGAGAGGTTAGGAAGGGCTCCCTCCATGAAAGAGGCAGACAATGGAGATGGAGCAAGCACACCCCCGCAGGCAGAGCGGTGGGAGCCAAGGTGAACAGAAGGCGTGGGCGTAGAGCATTTGGGGCAATGATACGAAAGCTGGCTGCCTTGGGCGAGGATGTCATTGGGGGAGGTCATCAGGAAGGGCCTAGAAGGTGGTTCAGGGTCAGGTTCTGCATGGCCTTGAAGGCTGCTGCTAGCCCAAGGAGTTAGGGCTTTATCTGCAGGAGGCAGGCCCCTGAAGGTTCTTGAACAGAGGAGTGACAGAACTGTAGAATACAAGAGTTGGAAAAACCTTGAAGAGCTGGGAGGCTGACTGTTGAATCCACTGAAGGAGCCCTGAACACCAGAAAGGCCCTACTCTCCTCAAAGCCACACACATTCAGTGGCAGTGCCGGCTTCCCAGTTTCCTGGCTGCTGGCCAGTGCCTTCCCTGATAGGCCATCCGGATTCCACAGCAAACATGCTGTTCTAGGGAAATCCGTCTGTTCTGAGTGGGGTGAGTGGGATCAGAGGAGCCAGTTAGGACATCGAGGCAGTAGACAGCTGACCAGCAAATGACCAGACACCCTGACTTAAAGGGGGGCACTGGGCCCTTGCTGAGACAAGGGACAGTGGGAGGGGCTGGACGAAGCCGCTTAGAAGTACCTCTTGCTGGAAACCATCTCACCAGCCTGCTGCGGGGGCTGTAATTCCTCCTTTAGCCCCAGCAGAATGCAATGGTGTCACCAGGAGACCTTTAACCTTGCTGGCCACCTGAGCTTAGACCTCTTGGCTCAAGGTGTGGAGAAATAGAGAGTTCTTAGAGAAACTTGCAGCTTTTTCAGAGCCCCTTCTCCCAAAGCAAAACCAAACAAATCCTAACCCCCAACCCCCCTAGCCAACTATGGTGATCAGGCACCTGCTGAGTCACGAAGCCTTCACTTAATCCTGACCCTGGAGGCATCTGAACACAGGATCTGCCAGTGTTGATCTTAGATAAGTCTACCAGCCAGCAAACACCCCTGCTCGCTCTGTTATCTTTGGGGAACAGAGAGGTGCCCTGTGTGTTGGAAATGACGGACACCACATACCATGGAGTCGAGGTTGGTTGGGGGAGGAAGGAACATCTGATGGATGCCAGAACTGTTGAGGAAGGAGCCAGGTGGCACCCAGAACTTTCCTCACTGCCCACTCACAGTCGTGGGAGCGGGGGCAGGTGTGGGGTGGGGAACACATGCACATCGGAATCAAGAGGAGTTTGGAGGAAGACGGTGTGACTGGGGTCCAGTGGGGGGGCTAGGGGTGGGGAAGGACTAACTTTTCCCAGGCTCATTTTCCTCCTTATTCCTTTCAAGTGTGGATAACACCAAGGCTGGTTTGGCCCCTCCTTGTCCTGTGTCTTTCTCAGAATTGCACAGGTACTCAGTGTACATTGCTTCCTCTGGGCTGCTTGCTGGTTGGTGATTTCCTTTCCATTGTGGGGCCTTGAGGGCCTGTCTTAAGAATGGGTGAGAAGCACTTACTATCTTTGAATTAATTGCTGTATGTAAATGGTATCTGAGAACCAGTTATCTTTATACACTTTCTACCATACTTTCATTTCTACTGACAATGAGTTGGGCTTCGGTAGCACTGATTTCAGCAATTTGGCCAACCTTACATTTTTGGGGTTGTAGAAAGGTTTTTGCTTTTTGGTGATGGGGTTGCAGATAGGGTTTTGTTTTGTTTTGTTTTTGGTAGAGTTTCTTTTTTGTTCTGGCTTCTGTAACTTTTGGATCAGCATTGTTCAATAGAAAATATCAAGTCAGCCTCAAGGAGCCTCGTAAGTAATTTTAAATTTCCTAGGAGTCACATTAAAAAAAATGTAAAATCAGGGTGCTTGGGTAGCTCTCTGCCTTTGGCTCAGGTCATGATCCCAGGGTCCTGGGATTGATCCCCTCATTGGGCTCTCTGCTCAGCAGGGAGCCTGCTTCTTCCTCTCTCTGCCTGCTGCTCTACTTGTGATCTCTCTGTCTGTGTCATATAAATAAAAAAAAAATCTTAAAAAAAAAGTGAAATCAATTTTAATATACTTTATTTAATATATCCAAAATACCAGTTTGACATATAATCAATAGAAAAGTGATTAGTGGGATATTAGACACTGTTTTTCTTTTTACTAAATCTTCAAAATTCAGGGCACCTTACATTTTCCAGCACAACTCCAGTCCCAGTAGCCACATACATGCTTCAGTAGCTGCATGTGGCTTGTGGCCACTGCACTGGACAGCCAGCTGTAGATAATCGCAAGTGTCATTTTTGCAGCTTGTATGGCTTGAACCACGCTCTTTCATGCCTCCTGCCATCCAAGCAGGGTCTTTCCCACTGAGGCTTCCTGTTCTCCTGCCATCATGGGGTCTTTCCCCCTACCTTCAGTCTTACTTCCCAACAACATCTGCTCTCAGCCTAAAAATATGCCTTGGTCTCTAATCCTGGAAAGGCCTGTTTGGCACTGGTCCCTCTTTCCCTCACCCTATGTAACCTCTAGGTATAACTTCTTTCCCTTTTCTTGTATCCCGTCCTTAGTGTGCTCTGGGCCCTCAAAACTCGAGTACACGCCCATCTCCACAGCGCTCAAACTGTTTCCCCCGCATTGCGGGCAGTGTAGCTCTAGTTCAGGGACCCCTGAGAGGCAGGGGATCTTGGGCTGAGGACTTTATAAGACCTTCTGATGTCATCTGGGTGTGGGTCTCTGTTGGGCTGCACTGAAATTGTGGGGAAGTTTATTAAGAATGCTGGGGGTGGGCGCCTGGGTGGCTCAGTGGGTTAAGCCGCTGCCTTCGGCTCAGGTCATGATCTCAGGGTCCTGGGATCGAGGCCCGCATCGGGCTCTCTGCTCAGCAGGAAGCCTGCTTCTCTCTCTCTGCCTGCCTCTCCATCTACTTGTGATTTCTCTCTGTCAAATAAATAAATAAAATCTTTAAAAAAAAAAAAAAGAATGCTGGGGTTTTTTTTGGTTTTTGGTTTTGTTTTTTCCAAATGCCTGATCCTCTAAATCTGATGTAATAGATTTTAGAACTGAGTGGGGCCCCAGAATCTGAATTTTTATAAGTTTTAATTTAAATTCATTAGTTAATTTACAGAGTAATATTCATTTCATTTGTACAATATAGTGATTCAGTACTTCCACATGTCCCCTGGTGCTCATCACAAGTGTCCTCCTTAATCCCCATCACCTATTTCCCCCATTCCCCACCCCCACCTCCCCTTTGCTAACCATCAGTTTGTTCTCTATAGTTAAAGAATCTGTTTCTTGCTTTGTCACTCTTTTTCTGCCTTTGCTCATTTGTTTCTTAAATTCCACATATGAGTGAAAATACTTCGTATTTGTCCTTCTTGGACTTATTTTACTTAACATTATACTCTTGAGTTCATCCATGTCCTGGCAAATGGCAAGATTTCATTCTTTTTTTTAAGACTGAGTAATATTCTGTTACAAACACATATACCACATCTTTATTCACTCATTAGTGGATACTTGGGCTGTCTGCATAATTTGGCTATTGTAGATAATGCTACATCAGGGTGCACATATCTCTATCAATTAGTATTTTTGTATTCTTTGGGTAAATATGCAGAAGTGCTATTGCTGGGTCATGGGGTATTTTTATTTTTAACTTTTGAGGAAGCCCTATACTGTTTTCCAGAGTGGCTGTACCAGTTTGCATTCCCACCAACAATGTAAGAGGGTTCCCTTTTCTCCCCACCCTCACCAACACCTGTTGTTTCCTTTGTTGGTGATTTTAGCTATTCTGACTGGTGTGAGGTGATGACTCACTGTAGTTTTGATTTACATTTCCCTGATGGAAAGTGATAATGAGTATCTTTGGTGTCTGATGACCATCTGTATGTCTTCTTTGGAAAAATGTCTGTTCATGTCTTGTGCCCATTTTCCTTTGTTTTTTTTTTTTTTTTTGGTATTGAGTTTATAAGTTCTTTTAATTAATTTGACAGAGAGAGTGGGCACACGCTACCACAGTTGGGGGAGTGGCAGGCAGAGGGAGAGGGAGAAGCAGGCTCCCCATAGAGCAGAGAGCCCATTGGGGGGCTTGTTCCCAGGACCCTGGGATCATGCCCTGCATTGGGCTCTAAGCTCAGAGGGAAGTCTGCTTCGATTCTTTCTCTCCCTCTGCATCCCCTACCCCCACTACTCGTTCTCTCTAAATAAATCAATCTTAAAAATAAGTTCTTAATATATTTTGGATACTGATCCTTTATCAGTTATGTCATTTAGATACCTTCTCCCATTCTGTAGGTTGCCTTTTAGTTCCTTCACAGTGCAGAAACTTTATTTTGATGTAATACCAATAGTTTTTAATTTTGTTTCCCTTGCCTAAGGAGACATACCTAGAAAGAAGTTGCTATGGCCAATGTCAGAGAAATTACTGCCTGTGTTCTCCTCTAGAATGTTTATGGTTTCAGGTCTCACATTTCATCCATTCTGCATTTATTTTTGGCATGTAAAGTATGGTGTAAGAAAGTGGTCCAGGTTCATTATTTTGCTTGTTGTCAAGTTTTCCCAACACCTTCTGTAGAAGAGTCATTCCTTTCCACTCTGGATATTCTTTCCTGCTTTGTTGAAGATTAACTGACCATATAATTGTGGGTTCATTTCTGGGTTTTCTGTTGTTTTCATCGATATACATGTCTTTTTTTTCTTTTGTGCCAGTACCATACCATTTCGAACACTTTAGCTTTGTAATATAACTTGAAGTCTGGAATTGTGATGCCTCCAACATTTTATTTTTCAACGTTGCTTTGGCTATCTGGGGTCTTTTGTGATTCCAGTACAAATTTTAGAATTGTTTGTTCTAGCTCTGTGACAAATGCTGTTGGTACTTCGATAGGGATTGCACTGAATATGTACTTTGGGCAGTATACACATTATAATATTTGTTCTTTTGGTCCATGAGTGTGGAATGTCTTTACATTTCTTTATGTCATAAATTTCTCCCATCAGTGTGGTATAGTTTTCAACGTACAAGTCTCTCACCTCTTTGGTTAGGTTTATTCCTAAATATCTTATTATTTTGGTGCAGTTGTACATCGGATTGATTCCTTAACTTCTCTTTCTGCTGCTTCATTATTGGTATATAGAAACGCATTAGGTTTCTGTACATTGATTTTGTATCCAGTGACTTTACTGAATTCACTTATCAGTTTTAGCAGTTAATTTTGGTGGAGTCTTTGGTGAGTTTTCTGAGTATCATGTCTTCTGCACATAGTTAAAGTTTGACTTCTTCCTTGCTTATTTCAATGCCTTTTATCCTGTTGTGGTGAGGACTCCCATTACTGTGTTGAATAAGATGGTAAGAGTGGATATCCCTGTCTTATTCCTGACTGTAGAGGAAAAGCTTTCAGGTTTTCCCCTTTTAGGTTGATATTAGCTCTGGTTTTATAAAAAAAAAAAAAAATGACTTTTATTATGTTGAGATATGTTCTCTCTAAATGTACTTTGTTAGTGGTTTTTATCATGAATGGGTGTTGTACTTTGTCATGCTTTTTCTGCATCTGTTGAAATGATCATATGGTTCTTATCCTTTAGTAATGTGATGTATCGCATTGATTGATTTGCAAATATTGAACCATCCTTGCAGCCCAGGGATAAATCCTGCTTGATTGTGGTGAGTAATTATTTTAATGTATTGTTCAATTTGGTTTGCTAGTATTTTATTGAGAATTTTTGCATCTAGTTTTATTAGGGATACTGGCCTATAGTATCCCTAATAAAGGATACTTTTTTTTGTGTGGCATCTTTGATTTTCTATCAGGGTAATGCTGGCCTCAGAGAATGAATTTGGAAATTTTCCTTCCTTTTCTATATTTTGGAATAGTTTGAGAAGAATAGGTACCAACTCTTCTTTAATTGTGTGGTGGAATTTGCCTGTGAAACCATCTGGTCTGTACTTTTGTTTGTTGGGAGTTACTGGATTACTGATTCAAGTTCTTTGCTGGTTATCAGTCTGTTCAATTTCTATTTGTTCCTGTTTCGGTTTTGGTAGAAATTTATCTAGGAATTTCTCCACTTTTTGTCCAATTTGTTGGCATATAGTTTTTTATAGTATTCTAATGTTTGTATTTCTTTGGTGTTGGTTATTTCTCCTTTCTCATTTGTGATATTATTTATGTCCTTTCTCTTTTTTTGGGGGGGTGGTAAGTATGGCTAGAGGTTTATCAATTCTGTCATTTTTTTTTAAAGACCCACCTCCTGGTTTCACTGATCTCGTTTTTTTTTGTTTTTGTTGTTGTTTATCATTTATTTCTGCTCTAATCTTTCTTATTGCCTTCCTTCTGCTGGCTTTAGGCATCATTAGTTGTTCTTTTTCTAGCTCCTTTAGGTATAAGTTTAGGTTGTTTGAGATTTTTCTCACTTCTTGAGGTAGGCCTGTACTGCTATAGTTTTCCCTCTTAGGACTGCTTTTGCTGCATCCCAAAGGTTTTGGACCACTGCGTTTTCATTTTCATTTGTTTTCATGTATTTAATTTCCTCTTTGATTTCCTGGTTGACCCATTCATTTTTAGTAGCATATTATTTAACCTCCAAGTATTTGTGGTCTTTCCTTGTGGTTGACTTCTAGTTTCATAGAGTTGTGGTCAGAAAAGGTGCATGCATGGTATGACTTCAGTCTTTTTTGTTGTTGTTGTTAAGGCCTGTTTTGTGACCTAGGATGTGATCTAGTCTGAAGAGTGATCCATGTGTACCTGAAGAATGTATATTCTGCTGTTTTAGGATGGAATGTTCTGAATATATCTGCTAAGTCCATCTGGTCTAGTGTGTTGCCCATTGTTTCCTTGTTTATTTTCTGTTTAGGTTATCTGTCCATTGGTAAATAAGGTATTGAAGTCTCCTACTATTATCGTGTTATCAATTAGTTTGTTTATCCTTGTTTTATATATTTGGGTGCTCCCATGTTTGGTATATAAATATTTACCATTGTTATATATTCTTGTTGGATTGACTCTTTTATTAGAAGTAGTACCCTTCTTTGTTGTTATAGTCTTTGTTTTAAGGTGTAAGTTGTCTGATACAAGTATTCCTACTCTGGCTTTCTTTTGATATCCATTTGCAAGATAAATGTTTCTCCATCCCCTCACTTTCAATCTGCAGGTGCTTTAGGTCTTAAATGAGTCTCTTGTAGGCAGCATATAGATGGGTCTTGTTTTTTTGATTAGTCTGACACCCTATGCCTTTTGATTGGAGTGTTTATTCCATTTACATTCAAATTAATTATTGATACATATTTTTTGCCATTTAAGTACTTGTTTTATGGTTTCTGGAGATTTTCTCTGATCCCTTTCTTGTCTTTATCTCTCATGTTTTGCTGATTTTTCTTTAGTGATATATTTGGATTTCTTTTTATTCTTTGCCTGTTTATTAGTGTGTGTGTGTGTGTGTGTGTGTGTGTGTGTGTTTTAAGATTTTATTTATTTATTTGACAGACAGAGATCACAAGTAGGCAGAGAGGCAGGCAGAGAGGGACTTTTCTCTGCTGAGCAGAGAGCCAGATTTGGGGCTTGATCCCAGAACCCTGGGACCATGACCTGAGCCGAAGGCAGAGGCTTTAACCCACTGAGCCAGGCACCCCTATTAGTGGTTTTTGATGCATAGTCACCACTAGGTTTGTATATAACCTCTTTTGCAAATAGCAGTCTGTTGATTGTTGTTTGTTTGAACCCACTCTTTTCTCCTCCCCATGTTTTGGATATAACTATATTTTATATCCTTGTGTGTGTGTGTATGTGTGAGTTCCTTGATTGATTTTTAGGGAAATAGGCATTTTTACTGCTTTTGTGTTTCCTGCCTTTATACTGCCACTTTTAGTCTCTTCTTTCCACTCAAGAGAGTCCCCTTTAATATTTCTTGCAGGGCTGGTTTAGTGGTCATGAACTCCTTTAGTTTTTGTCTGTCTGGGAAACTTTTCTCTCTCCATTTTGAATAATAGCATTGCTGGATAGAGTATCTTTGAACACAGATTTTTCCCATTCAGCACTTTGAATAGATCATGCCACTCCCTTTTGGTTTGCCAAGTTTGTGGAAAAACCTTCAGCTAGCCCCTACGCTAGTTAATGACTTGATCAAGTTAATGACTTGATGCCCTTTTTTTTTTTAATAGTCTTGAGGTTTTTTATTTTCTTTACATTTATCATGCCAAGAATTCATAGGGAATGGGTTCTAGCAGTTTGGGCTCCTTTCTGTTGGTTTTCACGAAGTGTGCTTCTCTGGGTGGAGTAGGCTGACGTTTCAGTTGAACCCAGCTACCTTTCTCTTTGGCTTCCTTCTTTTTCTGATCATTTTCCTTCACACACTTCAGGAAGCTATCTTGGCTCTTTGCATGTTTAATATGCTCAATGTGTACATTAATTCTCTTGGCAAGAATCTTTCCCCTTAATTTATTTGTTTACAACAGTACCAGCAGCATGCTGAGTAAGACTGTAGACTCTTCCAGTTTTGCCATGGTAACATTTGTGGGGCATTCCCTTTTGAACAGTGCCCATCCCTTGATGTCCCCAATATCACCTTTCTTGTAGATTCACATGTATATGGCCAAAGGAACAACTCCATGTTTTCTAAAAGGCCTAGAGAATATATAACAGGTACCTCTCCTCTTTCCCTTTGTGTTGGTCATTTTGGCAAATTACTGGAAGATTGCAGTTCCGGCCAAAAGGCTGTCTTGATGCTTTTAATGTTTTTTTTTAATCATTATTGTTTACAAATTTGATTTCCATATGTCCTGGTATGGGCCTGCTTTTGTTGATTTTGATGGGCGTTCTCTGTGCCTCCTGGATTTGGAGGTCTGTTTCCTTCCCCAGATTTGGGAAGATTTTTAGCTATTATTTCTTCAAATAAATTTTCAGCCCCCCTTTCTCTGTTCTTCTTCTGGGACTCCTATATGAATGTTACTACATTCGATGGTGTCACTGAGTTCCCTAAATCTGTTCTG
Source organism: Neogale vison (assembly GCF_020171115.1). Classification (NCBI taxonomy): domain Eukaryota; kingdom Metazoa; phylum Chordata; class Mammalia; order Carnivora; family Mustelidae; genus Neogale; species Neogale vison. The sequence goes on along the minus strand of NC_058096.1, from coordinate 172,475,757 downwards.
TTTTTGCATAATTTTTCTTTCTCTCAGCATCATTGCTTTCCATTACTTTGTCCTCTAGGTCATTAATTTGTTTCTCTGCTTCTTCCAGCCTGCTGTTCATTGCTTCAAGTGTGTTTCTAATCTCATTTACTGAACTCTGCATCTCTGATTTTTTTTTTTAACTCTTATCTCTGTGGTAAGGGTCTCACTAATGTCTTCTTTTCTCAAACCCAATGAGTTTCCTTATGATTGTCACTTTAAATTCTCCTTCAGGCATGTTACTTCTATCTGTTTTGGTTAGATCTCTGGCCTTGTTCTTTCCGGAAGACCCAGAGCCCATGTTTGGTTGACCAGTCCTGTAAGTCTCTCAGTATACAACAGTCCCCTACCCTCTCATGTCTTCCATCCCATCATTCATTTATACAACAGGCTATTTTTCCGGCAGTTTCCCACATTCTGGACTTAGCTGACCACTTCCTGGTGGCATTGTCTGACATGTTACTCTCCTGTCTGCTTCTCTAAACTGGTAGTTACACCTCAACACATAGTGCCTTATGAACTTTTCACTTAGTGGACTTATGTACTATTAATTATTATTGTCTACACTCATTTTTTCCTGGAAATCACAATGGTGATTTTCTATTCTATTATTGCTTTCTACATTTATTAGCATTTTTCCTTCAATTATTTTGTTACTTTGATAAACAGTTTGTATGGAAAAGGCAAGATAAACGCAGGATTTTAAAAAAAGTTGTTTACTCATTTTCAAAGTAAAGTTGGTGTCTTAGCAACCTCGAAAGTTTTCTTCCTATCATAAACGCATGGATGGATTTTTTTTATATAAGTGATTCAATCAATTATAGTCATTATTCTTTTAGATGTTTCCATATTTGATATGTTGATTCCCATGTACTTTTTTTTTTAAGATTTTATTTATTTATTTGATAGAGATCACAAGTAGATGGAGAGGCAGGCAGAGAGAGAGAGAAAGAGTGGGAAGCAGGCTCCCTGCTGAGCAGAGAGCCCAATGCGGGACTCGATCCCAGGACCCTGAGATCATGACCTGAGCCGAAGGCAGCGGCTTAACCCACTGAGCCACCCAGGCGCCCTCCCATGTACTTTTGACATGACTCTATAGTTTTTAGCTTCCTTATTTTCTCCCAAAGAGAAATCCTGGGCTCATCCTGTGCATAAGATTAGAAATACATACTTTTTAGAAGGAGAAAAATAAGTCCTGAGTTCATACTGTTATTTGCAAATAAAATTTAAGGCCAGTGTTTTCATTTCCTGGGTTTTATACTTAAATTTCTTTTCTTTATCCTGATAATCCTATTTTCTAATTATCTTAATAAAATTACCATTATCTTACTTCATCTTACAATATCAACATAATATTCTCAAAATAAGAATACTACAATTACCAACCATAAAACTACTAAATGCAGCCTATTAGGGGTATACATTCAAAATGCTTTTAAAGTCACTTGAGGGGCACCTGGGTGGCTCAGGTCATGATTCCAGGTCCTGGGATTGAGCCCCACATTGGGCTCTCTACTCAGTGGGGAGCCTGCTTCCTTCCTCCTCTCTCTGCCTGCCTCTGCCTACTTGTGATCTCTGTCTGTTAAATAAATAAAATCTTAAAAAAAAAAAAAAAAAAAAGAAGCCAGGACAAAGGTACTATGTGGTGCTTTAAAAATAAATAAATAAATAAATAAAAACCAAAAAAAAAAAACAAAGGCACTTGAATATTTTCTCTGTGTGGCTATGGCATGGACTTTTAAATTTTTTTTTTTCAAATTTAGGGATTTTTTCTTTTATGACATAGTATTTTTGGAGTTAATTATTAAATATTACATGGCTCCAAAGTCAATGGTATAAAACAAGATGTATGCAGAGACTACATCTTCCATCCCTGTCCTCTCTGTCCCATCCACTCTTTTCTTCTTTTCCTCTATAGATAACTATTTTTATTGTGATTTTTTTTGGCCCATTAGTTTTTTAGAAGTGGATTGCTTAAATTTCCAAACATTTGAGGATTTTTCCAGATACCTATTACTCATTTCTAGTTTACTTTCTTTATAGTCAAAGGATGTGTCTTTTATTATTTCAATTCTAATAGATTTGTTAAACTTTGTTTTGGGTTCAGAAATTGGGTCTCATCTTGATGAGTGCTCCCAAAGTACCTCAGAATGAGTTTAAATTTTGTTGGGTAGAATCTCTGTTAGGTCAAATTAAGTGATGATTGGCTGGCCAATGTATTTTATAACTTACTGAATTTTGGGGTCTACTTGTTTTGTTACTGAGATAGAAATGTTGAGATCTCAAACTATAATTGTAGATTACTTCCGTTCAGTTCTGTTCATTTTGTTTTGCCTATTTTGAAGCTCTATTTTAGGTGCATATATATTTAGGACTGTTATGTCTTCCTGATGAGTTGAGCCTTTTATTATTCTGACCGTCTCTAGTCTTTTTTTTTTTTTTTTTAAAGATTTTATTTATTTATTTGAGAGAGACAGTGAGAGAGAGCATGAGCGAGGAGAAGGTCAGAGAGCGAAGCAGACTCCCCATGGAGCTGGGAGCCTGATGTGGGACTCGATCCCGGGACTCCAGGATTACGCCCTGAGCCGAAGGCAGTCGTCCAACCAACTGCGCCACCCAGGCGTCCCTGACCATCTCTAGTCTTAATATATTTCTTATTCTGAAGTCTATTTTATCTTTAAAGTCTACTTTATCTGAGGGGCACCTGGGTGGTTCAGTGGGTTAAAGCCTCTGCCTTCAGCTCAGGTCGTGATCCCAAGGTCCTGGGATCAAGCCCCACATCGAGCTCTCTGCTCAGCAGGGAGCCTGCTTCCCCCTCCCTCTCTGCCTGCCTCTCTGCCTACTTGTGAAATCTCTCTGTCAAATAAATAAAATATTAAAAATGGGGCACCTGGGTGGCTCAGTGGGGTAAAGCCTCTGCCTTCGGCTCAGGTCATGATCCCAGGGTTCTGGGATCGAGCCCCACGTCAGGCTCTCTGCTCGGCAGGGAGCCTGCTTCCTCCTCTCTCTCTCTCTCTCTGCCTGTTTCTCTGCCTGCTTGTGATCTCTGTCTGTTGAATAAATAAATAAAATCTTAAAAAGTCTACTTTATCTGATATTAATATAGAAATTGAGTTTTCTTTTGATTAATGTTTATATAATCTTTTTTTTCATATAATGTCCTTTGTTATAATCTGTTTCTGTGTTTAAGTTTAAAGTAGGTTGCATATAAATAGCATATAGCTGGGTCTGTTTTTTTTTTTAAGTCCATTCTGAGAATCTCTTATCAGGGGTCTTTCATTTGGAATGTTTAGTTAGACCTTTTATATTTATTACAATGACCTACAAAGTTTGGTTTAAATCTACAATCTCTGATTATTGGCCTTCAATTTGTCCCATCTGTTCTCTTTTCTCCCCCCATCTGTTCCTTCCTCCTTTTTCTTTTCTCTTTTAATAATCTCTTTTGGATTAAATGTATTTTAGGATTTCCTGCTATCTTCACTACTGGCTTGTCAGCTATATTCTCTGCTTTATTCTTTAAGTGGTCTAGGATTTAAAAATAAAATTTCAACATAGTAAAGTATACCTTCAACAGATATGATACCTAGACACTATAAGATCTTTACAACAGAATACTTCCAGTTTCCCCATTTCCAGTATTTGTGCTATTGTTACTACTGATTTTATTTCTACCTAAGTTGTAAGCCCACAATGCACTTATAATAATACTTTTTGAGAGATAAAAGAAATGGGAAAAGAAGTGTAATAGTTACCCAGATTTTTTCTATTCCTGGTGCTCCTTATTCCTTGACATAGATCCAGATTTTCATCTGATACTATTTTCATTTTTCCTGAAGAACTTCCTTTGACATTTATGGTAATGCAGTTCTGGTGAAAAAAAAATTGTTTTTTTTTGGCTTTAATTTGAAAAAGTCCTTATTTTCACTTTAATTTTGAAGGATGTTTTCACTAGCTATAGAATTGTAGGCTGATGGTCGTTTTAAAGTTTTTTTCTTTCAGCACTTCAAAGATGTTTATTTTCTTTTTTTTTAAAGATTTTTATTTATTTGAGAGAGAGAGAGACAGTGAGAGAGAGCACGAGCGAGGAGAAGGTCAGAGAGTGAAGCAGACTCCCCATGGAGCTGGGAGCCTGATGAAAGATGTTTATTTTCTTAAACCTTGCAAAATTTCTGATGGAAGCTGCCTACCATTCTTGTATTTGTTCCTCTGTATGTAGTATGTCTCTTTTTCTCTGGCTGACTCTGATTTTTATTTATTTCAGCAACTTTATTATGGGGGTCGGTATGTATATTTAGTGTTCTGCTTGTGGTTCTCTGATTTTCTTGAATCTGTAGTTATAATTTTAATCCAGCCTGGAGAGATTTTAACTGTTGTTTCTTCAGGTTTTTTTTTTGTTGTTGTTTGTTTGTTTTTTAATGTCCCCTTCTCCCCTGAAAAAATTTTTTTTCTCCTTGGGACTCCAGTATACATGTCAGACTACTCGATAGTATCCCACCAATCTTTTGATTGGTTCGTTATTTTAGTATCTTTTTCTCTGTATGCTTCAGCTTCTACAGTTTTATTGCTGTGTCTTCAGACTTACTGATCTGCTGTACTGCACTATCTGCTTACTCCCACCCAGTATATTTTTCACTTCCAGAAATTTCATTTGCAACTTTTTGATATCATTTTTGTGTTGTTCCCTTACATTTTTGAACATATTTATAATAGCTGTTTTTAAGGTCTTTATCTGCTAATCCCATGGTCTCCTTTAAAAAAAAAAGATTTTATTTATTTATTTGACAGAGATCACAAGTAGATGGAGAGGCAGGCGGAAGCAGGCTCCCCGTGGAGCAGGGGAGCTTCCAAACCAAAGGACCCGGAGATCATGACCTGAGCCGAAGGCAGCGGCTTAACCCACTGAGCCACCCAGGCGCGCCAGCCCACCACTTTTTAAAAGAAAAAAACTAAGTACTTGAAAACATAAAATTCACATGATGTCCAGCTTCCAAACCAAAACTACCAGGTGTGCAAAGAAGCAGGAAAATAGGACTATAACCAGAAGAGGATAAAAAATTGGTAGAGAGGGGGCGCCTGGGTTGCTCAGTGGGTTGAGCCGCTGCCTTCAGTTCAGGTCATGATCTCAGGGTCCTGGGATCGAGTCCTGCATCAGGCTCTCAGCTCAGCAGGGAGCCTGCTTCCCTCCCTCTCTCTCTGCCTGCCTCTCCATCTACTTGTGGTTTCTCTCTGTCAAAAAAAAATAAATAAAATCTTAAAAAATAAAAAAATTGGTAGAGAGGGGCATCTGGGTGGCTCAGTGGGTTAAAGCCTCTGCCTTCCGCTCAGGTCATGATCCCAGGGTCCTGGGATCGAGTCCCGCATCAGGCTCCCTGCTGAGCAGGGAGCCTGCTTCCTCCTCTCTCTCTCTGCCTGCCTCTCTGCCTATTTGTGATCTCTCTCTGTCAAATAAATTAAAAAAAAAAAAAAAAGTGGTGGGCTATGACCTGACACAAAGCAAAATAAGTGGATCTCAAGGTTTGGTTTTATGGTCAGAGGAGCCTCTACTCTAGACCTAATTTAAGATGTATTATTAAGACATGCTCTTTCTTAGAACTGTACCCAGTGCCCTGTGTATTCTGAAGTTGTCACATTCTGGATCTTGGGCACATGAACTCTTCCCACTCCTCTGTAAGTTCAAGAATTGTGTGGTCTGTTGGTTTCTGGTCATGTATGCAAGTAAGGATTTGGTCAGAGTATAGGAAATGCTTTCGCAGACCTAAGTAGCTTGCTCTGAGCAGCTCCTCCTTCTCCAGGATTCTCCCCGGTAGGTTCTAGCTTAGTCTTTCTGGACTCTGACCTCTGTTCTCTTCAAGTTGACCACTAGACTCTTAATATTGTCTCCCTGCCCTTTAGTCTGGAAGCTGCTCCTAGGCAGTAAGCTGGACAACTGGTACTCCCCTCACTTGTCTCCCTTACCCAAACACTGCCTGTTCTAAGCCCCTAAGTATTTGTTTCAGGTATACTGTGTGGTTTTCTAGTTGTTTGTGGTAGAAGAGAAACTTCTAGTTAGTACTCCTTCATGTGTGGCAGTGGAAATCTGTCTTTTTGAACTCATTTGTGAGACCTGTGAATCTTCTCCTAGTTTTGACAGGTCTCATATTGGCTTGCTGAGTTTTCTGTTTCAAGTGGATGAACACTTGATGGTCATTCTTGGGTTACCTGCCCATAGGACCACAAAAACTCCACTCTTTCTTACCTGTGCTGCTCCCACACCGGTATTATAGACAGGAGTGGTTTGGTCCTAATCCTCCACGTTCTAGGGTTTGAGGGACTACCTTAATGTCTGGGGGTTTCATTTCCTATCCCAGTTGCTTTGTTTTTGTGAAAGGATTAAAAAATACTGTGGTTGCTACTGCTCTCTTACCCTAACTCTCTATACCTTTTAAATTACCTTTACATTGTATCATTTGGGCTTGGCAAATGCCCTTGAAGATTGACACAACATGGTGTTTCCACTCGATTAGCCTATTTTTGTGGTAACAAATTTGAGGGCTCTCAAACCAGGAATGGTTAATGTGTTATCACTGTAAGTATAGACTATGAAGGGTGGTCATTTCATTTATCTCCAGAATACTCTGACTGATCCTTGGTGGTGTGAACTGCAAACAGCATATGGCCCACTAACCTATCATCAACCAACTTTGTGACACAGTTGCTTCCCATTATTTGTTGAGGGTAGTAGGCACCATAAGGAAGACCAGGCCTGTCCTTGGGGGTGGGGCACAAAGCTTGTTAGGAAAGGTAGACATGTGAGGGACTAACTAGAATTAAGGGTAGTTTTTGTCCACAGAAGTATATGCAAAGTTGCGTCTGTGGGTGTTTTCTTACTGAATAAATGGACAGAAGCTTAGTTTCCATACTGTTCTCTAAAGGCCTGGATTGTGCAGAATGATGTGGGAGGCCGAGGGGAAGGACTCTGACCTCTATAGCCTTACTTTAAGCAGTCGTTCCACATTTTCCCATTTTATGCATTATGATCTAATATTTATTTCAAAACATGGGTTTTACTGCTGAAAAATTGTGAGGAGCAGGTAGAAGCATTGGGATCCACATTTCCTTCTGCACACAGCCTCCTGAGGTGAGTGGCCTGAACTTCTGCAAAGCTAGGTGCACTCACATAAAGGTCTGCTGTGAGCATCACCCCAGATTACAGCTGAGGAGCACTCCCACCTCAGTTCTGCCTTTGACAGCACCCACTCTGGAGCCAAGCCACATCAGGACTCCGTGGCTTTACTGCTTGGCAGTGGACCACCCTGGGCAGGTCTCCTATCTTCTGTGACAGTTTCCTTATTGGTAAGTTGGCGACATACACCTGCACCTGTTGTGTTGCCAAGTGTGGGGGATCTCCAGCAGAGTGCTGGCTTGTAGTGGGTCTCAGTAAATGGTAGCTGCTATTGTGACTGCTGAGTCAGATAAGGGTCCCAGGGCTTCTGCTAAGAGGTGATACTTGATCAGGACCAGAATCATGGTCTCCAGCACAGGCCCCGCCCTCACAGACAAGGGTCCATAACATGAATGAAGTATGCCCACTTTCTGAGCCAGTCTCTTAACTATTGGTATGTGGTTAATACTGCCCTCCACTGGCATGGCATTTTCTCGGTCACCCACATGCAGTAGTTCATCTGCGTCTTCTCTGTAAGGCAGACTTATTCCATTCTCCAGAAGAGGATGTGTGCTCAGAGGATACAGTCCCCGTCACCGAAGTCCATGTCTGGCGTTCCTTTCATGTCACTCTGTGTGGCGCCTTCAGTGTAGCTGGAATCATGGACATGTTACAGGGACAGACCAGCTGTGTGTGGGGGGGCGTGCGACGCTACAGGGACTGCGGGCTTGGCGAACGTCGTTCTAGTAGACTGATGTTGCCACACGAATGAATATAAGCTTTTTAGGGAAGGGTTAGGGTGAGGCAGGAAGAATTATAAGCAATATGAGTTTATTTATTTTGGAAATAAAACCCCCCAAATAATGCCTGAACATAAAAGGTATGTAAAAATGGCCAAAAATATTTTAAAATAATAGATTTAAAGATCATTTGTAGCTTTTTCCTCATAACATGAATGCTTTCAGCAGGACAGTAAATTACAAACCATTTCAAATCATGTTAAGGCAGATGATCAATCTGGTTGCATTTGTAACTACTCCTGGGAAAGTAATCGTGTAGAAGCTGTTCTTCCCAGCTATTTGGTCAGTTGGTCCAGGAAAGGGCCTCCTGGAGTCAGCAGGTAGGGAGCTTGGCCTTGCCTGTCACTGCTCATTCTGCTGGCCCTCTGTGACGGAAGCCGACACGGAACCCTGGCCCTTGTTGACATCACTGATGCACACCCACTGCCCGTCAACGGACTCCTTCCACAGGGTCACCTGCAAGCCAGCACATGGAGCCTGTTACAAGTCTGCACCCCTCCTTCTGCTGTCCTCACCTTCCCAGGTCCTGCATCAAAGGCCATGACTCAAGCTTGTGAGTCAACAAAAGTCCCCACAGATTAAGAGAGTGAGTAAGGAGAGTGACCTCACCAACACAGCGACAAAGGGTGTTCCTGACTTAGACCCTCCTCACAGGAAGAACAACTATTCATGAACAGGAAACTACTGAGGGAATCCTAAAGACAGCAGTGAGGCTGAAGCACCACCCTCCACCATCAAGACCAAGACACTGTCCCAGAAGCCTGTGTGGGAAGTCTATGTGCCGACTGCATGGCCCGCCACCCAAGCCAGCACAGCACCATGTCCAACCTGTGGTTCCTTCAGAAGGTAAAGAGCACGGAGGTGACATCCAGTTATCCAGCGTTTTAAGTTGTTACTTTGTGGGAGCCCAGACTCTGGGTTCTGCCCCATGGGGACTACAGGCACATTTGTGGGGCACATTTGGGAATCTGAGTGTGACTAAATGAGGAGAGTTTCCAGGAACTGGCACTGGGATATTAGCAGACAAGGCAGAAAAGCCAAGTCACGCCCCCCCACCTGCCTTTGGTGCCTCACATCCAGAAAACTTGTTCAGGTAAATCTGAGAGGTTCCTAAAGTTGGGCTGCCCACGTAGCAGAGTTGAGTCATAGTCCAGCTAGTTGAAGAGCGGCCCCCCAGGCCCACCTGACAGCAAGGGCTACAACACCTGGAAATTGCAGGACCCTGCAACTCTAGCAGGCAGAGGAGGTAGATGGGGGGTGGGCAGAGCTGGTGATCCTCACAGCAAAAGCCAATGGCCTTATTTCACCAGGAAACAGGCTTGAGTCAAGAGCACAGAAAAAATGTAAGTGACTCTACAGTTTTTCCCACTGTGCCAGGGCAGGAAATGTATCGAAGCAGAGCATGTAGGAAGCTGCAGAGCCCACCCAACAGCCCTCCTTCCCATGGTACTAGAATAGCTTCCTATGGCACTAGAATAGAGTGCAGAGCAGTTGGCTTTCTGTCTACAGAGCAAAACGGATGGCCTCACCTAACTAGGATATTCAGTCTTCACTCGTGCCTAATTTGGGTCTCTAAAGGACAAGCTGTGCAGGCTCTGGGTCCTGTCCTGCTGCCCCACCAAGACTGTGAAGACTCAGAGACTCACCTGTTGCTGAGTAGAGAGCCCAGTTCTGGCTGTATAGGAAACCTAACCAGAGAATCCAGGCAACAGTGAAGCCCATCCTCCAGCCTCAGGTGAAGATCACAGAAAACCATGGAAATATGTAACACCAAAGGAAACTAAGAAAACTCTGACTAAAGAAATAAAGATCTGTAAACTGTGGGACAAAGAATTCAGAATAATCTTCCAGTTTAGTGAACTACAAGCACATGTAAGATAACTAAATGAAATTAGGTTCAACAAAAATAGACACCATTAAAAAACAATAAAACAGGGGCCCCTGGATGGCTCAGTGGGTTAAGCCTCTGCCTTCGGCTCAGGTCATGATCTCAGGGTCCTGGGATTGAGACCCACATTGGGCTCTCTGCTTCCCCTTCTTTCTCTGCCTGCATTTCTGCCTGCTTGTGATCTCTCTCTGTCAAATAAAATAACAACAAAAAAAACAAACACCAGAAACCCTAGAACTGAAAAACACAGTAACTGAAAAATGTAGCAGAGCTTCAAAAGCAAAGTGGACCATGCAGAAGAAATAAGAGCAACCTGGAGGTCAGGACATTGGAAATTGCCCAGAAGAAGAAAAATAGTAAAGACTGCAATGGGATATAATCAGAAGAAGCAATATTTTGCATTAGGAGAATTCCAGAAGATGAGAAAGAGACATAAAATATATTTAAGCAATGAGGCCTGAAAACTTCCCAAACATGGGGAGAGAAATAGACCTCTAGATCCAGGAGGCCCTAAAAAGACTGAACTTAACAGGGTTATGAACACACGTTATTTTGTCAAAAGCAAAGAATTTTAAATGCAGCTACAGAAAAAAGTTACATACAAGGGAACCCCCAGATAAGACTATGAACAGATTTCTCAATACAAGCTTTTCAGTCCAGGAAAAAAAAAAATGGGATGACATGTTCAAAATACTGGAAGAAAAAACTCCATCAACCATGACTACTACACCAGGCAAGTGTCCTTCAGAAATGAAGACGAGATGGACGTTCTTAAACAAAACCTGAGAGACTCCATCACAGATTTCACCTGCCATAAGAGAAATGCTACTGGGAGTTCTTTGAGTAGAAATTTAACATTGTACAAGCGGGTTGTAAAAAACTCACTGGTAATGATAAATACATAAGGCTGGATTCTGTAATATGGTGACTGTGGTATGTAATTCACTTACAACTCCAAGTTAAAATATGTAGTAAAAAATAACCATACCTCCTATTAATGTAGTGTACCTATTATTAGTTACACATGATAAAATATGTACATTGTAACATCACTAACCTAACATGTAAGGGGGAGGAGAAGTAAAAGTAAAGATTAGGAATTCTATTGAAGTTAAGATGTTTTGTGTTAGTCCTACAGCCATAAAGGAAAAACCTGTAGCAATTAGACAAAAGAACATGACAAGTCAAAGCATTCGTTATCAAACACTTTTAAAAAAAGACAGCATAAGAAACAATTAACAATGGATCAAAAAAACAACCAGAAAACAATGATAATATAGCAAATGTGTAAGGCCTTACTTTTCAAATGCAAAACTCTTCACTCAAGAAAACAAATGCCTGAATGAATACAAAAACCAAGATCCAGGGGCACCTGGGTGGCTGAGCGGGTTAAAGCCTCTGCCTTTGGCTCGGGTCATGATCCCAGAATCCTGGGATCAAGCCCCGCATTGGGATCTCTGCTTCCCTCTCTCCTCTGCCTGCCTCTCTGCCTACTTGTGATCTCTGTCAAATAAATAAAATCTTTAAAAAACAAAACAAAACAAAACAAGATCCAACAATATGCTTCATACAAGAGATTCCCCCGGTCTTCAAGACAAACAGAAACTAAGAAGGCATGGAGAGAGACATTTCAAGCAAATGGTAATCACAAAGAAAGCAGGGGTAGCTATACTTCTATCACACAAAATAGGCTAAAAATAGCAAAAAGAGACAGAGGTCAAACACATCAGGCTCCCTGCTCAGCGGGGAGCCTGTATCTCCCTTTGCCCCGCCCTCAACTTGTGCTTGTGCTCTCTCCCCCTCAAATAAAATCAATCTTAAAAACAAAACAAAACAAAACAGAAAACCAAAATAAAATTATAAAAAGGAAACAATATTACAAATATTACAGCACTACAAAGAAAAGTTAAGGTGTTACTATGATACAATTATGTCAACCATTTGGACCTAGAAAAAAAATGGAAAAACTTAGAAACCTGGAACATCAAGGACTGAATCAGGAAGAAATAAAATCTGAATAAAAAATTTTACTTTTGTGAAAATTAAAGTTTCTGAAATAGTAAGGAGAACGAACCAATAATCAAAAAATCTCCTAGTATGAAAAAGCCCAGGACCAGATGGCTTCACAGTGAATTTAACCAAACATTAAGGAATTAATATCAATCCTCAAAATCTTCCAAAAAAAACCCCAAAATGGAAACACACACACTTTATTGGGCTAACACTGCCCCGATACCAAAGCCAGAAAAGGATACTACCATAACAGAAAACTATGGACAAATAACCCTGATGAAATTAGACGTAACCTGAATTTGGCAGTGTGTTAAAAGGATCATTTGGCATGATCAAGCAGAATTCATACCTGGAATGCAAGGATGATTCAACATATGCAAATCAATCAATGTGATGTCTCACAACAGTGAAAGAAGAATCCTTTATCTCAGTAGATGCAGAGAAAGCATTTGACAACACTCAACATTTGTTCGTGATAACTCTTTTTTTTTTTTTTTTTTAAAGATTTTATGTATTCATTTGACAGAGAGAAATCACAAGTAGATGGAGAGGCAGGCAGAGAGAGAGGGAAGCAGGCTCCCCGCTGAGCACAGAGCCCGATGCGGGACTCGATCCCAGGACCCCGAGACCATGACCCGAGCGGAAGGCAGCGGCTTAACCCACTGAGCCACCCAGGCGCCCCCCCCTTTTTAAAAGATTTTATTTATTTATTTGACAGAGAGAGATCACAAGCAGGCAGAGAGGCAGGCAGAGAGAGAGAGGAGGAAGCAGGCTCCCTGTGGAGCAGAGAGCCTGACGCGGGACTCGATCCCAGAACCCTGAGATCATGACCCGAGCCGAAGGCAGCGGCTTAACCCACTGAGCCACCCAGGTGCCCCCTGTTCATGATAACTCTTAAAGGCTATATATACTAAGCCCACAGCTAATTTAATTCTTTTCAACACAGTATTGGAAGTCCTTGCCAGAGCAGTCAGGCAAGAAGAAAAAAAAGGCATCAAAACTGGTAAGGAAAAACTGAAACTGTCTCTATAAATGACACGATTTTATATACAGAAAATCCTAAAGATTTCATCAAAAAGCTTAGATTGACGTAAAGCTTCAGGATACAAAATTAACATACAAAAACCAGTAGCATTTCTATACACCCAGAATGAATCATCTAAAAAAGAAAATGATCCTTATAATAGCATCAAAAACAATAAAATACTTACAAATGAACTTAACCAAGGAGGTGAAAGATCTCTACTCTGAAAACTCAGGGATGAAAGAAACTGAAGGCACAAATAAATGAAAAGGTATCTTATTCATAGATTAGAAGAATTAACATTGTTAAAATGTCAATACTACCAAAAGCCATATATAGATTCAATGTAATTCCTATCAAGATTCCAATGGCATTTTTTACAAAAGTAGAAAAAAAAGTCCTAAAATTTATATGGAACAACAAAAGACCCCAAATGTCCAAAGCAACCTTGAGAAAGAACAAAGTGGGAGGCATTATATTTTTTTAAGCTACAAAGTGATAGTAATCAAAATGGTATGGTAGTGGCATAAAAAGACAAATAGATCAATGGGACAGAATCATAAGCCCAGAAATAAGCCCAAGCATATATGGTTAACTAATAATTGGCAGGGGATCCAAGAATACTCAGTGGAGAAAGGACAATCTCTCTAATAAATGGTGGTGGAGAAACTGGGTATTAGCATGTAAAAGAATAAAACTAGACCCTTATCTTATACCACTCACAAAAATTAACTTGAAGTGAATTAAACCATGATACTCCTAGAAGAAAATACAAGAAACAAGCTCTTTGGCATGGGTCTTGATTTTTTGGATGTGACACCTAAAGCATAAACAACAAAATATAAACAAGTGGGACAGCATTAAACTAAAAAGCTTCTGCACAGCAGAACAAGAACGTGAAAAGACAACCTACAGACTGGGAAAAATATTTGTAGATCATACATCAGATAAGGAGTTAATATCCAAAGAACTCCTAAAAATCAATACCAGAAAGCTAACTAATTGGATGAAAAAACGGGCAAAAGACTGCACTAGAACATTTCTCCAAAAAAGATCTACAAAGGCCAAAAGATACATGAGAAGATGCCCAACATAACTCATCACTGGGGAAATGCAAATCAAAACCACAGTAAGATATCACCTCATACATGTTAGAATGGCCATCATCAAAAAGACAAAAACACAAGTGCTGGCAAGTATGTGGGGAAAATGGAACCTTGCACATGGATGGTGGGACTGAATTGGTACAGCTGCTATGGAAAACAGTATGGAGGATCCTCCACAGAATCAAACACAGAACTATATGATCCAGTAATTTGACTTCTGGGTATTTATCTGAAGAAAACGAAAACACTATCTTGAAAAATATCTGCACCTCATTTTGCTGTAGCATTATTTACAACAGCCAAGACATGGAAACAACCTAATGACAGAAGAATGGATAAAGAAGCCACAGTACATACATACAATGGAATGTTATTCAACCATGTAAAAGTAAGGAAATTCTGTCATTTTAACAGTGTGGGTGGACTTTGAGGGCATTCTGCTAAGTGAAAGAAAGACCAATACTGTATGATCTCAGTTATATGGAGAATCTATAAACAAAAAACACCCATAAAAGACCCCAAACCAGTCACAAAAGAAGAGTTCAGTTTGTGGTTACTGAACTTGGGAGTGGAGGGTCGAAAGGTACCCACTGTAGTTGTAAGATACAGAGGTACTAGGGATGTAAGGATGATATAGCTCACACTGCTGTATGGTCTAAGTGAAAACCGTGAGAGACTAATCCTGAGTGTTCTCATCAAAAAAGGAAAAACTTTTTTTTGCTTTCTCTTTTATTGTATCTATATGAAATGATGGATGCTAAACTTACTGTGCTGATCATTTCACAGCGTATCTAAGTCAAACCATTATGCTATACACTTTCAACTTACGATGTGCGTCTATTATACTTCAATAAAACTGGAAAAAGAACACCTCAGAAAGTAAGAAAAACAAAGGGAGCAGTGCTGTGAGTAATAGTATTACAACATGAAAAGACAGTAATAGTAGCAGTAGTAGTAATAATAATGTGAACATAGATGTTGTTTTGACCAAGCTGCTGTAGCTTCTGAGAGGATAGGGGGAAGAGAATTGTGGTTCTCAAAGTGTGGTCTCCAGACCAGGCCATCTGCAGTGACCAGGAGATTGTAAAAAATAAAAATTTGCCCAGAGCCACTGGTTCAAAAGCTCTGGGGGTGGGCTTGGCAATCCATGTGTTAACAAGTGTAATACTAAAAAGTCTGAGAAGTGTGCTAGAAGAAGATGACAGATGAGTAAGTATGTTATTTTTACACTGAAGTAAATGGCAGAAGAACAGCTAAGCATTGAAAAGGTTTGTTCCTAGAGAATGAAAATTAGGAGTCTGCATTAAAAAATCATAACCTAATAAAAACTACCTTAAGCTATGGTACATGTATTCAATAAAAAAAAAAAAATCTTAAGAATTCCTGTTTTAGAGACAGACTATTTACTACACATGCACTGTGCAGAATGCTCTAGATTGAAAACATACTGAGTCCTTTAGTGAAGAAATACTGTGCGGAGAGCAATAGAGCTGAGGTCTTTGTAGGAACAAGCTGATAAAGAAGAGTAAGAAGCATAAAAGATTAATGACAACAGACCACAAATGTGGAACGTCCAACCAGGCACTTGCCTACTGCCTTGTAAGCCCTATGGTAGGGCTCCTCAGTGAAGTCAGGGTCTGTTGGCCTGTCCTGAGTGCCACCAAACCTAGGGTCTAGTCCTGTCTCTGCCACTTACTAGAAATAAAGAGGGTTAGATTAGTTTTCTTTGAGGGTCATTCCAGCTCTAAAACTCTATGGCTTTGAGATGGGGCCTGCTAGATCTTTCTGGGACTGCTACACATGAAGAAGAGCCCAGGCTGGATAGAAACTGCCTACAGAGGGTCTCAAAAGGGCTATTATTTGTACACCCATGTGCACAGCATTACTGACAAGAGCCAAAGGTGGAAGCACCTCAGTGTCCTTCAGTATATGTGTGGGTAGATAAAATGTGGTACAATAGAATATGCAGTCTTAAAAAGGCAAGAAATAGACACATGGTACAACACAGGTGAAGACGCTGTAGGATTCCACTTATATGTGGTCCCTAGAGCAAATTCACAGAGACAGGAAGTAGGATGGTCCTTAACAGGGGCTGGGGTGGGGTGGTAGGCAGTAGTGTTCAGTGAGGACAGAGTTTCAGCTAGGAAAGATGCAAACAGTTCCAGAGGTGCATGGGGGTGATGGGTGCCCAATAAGGTGAAGGTACTCAAAACTACAAAGCTGTACACTTAAAAATGCTTAAGATGGGTGAACTTTCTATGTATTTTGCCACAATTAAAAAAAAAAAAAAGCTGCCTTCAGAAAAGAAGTAACAAGCTAGTGCCATCTCCCTAGCTGACCTCTCCTCTCAGGCAGAGAATCTGTAACTTCATACAGTAGGTTTCGATGCAGGAGTCAGGATTTTTCAAGTGCATCTGCTTTGTTGCTATATTGTTCTGAGCTATTTGTTGTCTCCTCATCCCTTCCTTTGTATGGCTCGTAACACAGTAGGAAGAGGTAGAGTGGGTGAATAATAATGCCCATGAATTAAACTGATTTTTAGAAATATGCCTCTTAGGTGTCTGACAAAAACCTTCCAATCTTTTTCTTCTTTTGATTTTTTTTTTTTTTAAATCTATTAACTTTAGAGCAGTGCTAACTGAATGTCACACGCAAACAAGGTGGTCAGATGGTTAAGGCGATGGACGACCAGGGCAGTGGCTTTGGATTTAACTCAGGCCTGATTATGGACTCTGTCACCTAAGAGCTTTGTGACCCCTATCCAAGTCTACCTACCACTGTCAGCTTCTTTCCTATTTGTAAAAGGGGGGACAGACAACCTTGGGGCAGGGGTGGGGGATTAAGATTTAATGATGTAATTATGGGATGTGCTCAAAACACTGTCCTCACTAAGGCTCCTTCCAAGCCTGTCATTACGTGGAGAATCCAACTGCACTAGAAGTGGGCACAGTAAACACAAACAGGGCCCTGTCCACCACATCATGGAAATGGAGAGTACCTTATTGTCTCCGCCCGAGACAGCCAGGATGTTGGCTGTGATGGACCAGCTCACATGCCACACGACGTCATTGAACTTGTGCAACAGTTTGGGTGACCATGTATTGCCTGAGGTGTCATCACAAGTCCAGATGAACACACGACCATCCTGGGAAAAGACAGGCTAGAATAAGGGAAGGGAAGGCAGGGATCTTGAACTAGGGATATCCTCTCCGTCTAAAGCCATATTGGACTTATACAGGATTGGGGTGAGGGATTCAGCCGAACGCGCAGCCGAAGCACTCTTAGGTGTGGATAGCTCTGATAGCCAATTTCTAGCCCAGCATTATCCCTTTACCCCAGGAGCACATTTCACATGGATCGAGTCTCTCAGGTTCTCGTGCTCGTATTGCTAACTCTCAAATTTTCTCTGGGTTTGCCTCATGTCTGCCAAGTTACTTCCTTGTTTTGGGCTCCCTCTGGCTCTGATTTTCTCAACCAAATAGGTATAGCTGTCTATAAACCAAAGATAGAGAATGAGAGGAGACAAATTGAAAAAGTCTTTCTCGAATTCAGAACCAAACTTAACAGGTTCAAATGAAGCCTGGCTAACCTTTGTCTATCGTGGGGTTCACATAGAAGTAAAGGCTTGTCCTTGGGTCTTTCCTTTGTGATCTGTCTGTGAAGACTGAATAGGTAGGTAAGCCCAAGATCCTAGAACTTCTGACTGCTCCTGGTCTCTGCTTGGGAACACTCTCAGAATGCACCTGGGTAGCTCTAATCCCCAGGTGCATAATGCTGAGGAGGGGAAATTGGTCCTGAGTTTGGCCTGCCTCATGGCTCGGTCGAGGCAACCCCCTTGCGCCTTCTGATCAAGCCTTCGGCATAGGATGACCTACCTCCAAAGCACTATCCTACTTGCATTGGTCCCAAGGTGCCTGTTGCCCTGCCCTTACCTTTTTAGACTTTACCTTAAGGGGACTGTAAGGTTTGATGGGACTTACTCAGAGATTATACAACACGGGAGGCTCTCATGGATCTGAGCTGACCTGGGAGCAACTGGCGATGGTGCTGGTGGGCAGGCCAATGGAGGGGGCCCAGGCCACATCTCGAACCCAGTCACTGTGCGCTTCTAGCTTCTGTTCCTCCTTCCACTGGCCGTCCTCCTCCTCCCTAACAGGAGAGACAAACGGGAGAAAGCAGCAGTAGGTAGCAACCCAGCTGTGTTTCCCACACTCCACTGTACCCCCACCCTGTGGGCTCTGCAGGGGCCAAAAAGCTATTCCATCTTTCTGATTTCATTCATTAACCTTGCAGATTTTTACTCAGTTCCCCAGCTATAAAAGACTCTTCCAAGAAATGTTCTGTTCCCCCACAGCCAATGGCTCTGGCAGCTGGGAATTAGGTGAAGAATTAAGGTGTTTGAGCAAGGCCAAGTTGTTTTTCAAGGGTGTCCTCTAACATACTAAAAACAGTATTCTATGGGCAGGCTGGTTAAAGGTGATCCTGTTTCTTGGGAACTATGGCGGAGTCGCAATAGGTAGTAGGGTAGGTAGTTGGTAAGAAGTGTCCCCTTGGGCACAAGTCCAGCAACCCCACTTACTTCCACAGTTTGATGAGGTTGTCACAGCCGCCTGATGCAAACTTCTTGATGTAGTTGGGCTTCTGCCCTGATGGCTGGTCTATTAGGCTTCCAGGTACAACAGCAGGGGCCCAACTGACGGCATTGCAGCCAATCTGTAAAGAGGGGGGTTGGGGTGACTGCCCTTTGCCTTGCGACAGAGCACTGCTTCTGCAGACCCAAAGCTGCAGTGTATTTCCCCTTCAAGTCCTGGGACAGGATTATGTAGGACAGCTGTTTTTTGATGAATTAAGGCTTAGCTTTTCAAGGAGTCCTACCAGTGCATATATTTTTCAGCAATATATGTTTAAAGTAGGAGTTAGGGACTCCCAGGAATTTAAGAAACAGAACATTTTCAAAAACATGAAGGGAGGCAAAGTTTAATGAATTACTCTAAAGCACTCCTGTAACCACTACCAGTTCAAGATTATCAAGTTGCTACTTACCCAAGAAGGCCTCTCATCATGTCCCACCTGAATCATAGCCCTTCCTCCTCAGTACTATTTTCCTCACTTCTGATTCCTTCCTTTTTCTCTATAGTTTTGTCACCCAAATATGCATCCTTAGGTACTACAGTTTAGTCTTGGCATTTCAACTGTTTTAAGTCTTTTTTACATCTCATTATTTATAGATTTCCCCTCTGGTTTTTTTTTTCCCCCCTTACAATTTTTTTGTTGAAGAAAGACTAGTCTCTGACCTACAGACTCTCAGGCTGATTTGCTATTTCATACTCAGACCTCTGAATTCCTTTGAGTTCCTGAAAATTGTCAGCTGGATCCCAGACTGGATCAGACTCAAGTCTGACCCCTTTGTTAAGATTACAGGCAGTAAAGTATTTTTTCACTGGGAGACAATAATGTCAAGTTGTCTTTTTATGTTGATAGCACCTGTCAACAATCTATGCCTCTTTTAAGTCACTGGACATTACAAGATGGTGTTACTGCATTCATTTCTTCGTTATTATATATAATAATCTAGACAGAGAAATTCCCCTCATTAATATTTGGCTCCCCATAGGTACAGGTCAGGAAGGAAAGGCAGGATAAATGCTTTACACTTTACAAACTGGTTCCCTGCCATTCTTTAAGGGTGACTGGTTCTTTTATTTTTTAAAAGATTTTATTTATTAGAGAGAGAAAGTGAGAGAGGAGAGAACACAAGCCAGGGGAAGGGTAAGGGGAGAGGGAGAAGCAGACATCCCACTGAGCAGAGAGCCCAACAAGGGACTTGATCCCAAGACCCTGGGAACATGACCTGAGCTGACGGCGGATGCTTAACTGACTGCGCCACCCCGGTGCCCCTGATCCACTCTCTTACGTATCACTATGAACTCATGGATTTAAGTTATTTGTTGGATTTCAGTTCACTGCAATTATTTTCATTAGAAATTTCTGACACCTAAACTGCAATGTGTGTTCAAACTGGCTCCTTCAATAACGCTGGTATGTCAAAGTATGTCTTCGATAATTTCTGCTGGATATAACAAAATGTTCCAGGCTCATCTTGTACGTATTCGGCCTCAGACCTAAGATTAGCCACTTCCTCAAGAAATAGGGTATCTTGAGGGTGTTACACACACACACACACAAACACACACACATATTAATTTAATTTATTTATTTAGCACACGCAAGTGGGGCAAGAGCAAGAGAGAGAATCTCAAGCAGACTCTGCGGAGCACAGAGCCCGATGTAGGGCTCAATCTCACCATCCTGAGATCATGACCTGAAGTGAAATCAAGACTCTTGATGCTAACCAACTGGGCCACCCGGTGCGCTGTGCCCACTTTTTGATCAGTGGTCGGCTACCTTAACAGAACATATGGCCAGTATATCCTATACTCTGCCTTATAACCCTCATTTAGTCTTAGTTCTCTACAGTTAACTGCATTTGATATCTTCCTAGTCATTTTGTTGTCTGAAGCTTATTCTCTAGCAGATACCTCAGGAATGGCTAATGGAAACAACAGTCCTTGAGTTCCTGCAGAGCAGTAATAGTCTTATGTTCTTTCTACTCCACAATTAAATTTCTAAGAACAGCTTTGAGGCATTACTAACATTCACTGCTCATAAACTACAAAATCTGATGGGCTCTGACACACCTAGGTATACCCTGTGAAACTACCATGGAACTGGTCTTGGTCTATGTTCTCTTTCCTTTTTCTGTGTCTCCTTCCTACTCCCTGTTGATTTCACTCCCAGTTTCTCCTCACAAGAGGCCCTGTCGTGGAAGCGAGACTTAGCGGGTTATGAGGGTCAGATCTCTACAAGACCCTTTAGTCCTTCTTAGGCTGGGCAGCTTGCATTCACCTGGTATAATATAGTACAAAACCCCTCCTGGTAAGTTCTCCAAATAGAATATAGATAGCCAGTAAGCATGTGAAAATGTGCCCAACATTAGTCATTAAAAAAACATAAAAATTGAAGCCACAATGAAGTACCACTTCACAAATACCTGAATGGCCAGAACGGCAACAAAAAAAGATGTTAGGAGTTGGCAAGGATGTGGAGAAACTGAAACCTTTATACACTGCTGGAAGCCATGTGAAATGGTACAGTTAACTTGGAAAAGTTTAGTAGTACCTCAAAAAGTTAGAGACTTTCCATCTGACTTAGTAATTTTTTAAAAAAGATTTTATTTATTTATTTGAGAGAGAGAGAGAGCATGAGCAGGGGGGAGGAGGCAGAAGGAGAGGGAGAAGCAGATCCTCTGCTCAGTGGGGACCCTAATGTGGGGCTTGATCCCAGGACCTTGAGATCATTATCTGAGCCCGAGGCAGATGCTTAACCGAATGA
Organism: Neogale vison; assembly: GCF_020171115.1. Classification (NCBI taxonomy): domain Eukaryota; kingdom Metazoa; phylum Chordata; class Mammalia; order Carnivora; family Mustelidae; genus Neogale; species Neogale vison. The sequence continues at coordinate 172,454,375 of NC_058096.1, read as the reverse complement.
ACCACCCAGGCGTCCCTGACTTAGTAATTCCACTCCAAGGTATATACCCAAGAAAATGAAAAACGTTATGTTCACAGGGGCACCGGGCTGGCTCAGTTGTTAAGCATCTGCCTTTGGCTCAGGTCAGGATCTCAGGGTCCCAGGATCGAGCCCCACATCAGGCTCTCTGCTCTGCGGGTAGCCTGCTTCTCCCTCTCCCACTTCCCCTGTTTGTGTTCCCTTTCCCCTGCTTGTGTTCCCTCTCTTGCTGTCTCTCTCTGTCAAATAAACAAATGAATAAAATTTTAAAAAACAAACAAACAAACAAACATATACTCAGAAAAAGACATGAATCTTCATAGCCAGCATTATTCATAATGGCTGAAGATGTCCATTAACTTATACATGGCTCAACAAGGTATGTAAATTCACATGCTACACTATCATACAGCCATAAAAATGTATAAAGTACTAATACATACTACGACATGAAGCCTGAAAACATGTTAAGTGAAAGAAGCCAGTCACAAAAGGCCATATACAGGCATACTTCATTGAAGTGTGCTTCACTTCATCGAACTTCAGTTACTCTTTTACAGACTAAAGGTGTGTGGCAACGTTGTGTCAAACATGTCTATTGATGCCATTTTCCCAACAGCATTTGCTTACTTTGACTCTGCCACATTTTGTTAATTCTCACAATATTTCAAGTTTTTTCATGACTATATTCATTATATGGTGATCAACAATCTTTGATATTACTAGTGCAATTGTTTTGGGCTGCCATAAATTATGCCCATATAAAATGGCAAGCTTATTTGATAAATGTGTGTGTTCTGACTGCTCCACTGACTGACTGTTCCACCATCTCTCGCCCTCTCCTTCAGTCTCCCTATTCCCTAAAACACAATATTGAAATTAGGACAATTAATAACCCTACAGTGGGCTCTAAGTGTTCAAGTAAAAGGAAGAGTACCACATCTCTCACTTTAAATCAAAAGCTAGAAATGATTTAGCTTAGCAAGAAAGATAGGTCATAAGCTGAGACAGACCAAAAAAGCTAGGCCTCTTGCATCGAACAGCCAAGTTGTGAAGGCAAAAGAAAAGTTCTTGAGGGAAATGAAAAGCACTATTACAGTGAACACACAAATGATAAGACAGTTCTAACAACCTGAATGCTGATATGGAGGTTTTTTAGAGGTCTGGAGAGAAGATACTACCAGCCACAACATTCTCTTAGAGCTAAGGAGAGCAAGGTCCTAACTCTGTCATTCTGTGAAGGCAAAGAGAGGTGTGGAAGCTGCAGAAGAGAAGTATGAAGCTGGCAGAGGTGGTTCACAAGGGTGAAGGAGAGAAGCCATCTCCATGACATAAAAAAGCAAGTGAAGCAGCCAGTGCTGGTGCCAGTGCTGGTGCACTGCAGCTTCAGCAAGCTGCAAGCAGCTGCAGCAAGTGTTCCAGGAGATCTGGTGAGATCATGAATGAAGATGGCTGCACTAAACAACAGATTTTCAACATAGATGAAACAGACTTCTAATGGAAGATGCCATCTACAACTTACCTGACTTTAAAGCTTCAAAGGACAGACTGACTCTCTTGTTAGGGACTAATGCAGCTGGCGACATGAAGTTGAAGCCAGTGCTCATTTACCATGCATAAAATCCTAGAGTCCTTAAGAATTATGCTATATCGGGGCACCTGGGTGGCTCAGTGGGTTAAGCCTCTGCCTTCGGTTCAGGTCATGATCCCAGAGTCCTGGGACTGAGCCCCACATTGGGCTCTCTGCTCAGCAGGGAGCCTTCCCCACCCCCCACCCGGGCCACCTGCCTACTTGTGATCTCTGTCAAATAAATAAATCTTAAAAAAAAAAAAAAGAATTATGCTATATCTTCTCTGCCTGTGCGTGCTCTATAAATGGAACAACGAAGCCTCAATGGCGGCACATCTGTTTACAATGTGGTTTACTGAATATTTTAAGCCCACTGTTGAGACCTGCTGCTCAAAGATTCCTTTAAACTGTTATTGCTCATGGACAATGCACCTCTGGGTCACCCAAGGGCTCTGATGGAGATGTATGAGATTAATGTCATTTTCATGCCAGCTAACATGACATGCACTCAGCAACTTCCATGGATTAAGGAGTAATTTCTACTCTTAAGTCTTATTATTTGTTATTATAATATGGTTACAACTGCCATAGTGATTCCTCTGATGGATCTGGGCAAAGTAAAGTGAAACCTTCTGGAAAGGATTCACCATTCCAGATGCCATTAAGAACACACCCTCATGGATTACTCCCACGGGGTTCAAGACTTCAGGGGAGGAAATAAGTAACTTTGGATGGGGGTGCAAAAGGCACCGGAATTAGAAGTGGAGCCTGAAGACATGCCTGAACTGCTGTGATCTCATGATCAAACTGTGACAAGATGAGCAACTGCTTCTTATTAATGAGCAAAGAAAGTGGTTTCTTGAGATGCAATCTACTCCTATTAAAGATGCTGCAAAGACTGCAAAGACACTGCAAAATTCTGAAAATGAGCAGTTGGTAGTTGCGTAACTTTGGGAATATACTAAACCCTACAGAATTGTATACTTTAAAAAGTGTGAATTTTATGTAAGTCAATTGTGTATCAAAAAAACAAAAAAAAAGGTTAAAAACAAAAGAAATCCCGAAACTTTTCCTAGTTTCAGCTGCTGTTCTTAAACTGGCCAGCTATGGGACACCTGGGTGGCTTGGCTGGTTAAGCATAAGTTAAGCTTTCAACTCAGTCATGATCTCAGGGTCCTGGGATTGAGTCCTGCATTGGGCCCCTTGCTCAGCAGGGAGCCTGCTTCTCCCTCTGCCTGCCTCTCTCTCTCTCTCTCTCTGATAGATAAGTAAAAACCTAACAAAACGAAACACTGGCTAGCTATGCTTTCCAGTGACGTCTCGCTGGCTATTTTGGCAGTACTCCCCTTCTCAAGTCTGTTAGAAGGCACCCCGTTGCTCCCTCCTGCTCAGATAGCATTACAATGCAATCTTGTGGTTGTTGCAGGTTTATTCCTCTCTGCTTCTACTTCGGAGTTTGTGGAGATATCTTGTTATTTAGTTTTGCTGTAAATGTTTCTGAGGTTTTGGTTGTGCTATCCAGCTGCTCTGCTCGTTTTTATGGAGACGAGGAAAGACTGAAAAGCTGTGATGTTATTCCCCAAAATCTTCCCAGAAGCCTCTCAGCCTATTCACTTTTGCAAGTTAGTCAGCAGATGGGAATCTGAGTGGATCCCCTAAATTTGAGAAATTCACAAGTATAGTGTCAAGCTTGGGAGCTACTAAGTTTCCATCTAGGTAGGTTTCAGAAGTATTTGGGGCCACCAAAGCTGGAAGTGTTGTCCAGTGAGAAAGCACAGAGATTCTGAATTCTAACGCTGGTATAGGACCTTATCTAAGTCATTTACTTTTTCTGAACCTCATCTGTCTCCTCATAAAACGGAAACAGGACTACTTACCTTGAAAGTCTGTACATTTCATAGTTTCTTCTTTCATTTGTAGACATTTGTGAGGATTACATGACACACAGCGGGGGCTCAAGTACTGTGAGATATTCCCGTACCATCCATGGTGCTTTCTTGACTATTTCAACATCTAATGACTGTAAGTGCAAGGGACTATATTCCTATGATGCCCTTTATAACACCACTCAGTTCTGGGGGGCCCAATGACCACTGCAAGCATGTCAACTTGAGATGCCCATAGCAAAGGTAGCAGGGAGACAGGCTGCTGCTGCCACCTTGCTAAGGCCCTGACCCTCTCTGACTTGGGCGCCTTCAAGGAGGAACCTGTGCCAATTCCCTGCCCTGGGCTGAATGAGGAGGTCTCCCTGAATGCAGTGTCTGTCTGGCTTCAGAGCTCAAGAGGCTTAAAACTGACCCTCCAAGCATGTCTGAGCATCAGTCCCTCCCCAGTCCCCTGCAAAGCAGTGATGCTACTCCTGTCACCTCTCTAGGGAGTCTCCAGGAGACACAAAGCAAGGCAGCAGAGCTACCCTCCACACACAGGCAAGGTCTGGACTTACTGTGTGAGCGTTGTTGATCTTCTTCACTTCCCACTGGCCCTCTCCAGTGTATGTCAGCAGGGAGATGGCCCCATCTGAGCTCCCGCAGGCCAGTATTAGGCCATAGTCATGGGGGGCCCAGCACACGGAGTTTACTGGAGGAAGGAGGGAGGCATAGTTAGCAGACTGTTTTCCCAGGTTTACCGTTTTACTATATTTTTAAAGTAAAATTGCAGGGACCACTAGGAGGAAGATAAGAAGATTCTAAAAACCCATCACCTACGAGTATCATAATTTCGTAAACTACAGTCTACCTTAACAAAAAGTAGGGTGAGCTGAAACAGATAAAGGGGACTGATAGTATGCTTACTGTGATGAGCATGGAGTAATGGATAGAAATAGTGAATCATAATACATACCTGAAACCAGTATTATATCATATGTTAATAAAAATAAATTACTAAAACTAGGACAAAAAGTAGAGTAGACAATAATCTAAGAATAAAGGCCAGTACTTAAATAAAATTAAAAAAAAAAAAACCACACAAAAAACCTCACTGCATTGTTTTTTTCCTTTTCTTATTTTGCTTTAGACTTGCTTTAGGTCTTAGGGCCTTATGTCTGCTGTGGACAGACAGCAGAAAAGCCAACCAAACCCAAGGGACAAACAAGGAGCATCACAAGGGAAAGGGCATGGGAGCGTCAGCCAGGGTACAAAGCCGCATCCAACTGCCCCTACCACATTCACTGTACCTGAGGAGTCGTGTCCTGTGTGCTCATGTGTCTTCTCCCAGGTGCCATTCTCCTCCTTCCAGATAATGACTTTCCGGTCATAGGAGCAGGATGCCAGGATGTTGCCATACATGGGGTGGGCCCAGGCCACTTGCCACACAGGACCCTCGTGACTACAAGGCGAGAGGCTGGTCAGATGGGTCACAGGAACCTATAGTGCTCTGCCACCCACTACTTTGCACCGAAGCGAATGGCTTTTTTGGTAGGCAAATACAGTATCTCGGGACAGAGCTGCCTGAGGATTTCTTAAGGGAGAGCTATAGGAAGTCACTGCCAAAAGGGACCTTTGTTGGGCACTGAAGATCCTGAGGCTCAGAGGTCCCAGAGGCTTTGAAAACAATTCAGGACTCTAAGTCAGCCTCTCTGTCCTGACCAGACAGAACCCTCTCCACCTCAACCTACACTGCAGCCAGAACGACCTACATCGGCCATCCTCAGGAAAAGTCTCTTAGCCTATTCATTCATCTGTGCACTGATCAATTCAGGGTTCACCCCTACAAGTGCTCAGGAAGTATTTGTAGAGTAAATTGCTACTTATCCTTCCAGATGGTTAACTTTTTGAGTAGGCACTATCTGTTTCATATTTGTCACTATTCTTTTAATTTGTTCAAAGGCATGCCTCTCCTCTGCTCTTCTCATCTTTATGCATTCACCTGGAGTTTTATTTGAGCACGTACCTGGTGCTGGTCTAAGTACTGGGGCCACCTCTCAGGTTCAGGCAAGGGCTGGGCACCAAGTACACAAGAAGTGACACGGCAGAGGGGTGACAGCCCAGGCTCATTCACCCTCACTCCGCATTCACTCTAGCTATTTGACTTTAGGTAAGGGCCATGTCCTTCCTATGGCTTAGTTTCCTAATGGAAATATCAGCAAGACTTCTTTCTTGGTGTGCTCAGGAGGGGAAATATAGGTGATAACTCTGGTAAAAAGCCTGGAACAGTGCTGGGCACAAGAAAAGAAAAAAACCATTCATGCCTGTCAACTGGTATTGCTGTTCCCTGTTCACTCCTCCAACCCAGGGCTGCAGACACTCAAAGTGTCTGTCTCCCTCTGGCTGGGACAATTCCTAGGCCTCACAAAGGAAACTGTGAGGAGATGAAAATGTCCTTTAACTAGCGTAGTTTTAACTGAGGCAAAAAAAAAAAAAAAAAGAAAGAAAGAAAGAAAGAAGGGGGTGTGAATTTTATCCCTCTAATATTGCACATCTTTTCAGTGTAAGAAAAACAGGACTGAAAGCACCAAGTGACAGTGGATGTGACCACCTCTGCCAGTGCCAGCAGCAGGCAGCTCTCTGCACAGCCAGGGAAAGCAGTATCTGACCCCTTAGTCACTCCATTTTTGACATTCAGGAAGACGGGAACTTCTATACCCCTTTCCCTAAGTGGCTACTTAGTTATGCCTTAATTCGGTTAATGGGTACTGAGCTCCTACTCTTCAGGGTTCATAATTTCTCCTGTGCAGTCTGCTGAAGGCTTTGGTCCCTACCCAGAATAATGGATACAACATACACAGCTAGGATTATAAAGAAAACCCAATTATAATGAAATACACTGAGTAAAATGTTAAAGATGGATTTATTATATAGGGACACATGTACTTCTGTTAGCACATTAACTAACAAACTCTAGTGGCAGGTCCAATAACCACTCTCATTTCAAAGTAATGATAAGCCTAAGTGCTATTTTGAGACAGCTAGAACTAGAATGTGATATGAAGATAGCTGTGTCTTCTACTGGTAACAAAGTTACAGATGCTCTGAATACTACTGTGGCTTCTAGCCTACATCCATCATTGAAAGAAATGCTAAATATCTGAGTCACTGATAATAAAGAAGTGATTTTTTTCCTCAGCCCTAGTTCACCAGCCCCTGAATTCTAACCACAGAACCGTTGGAAATCTGTGGATTCCAGATTAAGAACTCCTATTTATCTGGAAGGCAGCGGACTGAGGGAAAACAGTACAGGTGTAGCCATAAAAATGAGCCAGGATCTCAAGAATCTTGGTAGGGAGAGGGGAAATAAAACATTTGTAAATATTCACTGAGTATCTGCTGTGGGCACGCAAATAGGCAAAATTATAGGACTCATGTAATTACTAATGCATTCTTATATTAATATTATTCTTTCTTTGATTACATTAACATCATTCTTACATTACTGCCTTTAGTAACACTTTAGATCAGGTTGGCTAAACTTAAAAAAAAAAAGACAACAGGTGCCTGGGTGGCTCAGTGGGTTAAAGCCTCTGCCTCCAGCTCAGGGCATGATCCCAGGGTCCTGGGATTGAGCCCCGCATTGGGCTCTCTGCTCAGCGGGGAGCCTACTCCCACCCCCTGCTGACTGCCTCTCTGCCTACTTGTGATCTCTGTCTGTCGAATAAAAAAAATAAAATCTTTAAAAACAACAATAACGAAAAAGTTCCTTCCCACTTTTAAAAGTAGCAACAGCTACCAAAAGCATGCTGTGAACAGGCTCTACCTGGGAGGAGGCAGCAACTGCCTATTTTGAGGGTTAGCAGATAAAGCCTTTGAGAGCTACGTAGACTGACTCTTACCCAAGGTCTTCTGATGGGTTTTTGGGAAGCAAAGTTAGGATTCATTCCTGGATCCATCAGCCTGGAATGTATGCTGAGGACAGCTGCCTGGCTGGGACTGGCAGGGGAGGCAGGGGTGTCCTCTCTGCTAAATGCACTGTGGAGCTCCTCTGATCTGGGTCTGAGAAGCCCAATCATTCTGAGACCTCACCCAAACTTGGCTGGACTCACCCCCTGAGGTCGGCAATGAGGATCTGTCCTCCATTTCGCACATCGAAGATTTTGACAGACCTGTCTGATGAGCAGGTTGCTAGGCGGGTGCCATAGTAGTCCATCTGGGCATCGTGCTGCAAAGGGAGGACAGTTGAGAAGCCGCAGGCTGGGAAGGTGGGTGAGGTGGGGTGGCGTAGTCACCAGGACAGAATCTGGCTGGTATGGACCAGAGTTTACCTGATAATAATCTAACCTCCAAGCAGCATCATTTTCAGGCAACAAGCTAGCATCTCCAAATTCCATTTCTCTGACAGGAATGTCGTTCTGAAAGGGACAAAAAAACCCCCCATCCTAGCTGCTTTCAGACCCTCTACATAGAGAGGGGAAGCCATTTCCAACCCTATTCTGTAGGGTGGGTATAGGAGACAAAACAATGGCTAGCTAGCCTCCCTTTTCTTCTTCCATCCTCAGGCCCCACCATGTTCTGATGCTCTGTAGGCTACTGTGGAAGATGCCTGGAGTTTCAGCTCAGCCCCAGAACCCAAGGCTGATGGTGACACAAAGGAGTAGCCTCTGAGTGCCTGTAGGGCCCTAGTGAGATCCTCCATAATGCACATCTGGCCTGGACACAAGGTTCTATTCAGACATTTGGGCTCCTTCCCCCGCCCATGGCCCTAGATCCTTTGTGGACCTTTGTTCCTGGATTTTTACTAGACCTTTTTCCTAGTAGTATGCCTAGAACCCCAGACTCTCCACCCATGCCTTAAATGTCAATAGTTCCACCACTGATGAACCAACCTTCTCAATTCTGACTGGCCATGCAATCCTAAGGCTGGTCCCTGCCTACGGCTCTTGTCTTTTTCCTCTGAGCTGCAATGCCTGCTGTCCCACTGAACTGTCCTGGCCCTTCCTGTTTGCTGCCTATTCCAACAGAGAGCACCTTCTTCAGCTGTCTCACACTAGGGGTTTTAGGAACTATTAGCCATCACTCTTACTGTATTCAGAACAATTAATATCCTTTCAACAAAAGTGGTCATTCTGTTTGCTTCAACATTCCTTCCTCACCTCCCTGAGAAAAACATTCTGATTCTTCTTCAGAAGCCAACCCCCTCCACTACTCTAGGTCTTGGCTTTTTGGAAGACAGGCATTGCAAGTGTTTAGACTTCTCAGGTACTTTTACAGAGTGCTATCACACACTTCGAGAGGAAGAAGGGGATAGTCCTTAAAAGATTTAAATACATCTCCTGACCTTACCTGTTGTTCAGAAAAAATTACATTTATTTCCTTGAACCTCAGTTTCCTTCTCTTTAAATGGGGCTAATGGTGGCATCATTATGGCTACCACTATGGCTATCACCATAGCCAATGGTGGCATCCGCTTTAGGGGTTGCCATGAAGGTTCAGTGAGACACTGAATGAAAAGCGCAGAGCATGGGGTCTGACACATAGTGAACATGCAGGCACCAGCCATTGCTATTTTGCCTCATCTGTTTCTCAAACCCAAACTACACAAGTAGGTAGCATATACGTTATTTTTCCCATTTTAGCTGTGAGGAAATCAAGACTAGCTCAGAAGAGTTAAGAAATGGGCTAGGGAGTCTCAGATTGGATTTTCATACCCAAGGTACCACAGTGTCTCCAAGAAGATGTGTTTAAATGACTGCATTCAGGAAACATATACAACTGTGAGACCAAGCAACCTATCAGAAGATGAAAAGCATCCGATGGTAGGCAGGAGCACTGAGATGAAATACTGTTAAGCTGACTAACCAGAGAGTCTTGCTTAAAGTCTGCCTGGATTGCCTGGCCCTGCATGAAGCAGAGTCTGCATCTTTGCTGTTGGAGACTTTAACCTGTGGACCTTCTCCCACAGCCCTGTCCTCTGATACTGCCCCGTGTTTGTCTTTCGGGAAACACCCTGAGTTAATGACTTCTGGTTCAAAGGGCTTTGCCTGGCCCACTATCTGTGGTGGTCCTATCTGGCTCTGTTTTGGGCTTTTACTGTGCTTGCTCTCTGGCCTTGTACTGAGTTATTTTCCCATTCTTTCTTCCTTTAGCCCCCTTTCCGAAGGGGTTAGCAGTGGCAGCATGGGGAAGGCAGGTGGAAAGACTATTGTCAAACTTTCACACAGGCTTACTTTGTTGGCCTGAAAACTTAGGGCCTTGAGCTATAAACCATTCCTAGGTTCCTTCCACCAGAGAGTGACCAGAATGCCATAGCCCTGCCAACATGGCAGGCACTGCTGGGAGACTGACTACATGCCGAGGCTACAGCCTGACTCAAGGGTGCAAAGCCACACTGGATTCAGGAATGATCAACAGAAATGCTCGCCCTGCACTGAAGTGTCCAAATCCATAGTCTGTAAGGGAAGGCTAAAGGAATACTTACAATCAGAAGAAGAGGCAAGATGGCAGAGAAGTACAAGGCCCTGTTTCAACTGGTCCCCTGAATTGAGCTAAATATCTACCAGAACACTCTGAACGCCCCTAAGATCAGCCTGAGATGTAAGATTACACACTTCTGGATGTCTATGGTGGCAGATCATCAGTGGAGAGGTACACCTTGACTGGGTCATGGTGGATATATTCAGCTATACATCCCTCAACCACCTCTCACCAAAATGACTAGGAGGAGGAACACCCAAGAGAGGAAAAATTCAGAGACTGTGCCCTCTGCTACAGAGCTACTGGATATGGACATAAATAATATGTCAGAAATGGAATTCAGAGTAACAATTATCCAGCCAATGGCTAGGTTGGAGAAGACCATTAGTGGTAACATAGAATCTCTAAGGGCAGAAATGAGATCTGATCTGGTAGAACTTAAAAATGCTATCAATGAGATCCAGTCTAATCTAAATACTCTAACAGCTAGGGTAAATGAGGCAGAAGATCCAGAATTTCAAATTAGCGATCTAGAATACTAACTGATAGAAAAGAAGGATTAGGAGGAGGTCTGGAACAAACAGCTTAGATAACATGAAAACAGAATTAGGGAAATAAAGGACGCCAAAAAACGTTCCAATGTCAGAATTATTGGGATCCCTGAGGTGGAGGAGAAAGAAAGAAGACTAGAAGATATAGCTGAACAAATATGAAAATTTCCCCAACCTGGGGAATGGAATAAGTCTTTGTGTCCTAGAGCAAAGAGGACACACTCTAAAATCAACGAGTCTAGAAAGAGACATAATTGTAAAATTCATGAGATATTAATTCAGAGAGGATGTTTTAAGGGCAGGTAGGGGGAAGAGATTCCTTAGTGCAGAGGAAGGACCATCAGAATAACGTCAGACCTGTCCACAGAAACCTGGCAAGACATATTCAGGGTACTAAATGAGAAGAACATGCAGCCAAGAATACTTTATCCAGCAAGGCTGAAATTCAGAATGGATGAAAAGATAGAGAGTTTCCAAGACCGGCAAGGTTTAAAAGATTATGTGACCACCAGGGCGGGACTACAAGAAATACTGACCGTGCCAAGACTCAAGGCCCGGGCTGGGGCCATTCAGGTTCCCTCTGCTGATTTGGGTGTTGCGGGGTTCTGGCCTTGCCCCTCAGAATCTTTCAAAATGGGAGGCCGGAGGGAGGAACCTCTTGGATCTCTGCGGGTCACACCGCTGCCACATCCCTCGCTCCTTTTCTTCCTTTTCCCCCAACAATTGAAAACAAAACCCAGAACATTGTACGAGCTAGTGTATCCCGAGCCCTTAGTAAGTTCTAGACATTGTTCATAATCTCAGCCTGCTAACAGCCCCGCAAAATAGGTGCTTCTGTTATCGACACTTTACAAATGAGGAAGCTTGAGCTTTGGAGAGGTGAAGTCTCTTACACCACTAGTTAAGTGGCAGAGCTGAGATTCGAACCCACGTAACCACTCCCTCCTACCACCTACCACCTCTCCCACCGGAGATATATGTGGACATAGATGTAGGGCTCCAAAGTTGATGGGCAGTTCTAGACACTGATGTAAGGATGAGCTAAATTAACTCTCTGAAGGTAGGGACTCGGGTTTTAAATCTCTGTAGTATGCAGTGTACAGTCATTCCACATTTACTCATTGAGTGAATGCCTGAATGGTAACGAATGAATAAAAGTGTGTCGCTGGAGCCTGGCACAGAGTGGGGGGTTCAGGTATCCAGTGCGCTCAGGAAAATGGGTGTGCCTGGGGTTCTGAGGGAACTTGGGTGACCCAGAAGTCAGGACACTGGGCTTAGTTCTTCTATAAAAGAAGAATCCATGAGTGACGTAGAACAGAAATTTTCAGAGACAATCTATAGAAACAAAGACTTCACAGGCAACATGATAGCAATAAAAACTTATCTTTCAATAATCACTCTAAACGTGAACGGCCTAAATGCTCCCATTAAACGCACAGGGTTGCAGACTTGATAAAAAGACAGGACCCGTCCATATGCTGTCTACAAGAGACACATTTTGAATTTAAAGATACTTCCAGACTGAAAGTGAAGGAATGGAGAACCATCTTTCATGCCAATGGGCCTCAAAAGAAAGCTGGAGTAGTGATTCTCATACCAGATAAATTAGATTTTAAGCTAAAGACTGTAGTAAGATACAGAAGGACACTACATCATTCTTAAAGGGTCTATCCACCAAGAATTACAAATTTACAATTGTAAATATTTATGCCCCCAACATGGGAGCAGCCAACTACATAAGCAAACTGTTAATCAAAATAAAGAGTCATATTGAGGGGCGCCTGGGTGGCTCAGTGGGTTAAAGCCTCTGCCTTCGGCTCAGGTCATGATCTCAGGGTCCTGGGATCGAGCCCCGCATCAGGCTCTCTGCTTGGCAGGAGCCTGCTTCCCTTCCTCTCTCTCTGCCTGCCTCTCTGTCTACTTGTGATCTCTGTCTGTCAAATAAATAAATTTAAAAAAATTAAAAAAAAAAAAGAGTCATATTGATATAAATACATTAATTGTAGGGGATCTTAACACACCAATCTTGGAAATAGACAGATCATTAAGCAGAAAATCAATAAAGAAACAAGAGCTTTGAATGACACATTGAACCAGATGGACCTCATAGATATATACAGAACATTCAACCCTAAAACAGAATACTCATTCTTCTCAAGTGCACATGGAACTTTCTCCAGAACAGACCACATACTGGGTCACAAATCAGGGCTCAACCCACACCAAAAGACTGAGATTATTCCCTGCATATTCTCAATCATGCTTTGAAACTGGAACTAGGAGGAGTCAAGATGGCGGAGAAGTAGCAGGCTGAGACTACCTCAGCTAGCAGGAGATCAGCTAGAGAGCTTATCTAAAGATTGCAAACACCTGCAAATCCATCGGCAGATTGAAGAGAAGAAGAACAGCAATTCTAGAAACAGAAAAACAACCACTTTCTGAAAGGTAGGACTGGCGGAGAAGTGAATCCAAAGCGACGGGAAGATAGACCCCGGGGGGAGGGGCCGGCTCCCGGCAAGCGGTGGAGCAACGGAGCACAAAATCAGGACTTTTAAAAGTCTGTTCCGCTGAGGGACATCGCTCTGGAGGCTAAACCGGGGCGAAGCCCACGCGGGGTCACAGAAGGATCAGGGGTGTCTGAGTGTCGCAGAGCTTGCGGATATTGGAACGGGAAAGCCGGCTGCAGAGACAGAGCCGAAACTGGAACTAAAGCACAAGAAAAAGTTTGGAAGGAATTCAAATACTTGGAAGCTAAAGACCACCCTGTTTAAGAATATTTGGATTAACCAGGAAATCAAAGAAGAACTTAAACAATTCATGGAAACCAATGAGAATGAAGACACTTCTATCCAAAACCTATCGGATACAGCAAAGGTGGTCCTAAGGAGAGAATACATAGCCATCCAAGCCTCACTCAAAAAAACTGAAAAATCCCACATACACCAGCTCTCTTTACACTTTACAACAAATTAAGCCAACCCCGTGAACAAGAAGGGAAATAATTTAGAGCAGAGATCAATGAGTTAGAAACTAAAGATACAATAGAACATATCAACGAAACTAGAAGCTGGTTCTTTGAAAGAATCAATAAGATCAATAAACCACTGGCCAAACTAGTCCAAAAGAAGACAGAGGACCAAATTAATAAAATTATGAATGAAAGGGGAGAGATCACAACCAACCCCAAGGAAATAGAAACAATTATCAGAAATTATTATCAACAGTTATATGTCAGTAAGTTAAGGAACCTAGAAGAAATGGCTGTATTCCTGGAAACCTATAACCTTCCAAGACTGAAACAGGAAGAAACTGACAACCCGAATAGACCAGTATCTAGTAATGAGATTAAAGCAGTGATCAAAAACCTCCAAAAAAAAAAAAAAAAAGGGTCCAGGACCTGAAGGATTCCCTGGGGAATTCTACCAAACATTCAAAGAAGAAATAACACCTATCTTCCTGAAGCTGTTTCAAAACTTTAGAATCAGAAGTTGAACTTCCATATTCTTTCTATGACGGCAGGGAAAGATCCCATCAAAAAGGAGAATTTCAGGGGCGCCTGGGTGGCTCAGTGGGTTAAAGCCTCTGCCTTTGGCTCAGGTCATGATCCCAGGGTTCTGGGATCGAGCTCCACATCGAGCCCCACATCGGGCTCTCTGTTCAGCGGGAGCCTGCTCGCCTCCCTCCTCCTCCCCCCCCCCCGCCCGCCACCGCCCGCCCGCCTTCCTGTCTGCCTACTTTGTGATCTCTGTCTGTCAAATAAATAAATAAAATCTTAAAAAAAAAAAAAAAGGAGAATTTCAGACCAATATCCTTGATGAATATGGATGCCAAGATTCTCAACAAGATCTTAGTTAATAGGATCCAAAATACATTAAAAAGATTATCCACCATTACAAGGTGGGATTTATCCCTGGGATGCAAGGATGGTTCAACATTTGAAAATCAATCAATGTGACAGAACAAATCAGTAAGAGAAGAACCACATGGTCCTCTCAACTGATGCAGAAACAGCTTTTGACAAAATACAGCATCTGTTCCTCATTAAAACTCTTCAAAGTATAGGGATATAGGGAACATTCTTCAACTTCATAAAATCTATCTATGAAAAACCCAAAGTGAGTATCATTCTCAATGGGGAAAAACTGACAGCCTTCCTATTGAGATCAGGAACACGATAATGATGCCCACTCCTGCCACTGTTGCTCAACATAGTACTAGAAACCCTAGCAACAGCAATCAGACAACAAAAAGAAATAAAAGGTATTCAAACTGGCAAAGAAGTCAAACTCTCTAATCACAGATGACATGATACTTTATATGGAAAACCCAAAAGACTCTACCCCCAAACTACCAGAACTCATACAGCAATTCAGTAACGGGGCAGGATGCAAAATCAATGCACAGAAATTAGTTGCTTTCTTATACACTAACAATGAAAATATAGAAAGGGAAATTAGAGAATCGATTCCATTTACTATAGCTCCAAGAACCATAAAATACCACGGAATAAACCTAACCAAAGAGGTAAAGGATCTGTACTTGAGGAACTACAGAATACTCATTAAAGAAACTGAAGACACGAAAAGATGGAAAAGTATTCCAGACTCATGGATTGGAAGAATAAACATTGTTAAAATGTCTATACTGCCCAGAACAATCTATACTTTCAATGCCATCCTGATCAAAATTCCACTGACATTTTTCAAAGTGGTAGAACAAATAATCCTAAAATTTGTATGGAACTAGAAAAGACCCTGAATCGCTAAGGAAATGTTGAAAAAGAAAAAGCTGGGGGCATCATGTTGTCTGATTTCAAGCTTTACTACAAAGCTGTGATTACCAAGACAGCATGGTACTGGCACAAAAACAGACACATAGACCAGTGGAACAGAGTAGAGAGCCCAGATATGGACCCTCAACTCTAAGGTCAAATAGTCTTCGACAAAGCAGGAAAAAATATCCAGTGGAAAAAAGACAAGTCTCTTCAATAAATGGTGCTGGGAAAATCGGACCATTGAAACTCGACCATTCTCTTACACCATACAAGATAAACTCAAAATGGTTGAAAGACCTCAATGTGAGGCAGGAATCTATCAAAATCCTAGAGGAGAACATAGGCAACTTCTTCAATACTGACTTGCACTGACACTGCAACTTCTTTCAAGATATGTCTCCAAAGGCAAGGAAACAAAAGCGAAAATGAACTTTTGGGACTTCATCAAGATAAAAAGCATCTGCACAACAAAAGAAACAGTCAACAAAACAAAGAGGCAACCCACAGAATGGGAGAAGATATTTGCAAATGACACTACAAAGGGCTGATACCCAAGATCTATAAAGAACTCCTCAAACTCAACACCCAAAAAACAGATAATCATGTCAAAAAATAGGAAGAAGACATGAACAGACACTTCTCCAAAAAAGAGATACAAATGGCTAACAGACACACGAAAAAATGTTCATCATCATTAGCCATCAGGGAGATTCAAATCAAAATCTGAATGGAGATACCACCTTACACCAGTTAGAATGGCGAAAATTAACAGGACAGGAAACAAGTGTTGGAGAGGATGTGGAGAAAGGGGAACCCTCTTACACAGTGATACAAGTTGGTACAGCCACTTTGGAAAACAGTATGGAGATTCCTCAAAAAATTAAAAATAGAGCTACCCTATGGCCCTGCAATTGAGCTACTGGGTGTTTACCCCAAGATACAGATGTAGTGAAAAGAAGGGTCATATGTACTCCAATGTTCATAGCAGCAATGGCCACAATCACCAAACTGTGGAAAAGGTCCAAGATGTCCTTCAACAGATGAATGGATAAAGAAGATATGGTCCATATATGCCATGGAATACTAAGCAGCCATCAGAAAGGATGAATACCCAACTTCTGTATCAACATGGATGGGACTGGAGGAGATTATGCTGAGTGAAATAAGTCAAGCAGAGAGAGTTAATTATCGTATGGTTTCACTTACTTGTGGAGCATAAGGAATAACATGGAGGACATTAGGAGAAGGAAAGGAAAAGTGAATTGGGGTAAAGTGGAGGGTGAGACAAAGCATGAGAGACTGTGGACTCTGAGAAACAAATTAAGGGTTTTGGAGGGGAGGGGATGGGTGAGGCTGGGGGTGGGTATTAAGGAGGGCACATATTGCATGGAGCACTGGGTGTGGTGCATAAACAATGAATCTTGGAACACTTAAAAAAATTAAATTAAATTAATAAAAAAAGGAATACTTACAATCATGTCCTCATGGGAGGTGTCCACAGTGTTAATTACTGACACCTAGAACCAAAGATGCGGTTGGTGAATGAACAGATACAGTTAGAATGCAATCATCTTATTAAAACTACCGTTATCAAGATTCTTGACTTTATTTGTTTGTTCGTTCATTAAACACTTACTTTAAGTACCTTCTTTTTGCTAAGCACCGTGCCAGAGACTAGAGATATAGACACAAATAAGTGTTCTTGCCACACCCCACCCCACGAAAATCTTGTACATAAGTAACTCTACCATGGAAAGATAAGTACTTTAACAGCAGTTTACATGTACTATAGCGGCCTGAGGAGCAGATGGTGGTAGACATGAACTGGGGCTTAGATGAGGAGGAATTTGCCAGGTGGCACAGGGGGAAAAAATTACAGTCCAAGCAGAGGGGGTAGACTGCTCTCTGGTCCACCACCTATGACAGATCCTAGGCTGTCATCTACAGGGATCCAGGATTGAGCAGCTCATGGGGCTGGAACAGATGTCATCACTCTCCCACTCATTCTTTGAGGTCCAGCTCAAATTATACCCCCCTTGTTGAAGATTCCTAGATTCCCCAACCAGCTGGACTCCTCTGAATATCTGAAGCACTGAAGGTCTACAACACTTTATACCCTTTGACCTTGGACCCAGGGTCTGTATCATCCCCAGTACTGAAACTTTTCAAATCACCCTGCACAGTGCTTTGCAACCAAAAGGAACCCAGTGACAGCTTCCTGAATGAATAAGTAAACTAATAAAAATAGTTTTACTTTGCTTCCAGGGATAGAAAGAGGTTGAAAGGGAGGTTTCAGTTTGGAACTGGTATTTTTTATCACTTTCCCCATTTCATCTTTTTCCAGCACAAGCCCAGCAAGTATAAAGTCTGACTTGACTTTTCAGAAAGGTGGACACTGGAGGTGGACAGGTGCAAAGCAGTTCAAAGATATTTATCAAATAAGCACAGGTTCTTTCATTAAATTCGAGATTCCCTAATAAGCGGACCTTTAACATCTGCAGAGGCAAGTAAGAAAGAGAAGCGTCTCCTACTCTTGCCAAGCTGTATGGGTTACAAAGTGCTTTCACATGTGCACTGGGAAGGGTAAAGGGCAGAATTAATTGGAGCAGTCTGATAACTAAGGAACTGAAGGAGTCCAGAAAGGAGGGAGCACTTGAAATCATAGAGGTGGTTACAGGTGGAGCTGGAAAAAGAGCCCCCACCTGTTAATTCCCAGCTCACAAAGCTTTCCACTCAACTAGGCTGCCTATCTGGAACATAAAGTAGCTGTTACACTCAATTCCCTAAATCAAAGGCTGAGGACTAAGGACAGTCAGGAAGAGAAGTTTCCTAGTAGTTTCATGAGGTCACCAAAGGGCCTTACACATAACAAGCATGTATTTTTAGCCACTCTCACGCACCAGCCAGGATGGTGAACATAATTCTGAACAAGTGTTTTTTTTTTTAAAGCTCCTTTCTAAAAAAATCCTCCCTCCTAAGCACCTTAGGTGGTCTGGTCCTTGTTAAGTAGTAAGAGGCAGCCCTTAAAACAATTCAGCTCTGCAGAATTCGTTGAAGAGTTAAAATTTCATTTAGGGAGAGAGCTGAGTATCAGAGCACAAGAGATTCTACTCAGAAGCTGAAGAATCAGGGGCCTCAAGAGATTAGTAATCTCAAACCCTGTAGGGCAAGAACTAAACCCAGTGTCCTGACTTCTGGTTCACCCAAGTTCCCTCAGAACCCCAGGCACACCCATTTTCCTGAGCGCACTGGATACCTGAACCCCCCACTCTGTGCCAGGCTCCAGCGACGCACTTTTATTCATTCGTTACCATTCAGGCATTCACTCAATGAGTAAATGTGGAATGACTGTACACTGCATACTACAGAGATTTAAAACCCGAGTCCCTACCTTCAGA
Organism: Neogale vison; assembly: GCF_020171115.1. NCBI lineage: Eukaryota > Metazoa > Chordata > Mammalia > Carnivora > Mustelidae > Neogale > Neogale vison. The sequence continues at coordinate 172,435,719 of NC_058096.1, read as the reverse complement.
GAGTTAATTTAGCTCATCCTTACATCAGTGTCTAGAACTGCCCATCAACTTTGGAGCCCTACATCTATGTCCACATATATCTCCGGTGGGAGAGGTGGTAGGTGGTAGGAGGGAGTGGTTACGTGGGTTCGAATCTCAGCTGCCACTTAACTAGTGGTGTAAGAGACTTCACCTCTCCAAAGCTCAAGCTTCCTCATTTGTAAAGTGTCGATAACAGAAGCACCTATTTTGCGGGGCTGTTAGCAGGCTGAGATTATGAACAACGTCTAGAACTTACTAAGGGCTCGGGATACACTAGCTCATACGATGTTCTGGGTTTTGTTTTCAACTGTTGGGGGAAGAGGAAGAAAAGGAGCGAGAGACGCGGCAGCGGCGTGGCCCGCAGAGTTCCAAGAGGTTCCTCCCTCCGGCCTCCCATTCTGAAAGGTTCCGAGGGGCAAGGCCAGAACCCCGCAACACCCAAATCGGCAGAGGGAACCTGAAAGGCCCCAGCCCCGGGCTTGAACCTTAGCGCGGTCAAGGAACCCGGGAGAGGGCCGCGTCCCCGGTCCTCACACTCACCATGGCTGCGAACACAGCAGCTCCCGGTCTCGGACGTGGCAGCTCCCGGCGGCGCCCCCGAACAGCTCACTTCCGGCGCCGGGCCGGTGGGCGGTCCGGCCGTGGCGCTGGAGCGGCCGGGTGGCAACGCGGTCCGTTCGCACAAACGTTCCGAGACTTTCCGGGGCAGCGCCCCGCCCTCCCGGGCGGTGCCCCAGCCCTCCCGATGCCCCTCCCCTTCTGTGCGCCGTACACAGGAGACCAAAGGGGCGGGGCTCTCGTTTCCGCGGCAACACTGATACTGGGCCTCGCCCATCTTCTGTCCGGACCAGCCCTTCGTTTTTGCTGAGATCTATACACGAAAGGAAGGATTCATAGCTATAGCTTCACCCGCCTCCCTGCGGTTCTGCGTGCGACCGGCCTTAGGATGAGCATTGTCGGATGAGTAATTTTTGGGGTAGTGGGTAGACTGACCGGATCTACTACTTCCTTGTTGTTAGTCCCTCCTCAGCACCCAAAGCGGGAACTAGGGGCAGAGAAGGCCAGGGAATGCCAGCTACCAGAGGCTAAGCCCTCTCACTCTGCCCTTTCCAAGCCGTGGGAACCAATGTCTTCAAACTGCCCTTTCCCCACAGTCCTGGGGTCCTGTGAGGTAGAAACCCCAGATAGGGTGGGATCTTAGTAGACTCCTGCAACTAGAACAGAGACCCCAAACCCCAGTGGCCTCAGCCCCTAGGTCCCCGGCTTCCCGCAAGTACATGGAGAATGCTGTACTGCTGGGTGGGGCCCGGGAGCTCCCCTCAGCCATACATGCATGGTCTGGCAGACCTAGACCTCTCCTGGTGTTAAGGAGTTCAGGGATCTAGGGTGGAGCCTAGGCTCTCCATGAGTAAGTCACAATCACTCAGTTTCTCTCTTAACATTGGACGGAAGATCCCTAGCTGGAGATGGCCACTGCTGAAGAGATGATGTTAATGTTCAGAGACTGTGATAGACCTAGGCCATCAAAGAGCTTAGGAGAGGGAGTAAGGGTGTGGGTTCTTACAGAGTTAAGGGCTGGGTCTTCAGACAACAGCCCACCCTTTCACCCCCACCCCAGCTTTCAAAATTATTCCTCTCTAATGGAGAAATATTGCAAGGATGGGGGGCGGGAGCAGCACTTAAGGTGGAGCTGGGGATAAAGTGGGTGGGGCTCTTGGGTCTCCTGTTCTTCAAGGGACAAGCCCTGGCCTTCCATCTCTAGCTGCACCATTGATTCTCTGGTGCATCTGAACCTTGCTTTTCTCTGAGCCTTGCTTTTCTCAAGTGGAAAACAGAGACAGTGACATTTAAGGCATAATGCAAATATAATGCATGGGGCATAGTTGTTATTCAAGGAATTCCCTGGTATAGGCACTGACGTTGGAGAGATTGGGGATTTGGGACAAGCAATGCAACTATATCTTATTCATTAAGCTACTTACTAGTCAGACTGAAAGGCACTGTAATATAGAGGTTTCAGGGGCCAATTCTGGCATCAAGACTGCTAGGAGCACTATTTTATCTTATCCTTTCTAGTTGGGCCTACCCTTCTTCTCTCTGAGCCGCTATTTCCTCTTCTGTTAAGTGGAAATTAAAATATCTACGCTGAAGCATCATTGATGTTGGGAGTAATTTGACCCTGGGAGGTGAAATTGTTTAGAACTTGGATGGGCCTCTATGGTGCTTGATCTGAAGATCAGTTTTCCCTGACAAGGGCTGGCCTTTAGGAGTGTGTGTGTGTGTAAGTGCACATGTGCAACCCTCAGCATTTAGCCAACATTGAGATCATCTCTTGGTCTGGCCACATTCTTGTTTTCTGCTGATGCTCAGCAGAGGTTTGCAAAGTTCAGATTCTTGGGGTGCCAGGCTCCCTCTGCTTACGCTCTCCCCAGTGAGGGATGCCACCCACATCTTTTGTCCCATCACCTCCCTGCATTTGATCCTAGACCCCAAATCAGGCCATTCTTAACTTTCCCCAGTATGTGCCCCTACCTCCCAGACCCTCTGTCTCCAAATCTCTTTCTTCTCCCAAGACCTCTTCCCCCAAAGTCTTGCTCATTGGGACTGTCCACTGTTGCTCATGGAAGGTTAATGACTTAATGTCAGGTTAAACTTGCTCCTTAAATGGTGGAAGTTTGAAAGGTGTGATGTGGTGGAAGGAGAGAGACCACCCACCAAGTTGTGCACCCTTGGACAAAGTGACTTTCCCTCCCAGGGACTCCATTTCCCCCCGAGTCAAAATCCACCGAGGGCGGGGACCCAGCTGTCCTGCGGAAAAAGGCCTTGTGATGTGTACCGTGTCTGCGTTTCCACGTGTGCATTTATTGTTATTGCTCAGGATAGTGTTGAAAAGGCAGACAAATCCCATTAATTACAAAGAGCACAAGCCAGAGATACAGAGAAATAAAGAGTGTACAATAAGAGCACAGTCACTTCCCAGCCCCGATTGTCCCAGAGCCCCCCAGAGCCCGGGCAGCTTGTGGAAGCTGGAGCGGCACCATTTCCTCGCTACTCTGTTATAAAATATGTGCACACAAGAGTTAGCAAAGTGTGGCGACCCCCAAGAGGAAAGGTCCGGAGGGAGAGCACCACAGGCATTACAAAACAGACTTAGGGGGCTGAGAAGGTCCCGGAGCAGCCTCAAAGGTCTTGTTTTTTGGTGGAGGGGGTGATGGCTGATGCCCAGGGCCTGGGATCCCCTTCCCTCTGCTTGGTTGAGTAGGATCTCTATATCACAATCAGGAGAGCTTGCCTTGGAACTTGGAAAAGACCTGGGGGTTTTCTGCTATTGTTTGATAGGACTTGGCTCTGGAAGACCCAAAGCCTTCAAGAAACACACCCCAACCATCTTCTAATGGGATTTCAGACACTATGGAGCGAGTTTAGGGTGGAAGGCATGTCACGGTACACCCAGATGACAGCCTCCCTTAAGTGGAGCACGAATGCGTAGGGGGAGTCTGGGTGGTGTGAAGGTCCAGGAAAGAAATTGCTGCATCCCAAAGGACCTATCACACAACCACCGAAAAAGCTTTGAATAAAGAACAAGAAGTGACCCCTCCCACCCCTGGCCAAAAAAAAAAAAAAATGTTCAGCAAAGGGAGATGGGAATAAATGTTTCTTCATGAGGAGAGTTGGAAATAAAAGCAACTGGGCCATGAATTCTGGTAGTTCCAGGTGTGGAAGAGAGCCCTCTTCCTCCTCTGGCCTGGGGCAGATGCAGGGTCCACCCCTAGGACAATCAAGGTGGGTGACTTTGGGTCCCAAACTGAGGTTGGGGTGGGAGGCTTGGTGGCCTCTTCTGGTGACACCCTGACTTAGGATACAGGTGAGATGGTGGGAGGAACATATGACTTTCCCCCAAATTTAGGATGCTCTTTTTGCTTCTCCTCACAGGACACTCCTCACTAGTGACCCTGAGTGAACAGTATTTACCAGGAAGGAAGGCCTTTGCACATCGAATGGCAGGGCCCTTGGGTGGGGGAAGTGCTCGGGGTGGAAGACTTGGCAATATTTGAAAGCTTACTTAAAAGAATAGCTGTGAGACTATGCCCAGGACATTTTGTTGAAAAAGAAAAAAACTTATCCTTCTGCATGGTAAAACATTATCTGAAGCAACAGGAATTAGAGCTGTATGGCTGGTGCCCGATGAGCCACTCAGATAAGGGAACAGAAGAGAGATTCCAGAAATAGACCCAAATCTATACAAGTTATCAGTATGTGGTACAGGTGGCATTTCTGCATGGTTGGGAAAAGAGCAAGCTATTCATTAAGTAGGCTATCCAGGCTGAGACCGGTCCAGAATCTTTGGCCCAGTACCGTCATTAACATTGGTCTGGTCTCAAAAGCGGGACACCCTCTCTCTCGTCTACTCTGTGTTCTGGTGGGGATAAGGGGCAAGGGGCCATGGTGAGGGGTTGGTGGGAGCAGGGGAGGCTGCTTCAGAGTTAGGCAAAGCTCTGGCCCGAGTCGCAGGGAGGAAACATTCCTCCCCGCCCACCTCCAAAGGTGGGTGATTCTCCAGCCCCAGGGGTCACTGAATGGGCTCCCTGCTCTTCTCTCACCTGTTGAGGGGAGACAAACTTGCTGAGCTTAGACCTAAGAAGGAATCGGCTATCTTCTCCTGGAGCCCTTGTCCAGAGGACAGAGAAGCAGCTAAGTGGATGGTGCAGTCCCAAACTGGAAAAAAAATTGTACATTACAGAGTATATATTTACTGTGTTCTGTTTGATGTTAGTTTTTTGCCTTTTTTTTTTTTTTTAAACCACAGACATTTCAGAACCACACTGCGGGAGTAAGAAGAGTCAGCAATTGAAAGCATAACCATTGCATAGTATTAAATGAACAGAGACGGTGAGTTCTTTATTTACAATTATTGTCTAGATAAAAAAATTCATAAAAACAGATGAATGGTCATAAATTATTGACCCCCTAATGGGGTGAACTGCCAAACGTACCCCATGCTGCTAGATATAGGACGCAGAGTGCAAGCTTTATGTACTACAGTGAGTTTTGACAAACCAATCATTTCCTCTGTGTGTGTGCGTGTGTTTGTGTGTGCATCCATCATCCCTGACAAGAAAAGACCAACACTGATGTCGGGTGTCCTTGGTCACTTCCACGGCTCCCTGTTCCCCAAGCTAGGCTTCGCTCAGAGAAAGCCCTCCTGTCTTCCCAGTGTCCCGGCTCCAAATGAACAGGGAGCATGGGGGGCAAGTGCGGCTTTCCTGCTATCGGGGAATGAGGTCATGGACACAGGATTGGAACCAAGAAGAAGGTGGGGTGATGGAAAACCTTGAGAAAGGAAACTACAAAAAAACACCATGTTCCAAAGCTGCTCCAGGTTTTGTCACATGTGGAGGTCTTCACTTTCTCGGCAGGAGAACAGCAGGCTGGCTTTTGGCGGTGTTTGTATTGGAATCCAATAAGCACATCTGAGGGCTGGTCACCCCCGTGGGGATGCTGTTTTCTCTGCTGGGTACATTCAGAGAGATTCCCTCATGACGTTCAGGTGATGCTCTCACACACAGAAAGTCCTCCTTCCGGGATGGTTTTGCCAGGTGGGATGGGCTGACTTGGGATCCCAAAGCCTCAGGTTCCTTCAACAGCCACCTAGCTGTAGGCCCTCCCAGCTGACTATGGCTCTTTTCCCGAGTGGCTCTCATCTTGTTTGTGGAAGAATTCTCTGGGCCTGGAGAAGGGAAGGGCCGAGCTGACACAGAGCAACCGTGGGAAGGGGTCAGTATGAGGAATGAATTTCGCAAGCGAGGTGGAAAGTGTTTGGTTTTCCTCGAAGCATGGGACGTCATCGATCATGGTATTCAAAATGTCTTTTGCACTGTACAAGTTTATGGAAAAAGATCGTATGCTGAAAAGTCTCAAAGCAAACTTTGTATTAAATACAAAAGTTCTTTTATGAAAAAAGCTGATACCCACAAAGTGCTTAGCAGTTAAGAGGCTGACATACAATTAAATAAGCTTTCATTAAGTGGGATTACTAGTGCTGTTATTGTCTTGGGGGAAAAATAACCACCTTTCCTCACCTGTGATACTGTAGGGTTTCAGAATGGCTTTCTGTCTGGGAAAGCAAGACTTGCTGTCAAAAGGCTACAGTATATATTGCGACTACAGGAAGACAATTTGGTTTAAAAATCACACTGAATACATCTCAATATACACATCATAAGGTTCGTTCGGATCTAAATAGTGCAGAGAAAAAGGCTATTCTTCTTCAAAAATAAAAATAAAAGCAGCAAGCCATCATGATCCTCATCCAGTATGCCAACAGCTCATATGCTGCAATTTATAAGTAAATAAACCTCTAAATTACTTAAAAAAAAATCAACACAGTAGCATTTATAATATTGCAACACTACCTCAACCTTGTCCAGACAGTGCCAAAGAGAACCTCCTTTTGAAATGCTCTTAGTAAACTCAAGTGAGTTTCATCGAGAGAAAAGTCTTCCACCAGAGCTGGGTGGACCCTGTCATCCTCGGGCCGGGCCCGCCATTAGTGCTGCGAACCTAGGAAGCCTTCTCTCCTCCTCTCCCTGTGTCTACGGAGCACGGAGCACGGTGTTAACCCCCTTCCAGATGGAGACTCCTCTTCGGTCGCGTTTGGCTTCTGCCTGAGCCTCCCGCAGTAGTGACATGATTGAACGGAAACAGCAGGCAAAAATCAGAGCATGGCTATTGTAAAACATCGAGGTTGCAATCCAGGGAAGTGTCTGTTGGGCTGAGCTGTTTTCTAGAGCATCTCAGCCGCCAGTGTTCTTAAACCATACAAATAGCCAAGGACGTTATCTACAGGATTGTAAACAAATTACATTCTTGTTTTAGGACATAAATAAGTTAAAATAGAGCAATTTAAGCGGAAACAAGGCAACATGCCGGCAAAAAAACTTTATATATCCGTGTGTGTGTGTGTGTGTGTGTGCACGCGTATGTGTATATATATATATATACACACACATATATATATACACACATATCTATATGGACGTATACAGTCTTGGAAAAGTATACGTTGATATAGATACAAAGAAATGGATATAACCTCGTGAGTGTCTATGAAGTTCTTCGGTTCCGTTGGTGCAAATTTACTAGGCGAGTTAAGCTCTGCAGTTTCAAAAAGTTGTTAAATTAACCTATACAACTGAGACCATGCTGCACAAGCATTTCAAAAACTCACAGACCAGTGGATTGGATAAATAGTCTCAGAAAAGAGTCTGTTTGCAGTTCCCGCCTAAGAAAACAAACAAATAACCCTCCCCGACCCCCCCAAAACCAAACAAGGGGAGGACTGGAAGTGTCCAGTACATTCATGCAGGGGACATGGTGGCCTGGCGGGTGCATGGCTGGTCCGTGTTTGGGTGGGAGCCGGGAAGGGCTGGTTCTCGGAAAATCGCTCACTTCCATAAGCCCCCCTCCCCGAGCAGATCCCACCCCTTGCCTCAAAGTGAAAAAGAGTTCAAACAGCATCGCAGCCAGAAAAAGGGTCTGTTGGGTGGAAATGTTGGTTTTCTCGCCAGTATTTGGTTTCCTGTTGTTGCTCGTTGCTGTTTGGGTGAGCTGGGTGCCTGGATGGATGGGCCCGGGGAGGGGGGGTGGGTGGCAGCGGGGTCCTCAGCTAAAGCGACGTCTCCAGGCTGTGGATGGGGCTCCCTGGACTTGAAGAGGTAGCTGATTTGCTTGTGTCGGTCGTCAGGTTGATCCCGCTGTCGATGGCGCTGTTGTTCTTGTTGAGCGATGACGGCGGGCTCGAGTTCTGCTTGAGCGCGGCATCTTCTTCCAGGTCGGTGTCATCAATGAGGGGGATGTGGGGTTGTGAATCTTCGATCCGGAATTCGGGGTGAGCCATGAAATTATGGATGGAGGTTCGAGACTCAGGCTTTTCTAGACCTTCATAGAGAGAGCTACGGAACGCCTTCACGACGCGAATCTGCAAGGGAAGCACAGGGGTGAGAAGCACTGTCCTGGAGTGAGGGGCAGCAGCCAAGCTGGGGGGGGTGCTCGGAGGAGGGGTTATGGGGAGGGGTTAGGGCACAGCAGGCGGCTGGAATCCACAGTCGCTGGGTGTTATGAGCACGGGCAGGAGGGGAAGAATGGGAGAGGGGGCTCAGGTTATATGCATCCATGAGGTTTTAAAAACTGCTTTGGTTTTGGTCAGAACTACAATATTAGGACAGGAGGAATCAAGCCCCATCACAGAGATAGTGGGAAACAGTGGTTAGAGGAAGCATAGTCCACTCCGGCGGGCACCCAGACCTAGTGAGAGACTGAGCCTTGTTAACTTTAAAGCAGAAGTTCAACCATGCAGAAGGGGAGCGGGACCAGGTGGGAATAAAGGAGGAAGGAGGAGAAGCTCGTTTTAGAACATTAATCTTAAGAAAACCACACGCAGTTAAGAAACCATACAACATGGAACAGATAACATGTCACAAACAGAAGAGGAACGGAAAGGAGAGACAGTGGGATGAGCTCGGATGGGAGAAGACACACGAGGGCCAGAGAATAGGAACATCAAACCGAAGGCAGCAAAGCAAACCAAAGCCAACTCAGGGCTTTCTGGGGTGCAGAGCAGAGGCAGCCAGAAAGCACGGAGGAGCCGGCAGACTGATGACATTCAGGGGCGGGAGCATGCCACGGTGAGGGGTTGGGAACCACACGGCACACACAGACAGACACACAGCTACACTTGGAAGCCTGGACAATGTGAACGGAGGTCTTTGTACCCAACGTTTCTTTCCTTCATGCATTTGGGAGGTAAACACTCGAGTATAGACTCAAAGCCCTGGCCAGTCATTGGAGTTGACTTTGGGGGTCTCTTATTTCCTGAAGCATTTTATTTCTTTGTTTGTGCTTTGAAAACACAAACCCCCCCAAAGGAGGCCAGAATCAGATGGCCAAACCCAGCCCTGGGTGGGATTCTAGAGGCTGTGGACCCGAGGCACAAAAAAGTACATTCTTTCATTTTCTGTGTCTTGGTTGGAACCCATGGTTTTCTGAAGAGCAAAAGGAGGTTGGACATCAGGTCTTCCAGACTAGCGGAAAGAGCACTGGACTCATAGTCAGGGAGACCCGAGTCTGAGTCCTGGCTCTGCCACTTTTGATGCTTGAACCACGGGCAAGACACGCTGCCTCACTGGTTGTCCTCTGCCCTGCCTCACGGAGTGCAGAGGAACAGGACCCTCATGTTGGAGAGAGGGGTCCCTTTCTCCAGACTCCTGGGAGGGGGAAGCCATGCCGGTCATCAAGAGGCAGATGGGATTTGGGACAAAGGTATTTCCTCCTCTCTTCCTAGCCCCAACTCAGAGAGGAGGCGGTGGCGGGGGGGATACGAGGCAGCATCAGTGCCTCCAAGGAGCAGAGCCTCAGCCAAGTTGGCCGTGGACTGGAGGGTGTGCTCACGGCCCTCTCTGTAGAGCAGTGGGAACCTCCACACCACAGGCCTGAGGCAGGGGTGGGGTGGGTTGGGATGGGCGGGGCAGAGAACCAGTGGGGTTCTTGTGGGGATGCCCTTGTGGTACCGGGATCTGTGGACCTCTCAGCTAAACCCAGGGGTGTCTTGTTGGTGGGGCGCAGTGGGGCAAGCCCTGTCCATGGAAGTGAATTTTCTAGATGGCTGTGGCTGATGGTTTTAAGTGTCCTGGCATGGGGTTTATTGTACTCTTTCCATGGAAGTGTTTCTACAGCACAGGAATGCCTTTTGATTTAGTGTACACAGAGAAGAATTTAACTTTAAGTTGGTCAGTAATCCTTTTGGTCTTCTGGAAGACCCCAGAGTTTTGAGAGAGAGAGATATATATATAAATAAAAGTTTCTCTCTTTGTCAGCCATCATTACTCGTTCTGACTTTTCCTTGTTTGCTCAAAAGCACCTCTGTCCCTTTTCCCTCTTATGTGCTGTGGCATGGGGACTCCAGGGGACCCTGCTTGTTGGAATCATGTTTTAAATAAGAGGCATCAGGCACCAAGCGAGAGCCAGCAGACTACCGTGATAGCCATTTGACTGCTTGGAGGTCTCGTTCTCCCTGGATTCCCTGTTCGTGGCTCTGTAGAGATGATTAAATATTCTGATCTCCTGATGAGCAGGCCATTACACCCTTGATTAAGTGAAACCAACAAAAAAGGTGTCCTGGGCCTCATCTTTCTTATCTGTCAAATGGGAAGCATCGCCACTGTAACTGTCCAGCCTAGTGTCCGGTGTGTTCTGAGGCTGAATTGCAATAAGGTGGTAGGAGGAGGAGGGATGGTGGTGGGACCCTATCATGTGACTGAAAATGCAGAGGGGACGACACACAATGAGATGCAGGCCCCTTGCCCTCCCGCTGGCATGGAGACAACAGAAAGAATGAACTACTCTGGACAAGACTGTGGGGACAAGACTTTTCGGGACACCCCGCCACGGTCATCTCAAGTGTCCACTTCGGTTCTCTCCGCGGCTGAAATGAAAAAAATACGGGAAGAAAAAAAAGCTCTTCCGCCTCCCATCCCTGTCTACCCTAAAGTGAGATCTTGGGGCAGAAGCTGCACTTGGGTATGGGGGGATGGGAGAGGGGAAAGGACCCGGCCTGTGGGAGTTCCGACTTTGTGGTTTCATCAGCACAAAGGGAGCAGGAAACCCACGCCCCTCTTGGAGGGCTCTGAGGGAACACGTAGGCCCTGGGCTGGGACAGGCTGGGACAGTTCGACATACTCGAATGTTTACCCGGCTTCAGGGAAGCCAAGAGTCTGGGATTGATTCACATTCATTTCAGGCTCAAGGTTAAAGACTCACAACCTCTTTTAATTTCACTCTCTCTTGCTGAACTCTGTCTCCAGGGTTCTCTAGCCCTCTAGGGAAACAAACACATGGAATATTCAGACAGTGGAGAGGTCTAGGCCCCACCCCAGAAGCAAGCCATTTTCTCGCCAACCCAAGATTGCACTAAATTCGTTACCAAAACGCTAACGAGAGGCACAGCTTTCTTTTCTCTCCTTCTTCATCTCTCCCCTTAAGAGATGCGCACTCCTTGCCCTAGCAGTCCTTGGAATCAGGAGGGGAAAGGGGGCATGGCAGCCAGAGATCCCCCCTGGGTGGTAGTGGCCAGGAAGTGGCCGGTTCTGAGTTAGGAGTCTCTTGTGCTTGCTTGGCCTGGTTGGTTCGAAGGAGGAGGACCTTCGCTGACCAACACAGCCTGCTACGAACTTGCTAAATACAAAAGTGGTTTGAGAGGCGTTAGTTGCTTGAGGGATATAAGCAGGAGCGGCAGGGGGCTTGGCTTCGAGTTACAGAGCCCGAAGGTGCCTTTCTCCCCAGTCCCGGCCAGGCTGGCAGAGACTCCAGCAGAGAAACAGCTTTCTTGGCCTTCTAGAGCCCAGAGGATGGACCCCTTTCCATTTTGTGAGGCTGTAGGCATGGGCACTGGTTCTGGAATGGAAATTCAACCCCTGGAAGTTCCAAGGCTATAGGCTTGTCTGGATAGTGGTGTGGGATGGTAGGGAAATTGAGGCACCTCGGAGTCAGACCCCTTGCCACTCACTTGTGTGATTGTGGCCAAGTCCGTCCAGTCCTCTGAGCCTCAGTGCCTTTCTCAGTGAAATGGGTGTATTGGCAGATCCTCCCTCCTATTTCCCTGGTGAGGCATATGCGAGTGAAGGATGGGGGAACTACTTTGGAAAATGTTGAGTGGGTCTCAAGTATAAGGCCTCAGGCGTGTGCCTTTAAGTTCTGGGGGGAAAAAAAAACTCACTTTTGCGTCAGTCAGAAGAAGAAAGCAAGAGTGTGGAGTAGAGTTCCCTCCCAAACATTCTGGATGCAAGTCTGACCTGCCTGTCACATCACCGCATGCACCTGTCCACCTGGGGCCCTCTACCTCACAGTGGTACCAGGGGAGGGATGGTTGGGGGATCCTCACCCCAAGGTCATGGGTCAGAAGTCCGCCCCAAGCAGACAGTGTCCCACCACAGGCCTTGGTGGTCAACTCTTGGCAACCCAGGGGACGGTGGTCTAACTCCTTCTAGGGTATAAGATCCCAGGTATTTGGGTTCAGCATGCACAGGGCCACCCTCCTCTGCTGGAGAATCCCTAGGAAGAAGCCTCTGCCTGCTCAGAGGAGGTGGGAGGTAGCCCACCTCTCCAGCCCACCCAATCCAGAACCCCTTCTCTGACTCCTGGCTACTGGTGTCACACCTCCTTGTGGGAAAAAAAGCCTTTGACTCCTGAAGAGACCCTGCCTGGTAACTAGAGGGCCTTCAGAATCCTTGGAGAACAGAGGAGATGCTGCTGTTATAGCAAATATTCAGGTGAGGGAGGAACTGGGAGTTTTTATTCAGAGTTCACACTGTGACCGTCTTGATCAAAATGTGCGTGTTGAAGCTATTTGGGGGGATTCTCCTTTGGAACCAGTACTCTTGGCTACGGGGATGGTCAGGCTCCCACAATACACCCCAAATTACAGTCCAGATTCTCCAGTAGAGGGTAGGAATACAAGATACTCAAGCGTGGCAGCTGGATGAGGAAGTCATGCCTGGCCAGCCCCTTTGGGGCCTCAGAGAGAATGGAGGGTGGAGGGTGAGCAGATATGGATGTAGTCTCTGAAGAAGGAGTGTTGAGGACTGGGTGTCACTTGACTGGCCTTATTGAATGGTTTTGTAAAGGACAGAAGTAAAGGTGAGAATGATGTTGCCCAGGTTTGAGGTGACCGAGCTCCTTCTCTGGCCTGTGAGAACTAAGGTATGGGGCTAAGCCACCGGAAGACTTCCAAAGTCTGCCTGCGTGCCCAGAAATGCCAGACAGGCTCTAGCTGTGGCCAGTGTGAAGCACCGTGCCTCAAAGAGGTCAAATCCAGCTAGAGGGATGTGGGAGTCACCAGGAGGGATGGCAGGAACCCAAAGAAACGGTTTCTTTCCCCAGAGGCTCTCCAGACTGGAACCCCTGCCCCCTTTTTAAAGTGATCCCTATACTCAAACCGGGATCGTGTTATGTGCTCTAGCAGCCGAGCCAGCCAGGCACGTCCAGACTGGAACACTTGGTCTTTGGACTTCAAGACAGTTGGTGGTGCTGAGCAAAGCCAGGGCTAAGTGGATGCAGGAGGAGGTTAGCTCAGTGAGCCTCTCTGCTGCAGGGGGTAGGGGCAGGATGGGACCAAAGTGTTTCCTGCCCTGAGAAAACCTGGCAGTGCTTCCTAGTGACTGTCACAGAAACGTGACTTGGACCCTGTCTGCTCAAACAGATCTCCATTTCACCTTGGGTTGCCCGGTCTCCCCATCCCTGGGTGTTTGTGCTATGAATGAACCCGGAAGGGCATTTCTTCCATTTTCTGCCATGTCCCTGTTACCCTGCCTACCTGGCAGGGCTGCACCCCCTGAACAATCACGGGACATGAGCACAGATCAGCAACAGGCTCTCTGTGGCTCGTGTTTCCCGTCAGAGGGCTCAGGTGGCCCAGTTCCCACCTGGCATGCAGGTCCTCTCCTGCTCAGTGGGAGGGGTGTGTGCAGTGGGTGTACTGCGTTTGGATAGGGGTATGGAGAGATGAAACCCAGAGCCCGTTCCTCATCAAAAGCTTGAGGGCTGGGGCATATACATTGTGGCAATCTGAGAAGACCTGGACTAGGGGCTCCCCTGCTGTTTGGGAGCGGCTGACTGGAGACAAGGTAAGGAAGGTAGGCGGTAAATAGAGACTTCTTATTCCCTCTGGGGCCAGAAGCTATGGAGGGGTTCAGAAAGATCTAGATAGGCCAGAGATGAGAGATCCAGGTCAGAAGTGGTGGCATGAGAAGGTGAGCTTGGCAGGAGGGAGAAGACGGAGGGGGCCAGAGTCCCCGCTACCCCTCAGATGAGGAAGGGCATGAAACCATGGGTTGGACCAGATCCCTCAGGGATTGCTGACACCTAGCCAAGAAGTGAAGTCTGTTCACTGTTTTCTGCCTGAGGTCAAGCTGAATGGGTAAGAAGCCCTGTCCTCTCTAGGAAGGGGTCAGACCTTCATTGGGCAGGGTAGTAGTGGGTAGGGCAGCTAATGCCACTGGATGTATAAGGGAAGAAGGCACAGGGTTCTGAACTACCGTGGCTGGGGCCTTCAGGCTGTGATCTCCTTGGTGGCCTGGGACTCCTCTGATCAATAGTGACCCCTCACTTGGCTGGACCCCACTGTGACGGACTGGGATCCCTGATGGCCTTGACCCGTGGTAACCCTTCGCCTAACTAACTGTGAGACTCTGATCTCCTGGCCAACTCTGACCTTGGCCGTGTAGGCCAGGCTTTTCCTGTCTGAGTATGGCACTAGACCAATTGGCATACTCCTTGCTGTCCTGGCTGACTGCCCCCCCTTGGCCACTGTGACCCTCTGGTGGGCTAGAGCATTTGATCACTGTAAACTCCCCACCAGACGCCAATCCTTGACTGACCCAGACCTTTTTGGCCACTTTTGACCTTTATGACCCCCTAACTGAATGGTTAAGCCCCTGACCCTGACCCCAGCCAACCCTGGCCCACCAAGGGATGGCCACCCCATGACTGGCTATGCTCTCCTGACCAACGGGGACCCTCCTCGATGATGGTGTCCCCTCAGCCCCCTGGGCCTCGCCATGACTGACTGCCCCCCATGTCCTTGGTGCCCCGGCCCCTGCCCGCCCAGCACTGGCGTCGGTGGCGCCCGAGGCAGTAAGGATTCACACTCACGCCCAGCTGCAGCAGGAGGAAGGCTGGTCGGAGAGGAAAGAGCATTGGACAACGACACGCGACTAGGGCTAGAGAGATTGGCTACGTCCTGGCTCTGGCTGGTGACGGAGGACTGTCTCCGCAGGGCCCCCTGAAAGGAGGCCCCGCTCTTGAAAGTATTGACTACTTCAATCTGCAACGGAGGAGAGAACGAGACAAGTTGCGAGAAGAACGGACACACAGCTACACGACTGACAGGCGCAACGGCACGAGCACAGCCGCAGCCACGGTGACAACGACAACGTGACTTAAATCAAACAAAGACTACCAGACACACTCAAAGGCTCTGAAAGACATCTGCTCGGCTCCAGGCCCCTCTGGAGGCCCCAGAGTGCCAGGGAGGGCTGGCCACGAGGGCTGCGCGCTGGGGTCTTCACTGTGGGAGGAGAAGCCTGGCTGTGTCGGGAGGCTCTGGGTGGGACACCCGCCCCGCCCCCCACCCCAGCTCTCCCAGAGGGCTGCCTCCTGAACCTCGGTCACCCCTAAAACCGGGGTGGGGGGGCGCTGTGAATGCCAATGAGGAAATGTTCAGGAGTGCCCTGTGGGTGTGAAGCGGCCCAGGTGATCTACTCTTGGTTGCCTAGGTGTGGTCTGGGCAAGAGGCCCACCCTCTCTTACTTTCCTAGTCCCCTGTGTCCCTCATCCCACAGGGCTATGAACACACAGCCTGGATTAGAACTCCAGCCCGGGCAGAGGGCTATGTGACAGCGTGTGGCCTGTGTGTGTGGGGGCTGGGAAGAAACTCATCCCACATGTGCTTTGCATGTGTGCCCTTGCCACACACGTACGTGTCTGTGTAGGCATGGGGAAAACCCAGAGTGGCTGTGACACTGTGGTGGAGGCTTGGAGGGCAGTGTCTGAAGGCCCTGGTGGGGAATATGTCCACATGTGCAGAGATGCCCGGATCTCTCAGGCTGATGCCCGGGCCCGGGAGACGGGTTGGCCTTGGCCTCACACGGACTCAAGTCCAGCCCTGCACCGCCCCTCCTGGTGGCTGCCCCACACCCCTGACCAGAGCCCCACACTCACCTCAGCACTCAGGCCCCCTCCCCACTGAGGGGCATTCCCCCGGAAACCCATGGCAGGTGTGACCCCTCGGCTGAGCCCTCGCTGGTCTGGGGGGTGAGATGGAAGTTTCCTGAGGAGGCTGCAGCTTCTTTAGCAGTCACGGGAGCGTGCATGTGGGGAGTAAGGGTGTACCGAAGGCTGGCGAGGTGAGAGAGCAGAGCCAGAGCCCCGTCTCTGCAGGCCTGTGGGGTGGCACGGAGCACGCCCACCTCCATCCCCCGCCCGCCCTGGCTAGGTGTGACCCAGCCCCAGGAGCCTCCTGTACCTGGGTCTGGATCCGATTAAGGCCTCGGAACCACAGGATCTGGCCTCGCCGCAGCTCCCTCTCAGCGTGGTCTATCTCTTCCACATCCTCATTGAGCTCCTCCTCCGGGATCTCCTCCTTCTGCGTGAGCCTGCCAGCCTCCTTTAGGAACTTGAGCCTGCTGGTCGGGATGGTAGCGATGACCTGCAGGGGGTCCAGCGTCAGGGTGATGGGGGCTGTCCCTCAGGTGGCCTCCTCCCTAACCTGCCACCCCTCCCCACTTAGTTATGCTCAGCTCGCGCCTTAACTCATCCTACCTGTTTCTCAATTCCATCTTTTATAATTCTTATTGGTTTGCTTTGTAATTCACTCAGTCATCCAGGGTTGGGGGGCACAGCGGAAAATCTTGGTGTTTAGGAGCTGGACAGGTGTGACCTTGAATACCCCAGACCTTCTAGGTCATGTGACCTTGGGTAAGTCGTTTAACTTCTCTGAGCTCTGGTCTTCCCATCTGTAAAGCTGGGGGTGATTCTCAAAGTTTGAGGATTAAGCAAGATGGTGTGTCTAAGTTGCTGCACATGAACCTGGCCCATAGCTGGCCCTCAGGTCCCTGGGCTCCTTCCTGCTGATCACTGGGTCCTGTCATAGCTGAGTGTGGGCAACAGAGGTGCAGGGCCTGGATACCATGGGGGCAGCCAGTCCTGGGACTCTGGGAATGGTTGCCCTCCCAGAAATGGAAAGAAGTTTGAGTAGGGGATATGTTTTTATCCTTAATTGCCCTCCAAAGGGCTTGTTCATGGGGCCGAGGTGTGAAAGCGAGGCCCTGTGGGGAGGTTGAGGTGGCAGAGATGAGAGGCTCCTTTCATACCCTGTAGGGACAGATGAGGGCTGGCCTGCATACAGACTCATGGGTTCCCTGGAGGTTTCAGCATTGCCCCCTGGCATCATCCTCAGGCATTAGGAGTCTGTTCTTCCAGATGCCAAGAGCTCCCTGAAGGTGTGGGTGCCAGGTGGATAAAAATGGCCTGGCTCTGAAGGAATGGGCTCTCTAAGTCAAATCTAGTTTATCAACTTTCTGAAGAAGCTCCAAAGTTTCAAGAAGGACCTTTTGGATGAAACGAAAATTTTTTCCTATCTTCTAGTTAATTTCTGCTACTGTAACTTTCCACTCAAGCCTGGAATAGCTTGAAGACAAGGACAATGTCTCAGGCCATTTGGGGCTCCCACTAGCTGGAAGATGGAGCATCTTGGGAATAGAGACGCTTTGACACAGATCCGGCTTCAGGTACTTCTAACAAGCACTGCATGCCGGTCAGCCTGCAAGTAGTAAGTGCTGGCAAGGGGTGTGTGTGTGTGTGTGTGTGTGTGTGTGTACATGCACGTGTGCACGCACATGCCTAGGATTTGGGCAAAAGTAGGGAAGGGAACTGGTGGGAGAATGTTCTGTGTCACAGCTGGAAGGGCCCCCACAGAGCATCTAGCTCACGGTTCCCCCAAGTGGGAGAGGATGTCAGACCCAGCACTGCGTCACTCAGAGCCAAGGCAGAGCTCACTCCTCCTACATTTCCTCGGAGCTCTCTTAAGGAATCTGCTTGGTGTCATACCACTTATTAATTATCCTCTTAAACAACAAGCTGGCTTCAGGCGCTGAGCCTTTGCAGGCCATGACATCGAGTTTGAGTTTAATAACATTGCTCTCATTATGTTATTATTTTATTTTGTTAGTGTCTCTTTATGATATATGATACTGATTTTCTAATCATGTTAATATAAAGCTACCTTTTGAAACAAATTTCAATAAAAAAAACTGGTTTGATTGAAAGAAACTATCAAACAAATAATATGTTCAGAGGTATGTAGACATAAGGCAAAAATCACAGTGGTGGTACCCTAAAGACCTTGAATGTGGGACCTGGGCCAACCCCCATTACTCAGATGCCCAGAGATGGGGAGGGCCTTGTTTAGGGTCAGACACCGAGTCCATGGCAGAGTCAGGACCCATTCTTTGGACTGGAGGATTCCTGGTCCAGCTCCTACAAACCCCCCTGGAGCTTACCTGGCCCCAGACAAGCTCCCCGAGTCCGATGAATATGCACCACATCCACTGGTCCAGCTGCAGGGGAGAGCAGCTGAACGGCTTCCCCCCAAACTGCACAATCACTATCTGGAGGTCAAAGGGGCACACAGGGACAGAGAGAGAGGGGGAGAGACACAGAGAGTGAGTCAGGGGCCAACTCAGGGGTCTGAGCTCGCAGGGCACAGCCAAGGGGCGCTGGCTGCTCACTGCCCACCCCGGCCCAGGTTGGGTGGGGGCCTGGCTACCTGGATGGCAAAAGTGCCCAGCACAATGGTGCAGAAAATAGGGTTCCGGAAGATCCCATCGAAGACATTCCGCTCGCCGTGGATCTTGCGGGCGTTGATCTCATTGAAGAGCTGCATCATGACGAAGGTGTTGAAGATGATGGTGTAGTGCTCCGAGGGCGGTGAGTGCAGGGGTGCATTCCTCCCGCTGTCGATCTGGAACATCTTCTCACCTGCCAAGCCGAGAGGGCGGGAGCGGGGCTGAGGGCCTCGCTGGGGGAGACGCTGGGCCCTGAGTGGGGGCCTCCTCTGCACAGCCTGGTGGGTCAGGCGGAGACAGAGGTGGCGCTCTGGATACCGGGGTGGGGGGCTGCACTGTTGGGTGGCCCAGAGTGTGCGTGGAGGGATGATGAAGCCATTTCTTCTCTAGGGAGAGAGGTTGGGTGAACTTTATTCTGCTTTTCTGTGGAAACCTGTTAAAGGTGGAATGCCTTAACCTGTCCTGTCAGGTGACTCTATTTATGAAAGTGACCTCCAGCTGGCAAACTCATCTGGACTGGGAAGACTGGGAGAATGGGCTATGAACCAGAATCCCTGGTAGGAGGCCATGGCCTTGGGCTCCCCTGTAAGTGATGGTTCTTGTAACTGACTGTGGCCCTTGCTGCAACCCCTGGAAGCTTCTGGAGCTCTTCTAGGATATATCGGTTGCTATGTGGAGGCTGGGGCTTCTAGGCCAGGCTGGCTCCAGTCCCATGGCCTCGTTCTCTTGTATTTGAGTTATCACAGGATGGGTGGAGAGTAGCCCCCGGGTTGCTGTGTGGACACGCACTGATGACAGGCCTGAGGCTATCTTGTGTCTCCTGGCAAAGCTGTCTCAGCAGGTGCCAGGAGGGTTTCTGGGGTTTTCTGAGTGTGAGGTGTCTAGCTGAATTCAAGACCGCTGAGAGTAGGTGCTCAAGGGGGAAGCTAGAAAATAAACCAGGAACTTGCCCCCCTCTCCTCCCCGACCCGGCAGCCTTCTCTCCTAGTTTTGCATTCACATGGCCTTTTTGAAGACTCTAAAGATAACCTTGACAATAGTCCTGCCAATGTATCACCTTCCAAGTTTATGTAAGAGAACTGCCTTTTAAGCAATAGGATCCATGTCCAACCCACATCTGTACCCTAGACCTTGAGGACAAGTGCCCATTGGCATTGAAAGCCCAGCTTTTCATGTGGAGGGGCCCTGCCCAGGCTGGGGACTCCTGGCTGGCCCCGACTCCCTGTGTGACTGTGAGCCAGCCCCTTCCCACTCTGGGCCTCTCTGTGACCCAGGGGTAGGCTTTGCCTGTGTCCTCTCTGAAACACCTGAGGGATCCAGGCCCAGTCTTTACCCAGGCTCCTCAGTCCGGCGGCAGGTGCCCTCACCACTGTGTGCCTCCGGGCACTCCCTGTAATGCATGATGTGGACAGGCCCCTGCCTGGCTGAGTGTGGGTAAGACCTAAATGAAGCAAGCAGCCTAAAGGAAAATGCTGGGAGGATCATGGGAGGCTCTGCAGGTGTTTGTTCCCTCCCCGAGGAGGGGTCAGTGAGGGTGCCTGCACAGGGCCCAGAGATGTGCAGGAATGGGTCAGGGAAGGGGCCAGAGCCTCAGGCCCCTCCAGGGCACTTGTGAGGGGCAGAGAGCTGCACCTGGGTGCCATCTTGCCTAGTGTGTACTCCGTGCCTGGAGCCGTCATTGGTGGAAGAGCCCTGGCTTTGGGGTTGGCCAGATCTGAGACAGGGCCCGGCTCTGCGCAAGACTTGCTATGTGACCTTGAGCAACTCACTGCATGGCGCCGGGCCCCATGACTTCACTGGCAGACAAGAGGGCGGGTGTGACTCCAGAACGCCGGGTCCAGGCTGGGGCATCCCAGGTGGGCTGGTGGAGGACTCACCAACAAAGAGCAGGGTGAAGATGAGGGTGAGCTGGTAGACGGCGTGGCCCAGGATGTTCTTCATCATGGTCCGTGAGATGAGGGGCTTGTTGCGGCCATATGGCTTCCGCAGAAGCAGCGTCTCGGTAGGTGGCTCCGTGGCCAGTGCCAGCGAGGCGAACGTGTCCATGATGAGGTTTACCCAGAGCATCTGCACGGCCTTCAGAGGGGAGTCCTGGGGACAGCAGTGGTGGGGGAGGCTGTCACGGGGGAGGCTGGCCACACCTGCTGCTACCAAGGGCCGGGTGTGGGCCTCAGCAGCTTCTTGCTGGTGTCTTGAGCTGGCTCTGCCCAGTGGGTCTGCCTTCAGCTAGCCTGTCCGCTGGGCTCCTGAACAGGCATCCCGCAGGTTTGCTGGGCCTTCCCTTCCCTGAAGAACAGCCTAGACCTGCCCACCATTCTCCCCCAAGAAGAAAATTGAGTCTTCCAGGCCTGATGGTCAGCAGCAACTTGCCTTCTGGTAAATTCACCCACTTCCCCACCATGTGCTGTCCATCCCTTCAGCCCCCATGGACACATCTCTCCTGGGTAAGATCAAGCTCTCTCCCGTCTCCAGCACACATCCTGTCTTCTCAGCCTCCCGCTGCTGCTTTCCCCTCCACTATCCATGGCTCTGGTCTCTGCTGTCCCACCAGCAGTGCCTATGACCCCTGTCCCCTTGTTACTACCGCCCAGTTCCTTCTTACCTCATCATCCCACTTTACCTTAAGCAATTATTGTGTGTATCTATGATTCCAGAAATAACATACATCCATGGTAGAAATTTCAGGTGAGTAGGGAGTAACAGAGGAAGCTAATACTCATCAGTGATCTTGTGACTTACAGGCGACCACCATCCACATTCTGGTGTGGATCCTTCCGTGTCTCTCTCTGGCTGAGACTGCGATCATATGGTCATACCACTCAGTGCACAATCATATCATGTGGGGCACACTGCTTCGAGGAGCTGATCAACTGTCACCTTGTACCCCCAAGTATCTTGTCCTTGGCAGCCCGACTTTGGCCTGTCCATGTCCCTCAAATCCCCTTCTCCAAGGTCACCAGCACCTTTCCTGTCACAGTCAAGAGATGCATTTTCCAGCCTCCTCTCACTGACCTCCCTGCCTCGCTTGGCCATAGTTTCCTCCTGGCCCCTGACCCCACTCTCCTGGCCCTCCTCCTCCTTGAACATTCAATTTCCCTCTCCCTCAGGGCTCCTCTTCTCCAGTCTTTTAACTCTGTGCCCCCCACGGCCCCTTCCTTAGCCCTGCTTTCCTCTCCACACCTGTCCCCCCGGCTTGCGCTGCCCACCTCTCCCTTGTGTCACCCTCTCTCCAGCCCAGGCCTCCCCCTCTAGTGTTAGCTTCATCCACTTCCTTCAGGAAGCCCACTGACCCTGTAAGCCTAGTAGCCTAAACTAAGCAGTTCTTTGCCCCTCTATCATTTCTTAGTGCAGCCCCCGAGGCCCACTCTGCTCCCCATACACTCACTCACCTCCTGGATTCATCAGAGCCCCTTCCTCCAGGCCGCCTCTCCCACCTGTGCCCCAGAGCAGCCACCTTCCCCGTGTCCTGCACCTTTTCCCTGCTCATCAGCCTTCTCTGTTGACATGTGCCTTGGGGTCAGGGCCCCCCATCTCCCCATCAAGTCCTGCATGGCCCTGCCACCAACTCAGTCTAAAGCCTTAGGCAAACTGGTAGTCTTCTTTGAACCCGTTTCCCCATCTGGCATTAGTGGGGTCCCCCAAGGAGCCTTGCAGGAGCAGTTGTGCTGTGGGAGTGTTCCCTGAGCCACCACTAGAGGGAGTCGCTCATCCACAGACCAGGAGTGTGTCCTTTGAGCAGAGGAACCCACCAGCCACCTCACAGCTCTGACTCTCAGAATACGGTACTTGGGTGCTGCCACATGCAGTGCCAGTGGCTCAGAATGCAGCAGAGGGGAGCAGCATTCCCAAGGCCACAAAGATCTCTGGGGAAGTGCAGCCTTCTGGGCTTCTGGGGCTCCTCTCTGCATAGGAGCTTGTCTACCCATGTGATTGCCAGGAGGCCTTAGAATACTGGCCCTTTCCTCCCCAGGCCAGGCTGGTCAGCCCCGAGGGGAAAGCTGGAGGCTGCAGGAACAATGGCAGGTCCCTGGTTGGTCCAGTCTCTGAGCCTCAGTTTCTGCTTCTGTAAAATGGGGATTATCATAGTTTCTGCCTCATGGGGCTGGGCGAGGAAACAGTGAGGCTGAAGACATTCAGGCCTGCTGGCTGGCTTCCCCTGAGCTTGGGATGGGACCCCAGATGGTGATCTTGACAGACAACTACCTCTCCCAGTGACAAAGAGCCCCAACCTGGCCTCAGAGCCCCAGGGAAACAGGCGTCTCCTGCCACACTCCCGACGGAACTAAGCCCCCGAAGGCTTAGTCCCCCTGGTGGCCCCTTGCCCCCAGCTGGTAGCCTGATCCCCTCATGGGCCCTGCCTGGCCCCTGCCTCACTTTGGGGGCTCTGCCTTTCTTCGAGGATGACCTCTTCTGCCTCCTGGAGAGAGGACCAGGTCTGTGACTGGGTCAGGCAGCCATGTAGGTGAGGATTGACGACTCCTATTTGCATTTGCCAGATGACCTTGGGCCAGCCCCTCGCCTAGCTGAGCTTCATTTCCTTGGGCTGGTGCTTGTGCCTGAGGTCTGTGATGCAACTCCTGGTCCTTGGTAGGGGCTCCCCCAGGCTTTGGCATGCCCCATCCTGCCCGCCTACCCCCGCGCCCGCCCCCCACCAGAGGACCCACCTGCGTGATGCAGGCACCCGTGAAGGCCACGATCACAGCCACCACGTTGACTGTCAGCTGGAACTGCAGGAATTTGGAGATGCTGTCATAGACATTGCGGCCCCACATCACTGCCTTGACGATGCTGCTGAAGTTGTCATCTGTTAGGATGATGTCTGAGGCCTCCTTGGCCACGTCCGTGCCTGCGATGCCCTGTGGGGACAGGAGCCTGTGTGCGGCAGCTGGGTGGTGGTGCACAGCGCAAGCAATGCTGTTCTCATGCCCTGCACACCCTCAGTCCTATAGGCACATGCATACTCCCAGCTGCCCAGCGTGACCAGACCACACGGGGTGTGTGTGCATGTTCTCCTCCCAGCCCCAGCGCCCTGAGGCCAACTCTGCCTTCAGGAAGACTTTCCCTTGCCCGTCCTCTCCCACAGCCATCATGGCAGGGAGCCCTCTTCCACCCTTCCAGGAAGACCCTGGGGGCCGGGCTGAGCCTTGAGAGCACTGGGCATGTGAAATAGATGGTGGGTGAGCTGAGTGTGAACTGCGGGTCCCGCACAGCCAGTCTGAGGCTGTGTTGCCCATACCCTCTGCCTAGGAGCTCCTGCCAGTCCCCACCCCGGGGCCCGCTGCCAGCTGCCCCTACCATGGCGAAGCCCACATCAGCCTTCTTGAGCGCAGGCCCATCATTGGTGCCATCCCCGGTCACGGCCACCACCTGCCGCTGCTCGGTGTGCGTGCTATCGATGATGCCTGTGGGGCAGGGCAGGAGTGTGTCAGGGCCCTGGGACACTCTGTGGGCCAGAAGCAGCCTGGGGCTGGCCCTGATTGTTGGGAGGACCCCAGGCCGGGCCCAGCCTCCTCTCTGGCCCCTGCCCTACCTCCCCACTCTAGCTGTGGCTCTTCCCCCAGCTCCAGGCTTGCCCACAGCTGCCAGCACCTGCTGGGGATGTTGGGCACCTGAGCCCCGTGCTGGCTGGTCGTCCTCTGTGGTCTGGGCCCCGACGGTCTCTCCAGCACCCTCTTCACTCTCTGCAGCCCTTGGCCACACGGGTAGCTACCCCAGCTGGAAACACATCTCCCTCTGCCTGGGTTCCAGGAGCTCCTCCCTTCTCCCACCATCTGCTCCTTTAGCACCTTCTACCTGGGGGTTCATTCGCTCCTGAGGAGACCATTTGCCAATGGCCCCTGATCCACCATCTGGCCTTGACCTCTCTCCAAACATTCACTCTCAATAAAATATTCAGGAGAGCCTGGGTGGCTCAGTTGATTAAGCATCTGCCTTTAGCTCAGGTCATGACCCTGGGGTCCTGGGACCAAGTCCCGCATAGGGCTCCCTGCTCAGTGGCGAGCCTGCTTCTCCCTCTCCCTCTGCTCCTCTCCACTCCCACCCCATTCTCTGTCTCTCATTCTCTCTGTCAAATAAATAAAATCTTTAAAAAAAGAAAAAATAAATAAAAAGAAAATATTCCAACAAATAGAATAAACAGATGGCACGTGGCCCGGTCACTGAGCTGGGGCCAGTAGAAAAGAGTGGGTGAAGTGTGTCCTCATTGGGCACATGTGGAGTTTGAGAAGATACATTAATGGACAGGACAGAGATTTGAATGTCACTCTTGGCATGAGCCTCTCTTACCCCACACCTCACATCCGTCACTGACGTCTGCAGAGATTCCACTCCAAGATCCCACAGGAACAATTTCATTTTTCTCTGCCCGACCCCCTGTGCCAGCAGCATCCCCCCTGCTCCCCACCAACCCCAGGCTGCCCGTCCATTCTGCACAGCAGTGCTGGGATTTCTCTTGACACCCCCTGCCCCCTAGGACTGACCTGTCCCTTCCGCCCCAGCTGAGAGTCATTCTATCACTACCCACACTGGCTTCAGGGTGACATCCATGTTCTTAGCTCTAATCAGAAAGTTCGAAATCCCTGGTGGTCAGGCTTCACCCATTCTCTGATTTTCTCTCGTCTCTGGCCGCTCTCGATCTGTGCTCCAGTCACAGGAATGACTATCTGCAAAGCCGGCTCCCTCACCCATCTGCCCGGGCTCTTCCCTCGGCTAGCTGTGCCTGTCCCACAACTGTAGTCTCAGCTTAGATGCCACTTCTCCTGGGGAAGTCTTTGTGACTCCCTGAGGACCCTCACCTGCCCTAATCAGATCACTGTAACTCCGGTATGTGTCTCACCCTATTCTGTGCCTGGTAGGCAGCATCTGTAGGATGAGGGAAAGGGTCCCCGAATTGAGAAGCCTTTGTAGCCACCAACCTAGCCCTTTGCATGTGTCCAAGTTTCACCCTCTTCAGGCCTAGATCCAAGGCCATGTGCTCCAGGAATCATCCTGGGCTGCTCCCCTGGCTGGCAGCAGTCCGAGTTCCTGGTCAACACTCAGCCTCCAGTCTCTGTCTACTGGGCATTTGATGCCTTTGTTCCCCTGGTTCCCTCAGCTTTCCTACGTGCTTCTCCAGAGCAGGGAAGGCGCTGAGTTTTCCTCCTGCCTGGCCAAGTGAGCTTCTTTCTATTTCTTGAAGGTGTCTGGAAATCTTTGCCTCGGGTCTTTCACAGTGCAGTTCTCTGCCCCACCTGAAACACAGGCCCTTTCTTCTGGACCCTCAACCCACCTTCGATGGCCTATGATGTGACATCCATCCGTAGCCTTAATAAGAGGCCAACAGAGGGCCCCAACCTTCTCTTCCACCAATACAACCTCTAGGTCTGTACAAGGAAATTTATTTAATGTCTGCTGGGTGGAATCTGGACCATGAATTCCAAGAGGGAAGGACCATGTTTGCCAAGAGCAGGGCCTGACACTTAGGTACTTCAAAAACACGTATCAAGAGAATGAGTAATTGAATGAATGAGTCATTGAAGAAGAAATGGAGGTGGGTTGGGGGTGCCTCCTGCTCTGATATCTGTGATTCTGGGGTGCTGTGTTTCTGTCACCAAGCCGGATCTGCCTCCACTAATGTCCTGGGCAGCATTTTGGGAGAGGAATCAAGATGCCCCAGGGATGACCTCAGTGAGAAACCTGCCCTTCAGTGGCCATTTTAAAGATGGAGAAATTGAGTTCCAGAAGAGGAGAGACTTGCCAAAGGCTATAGAACAGGTTAGCAGCCAAGCCAGGACTTGAAGCCAGGGCTGTATGACTCTAAAAATGCCCAGCACCTGGCCACCTACATGGGCTCAACAGGTGGTACGCCTTCTCTCTGGAGGAAGACAAGGAAGGAGAAGGATGCTAGCTTTTGGCCTCATCTCTCAGGCTGCTATTCCCAGGATAGCCCACCTTGCGGGTCCCCATTACAGATGCTGGTTGGGGTCTTCAGACACCAGGCAGACCAAGGGTCTCAAACTCACAAGCTCGGGGGGCAGACTGAGAACATAAAGAAGTGAAGTCACCTGGACAGCAGACAATGAGGAGCAGGGAAGACTGATTCGATTGTGAGGAGAGAGTCTGTTCAAAGTCATCCAAATTCAACATAAAAAAGGTACTATACCAACCAACCACAACATGTCTGTGGGCCCTATCCGACCCTTAGTCTAAGAGTTTTGGACATAGACAGACCCAGTCCCATTGCTTCCTAGAAGCGGAAAGCAGAGAGAAGACTCACAACCTCTCCAGATCACTAGGGCTCTTAGAGGGCCTCCCAGGACTGCAGTGAGGGTGAGACAAGGGTGTTGCCAGGTGTGGGGAGCCCCATGCAAAAGCCCTCTGTCCTGGAAAGAAGCTGCAGGCACCAGGAGAGGAGAGGGTCCTGGCCTCAGAACTGCCCCCCAAGTCTTACCTTTGACGAGGGTATGCTTATCTGTCGGGGAGGAGCGAGCCAGCACCCGGAGCTTTGGCCAGATCTTGTCAATTCGCTCCTGTTCAATCTGGAGAGGGATGGGGAAAGGGTCAGAGAGAGAAACTGAGGTCTGGAGAAGGGAGGGGGCTCACTCAAAGTCACGGGGCTCTGAGTGGCACATTGGCTGACCTCCGTACAGTCATGCAGCCCCCATGCCTCCCAGGCAGTACCCTCCACCCCCCAGTTCATCCCTCTGACGGATGTGCTGGGCAAGTACCTCTCCCTTCTCGTTGCGGATTCTCCGGTTGAACTCCTTGCCCTCCAGGCACAGAAAGTCCTCCCCAGGATGGATGATGCCACACTTGATGGCGATGGCCCGGGCCGTGTTGATATTGTCACCAGTGACCATGCGGACGGTGATGCCTGCCCGCTGGCACTTGCGGATGGCTTCTGGGACCTAGCAGTTGGGGGGAGCAGGAGCAGTGGGGGTGAGCACCCCTGCAGCAGGCCCTCACTTCCCTTATGGATTCCAGAGTGAGCCCTGTTCATGGGAAGCCCTAGTGGAAGGGGCCTTGATGACTGTGAGATGCTGACAGCACATATGGCATGTAGACCCTTTCCTTCCATCCTGTGTACATGGCAGGCATTGTTAATCAATCACAGAATCTGCTGATTAAACCCTGATGTGGTCTCAGAATTCTCAGCAGAGTCCCAGGCAGCTACCACCTAACACTATGATGGTCTCTTCTGAGATGAAACCACGAGCTATTCTGACTTAGGGGCAAGGACTTTGAGAAAGTCCTCAGTAACACCCCAGGTGGGGTTAGAAGACTCTGTTATACAGAGGAATGTGTTCCTGTATTCATATGCACGGTTCCTATGAACTCAGTGAGAAATATGTTCACACATTTTCAGGGGTTTTTTTGTTTTGTTTTTTTGTTTTGTTTTTTTTTTTGGCTGGGGGTATGGGGGCACTGCATTTGGGAGCATTTCATTTACAAAATGTGACACTGACTTTGAATAAATACAAATGATTATACTTCATGTAAAATAGGACCTTGCCATGAGAGTAAGGACTGCCTCCTGCCCTCTATGCCTGTAATGAATGATAGACTGATACCTGGGCCAATCAGGCCAGAGTAGATGCAGCCAGTCAGGAGAGGGTAAGCCCCGCATGGCACCCCCCCCATCCCCCCACTCCTATGCAGAGCTGTGGATTTATTTGCCCAGTGATTAAGATGCAGAAACCAGCCTGGAGCTGCTGCAGGTCTTCACACACAACACAGACCAACTGAACAAGGGATTCTGACCCATGGGCAGTGACCAATGATAAAATAATAAGGTAATATTTGCTATTTGCTGCAAAATGTCTTTGAGTGGAAGAAGACATATGAAGGGCAGAAAATCCAGTTGTACAAGAAGACCAAAGCACTTTAGAATCTCAGGCTTGGAAAGGTGGAGTCTGACTACCACTCCTCTTGCATGTCACAGTGTCTGGGGAGCTCACTCCCATTCCTACTCTGCCAAGCCACTGCTGAGAGGGTCTGAAGACTGTTATAGGCTGAACTATGGCCATGCCCAACCACTCTGTGGCCCCCCAAATATATTTAAGTCTTAACCCCCCAGTGCCTGTGAATGTGACCTTACTGGGAGATAGAGTGTTTATAAAGGTAATGAACATGAGGTCGGTAGAGTAGCCCTAGACCAATGTGACTGGGGTTTTTATGAAGAGGGGTATTTGGACCCAGACACACGTACAGGGAGAATGCTACATGAGGATGAAGGCAGAGATTAGAGACTTGCTGCCACAAGTCAAGAAATTCTGAAGATTCCCAACAAACCCCTGTAAGCTTGGGTGGGGGCACTGGGGGAGAGGAAAATATCTGAAGCCGATTCTTCCTCACGACCCTCAGAAGAAACCAACCCTGCCAACACCCTGATCTTGGACTTCCAGCCTCCAGAACTGTGAGGCAGTCCAGTTCTGTTGTTGGAGGCCCCTAATCTGTGCTACTACTTCATCATGGCAGCCCAGCAAACTCAAATAAAGAATTAGAACATTGGTTCATAATCTGATTGTGGACACCTGCCCACTGGTCCCCTTCCTGCCCTTGGGAATTTTAAAAACAAGGATTGATCTTGAAAATCTCTAGCCTCTTCCCGCTCCCTCCCATACCCTGCTGTTCTGTGAGCACAGAGAACCACCATTCCAACGTGGGGTCACCGCCCAGGCCCTCCTCAGGCTCCCTGCCTCTGGCCTTGCCCCTCTTCCATCATTCCCCTACCTGACCACCAGTGGGCGACCTGCCTAAAGTTCAGCCTGGGTGTCACTCTCCTTCAGGGGCTGCCCCCTGCTGCTTGTAGAGAACATCAAGACTCCTGAGCATGGCCATCTTGTGGCAGAACAAGGAACAAATGCCATGAAGAGGCCGGCTCCAGGCTAAGTAAGGCCAGGAGGCCCCTTTGGCTCCCAGAATAGTATCCGAGACCAGCTGTGGTGACAGGTAGTGAGGGGTCTCTGTGTTACGAGGGCTGGAGCTGGGTAAGCTGGCCGCAGGTCTCCTCTGGGTGCACTTCTGGGGCCCGGGGAAGAGGCTTCTCTAAATTTATTCCCTCACTTGGGGGCCACGTGAGCAAGGCCTCTGCTTCATGCCACAGCGGCGGCTCACACAGGCAAACGTGACCTCTTTTCACAGACCCAGAGGAAGTGGGGATGTGGAATGTCCAACATCCTGCTTACGTAATTTATCAATGTCCTCACAGTGTCTGTAACCCAGACTGCAGCCCCCTGCTGTCTTCTGTTCCAGAGGAAAGGAAAGAGTCACTGCTCTTTTGGGGACATACACCTTATCTGGCTCCTGCCTTCAAAGGAATGATTCAGGCTATGTTTGATTCAAAGATACTTGGGCTCTTAGAGTTGGAAGGGACTTGAGGTCATGACTCTGACTCTCTTCTCATTGCCCAGATCTCCGGCTAGGCATCCCACAAATGGCCAGCCAGTCTTTGCTTGCAGGCTTCTGAGCCTGGGGTACTCACTCCTTCCAAGGCTGACCACTCCATAGGGGAACAAGTCTATCATATCCTTTCACATAATCATTCTTCTTTCAGATGAGAGCAGGTGCTCTGGGTCTGGCTTATACTCTTGTAGGAGGCAGGGTCTTTGGTAAAGATCTCTGTAAAAGGGCTCTGGGAGCCCAGAGGAGGGTGCCATTCCTTCAGAAGGAAGTAGAGGGAGAGGAGAAATACGGGAAAGCTTCCTGGAGAGGGGGATGTTTGAGTTTCTTCTGGTCTGTCAGCACTAACTGAGGCTCTGGTGCCTGGCACTCTGCCCAGGCTAGAGCTACACATATGACTGCTTCATTGTGGCCTGGGCCACAGAGAAGTGTCCCATGAGAGGCACTGGCAGAGAAGTTGGGAAGGGTGCTATAGAAAGGACATGGAAGGTGATCTGGAGGGGGTGAGGCTGAGGAGGATGTGGGGCAGGAGCCAGGAAGCATGAAGCTGGAGAAGGACCTGCTGTCAGAAGGTGCTGGAATCAGGGACTCAGTACTAGGCCTGGGAGCCATGATAAGTTCTGAGCTGGGAATGAAGTGACTGGAACCCTGTTCTAGAAACACTAAAGCTTTCAAGGCTGTCTCAGGGAGCTGGAATCTGCCTGCTTGGAATCGCCACACTCTAGGTCTTCCCGAAACAAGGTGACTCAGGGAGAAAAAAGAGGCAGCTAATTTTTCTGGCTCCCACCCTCTCCTCTGTGTGGTGGAGGTTTCTCTGCCCCTGGGAGAGAGGGCTTAGGGGCCGAAAGGCTCAGTTGGGCTTTGCCCTGGGGATCCACCTGAGTGTTGGCTTGTAAAGTGGGGATGAAGCTAGGTGATGCTGTGGCAGGGGCAAATGGTACCAAGCCTGGGGACAGTAGATGCTGGTGGTAGGGGTAGGATGGCTGGCAATGCACCTGACCATGGTCTTTCTTCCTTGTTCTTTCTGCTCCAGGAGATGGGGAGGGATGGCAAGGGTGTGGATACAGATGTAGTGGGGGGTGGGGCACACCTGGCATCTGGGGACAGGGAGGGGCAGCCATTTGTTTGGGGTGGAGGAATGGTGTGACCATGCCACCACGATTCCTGGGTCAGGTACCTTAGAGGCCTGTGACCTGCCTGTAGGGGGGGGGATTCCAGATGGACCTGGACACCCCTGAGGGCCTCCTCAGCCACCTCCCTTACTGGGCAGTGGACCCTGTAACCAGACGTCTTTGTTGTACTTCAGAATGGCTTTACACTCTCACATGCTATGGGTCTACTTACTCGTCCCCTTTTACTGGGCATTTCACTAGGCTGTGGGCTCTGGAAGGCAGGGACCACCGACTGCTCAGGACACATCCAGGGGCCTGGCACAGGGCACATGGGTCATCATGAAACATCTCTCTGCTGAAATCCCTCAAAGCCTGGCCTGGTGAATGGATTTGGGTGGGGACATGCCTACTCTTCCCAATTTAGCTCCAGGCTCCCCTCCTTCCCATTTCTCTCGTAAGTCCACGGTATTCACTAGACTCTCACCTGTCTGCGTTTGCCAGAGCTATTCCCTCCGCCTAGAATGCCCTCTCTCCCTTAATTTGGGAGTCTTTCCCCCTTTCAGGTGAAATGCCCCTACTCATAAAACCATTCTGGATTCCTCCAGCCCTATGGGGTGCTTCCTTAATCTGCACTCAGGCTCTCCTTGTACTGCTCACTCGGTCATTCATTTGACAAACAGCTACTGAACATCTC
This sequence comes from Neogale vison, assembly GCF_020171115.1. Lineage (NCBI taxonomy): Eukaryota > Metazoa > Chordata > Mammalia > Carnivora > Mustelidae > Neogale > Neogale vison. The sequence continues at coordinate 172,404,118 of NC_058096.1, read as the reverse complement.
ACTGGTCTGGGCACTGAGGAGCCAGGGATGATTAAGACCCAAGCCACCGAGGCACCGATCTGGCTGAAATATACTTTCCACATAGACAAAGTTGCTGTAAAATGGAAAAAAAAAATTCCTTCTTTCACTAAAATTATCCAAGATATTTCTCACGGAGGAAAACCAGCCAGAAAAAGGGTGCTTCCTGTTTTCATTAAATAAAGGCTTTTAAACATCTGTTGTTTCTGGTGACACCCGTTGTCTGTGACTCTAAGGGCTCCAAACACCCCCAGATAACCCGGTGAATCCCGGGCTGCTGCTCTTCTCATGGCTTCATCCGCGGTGGCTTCAGGTGGTGTTGGAAAACGTACCCACCGAGAAGCGTGTATGTGTCTGGGGGGTGATCGACAAGCCTGTTTTGATCTGTTCTGTCTTCTCAAGGGAGGAAGGCAACGTCATTTATTCCCTCGACAGATGGGGAAATTGAGGGGGTAGTGTGTGTTCCAGCAGTTGCTGCAAATGTTTGTAGTACCCCAGAAGTGGCCTAGGCTGACCTTTGTGCTCTGGCCAGCCTCAGGGTTGCCTGGGAGAGCCTGACCCAAACTGCAGGCACAGACACTGCCCTAAGGTCATCCCAAAAGCTAGAGACGGTGGCTGCCTGTGAGGCGGGAGTCAGAGACCCTGGGGAGGGGAGCATGGGAGGTTACTTCACCTTGTCTGTTAAACTGTTGGAATTTGGCTCCATGTGTATAAATCCAAATAAATCAAAATAAAACCCAAATAAATCAAAAGCCATCCCCCCCCCACTAGGAAATGGTGAATCGACAGGTCAGAGCTTTTATACTTTTGAGTTGCGTCCCTAGCAACCGTGCTGGTGTCTCTCACTTGGGAATGTCCAACTCTTTCATTGTTCGGATGGGGAAACTGAGACCCAGGGAGGAGATGCGCCTGAAGCCTTCTGTGAGGGGGTGGCCGGGGCGGGATTAGAACCCATGTCTCTTGACCCTGCTGTGTCAGCCTAGTAAGTATGCTCCCCAACACAACTTATGATATCGAAATCTACATCCTGGGAGAGAGCCCAGGGCAGAGAGGAGGTCACCAATAAGGATGCACTTACTTGATGGAAGCAAGGAAAGGTGTCAGGGGAAGATTTCCCCGTCAGCCAGCTCAGAATGTTGGAGCTTGGCAGGGATCTGAAGAGCATCTGGATCAACCTCCCATTTTACAGATGAGAAGACCAAGGCACAGAGAGGAGGATGTGGCTTGTGAGTGGCACAGCTGGGCTTGTGTCCAGGCCCCCTTTCTCCAAGGCAGGGCTCTCCAGAATGAAAGCGCTCCCAGCCCTGCTGGGAGTCTGTGCCTGAAGCCTGCGTCTCTGGATGATCATGCTATTAGTGGAATATTCCAGTACCCAGCTGGAATATGTACCCTCCTGACTTAGAACCCCTTGCCTTTTCATTTCTGTGGCACCTAGGAGCAAGGCCTGGGGCAGGAATGCAGAAAACCTGTTCTAATCTGGATTAGCTCAGCCACTTACAGCAAGACTTCCAGAAACTCACTGTCCCTGCTTACCCTCAGTGTTCTCACCTGCACCCTGGGGCCGGGGGAGGCATTTGGTCTAGGTCAGCAGCAGCTCAACCCCTTTAGTGCATTGTCAAATTAGTTTAGGAGGTGGTGACTTGCATTAAAAAAGAGAGAAATAGAAGAGAATAGAAAATACAAGGGCATCACGTTACTTTGTGACATTATTATTTTGGTTAAATGTATGTGCTTACTGAGTCATGATATAAAATATGTTTCTTATTAGCACAGGTCATGACCAAAAAAAGGTATGTGTCTGATGCTGCTTTCCACCCCACTTTGGGGATGGTTCTGAGGCACAGTGATGGGCAAGGAGCTCTGGGGATGAGAAGGACAAGGGAGATGCAGGCTGGCCCCGTCTGCTACATGGAGACTAGTCCCTGGTGCCCGTAAGGGGATGGCCTGTCATGGGAAGCCTGAACCCACTGGTGGTAGGTCATGAGTGGGCATCCTGTGGGGAGGTTGCTAAATGGCCTGTCTGTCCACGGAAAGACACAGTCTGCAGGAAAACACATGTGGTTCCAGGGCCAAGCACCTGGGCAACAAATCGCCTTTGATGCTTTAGGCTCTGGGTGGGAGTGAAGAGGTCTGTGGAGGTCTACAGAGGGTGTGAGCATGTGAGATGTGTACCAGGCATAGTATTGGAAGACTGGTATTCAAGTCCCGTTCATTCTCATTCATTCATTCCACACAATTAAGTGTGGAATGAATGAATCCATAAGCCAGGCTCTGTGTTAGGAACTGTTACCTGTCACTGGGTCCAGAGTTCTGAACTACTGGGGAGGGGCACAGAGGAAGGGAACCCCATTTAAGGGCCATGTACCTCGTGCCAGATACTGACTGTTTGTGGTATGTGCATGATCTGATACCTCATAGTATCCTGGGAAGTGTATGTGTGGAGAATACTATTATTATCCCCAGTCTACAGATGAGGAAACAGAGGCTCAGAGAGGTTATGTAACTGGCCCAAGGTCACAGAGCCAGTAATGCTGAGACTCGGGATCCCAGGTCTGTTTGAGACCTGAGCTCACATTTCAACGACACCTCTCGTTGCTACAAAAACATTTAAGTCCACATCTGTGACATTCTAGTTTCATTTGGTCTTTGGAACAGAGACTCTTACAGCATCAGGACTAGGAATTTGGAAAACACTTGTCTACCCCTTTTCACTGGAAAGAAGTGGAAGTGGAGGCTCTATAAGGGGCAGGGAACACCGAGAGGCCCCCAGAGAATGGTATCAGGACAAGTGGGGACAGCAAAGTTGCCTCCAGTGGAGGAAGGTGGCCCTGAGAGGCCCCATCACCGAATTCCACAGCCGAGACCAAGGTGGGCCCCGTCCCCACCGGCCTGGGAATCAGCCCTGGACCCAGCAGCTGTGTTAGTCCTCCAATGATGTGGAGGCCAGCCTGCCCTTGGCTCTACCCTCTGGGGCTCCCCAGGGTGAGGACTCACTCTGCCTGCCCACAGCAACGTTTTGGAGATTCGAGGCTGCCTTCTCTTCTTCCCACAACCTTTCCAGCCTGGGCAGTCTGACTGAGCACCCATGTCCATCCTCGCCCAACCCTATGAACCCCAGCACTGAATTCCGTCTTCCCGCCCGGGGCAGATGCAGCTAAAGGAGAATGAACACCTGTGTGATCTGAGCACTCCTTTAGGTGCACTTTCTGTATCACCTTCCTGGGTCCTTCTTGGGGCGGGGGGGTTTGCTATCATCACTCTTCTCTTCCACCTGGGAGTCTGACCTTTGGATAACTTCATGGCCCTGTGCCCCTGGAGATCTGAGAATGGGAGACTGTGGGCTGTGTCACTGTGCAAGCCCGCTAGGCTACATTGATTGGGAAACTGGATCCGAATGGACAGAACTCTACCTGCTGGTGTGACATCACACTGGGGGTTTTCTTGAACACCAGTGACTTAGTTTCTGGGTGTCTCCTTTATGGGGACCCTGGAACCTAGGCCTATGGTTGTGCTATAGGAGATCCTGGCTCCTGTGGGGCAAGAGGCTTCTAAGGTAGGGCCGCCCCCATGCTTGTCCCTTGGGATCAAGGGGAGGTTTCTGGTTGGGCGATGGCTCTAGGGCTGCTCCCGTGGCAAAGCAGCGCCTGCCTGCTGGTTGCCTGATGTCCTGAGCAGACCAATGCCAAGCGTGACCTACTCTGGTCTCAGGAGTCTGAGTGTTTAGGAGTAGGTAAAGAGAAAGTCTTGTGGATGCTACAGGGAAACTGAGGCTCAGGGAGGTGAGGCAACTTATACTAGCTTACCAGCAGGCAGGACTCCCAGCCCCTCCAAGCCTGCTGGTAGGGTGCTTACCTCGGGCCGCACGGGGTCCTCGATGCCCACCACGCAGATGCAGGTTAGGTCATTGAGGATGTCGTTCTCATTGTCCCAGTCGGGCTCGGGGCTGCTGGGGAAGTCTCGGTAGGCCACACAGATGGTGCGCAGCCCATCGCAGGCCATGGGCTCAATCACTTTCTTCACCATCTCGTCCCGGTCGCGGGGCCGGAAGACCCGGGGCTCCCCTGCCCCATTGAGAATTTTGCAGCATCTGGGGGCAGATGAGGGGGGAGCTGGGTAAGGTTCAGCCAAGGGCCCAAGGGTCCTCCGTCTGACCAGCTCGTGCTCCCCTCCCCATCCCCAGGGATGTCCAGCTGGCTGTGGTTGGTCATCCAGCATCCATCCACTTCATCTCCCATAATGCTTCAGGGCTGGTCCAGGCCCCTGGGCCCCATGCAGGGATGAAATCAGGACCAGCCAAAAAGAAATCAGGCAGCCTTCTTGCCATATCTGCCCCAGTCCATTCAGCAAGAGCACATCTACTTTGATCTGTCTTATATTCATGAGATTTCATCTGAAAAAATAGTTCCACAGCTAAAATGGTTTTCAGAGGGCATGAAACCTAGGCTAGTCGTTCTGGACCTTGTTCACACATTAGAATGGCTTAGGTGGAACACAGAATAAATAAAGACCCACGTGTGAGCCCTACTCCAAAGGTTCCAATTTATTTTTATTATTTTGGGAGAGAGGGGCTGAGGGAGAGAGAGAATCTTTAACAGGTTCCACACCCAGTACAGAGCCCAACGCAGGGCTTGATCTCACAACCCTGAGATCATGACCTGAGTGGAAATCAAGAGTTGGACACTTAAGTGACTGAGCCACCCAGGCCCCCTGTATCAGTGGTTTTTTATAAGCTCCCTGGGATGATTCCAATGTGTATCCAGGATTGAGAACCACTGGGCTAGACCAATCCCATCAAGGTTTGAGTGGGGAAACTGAAGTCCAGGGACCAGGAGTGACTAGCTTAGCTCCCCAGGCTTCTCTCTGGCACCTAGAGCCGGAGTTGACTGGCTAACAATGAATACCACTATCGTCAACCATCTCTGTGCTGAGGGAATGAGGGAGATTTAACAGTGACAGCAGGTGGAACTTCCTGGTGATCCTGTGATGTAGGGACGAGAAGGGGAGGGCTCTCTGTAGAGTTTCAAGAGGAAATAGTGGAGGAAGCTCCTGGAGATGGTCCTGCTGTGGGACATTGGGAAGGGCACCTCTGGGTGTCAGATGGCCCTCCAGCCCAGCCCGAAGGACAGACTGCACAGCACGACCTGGTGATCCCCGGCTCCCTGTCCCATCCCCCTTGCCCAGCCCTGCCACGTGGAGCTTACTTCTTGAGCACGATCTCGGAAGCGCCCTTGCTGTACATGCGGAAGCTCTCGTCGGGCAGCTTGATGACCGTGCTCATGGACTTGCGCACGGAGTTGAAGGTGTACACCTTGTACAGCTTCTCCTCCGGCATCTGGATGCGCACAGGCTCGTAGTCCTGCTTCAGGTCCAGCACGAAGCCCAGCAGACCACACTCTGTCTTGTTGCCCACCTGCCGAGGCAGGGCTCCTTCCTTCTCTGGGGGCTGCGGGGAGAGAGGCCAGGGAGGCTCACATGGGGTTGCCTCTCAGACCCCGGGGCCAGCCAGCCCCCTTTCCGGCCACCCGCACCCGCAGCCCTCTCCATCCCAGACCCAATCCTGGCTCTGAATGAAAGCAGTTAAGCAAGATCAGCTTTTTAAAAATTACGAACTCTTTCAACACCTACAAGGTAGATAGAGAATAAGAAAAGAAACACTTGGGTACCCTCCATCCAGCTTTGTAGGACCTGAGCAGTATGCCCTATTTCCTTCAGATTTTTCTTTCTGGAGAAGGGAAACATGACAGATAAAAGTGAGTCCCCCGGGACGCCTGGGTGGCTCAGTTGGTTGGACGACTGCCTTCGGCTCAGGGCGTGATCCTGGAGTCCCGGGATCGAGTCCCACATCAGGCTCCCAGCTCCATGGGGAGTCTGCCTCGCTCTCTGACCTTCTCCTCGCTCATGCTCTCTCTCACTGTCTCTCTCTCTCAAATAAATATATAAAATCTTTAAAAAAAAAAAAAAAGTGAGTCCCCCTGTGTATCCCTCCTTGTCTGCAGAATCCATCCCTTGTCCCAGAAAGAATCTCTGTCTTAAAAGGGGCATGAATTATTATCCTATGTGTTTGATTTTTAATTTTTAAAGATTTATTATTTTTTTACTTCAAAGAGAGCAAGAGAGCAGTGGTGAGGGGCAGAGGGAGAGGGAGAGAATGAATCTTAAGCAGGTTCCACGCCCAGTGAGGAGCCTATCGTGGGGCTCGATCCCACTACCCTGAGGGCATGACCTGAGCTGAAATGAGAGCTGGACGCTCAACCGACTGAGCCACCCAGCACCCCCTCTTTACTTACTTTGAACTTTTTCTACATTTTTATAATTAACCTTCTGGTGATTTCCAGAATTTTATGTCTTTTCCACAACAGTTTTTGTCCCCTCTCTACTAATGAAAGAAAATGACAACATGGAGTACTTAAATAAAAATGCCTAATTACTTATTAGCCCAAGAGAGCTGAGCAGTTATGCCTTCAAAATACCCGGCATTTTATTACCCTCTGTGAAATATTTTAATTTTCCTCTAAAAGGATTTCAAACAATCTATGGTTGCAAGGGGCAGAGCTGCTTCCTACGTTAATTCAATCTGTTTCCATGAACTTGAGCTCCGAGATCGCCTACGTGTGTACTATGAAGCAGGGGCCCACCCCTTTTGTCTTTTGATTTTTTTTTTTTTCCTAGATCTTGACAAACCCGGAGGTTTTTTCTATTGCTGTAGGCTTTCCATGAGCCTTTTTATCTCTAGGGCTCTGATTCTGTAAGGGAGTTAAGGTGTTGGTATTGTTTCCATTTTCATGGCCAGGAAGCAGGCCCGGCAGGGAAGTGACTTGCTCATGGTCACAGACCTACAAAGGGGCAGACCTGGGGCTGTCCCCAGGCCCCTGGCTCCTAGCGCAGAGCTTCATTCAACACATTTCCCTGTTGTATGGAGCCTTTTGGGAATGCTGGATGCTGCCACTAGGCATAATTTCGAGAGGAAAATTCATGTTCGTGTTTGGGGTCCTGGGGGGTAAATAGAGCCAAGAGGAAGGAATGATGACTAGAAGAACTACAAGTTATAAACAACATCTGCAAAAATGAGATGAAAAAAAGTGCAGCTAGGGATGCCTGGGTGGCTCAGTCGGTTAAGCCTCCAACTCTTGATCTCAGCTCAGATCTTGCTCTCAGGGTCATGAGTTCAAACCCCACATTGGGCTCAACTCTGGTGGGAAGTCTAGTTAAAAAAAAAAAAAAACGAAAAAGAAAAAAAAAAAGAAGCATAACTAGCTTATACCACCTCACATTCATTTGGATGGCTACTAGAGAAAGCCAAAGCAGAAAACAAACGTTGGTGAGCATGTGAAGAAATCGCAGCTCTGTGTGCTGTTGGTGGGAAGGTGACAAGGTGCAGCTGCTGTGGAAAACAGGATGGTAGTTCCTCAAAAGATTAAACATGGAATTCCCATATAATCCATCATTCCACTTCTGGTTATATATATATATATATATATACCCTGAAAGAATTGGCAGCAGGGACTTCAAAAGACATTTGTATACCCATGTTCATGACGTTATTACTCACAAAAGCCAAGAGGTGGGGGCAATCCATGTGGCCATAGACAAATGAATGGATAAATAAAGAGTGGTACAGACATACAAGGGAGTATTAACCAGCCTTAAAACGGAAGGAAATTCTAACACATGTGACCACATGGATAAACCCTGAGGACATTACAAGTGAAATAAGCCAGTCACAGAAGGACAGACACTGTAGAATTCTACCTGTACTATGTACCTAGAAGAGTCAGACTCACAGAAACAGAAAGTACGATGGTGGGGACTAGGGGCTGGTTGTTGATGGTGGGGGATGGGGAGTTAGTTTTTGATGGGACAGAGTTTCAGTTTGGAATGATGAAAAGTTCTGGGATGGATGGTGGGGATGGTCGCACAACTGGAATGTACTTAATACCACCTAAAAACAGTTTAGATGGTTCATTTGATGTTACAGGTGTTTTACTGCTTAGAAACCTCCAGAAAATCCCTCCAAACAATCCAGCATAGTAAACTGTAGCACATGCCATATGATGATGCTTCTAGGAGCAGATAGAAAACAACCTTCTGCCGAGTGGCCCTCTCTGGTGGCCTAGCCCACTCCTCCTCACCCCTCAACAGGTACTGCCCCCACCCCCCGTGCCTGGATGAACCACCAACCAGCTTAACCGCAGCAGCAGCAGCAGCAGCGGCCACTGTTTGAATGTCGATCGGCCCTGTCCTTTATCGGGCTTGTCACATGTGTGGTCGGGGTGTGCCCCCTCAGCGCCTGGGGAGGCCAGCGAGAGTGTTCCCACTTCACAGCTGTGTGCGGGGAGGCCCAGAGAGGTGAACTCACATCGCTAGTCAGTGGCCCAGCTAGGGTTGGACCCCAGTGTTCTCGGCTCTGAGCCCACAGCACATGCTCTCCCCAGAGTCCTTCCTGTCTCCACTAGCCCTAGAGATCTCTGGTTAACTAGTGAACTGGTTGATGATTGATTTAGAGTCCAAGGGGATCAGGGGAAATGTGTCTGTCTCCCACTATGGAGTAACCAGTGAATATTTGTGGAAATAATACACGAGTAATTCTGTGCTTGTCCCTGTCGGGGGCTGCCCGTGGAAGGCCAGATGGGGTGGAACTTTGGCTTCCAGAATTCTCCTCTAAAGGCCTGTCTCCGCAGGAGCTTCTCAGTGCTAGGCCTCCCAAGGTACATGAGGCAGCAGAGCCCTGGGTTCTTTCCCAGAGGCTGGGAAGGCAGATCAGTGTGAGTGGCCAGGACAGTGGGACTGGCTGAGACGCCCTGGGGAGACCTACTCCCAGAAAGCAGACTCCTTGGGGACCTTCCCAGGCTCAGCAGTGCAGCTCTGTGTGTGTGTGGTGTGTGCAGTTGTATGTGTAATTGTATGTGTAGTGTGTGTGTGTAACTGTATGTGTATGATGTGTGTGAGTGTGATGTGTATGTGTACAGCTATAAACACATGTGGTGTGTATGTGCATAGTGTGTCCGTTGTATGTGTATGGTGTGTATATATATGCAGTTGTGTGTGTGTGTTTATATATGGTGTGTATATGTAACTTTATATGTGTGTGGTATGCATAATTGTATGTGTGGTATGTGTGCAGTTGTATGTGTGTGGTGTGCATATATATGCAGTTGTGTGTGGTGTGTGTGTTTGTGTATGGTGTGTGACTGCAGTTGTATGATGTGTGTATGTAATTGTATGCATGTTGTGTGTACGCATATGTGTGTATGTGCATGGTGTGTGTGGTGGTGTGTGGCATGTACGTGGTGTGTGTGTGGTATGTTCAGTGCATGTGTGTGGTGTGCATGGTGTGTGTGTGGTGTGTATAATTAATTGGATGAGTGGTGTGTGTGCAGGTGTGTGTGTATATGCATGACGTGTGTGATGGTGTGTGGTATGTGGCATGTGTATGGTGTGTGTGTGTGGTGTGTGCAGTGTGTGCACACATGCAGGGTGACAGGGTGTGATGTAGGGATTAACAGCTCTGTTAAAAATCCAAATTCCCCATTTGGGTCTATTTGCTTTAAACTCTTCTCCCAGAGACGGTGTTTGCAAAAACAACACAAACCAAAACAACTGAAATAGTTGTTGAGTTCAACACACAGGCCCCTGCCGTTTTACCTACCAGAACCATAGCCCACCCCACCTTCCCATCTCAGTGCCCTGTAAAGTCACCTTCTGAGTTTTCCGCATCTTTTGGCTGCCCTGGCTTGGCTGGAGCCCGCTCTCAGAGTGTGGTTTGACTTGGGGACTCTGAGGCTCATTGGGATATTCAATGGAGCCCTGGTTTGGAGCCAGGAGATCTGGGTTCAAGGTTGGTCTCTGCTTCCTGGAGTCCTTCTCTAAGTGCCCAAGTTCTAAGATATGGGGAATACAATTAAGCAGCTCCTTCCTGCCTTTGAGGAGTACTGGGGCTCCCTGGGGTAAGGCGGCACCATGGTCACCTCAGCTTAGAAATGGGGTGCCCTGAGGGCCTGGAGCTTCTAATTAGGTGAAGTGTGGCTGATTTATTCAGGAAGACCATCCTGCCAGGAAACCCCTTTTTGCTCCTTCCTCCTGAACCACTCCAGAGGCTCTAGGGAGACTTGTTTTTCTCTCGACAGTGTATGTGTTCAGAAATATGCCATGAACTTCCAACAATTCTGCTCCACAAGTCCCCATCCTCGGCTTAATAATTCAGATGTTAACTGCAGTGTCAACCTACCTCGAAAGAGGTCTCACAAAACATGAACTTAAGGTCTGCTTGGGTGGGTTCAGCACGCAGAACATACACGGTTGGGAAAGGAGAGCGCTTTCCCGAGAAAGCATAAGGCCTCACACGTGAGGAAGGAGGTCCTTCCACCTTAAAGCGCAGCTGTGGTTCTGAGAAGCAGCAGGGCGATGGGAAGGAGATAGCAGAAGTCCTGATGTTCATAGGGTCAGAGACAACAGAGCGAATCTGAGGGTGTGCCAGGATTTCTGAGGCAGGGGAGCAATTTCTGACTCAAGGATGATTCATATAACTTCTCAGAGGGCAAGTTTAGTTCCTAATGATTTGAAATAAGACAGGGAAGAAAGCTTTGTCATCCTCAGAAAGGAGGGAGCATGGGGTTCCTGGGCTACTTTACCCGGCCTCCTGGCCAGCAGCCTCAAGCTCATACCACTCTCTCCATACCTGCCTGGGCTGCTTTTCCTGAGTGCCGTGAGCAGAATCCTTTTAAGGGCTTATCAGATGCCACCTAGTTGTCCCCCATGCCTCCCAGTCCTGGCTCTCATTATTCCAGCCCCAGAGAAGTGCTCAGGCCACAGATCCCCTGAATGAGCCAGACATCGTCAGGTCTCCAGGCCTTGGCAGCAATGTGCCCCTGCCTGGAATGCCCTTGCCTGCTTGGTAAACTCCTCTGGAATTCTCTGGGTCCATATCAGCCTCTTGGTGGTCAGGAGCAATCCTGGACAGCTTTCTTGATATTTCTACACTCAGTGTTTTTAGCTGCAAGATGGGAATTGTCCTATTTACCCTGATTCCCTGGAAGGGAGGTGGAGGGTCAGGCAAGACAGGGACTGGCAAAATAAACAACAGAGGATATGGCTTCGGAATAATAATAGTTATTATTATTATAATAGTTATAATAATATTATTATAGTAATAGTTATAAGAGAAATAACTAATGTGGCCTGAGTGCTTGCTACCTGTCAGGCGCTGTGCGGGGACATACGTATTTTCTCATCCGACCTTCACAGTGGCTCTGAAGCTGTCTCCAGGCAAAGGTGCAGCCACATGAGTTGGGCAGGAAAGGCTGGTGAGCTGCATGGGCTCATGCATGGACAGATCTGGGTTGGACAGATCTGGGTTCTAATCCTGGCTCAGCCTCTTATCTGCTCTGGAACTCCAAGCATGGTTTTTCACTTCTTCCAGCTTCGGGGTCTGATCTATGAATTAGACATGTGATGTCACCTACTTCATGGGATCATTGTACAAGGGCTACATGGGGGTAAGTTCTTAGCATCGAGCCTGGCTAAGTGAATGTTAGCAACTAGGATTAATTATATATTCACTTTACAGATTTGCAGATTGGGAAGCATAAGCTCAAAGGAGATAAGTAACTTGCTTGGGGTCACACAGGTGGTAAGTGCTAGAGATGAAGTTTGAACCTTGTTTTGCTGGACTTCAGAGCCAAAACTTACCGCTTCTTGGACTAGGTGTCAGGACATCTGCATTCCAGCTTCAGTTGCCCACGGGGAAATTTGGAACAAGTCCCTTCCTAATTCTGGGTCTCAGAGTAAAGTGAGGGGGCTGGACCAGAGGGTCTCTAAGACCTGTGAGTCCATGGAGATGATGCCCATACAAACTACACTAGAAATACTCAAGTAGGTTGTTTTTCTGTTTTTGCTTTTTTAAGAATGAAAGGTGCTAGTTAATTGGGAGGTCTCTAGATTAGTGTAGAATAGAGGGCTGGAGGCAGCTGCAGAAGAAGCTCAGTATGCTGGAGGAAGCGGCAGAGCAGTGGTGTTGGCCATGTGACAGAGAGGGAGCCAACTACTACCTCTTGCTGCCACAAGAACAGGAAAATAGAACATAGGGATAGTCCTGTCCTGAGGATCTTACTAATTCATATTCACCCATCCACTGCCCTCATACTCATCCACTCATCCATTCAACCATCCACCCATCCATCCATCTACCCATCCATCGCCCATCCATCCATCTGTCTCCCTACCTAATCCTCATCTCATTGATTATATATCTATACATTTATTCACTGATCAATTCACTTACCTCACCCACCCAACCTGTACTTCCCAGAAACTATGCCTGGGGGAACAGAGATGACTCAAATGTTTTTCTCCCTCTCAAAGAGCCCACGTTGTCTATGTCAGAGAATAAGAAGACATGGGAGAGTCAGTGCTCTCACAGAGGAGGAATCAGGTGGAACATCTGGAAATGAGATTCTAGCTTTGCTGCCAGTGCCATGCAACACACCTAGTTGAGATGTCTCCTCAGCAGTCCTGGCAGACCCCAGAACAGCTTTTTTTTTTTTTTTTTTAAATGTGATTATATAACCTACATCTCAATCCAAGCCCACCTGGCAGGGCTGTGCCCCTGCGGCCACCCCATCCTCCGAAGCCTGCTCTGGGAATTGCCCTGCTCCCTTCTCTGCCACATCTGCAGGACAAGATCATTAACAGCAACTTGGTTATTTTAGGAAGGCCTGGGGAACAGAATAAAACACTGCTGAGTTCCCTTGATTCCCAAATTGGGGCGGGGGTGGGGTGGGAAGAAGACAAACGTCATCATTTCTGGCATCACCCCAGGGGCTCTTGGTCAACCCTCTGTATGCGTCCTCCCGACCTACTTTCTCCTCTCCTCTGGGGGCCTCCCTCAGCCTGCAGTTCCGGGGTGATGTGGGTGGCTGTTCGGCCCTGGACAGTGCAGACCTTGCAGTCCCAGTGTCTGGAGGCAGAAGCTGCCTCCTCCCCTTTCTCCCACCAGCCCTCAGCCCCTCGCTGCTGAGTCACACTCTCCTCCCCATTTGGATGAACTCCTGGCGGCTCCCACAACCCAGCCTGACCATGATGCTTCAAGCTGGCTCTGGGACAGAAGGCAGAGGTTGGGGCTAGGGCACATTTGGGAGGCAAGGAAAAAAGCCCAGCCGCTCACCTAGATCCTCCCACTACAGATGTCCTGTATCTGGCTGCCGACTGACCTCTGGATGGACAATTCCGTGTTTCTCTTCATCCAAATATTGGTTAACTACAAAAAGGCCATCTGTGCTTCTAAACCAAATGGGGATCACAGCATGATGAGTCTACACAGCTTAGCTGAGAGAGGAATATGAGAATTCTTATCGGAATTTATGATACTGCTACTATTACTAACTACAAAATGTCATTGGTGGTAGATCCTTTCTGAAAATGGCCAAATTAGTTCCCTCTCTAAATCCATGCCCTTTGCAGTGTGATCTTATAGTTCCTTCCATTAAGAGATGGCATCTATTTCCCCATTCCCTGAATCTGCACTGGCCTCATCATGCACCAAGATGACACTGTGAACCAGCCCAGACCAGCCTGCTGGAAGAGCTGGGACCACACGGAGCCAAGATGAACCATCCCAGCTGAGGGATTCATTCAGTGTTACAACGAAAATGTTTAATGATCACACCTTCATAGTCTTCTGCTCTCAAAGTGCAGACAGAGCCCCAAGTCAGGACAGAACAGTCGTCCCTGTGGCTTCATAGTCACAGCTGTGGCTCCATGCTGCCTTTCAGGAAGGCCTTCATTTTCTGCCTTTGCTCAGAAGCCTGGCTGGCCTGTGGGGTGGCCTTGGGGACTGCCAGGCTCTGCCTTCTGCCCCCCCCCCCGCCCTGGGGTTGTAGGCTGGTCTAGAGCCCATCGTGCCTGGGCCCAGTCTCAGCCCCCCGCTCTGGAGACACTTTCCACAGTGGAAGACTGATCTTTGTTTGTTCTGATCGTTGAAGGAATTTGCTTTTACAACTGGAATATGCTTCTGCGTGTGTAACAGATCATGTCTGTGTTACATTGACACACCACATTCATTAAAAAGTTTTACCTCATCAGAGCCCCAGAATCATGAATAAAAAAAACCAACCAAACAAAAACCCAGCCTACTGTGCTGCTGAGATCAGCAGAGCTGTCCACCTGAGCCACCGCAGATGCAGATGTGAGAGGGAGTCCCGTGGACAGTGGAAGAGCCCACCCACAGAACGGTGCACTAAATACAGTTTGGTTTTGGAGCCACAAAGTTTTGGAGTCCAGTAGTCCCTGCTTATTTTGGGGGGATATGTTCCAAGACCCCCAGGGGACGCCCAAATCTGTGGATCGTACCGAACCCTATATATACTATGTTTTGTCCAAGACATGTATCTTCGTGATAAAAGTTTAATTTGTAAATTAGGCACAGTAAGAGATTAACAACTGATTAAGAACTGATACTAAAATAGAACAATTATTACAATATACTGTAGTAAAAGTTATGTGAATGTGGTCGCTCTCTAGGTATCTTACTGTATTGTACTCACCCTTCTCGTGCTGTTGTGAGATGATAAAGTGCCTATGTGCTGAGCTGAAGTGGAGAAGGGTACAGCCTGTGCTGTAAATCACGAGGCCACTCTTGACCTTCGGATGTTATATCAGAAGGAGGGTCAGCTGCTATGGGCTAAGGCTGACCACCCATAACTGAAAGGGGAACTACTGTAGTTATGTGGCAAAAGCCAACTAATAGTAAGTGTTTTGTTTTTGCAAGGAGGACAATGACAGGATCTAAAAAACGCAATTAACATTTTTGGGGGCTCATATAAATATCATTGCTAAATCAAAAAGAAACAAGTTGCTTGCTATATGACCACCCAAAATACATCAGCAGGATTCAAAAATAGGAATCATATCATTCAATCTGCCTGGTGTCTCTGCGTCACCCCGCGGACCTTGGTTCCTCCAGTGGAGGCTACACCACTCACCAGAATCTTGGTGGTGTAGGCGCTGTTGATGGCAATGGCATTGACGAGCAGCTCCAAGGTCTTGGCGTTGATGGAACTGGGGTCAGGGATCTCCTTGTAGTGGACATCGCCGACGTAGGCCTGCACAACTGTCATGCGATTGGTGGTCAGCGTGCCCGTCTTGTCCGAGCAGATGGCGGTGGCATTGCCCATGGTCTCACAGGCATCCAGGTGGCGTACCAGATTGTTGTCTTTCATCATTTTCTGGGGGCAGGGGCAGGTGAGAGGGCAACAGTGAGGAGAGGGAGCTGGGGGGGCCAGGGAGTGGGGTTGGAGGCACTGGGAAAGCAAGCAGTAAGAGGTGCAGAGCTGCTGCCATCTGCCCCTTGGTTTCCCACATGTGCAAAAAGGTGGAATTGGAGATCTGTGTATGTGCAGCCTTTTAATTGAACCACTTAAAAGATCTGATTAATTGACCTTTTTTTTTTTTTTTTTTAAGAATCTGTATTCCTTATGGAAAAGATAGGGAAAAGGATGATAAATTAATGTTGGGTCTTTTACAATGACCTCAAATATTTTTCTCTTATACCCCAACAGAAGTAGCCATCCTTTATTTGGTTAATGGTTTTTTGTTTTTGTTTTTTTTCAAATCTTTTGCTGGTGCCTGGTTTTCATTGTCATTTTTGGTCCCACCAAAAATAAATAAATTAAGGATATATGTATGTGTTTATAGACATAGGACAGTAGCTGGAAAATTTTCAAAATGTTAGGGTTATTATTTCTGCATGGTAGAATGACAGGAGATTTTTACCGCCTTCTTTTTAAAAAATCTATAGATTCTAAAAAAAAAAATCTACAGATTTTTTTCTGCATTGCATATATATTATACCTCGTATAACAAAAGTCACAAATTTCTTTTCAATATACAAACACAAAAAAGAAAACAAATCCATCTTTATGCCATCACCCAAAATGGATACATCTTATGTATAGACATCTTCTTAAATTTATAGCAAAAATGATATCCCACCATACATATTACTATGAAATTTCTGGTATTCGCGTACTGTCTTCCCAGCTTCACTCCTAGCTTCTTCGAGGTTCTCAAGCAAACTCATGCAAATGAAGTAATTCTCAAGCAAGTGTCATGCTTAAAATAGACCCTGCAGACCCAGTTACCCTATCTGGCAAGGGGGCACAAGAGAAGCTGCTAGTGGCTGAATCAGACAAAGTTCTCGTCTGTTCCTAGTAATCTGGTTTCCTTTGTTCTTGCTCCCCATCCTAACTCTTCATAAAAAGGGTAAAAAAAGAGCGCCATTAGAATAGTTTTAATAGCAGTTCATGTTACGAAGAAATGAGTATTGGTAGAATTATATGCTATTGCAATCTTATTATAACCTGCGATAATAGTGACACCTCATGTATGTTGAATGCAGGAGCGGTAGCAATAGGAATTTGCAACACGCTTTATGGCTGGCGAAGTTCTTCCTGGTTCATTTTCTAGTCTGATGGTACAGGAGGCCTGTGAAACCTTTGGGGATGGTGATCCTCCACGTTGGTCAATGGAAAAGCCACAGCCAAGTGATTTGACCAGGATCACACACCTAATAAAGGTTAATGCTCAGACTGGAGCCCAGCTCTATTTAACTTCACGGGCTGGGTCATTCCATCGGGCCCCTGCCCATCCGTACTGCCGGAACAGGGTTCGTCTGTTGGGCTTAAGAATGAATGTATAGGTGGCTGCACTGTCCTGGAAGTGTGGCTGGTCTGACATGAAACGTGCTGTACGTGTAAAAATATGTGTTGGTTTTTGAAGACTTACTAGGAAAAAGGCAATGAAAGACATCTCACTAGCTATTTGTATGGTATTATATGTTAGATTGCTAACATAATATGTTTGGACATAAAGGTGAACTAAATTATATTACTAAAGGTGAAGTAAATTATATTATTAAAATTAACGTCACCTCTTTCTTTTTACTCTTTCCTTTGAACATGGCCGCGAGGGAATTTAAAATCACACATACAGCTCACGTTGCTCCTCTGAGTCATCTCTGTTCTTTCGATGGCGGCTCCTGGGGTGGGTATGCCAGGCTCAGAGAGGGGAGAGTTTGCCTCTCCTGGGTTGGGGCTGTACTCAGTTTATCAAGTGACTATAAAAGTAACATGACCTAAGACAGCTGAAGGTACCAGATGCCAGAGATGTGAATGGCAGAAGGTGCAGAGAAAAAAGGTCTGTATATGGTCACCCCAAACTACCTCTGTGTGACTTTCAAGACACCCTGAGCTCAGCTGGGTGGCCGTGGGGGTCCCCCAAGCAGCATCGTGTTGTAACCCATTTGGTCTTTGGTCTGTGAGATGGAGTTTCTTCAAGAACCCTAAAACAAGGAGGCGATAAGGGCCATATCCTTTACCCAGAGCTGCCACTTTCTGGCATCTGCCTGGAGATCTCTTTTCTGTATGAAATTACATCGGCAAGCCCAGTCCAAATTCCAAGTTGGAAACTGATGCCCGCCATGCCCTCCGGCAGCTCTGCCAATGTCTCAGAGCCAATGCCTTGTTTATAAACATGCCAAGGGCTCCATCCTTGTAGGGACGTCCTGGCGTTGGGGCACTGGGGACCAGGAGTGCAGAGCTCTGCCCTCCGAGGTGGGAAAACCATGCGGCCAACGGCAGAGAATGAGGCCCCAAGCTTGAGGCACCCACCGAGATGCTCAGCCCGGTGTTTGGACTCCATGGTCGGCCTTGGCCTGGGAGCAGGGGGCGGTAGGGCTCTGCCATCTGGGGAGCACTAGAAACACCCACCCCACCCCCAGACCCAAGTATCCAGTCAGCTTTCATGGACTTATCATCCTTCATGAAACTGCTTTTAAAACCTCTTCCCTTTTCAGCCCATCCCTTGAGTGGTGGGGGTTTCGTTAAATCAGATTTCTTTTGGCTTTAGGTTTATCTCTTCCCAACTTCAGGGAGCAACCTCTGAGATGAGTTGCAGACGTATCACAGTTTCCATGGGACTTTGACCTCAGACTTCTCCTTACATTTGGTGGGATGGGGTTGGGTTTGGGCCTGCATTGTAAGGTCTGCTTTTTATGGTGTTTTTTTTTTTTTTCTTTTTTAAAGTGGAGTTGATGATCAATGTTCAAAAATCAAGAGAGCTTATATTAAGTCCAGGAATCTGGCTTCTCTGGGAAAAATGTGAAGAGTGGGCAATGCAGGGGGGCTGCATCTGCAAGGCAACACTTGGCTGGGGTGAATGATGGCTATCCCTGGAGCCAGGGTGTGGTCCTTTGAGCTGCTATAGGCACGTGAGGACACATGAGTTCTGGGTTCCCACATATGTCTCGTCTCCCAGCTTCCAGGGTGCCCCCTTCCTTCTTCTTAGCTCTACTCGCGGCCCAGCGCTTGCCCCACAGGCCACCCCCAGAGCCCTGGCTGGGGGCAGCTGATCCAAGCTATGCCGCCTGTCCTCTCCTTCTCACCTTCACCGAGTAGGCCAGTGAGATGGTGACGGCCAGAGGGAGCCCCTCTGGCACGGCGACCACCAGCACTGTCACACCGATGATGAAGAACTTGACAAAGTACTGCACGTAGACGGGCGTGCACTCGGGTAGCCACGGCTTCTTATTGACCACGAAGGTGTCCACGGTGAAGTAGAGCACCAGGATGATGACTGTGATGGCCGACATCACCAAACCTGTAACACGGGTTGGGGGGCAGATCTGCTCAGGGGTTCTTCTGAGGGTGGGGGCCCTGGGAAGTGAGATGGGGACCAAACACTTGGCTAGGCAGACCCTAACCCACATCTCATAGCTTTATGGCCTGGGGCATGTCCTTGAGCCTTACAGAGCCTCAGTCTCCTCTTCTGTGCAATGGGGATGCATGTTTATTTCACGTGGTTTTGCAAAGATCAAAAGTGATGGATGCATGTAAAGCCCCTTGCACAGTGCCCGACACCTTGTGGGTGCTCAGGAAATGTGTGCTGAGACCATGGGAATCAGTTCGAACTCCCTGCATAGTTCTCACACACGTTCATGTGTGATTAGTACCATTTATCAACTTACCCGCTCAGGTACCTAGTGGCTCCTAATTCAGGAACAAGGGACACAGCCCTAGAGAGGACAGACTCCCTGCCCTTGAGAAGCTGAGACTTCAGAGGGGGAGGCAGACAAGAAGCAAAAAACTCATGAACAAGATCGTCCACGTAGGGATAATGGTGTGTAGAACTGAAGGACGATATGACAGAGAGCCACACGGGCTGCCGGTAAGAAAACGACCCACATGTCCATCGGCAGACCAATGGATCAAGAAAACATGGCACAGACATACAGCAGAGTATGACTCAGCCTTAAAAAAGAAGGAAGTCCTGCCACTTGCAACCCCATGGTGGGCCTGGAGGACATGATGCTAGATGAGAGAAGGCAGACACAGAAGGGCTTACATGAGGAATAGAAATAGTCAAACTCATAGAAGCAGAGAGTGGAAGGTTGGTTGCCAGGGGCTGTGGGGAGGGGGAGAGAGAGGGTTGTTTTTCAGTGGATATAGAGTTTCAGTTATGCAAGATAAAGAAGTTCTAGAGCTCTGCTTGACACCACGGGGCCAACAGTGAACAATATGGTATTGTGAACTTCAAAACTGGGTAAGAGGTAGATTTCCTCGTCAGTGTTCTGGCCCAAACAAAGGAAAACAGAAAAACCCAGGAAAGAACACAGGAATTTTGGGAGTTGGGGAATATGTTTCATACCTTGCTTGTGGTGATGGCATCATGGGTGTACGCCCATGTCCAAATTCATCAAGATGTACATTACATGTGTGTAATTTTTTGCATATTGATTGTACTTCAATCAAGCTTCAAAAAAGAAAACAGAACAACACGGGCTGGTGGGGAGGGACTGTTTTAGCAAGGGTATTCAGGGAAGACTTCCTGGAGGAGGCAATACTTGAGTAGATGGGGAATGATGAGAAGGATCAGCCAGAGGGTGATGCGTAGAAAGTGTTTGGATGGAGGAAAGAGCAGGGAGTCCTCTTTCAGCTGAGGACACTGAGGTCAGTGAGGGAAGGGACCTGTCCAAGGCCACAGGCCCAAGAACACTACAGAGTTAGGAGATGTGGATGGCTATCTGCTCAGATCCCCTGAGATCCCCTGGCCTGTTCAGGGAGCTGTAGGCACTGTGCAGGTGCTGCAGAAGCTGTGCACAGCTGCGGACTCTGCCAGAGGAAGTCCACACTTCAGAAAGCACTGTCTCCTGTCAGGACGTATCTGGGACGGCACCCCACCCCAATCTGATGGCCAGTATTCAATGGCTCAGGTGGAGGGTCCAAAAGCCCAGACCCCTTGCTGCGAGACCAGACAGACCCTACAGATGTAGACAGAGATGGGGATTTCTCCAGGAAGTATCTGGCTTTTTCTGTGGCCCTACTGAGTCTCTTACCCTTTACAGGTCTCACCGGAGAGCACCCTTGCCCCTAAAAATCCTGCACCCATTCACCTCAGACTCTGCTTCAGGGAATTCAGCCCAAGAGGGAAGCAGAGGTGGGATACGAACCTAGAAGTGTTGGACCCCAAACTCCATTCTTGGCAAGGCTGAGGGGGGAGAGGGGGGGTGAGCAAGGGCTTTGAAGGCTGTGGGTGGTTCTCATCACTCCTTTCCCCCCAGCCAGTGGCGGTACTGTGGCTCGCGGAGTCTGCTGTATGCCAAGGCTGGAGGAAATCCCTGGGCCCATTGCTCCCCCGCCCCCATCTCCAGCTGTGGGACTTCAGAGCGGGCTCTATCCCCATCTGACAGTCGCAGGGGCGGGAAGCCAAGCTCCCAGCAGCCGGGAGCTATCACCAGGCCCCTAGTTTAAATATAGACAGCCAAGCCTGTAATTTGCCTCCCTTCTCCACGCTGTAGTGCCTATAATTAGAGCCGGGAGACAGCCAGGTGGGGAGGCCTTGGTGTTTGCGTGTCCTCATGTGGGATGAGAGGCCAAGGCCATGTCAGACGGGCAGGGCTGGCCTTGCAGCTGAGCTCAGCTTCCTGGGCTGGAGAGGCCACCACCAGCCATCACCTGGAGCTCCCAGCTCGGTGGGGATCAGGCTTCTGTTGAGGCTCAGATAGGAGGCTTCTCACTGGGCTCCTAGCATGGCCCTCAACCTCTTCAATCTTTCCTTTGCACGGCAGCCGGGGTCGGGGGGCCAGTCAAGAGTCCTAATCCAGCCCCCACTCTGCAGATGAGGCAACTGAGAGCCAGCTCGGGGCGGGGCCCTGGCTGGGGTCCCTCTGTGTACCCCACGTCCCCCTGTGCACCGTCCACGGCGGCCGCACGCTTACCTGCCTTGCCGATCTGCACAGCCAGCTTGGTGAGCTTGCCCTGCAGCACGGATTTCTCCTTCTTGTGCATGTTGGCCTTTTTTTTGTCATCAGCGTCGCCGCCCTCAGCACTCTTGAGGGGCTGCATCTCCATGGCGGCGGCCCCGTCCTGCTGTTTGGCTGTAGGGGGCAGAGTATGCACATGCACGCACACACGCACACACATGCACGCACACACGCACACGCGCACACAGCCAGGTCAGCCTGCAGGGTGGGCATACTGGCACCCACCCTGCCTGCCCAGGGGAGTGTGCTGAGACATTCACTCCCTTGTCTGGACCCCTGCATGGCTGGCACAGACACCCTGTGATACGGGGTCTGCTTCTTCCAGCTGGAGACCCTAGTCCCAGGGCCAGGGACTGCCTTGGACCTGGAATCCAAGTGTGAATAGGGAGTGACACAGTTCTTGGATTCCCAGCAGGTGTAGGCTGGGGTCCCCTCTGGGCCTGAAGAAGCCCAGAGATCCTTCCCCAAATGGCCCCTTAGCTTTTGCCACATTTAGACAAGACAGATAGCCTTGGCCTTCCCCAGGGGGTTCTTGAGTATGTTGTTGGGATATTAATAGTCGCCAGAGAAGAGGGACACAAAGGGGGCTTAAAAGATAAAAGAGAGTGTCCTCATCCTTGGGTGCCAAGCCTCTTCTTCCTTCGGTGAAGGACTGACTGGTGGGTCTGGGGCCTACCCCTTAGCCCCTCAGGATTCCAAAGAACCAGCTTTAAGTCTTCAGCAAAATGGGTAGCCTAGCACAAAGGCTGGGGAAGAGCTGGCTCACAGCTGGCCCCTGTCCTCATGGGTGATGTCTCCATTGGGCCTGCCACCATGTGAATCACAGCGCCCACCCCTCCCCCCAAATGCCAGGCACCTGCAGGCACAGACCTGTCTGCTTCTAGCCTGGCTCTCAGAGCCAGTGGGGGAGGGGCAGCAGGGACCCCAGAAGCCGGTGAATACAAAAGGGTTACCTTTGCTCTGGCTGGCGTCCACATTGCCATCCTGCATTTTACCTACACGACAAAGAATTTTAACAGACAACAGAGAACAGACAACACACGTCGATCATCACAGACGCAACAGGGCCACCGACATTCATGTCACAGATGGAGGAAGGGCTGGGCCGACTCCGTCCCTCCACACGGGGACGCTGGGGTGGCCTGAGACAAGAAGAAACCTGGCCACTGCACTGGCTGCAGGCTCTGTCCTGATTCTCTGGGGGGCTTGGAGAGAGAGCTTCAGTGGGAGTTATTTCAGCCCTGAGAGTACTGAGTAAATGACTGCTTTTGCGGGTAAAAGGGACCAGAGCTGACTGGCAGGAAGCAGAGAGGTCCTCAGGTCCCCAGTGATTAATTTGGTCAGTGCTTTGGTGGGCTGAGAGGAGGCAAAGGAAATGAAAGACACACACACACACACACACACACACACACATATTCTAGAAAGGGGAGGACTTTGGTCAATGTGTTCCTTAGTTCCTGGCTCCAGGAGTGATGTATGTAGAATTTTGCTTTCTCCTTGTCCATCTGGAGGAGTGTGAAGCCACAGCAAGGACAACCCCCCGCCCAGTTCCACTGAGAGTGACCCATGCCAAGGGTGAGCAAGAGCTCCCTAATGGTCGGCTTTGAGGGGCCCCAACCACTGCCCCCGCTGGGAAGTTGCCAACCCCTCCCTCCACTTGGGTGTATACTCTTTATTCTGAGGCTGACCAGCCTGGGCCCTAGCAAACAGGGAAGTAGGGCTGGTGGTCTCCCCCGGGTGCCCCCCTGCCCCAGTCCTCCATGCCAGTGCTGGGGAAAGGGCTGAGTCTGGGGCTGCTCC
Organism: Neogale vison; assembly: GCF_020171115.1. Lineage (NCBI taxonomy): Eukaryota > Metazoa > Chordata > Mammalia > Carnivora > Mustelidae > Neogale > Neogale vison. The sequence goes on along the minus strand of NC_058096.1, from coordinate 172,380,990 downwards.
CCTCCTAATCAGGGCTGCCTGGGAGTCCCCCCAGCCTGCTCCAGTCTTGGCCAGAGGCTTGTGGGCTGGGTTTGCAGCGTGGGCCGTACTGGTAGCCCCTCGTTGGCAGCTGAGACACCTGTCTTTACCTGCTGGCACTACAGAGAGGTCCCCTTGGCCTGTCCTCTGAGCTCACTCAGAGCTCTGCCCACAGGCCTTTCTACCTTGGGAGGAGCCTGCGGAGGTCAGCCGCCCTTGGCCATTTGCTGTGAAGAATGAGAATCACAGCTCACGTTCTGTGAGAACCCACCACGTGCCAGGTGCATATAGAACATCCATGATTTCATCTAACCCACATCACATCCCTACAAGGGCACTCCTGCCCTGCTCCCACTTCCAGATGAGAAACTGAGGCTCAGAGAGACAGATGACCTGCCTGGGTCCCCGGGGTTAACAGAAAGCTGGTCCCATCTATGTTTCCACCCCAATTGAGGAGAAGGCAGCTAGCCCTCAGCTCCTCTGAGCACAGAGGAGAGTCATCAAGGTGGTTGTGTGCCCCTGTTTGGACATGAACTAGCTGTGTGGCTTTACCTCTCCCAGTCTCAGTGTCCACCTCTGTAAAATAGGGAAGCAATATTCAGCTTCTGGAGCACCTGACAGTGGCCTTAGTCATAAGCACTTGCCCATTTAGCATTCTGCATTTTGTGGGTTCCTCTCTTGCCCACCTCCCCAATACCCTGTGGGTGAGATGGGAGGGAGTCTAAGCACTCCCATTTTACAGATGAGAAAACTGAGGCCAAGAGAGGTTCAGAGACAGCTCTCATTTCTGGAGTGTCCTGATGATAACCCCGTGGCTGCCCTACTGGTTCCATAACACTGTCTTCACCCACACCAGATCACGCTGTAAGTGACTCGGAGGGGAGAAGTGGCTTTCCTGGATCCCAGCCCCGTGCTACCTCTCCAGGGGAAATGTTGGGCTGTTCCCCCTGCCTCTCACGGCAAATGGTCAGGGACCCATCCTGGGGGCGGAAAGAGAAGGCCCCCATTGCTCTATTGCAAAGTTCTTTTTGCTGGATTAAAAACAAAACAGAAAAAGCCTTTTTAGAGCCAACGGGAATGAACTACAATAATTATCTTTATTTTTAAAAATAATTTTACTAACTGGGCTAAAGGGCATGGGAGGACTCCTCTTCCATACTTGGTTCTAGAAGACACAAAGGGGCCTTATTTGCATTGCATATTATCAAATGCAATAGCCCATGTGTGCGCCCATTAACCAAGCTAGCAATTTCCTCTTTTATTTCCATAGTGATCACGTGGCCAGAAAGATAATCACCAGTGCATATGTTCAAGGGAGGGAGCAGTGTTGTGGGGGTGCTTCTGCGCACATGGCCTGGTTTCTCAGAAGCCAGGGGCTTTTCTCAGCCAAAGTGGAGCTCGCCTGCCCCCTGGAACTATGGGGGGGACAGCCAGACCTGGGTCTGTGCATGACCCGGGAAAGGGGGCTCTTGCAGAGAAGCTGGGATGGGGAATTTGGGCGGAGACTTGGAGACCCCCCACCCCACATCAGATGCAGACACAGCTTTGACAAATGGATCTGTTATGGGCCATGGGTGTGAAAAGTGTGTGTGTGGAGGTTCGATGGTGAGGTGACCTGATAAACAAGCTTTGGGGAGCACTAATGAGATAACTGGGAGATGTTACTTCTCTTGCCTGTGCTTCCATCTCTTCCTCCGTGACATGTGACAATGTCGACCAAGGTGATGCTTAGGAAAAGCATCACAAAGTGCCCTGTTAATGTCTGGAGTTCAGAGTGGTGTATTTACTAACCGTGATTATAAGCAATGTATTGAACAATGGTATGTTAATCAGTATAAATGAAATAATAAAATGATAATGGCTGTCATAATGGCTCCAAGATGAATGGAACACACCCGCTTTCAGCTGGGAGGGGGCTTGGTGGGGGTGGGTCCAGAGGGACTACTGCCAGCTAAGTGTGTTTTCTATAGCCAATCATCCTGATTTGGCTCAGAGGAAGGAAGAAAAGGAATGGTTAATTCTCTCATTGACCAAGGCTCAGCCAGGCACTTCTCAACCTTTAATACACTCTGGCCTGGAGCCTGGAGAGCTCATTAGATGAGATCAGGCACATTCAGTGTGGTATGGCCCTAGACTGGAGAGCTTATATGAATGCAGATTTTAGTTCAGTGGGTCTGGGGTTGGGCCTGAAATTCTGCATTTCCAACAGGCTCCTAGGAGATGTCCAGGCTTCTGGTCCTCTGGTTACATTTTGAGAAGCAATGGCTTAGAACACTATTTCCCTAAGTATATTAGAGAGACAAACCAATCCCACGAGATTCAGCCAGAAAATGTCCTGCAGCCAAATCAGCCTGGGAAGCCCTCCATGGCTAACTTTCCACTATATACCAGCATATTCAAGGCTCTGAGAAGTCCTGCAATAAGGAAGAGACAAATTCTGTCCCATGGTCCTTAAACATCTCTGACCACAGGATCCTTTTCTTGGGGGCAGGACCTATTGATATTCCTGTGATGTTTACAAGACACACTCTTTCAGGAAACTCTGGATCAGGAAGTGGAATAAGTACTTTAGAGCCAGCAGGCCTGGGTTTGAATCCTAGGTCTGCTTCTTTCTTGTTCTGTGATATTAGGCTAGTGTCTTGATCTCTCTGAGCCTGTCTCCCAATCTTTAAAGTGGGGACAATAAACTCTGTATCACAGGGTTGTCATGAGGATCAAATGAGGCCATGAGCAGGAAATGTTTGCAAAATGCCTGGCATACAGTAGGTAGTCAAGTTCCCCATCTTTCCTGCAGTTTTTCTCAGGATACCAGGAGTTTTCTGCTACAGTTTGGAAGTGAAGCAGACTTTTTTTAGGATGGACCAGCCTGGATGCAGTCTGTATGTTCACTGAGCCCAGTAGGCTCACTGCTCTGTGGGAAGCAGGATGCCAGCTCCTGTTTCCTTCTCCCCCTGCCTGGGTTTGCCTATATTGGTTCTCCCTGTCATCCCTCGCCACCCCTCCCTGACGCATGACACCTCCCACACCCCAAGCTGTTCTCCTTTCTCCTCCGGTGCCTGAAATAGACCCACACCCAAATCAGCAAGGCGCAGCTCACAGAAGTGTCTTTCTTGGCCCCTGACATCTACAAGGTGCTTCCATCATTGGTCACTTTGAATGCAGGTGGCCCAGCCAGAGGTCTGGGGCAGGGGATGGGAGTATGAGGTAGGACAAGACCTCCACATCTTCCAGGAGTGGTGAGGAGGAAATGATATAATGGATGAGAAACCCACAGCCCAGTGCCTTGCGTGTAGCAATGCCGCAAGAAAGGCTTTTCCCTTCCCTCAGTTCCCCGGGGCAACAGTTTTATGATCAAGCCCTATAGCTCTCAGCTTGGGTGACTATCATGCTACCTAATCTGGGGACAGGGGACGGATCTGAGTACACAGAAGCCTCATCACTCTGAAGATAGGAGGGTACAGAAACAAGAAATCCTCTAAAGGTTTGGAGGCAAGTGAATGGAATTCCTTCTTGCCTGTGGGTAAGGAGGTTAAAATGCAGATCCCAAGGTACTGTGGTTGCCCCCCACCACCACCCCTCAGCCCCCAGGGGGCCCGTAAGAATGCAGAGACTCAGGACAAATGCTCTAGCACAGGCAACAGCAGTAAACACCAGTCCACTTCCGAGGGACAGAACCAGGCCCGCGCCCAAGCGAGCCCCCTGCCCCTTCACTCCGAGAAAAAGAAGAGGAAGAAATGTTTATCAGTGGCTCAGCCATGCTGTGGGGTGGGGCCAAAGAGCTGAATCCCGGCCTGGGTCCCCCTGCCTCGAGGAAATTTTCAAGTCGAGGACTGGAGACTTCACTAGGGACCCAGATGCCAGCTTCAGCCCAGGTCCTGACCCCAGGCCTTCTTCCCCAAGCGGGGGCCAGGAGTGTGCTTAGGAGAGGGCCATGACGGGTGGGATGCTGCTTCTTGGGAGCCAAATCTGAAGCCCAGGGTATGTCCCTCTTCTGGGCTCCACTGGGGATTAAGGTCCCATAGGAGCCAGTGCCATTTTGGTCGCCGTAAGTGGGCGCGGAGCTGATTCCCCGTTGGTGGCTTCTCTCTTAAGCGCCTGCCCCACGTGGGAGGATGATTGTCCCAGAGCTGCCCATGCACATCCAAGATCTGTGCAGTCCAGAACAGGGAGAGGCAAGCCCAGAGTTGGGGGTGGGGGAGAGAGACGCCCATCCAACCGAGACCGAGAGCTCGCCATCGGAGACGTACCATTGACTAGGCTGGTATTTGCACTATCGGCAGCATTTGAACCTGCTGCACCATCGGCCGCTGCGGGGGTGGGAGGGATGGAAAATGCAGTGTGTCACAATGGAGAAAAGCAACAATGCAGAACAGCAACAACAATAGACATGAACCAACTTGTGGGAAATAACATGACTACATTCTTAAAAAAAAAAAAATCTCTGTTGGAAATCAGGAAACTCAAATTTAGGAGGGTGGGGGTGGAACGTTCCCATAGAAATGTCATAAAAATCAGGGGAAAAAAAACTCAGACATGGAGGGTCTTTGAAATAAAACATGGCAGATGATAAATGTGGTTAGGTAGCATGGGACCGTTCTGTACTAAGGTCTGAACTGATGTACCGCTCTGGCCATGCCAATCAGGCAGGTCCCTATCAGAGAAGCTTCTAGGAGAAGGCATCTGGCTGCCCATCAGGGCCAGAGGGACCCATGGCCAGGAGTCATTTCAAAACATTCAGCAATCGGCACGGTGCAGGTACCCGCCATTCTGATCAGGTACTTGCTGTGACCACCATCTCTGTGTCCCAGAGGGACTGTCCAGCGGTGGTGGTGACTCAGGATTTGAGCCCTTGACTCAGGCCACTGCCCACAGCCACCTCCTCCTTCCTAACCAGCACTCTAAAGATCGCCTTGGTTACCCCCATACAAGATGCCCCATCATCGAAGAGGTGACATCCAGCATGTTGTACTTTGCGCATGAGACAGAGAAAGGTACTAGCCCGTTTTCCTTAGTTTAGCAATTAAAAATGACGTGAGATGGTCAGATGCACTCTGGTTGTTCTTTCTTGGGGTTGGGGGAGATGGATTGTGTGGGAAGGAGAGGGTAAGGTAAGGTAGGTTAGATGCCCATGCTGTGCAGTGAGGGACAGCCGGGCTGGGCTCTGCGGGGTGTGCCCATGAGAGCAGGGCTGTGGGGTCGTGTGATGATGAGCGGGGCACCACACACTGGCCTGGGGGTGGAGGGCTGTGTGGGGTTGGCGTGGAGACGGCGGTGGCGCCGTGTGCATCGGAGGGCAGGGAAAAGCACTGAGGGGCAAATAGGTAGAGTGAGGGGCTGGTTCCTCCAGTGGGGCCGGCATCACGTGGGGGCCCAGTGGAGGGTCCCAGGGTCAGGAGGCCTCCTCCAATGGTGTGTTGGGGGTCTAGGGCCATGGCCTGGGGGATCAAAGGCTGCTGCTATTTCTAAAAGCCCCATCTACCCTGAGGGGGGGTCTTACTGTACCTGGTAGCTGAAGGCCATCCCCCTTCTTCACACCTGTGTGATGATTTTTGAGACATGTTAATGAAGGAGAAGCACATACAGCCTCACCTGCACGTCCACACACACACGCATGCGTGCACATACACAAACACACGCGCGCGTGCGCGCACACACACGCACACACGGCTGCACACCGGTGCTCATCCTGACATGGGGCCGCGATGGAGGTGGAGGTGAAGGGATGGGAGTGCAGAGGGGCCCAGTCCCCGTCCATGTCGCTCACAGGCGCCTGAGAGGCTGGGCTGCCCCCTATCTTCCTCTGCTGTGGCCCCCCAACATCCCACTTCTTCTCTACACAGACCCCCCACCTCACAGGGGTGCAGGTGTGTGTTCAGTGAAGGACTCTGACCTGTGCTTCAGGGCAAGAGAGGCCTGTCTTCCTGCGGAAATCTTCGGGAACATAGGAACATAGGTACACAGGTACATAGGAACATAGATCCGGCTTCCCTCACTCAGGCCCCAGTGAGGCCAAAGAAAGGGGCAAAGCCTGCCTCAACCTGCCATACCCTGCCTACTGCCCCGATCTGCCCGACTGTCTGCACCCTGGGGTCAGAGCCGGCCACAACCTCTATCTCACTGTGTGGACGCTGTCCTGATACCCTCCGGGCCTTTTGACCAGGACTGTCTCCTTAGTATTTTCAACCTCAGCTGTCTCCTGGTTCTCACCAGCTTCTAGACTTCCCTGAGGACAGCTCAGCTCCACTGTTCCTGCTGGCGGGCTGCCATAATCTTAGGGGGACCCATCTAGAAAATGGAGTATTGCCCTTGGGAGCCAGTAACCTTTGGTTATGACCCAGGCTCTGTGCCTGGCTGGCTGCAGAGGCTTCCCCCTGTACCCCAAGGAGGGGCCATCGACTTTCTCATCTCCTTCTCCTGGACCCCCGATGGTCTGGCTGTTGGAGACCTCCTTTTGGAGCTTGGGGAAGGAGACATGACAAAAGACTGAAGATGTGAGAGGGGTCTGTCCCTGCGACTGAGTGAAGGTGTTAGGGAAAGAGCCAGCTGTGCTAGAGCCAGAGGCCTGGGCCTTTGGATTGGGGACTGGCCAGATGAGCATCCCTCCCTCTTCTCTGAGAGGCCCAGGCTACCAGCCTGCTGTGCTGAGAGGGAGCCCAGGGAGTAGGAAGCTTGTTTCAAAGGTGGAGGAGGAGCCAGGGCCCAGGCAAGGTGGCAGCTCTGGGGACGGGGTGTTGGGGAGTGAGAAAGGGAACCAAAAGTTTGGCCTCCTTTCCTAGAATCTCCTTTGCCCCCATCTAGGTTGAGTCTATGCTGGGGGTAGGAGCAGAGCTTCTGTGGAGTTGAGAATAGTGGTAGGAGTGAGCACAGGTGGGGCTTTCTACTCCCTACCGGGGCTGATGAAGGGACCAGGTCACACTAGAGGCTGGAGAATCAGCCAAGTGCTCAGCACCCTGCGCCTGGCCTGTGGGGGGAGGGTCCTCCATGACATGACCGGACAGACAGAGACTGGGACAAGAACCTGGAGATGGAACAGACAGACCATCATGGCCCAAGCAGGGCCTCAGGGATGCAGGAGGCAGCTGTTGGCACAGGGCGTGGACATAGAAGGCACTCAATAACCATTTTGTTGAGTGAATGAATAAACAACAAAAAAAGTGATCTGAAGAGCTCCTCTCCTGGTCCGTAAAGGGGTCGTGCTTACCTTTCTTGTCTTTCTTCTCTTCTTCCTCACCACCAGCCCCCAGCAGGGTGAAGATGATGCCTGTCTGAGAATTCACACCCACGGCAGTCACTACCATCCGTCCAGAGCCCTCCATCACATGGGTCCCTGGGGAAGGAGACAAAAGGCAAGTTACCGTTGCATGGGCCCAAGCCCCCTCCCCAAAGGAGTGGAAGGAACTGGGTCCCGGAGAGCTCCTGGCTCTTTGCCTGCCAAAGCCCTGGGGTGCCACCCATGGTTCGGGTTCAAGCTATGTACGTATGGCGGGTCCTTTGAAGAGAATTTCACTTCGGGACAGAGCTGCAATGGGCCCGGGACTGAAATATTGCCATCCCTTACTTCTTAGGCCTACCACCTACTACCTTCTCCCAGAGAGTTACCTCCCTACCCTGTCCTGGACAGGACCTCCTAAAAAAGCCCTTCTAAAGATCTGGGGAAGGGACGCCTGGGTGGCTCAGTTGGTTGGACGACTGCCTTCGGCTCAGGGCGTGATCCTGGAGTCCCGGGATCGAGTCCCACATCGGGCTCCCAGCTCCATGGGGAGTCTGCTTCGCTCTCTGACCTTCTCCTCGCTCATGCTCTCTCTCACTGTCTCTCTCTCTCAAATAAATAAATAAAATCTTTAAAAAAAAAATAAAGATCTGGGGAAGAACTCAGGGCACGCGGAACTTGGAAGGGAAGATAATGGTATCTTTCTTTTCACAAATGTCTAACTGAAATTCAGCATTTCCACCAGCCATGAACATAGGCAACCAACCTCTGGAGTGCTAGTGGCTCACAATGCCATTACCTGTGTTACAAAGAGCACAGGTTCTCTGTCCTATGACTCTGTAGTTGTTGCAATCATTCATTTTACAAGTATGATTTTACAAGTACAGAGGTTATTGGACTACCTGCTGGACTTTGTTATTAGGGTGCTGACAAAGAAGCACACTTGTTACTCTATCACGTGTTGTTTATTCTGTGAACTCTTTCAGTATAATGGACTTCCTCTGTGATCCAGTGCATTCTGTTTTATGTGGTTGTTAAAATTTTTTTATTTTTTAGAGATTTTATTAATTTATTTGGCACAGAAAGAGAGAGGGAGAGCACAAACAGGGGGAGTGGTTGGCAGAGGGTGAGGGAGAAGTAGGCTCTCCACTGAGCAAGGAGCCTGATGCGGGGCTCAATCCCAGGACCCTGAGATCATGACCTGACCTGAACGCAGACGCTTAACTGAGTGAGCCACAAGGGTGCCCCTATTTTGTGGATTTTAAAGCTTTATTCTGAGTAAGGGTGGCACGTGATGACACTAGACCTCCGCAGGCTCCAAGAAAACCTCTTTTGTAGATTATTAGGATTTTCAAACTGGGCTTTAAAGGACGCTGGAATTCTTTTGAGGGGCGGGAGGGTCAGCCACAGGGGGGCAAAGGGGTCCTCTGGTTAGAGTGGCTCCACTTTTATTCATCCCTGGGGTTTCTGTGTCAGCTGCTGTGTGATAGAGACCTCCCACCCCCCGCCGACCTGCAGGTGCAGAGGGCAGCTGGTCCGAGGTTCACTTGGGGGGTTGATGCTGGAGTGAGGATAAAACGAATGGTAAAGCTGCCGAAAACTGTGCTATATACACGGAGTGGAATACTATTTGGCCTTCCAAGGGAAGGAAATTATGACACAGGCTACCACAGGATCAGCCTCGAGGACATTACGCTCCGTGCAAGATACCGGATACAGAAGGCCAGCTGCTGTGGATTCTGCCACAGGAGCTCCGTGGAGCAGTCAAAGTCGCAGGGACAGAGAATGGAGTGGTGGTTGTCAGGGGCTGGGGAGGGGGGCTTTCAGGGGGTTGCTGTTCAGTGGCGCTGGAGGTTCGGTTTTGCAATATGAGAGTGCCAGAGGTGGACAGTGGTGGCGGTGGCGCAATGGCATGAAGGTCCACAATGCCACAGACCTGTACCCTTAGTGATACTCAACACGGGACATTTAAATGTATTTTACCCTGATAAAAGAGTTGGGGGAAAAAAAAGCAAACCCGCTGAAGCCCTGTCCTTAATTGGGAAACAGGTGAGGCTGGGGTGGGGTGGGGTGGGGGGCGGCTGGGACCCAGCCCAGGACATGGCTGCCTGCTACTGTGGCCTGGTCCCAACAGAGGAGATGCAGGCAGAGCTGGCCCTCTGACCTCAGGCTGGTGCAGGGGACGTGTCACTGTGTCCTAAGAGCTCTCACAGACCCACAGGCTATTCACAGGTTCGGCCTGCATGCTGTCCCTGCAGCAGGCTCCGGGCACCCCTGGGGAGGGCCCCTCGGCCTGCCAGTGGCCCCACTGTTTAGTCAAGAACCTGTGTAAGTGCAGTTTGCACCTTCAGGCACCCATTTTTTATTTTAAATTTAAACTTTTACTCCCCTGGGTAGAAAGCTCTCTTCAGTGCAGTGCGTGTTTCCTTTCCCAGCAGAGAGGGAAGTGTCTCAGGCCACTGTCAGGCTGCTCAGGAAGCAGCAGACTGGGGTCGAGGGCTAAAAGGCCCTGATGACTTTTTTTTTTTTATTTTATTTAAATAAAGGTCTTATTTATTTATTTGAGAGAGACAGAGAACACAAGCAGGGGGAGTGGGAGAGGGAGAAGCAGACTCCCTACCGAGCCCGAAGCCTGATACAGGGCTTGATCCCAGAACCCTGGGATCATGACCTGAGCCGAAGGCAGACATGTGTGCACGTGGGTGTATGTGTGTGTTCTAGCCCCTTGTCCTCTAACATCTCATGATCTCAAAAATGCTTTACAGACAGATAGATGGACATCTCCAGTGAGTTCCTTCATGGCGGGTAAAGATCAGTCTGTCTATCTGTGCATGGGTAAACCAAGTCATGCAGGCTCCCAGACGGGGCACGAAGCCAAGTGAACTGAAACGGAGCCCAGATGTTCAGATGGTGAGCTCTTCAGCTGACTCCTTGTTCATTCCCAGGACAGAAGGACAGTAATCTTGTGTTTCTGAGCAGGGAATAGAAGGGACCACAGGATGACTTCGGACACTGGTGGCAGGCTGAGCAGCCCAGGCAGACCTCGGAGCCTGTCTACTCGCCCAAGGGGCACCTTGGGAGAACCAAGGCACACTGACAGGACTCGGTAATTTTAACTTGCTGACAAGATTTCTGTGTGCTGGCTCACCTAGTGTGCAGTGGGCGGGCACCGTGAAATACTGGCAGTATTAGACAGATGAGGAGCTGGGTGGGGGGGTCCAGGGAGGTCACGTGGCAGGGGACATCTCCAGGTCTTTCAAGGGAGCAACACACTGCACTGACTCAGAGTGCAGATGGCTGTGGCCATGGCCAGCCCTGACCTCCACAGGCCACCTCCTATGCACCAGGCATCAAGTTAACCACTTCACAGGCCCTCATCTCATCAGTCCTCACCCTGGCCCTGCGATTACAGAGGAGAAACTGAGGTTCAGGGAGAAGGGGCTTGCCCAGGGTCACTGGCTGGTGGGGGCAGAGCCAGGATTTGAACACCCCCCCCCTCTCTTGAGTGGACTTTGTCTCATAGCAGTCCCCACTTTAGGAAGCCAGGTCCTTGCACCCTTGTCTCAAACACATTCGGAAAATGTTTGCTCTGCCCGGGTGGTAATGGGGGGGCCAGTCCCCACCTCCCCGGCCCTACGAAGGATGGAAAAATACACAGGGGGCCAATTTCCACCTTAGATAATCAGACCCAAATCACCTTCTAATCTAATCAGTCCCATCACAGCAGGGAGCCGGCAGCTCTGCCACCGGGAGGCCAGGAGAAGGGAGGAGGAAGCCAAGGAGGCAGCCTGTGGCCACAGCGTGGGACACAGGAACAAGGGGACACGGGGTGAAGGTGCAGCACATGCCCTTCTCAGTCTCAGATGAGCCTCAGGGCAATCCTCCAGACCCAGCATTAAACGGGCCAGGGAGCTGTGTTCCAGCCGCATGCCCTGCTCCCGCCATGGCTCTCACCACTGTTCCGGAGCCCAGACACCCTCAGTAGTATCTCAGCGTGCACTGGGTGAGACCCCAGTCTGCTTCTGACCCTTAACCACCAATTCTGTGGCCTCTGCCCTGGGAGCGTGCAAGTCACTAGGGATTAGTGTTCAGTCCCTCAGCCTGGCTCACAGTTACCCTGCCAGAGTGCCCTTCTCCCTCCTCTGGCCCCAAATCTCCTCCTCGAGGCTCAGGATGAAGGCCCATCTTAGGTGGCCTTCCCTGACCTCCACTTCATCCTTCTCCTCTGACTGCCCGCAGTCTCCCCTGGGGGCGCTTCCAGTACTGGCTCCCCCCATCCCAGACTGTGAGCTCCCTGAGGGTGGTTCTGAGGGGGAGTCTCCCCTTAGCAGAGACCAGCTTGTACCTGGGACTCCAGCATTTTTTTTTTTTTTTAACTGCTGCCTCCTTTTTGGGTATTTACCCTGGTGGCTATATATTACATTTAGGATGGAGAATCTCCACACCCTTCAGAAGCCATCCTTATGGTTTTACAAAGGGTCAGATAGATTCCAGCCTCGCACTCTTCCTTATCCCTCACTGGGCCATGCCCTTCCCCCTACCAGGACCTCAGAGCCTGCTGCCCCTCCTAGCAAAGGAAGAACTGAATGGAGCAGGTCACCCCCTCTGGCAATTGCACCCCACCTCCAGAATACTCCTTAAAGGGCAATATTTGACTCCAAGGGCTGCAGCTCTAATGGTGGAAATCAAGTCAAGGTCGGTTGACTAGATCTCCCAAAGGAACCTTGCAAGGTCTCTGGGTAGCGGCAGAGGTGAGAACATTTCGGATTGGTGGGGGGGCAGCTGGCAGGGCTTTGTACCAGGACCTCCATGTCCATGGTCCCCTGGCACCATCCTGTAGCCTCCACTTCCTCTAGTCTCATGGAACCCCTCAGAATATGCAAGCACAGGGGGCGGGTAGATAGAGAGCACTCTGGGCCGAGGGGCGTGTGGGACCTGGGAACCAGTCTGCTGTCTGCTTCTGATTTGTTGTGTGATCTGAGGCCAGCCCTCTCCTGAGGATAACTTAGCGATGAAGTCTGGGCACCAAGGGTCCCAGAGAGATAGGGCCACTCCTGGGGGTGTAGGGTAGTCTCCTTGAAAATGCTGCATCTCAGGAGTTTGGATCTTGGTTCGGATGGGGCCAGTAGAGCCCTGTGTGGACAGACTGTGTGTGGCATTACCTGCCCAGGGTCACAATTCTTCACTTGATGGACAGATGTGGTAGAATGCCAACTCTGTGCCAGGTCCTGGGCCCGAAGGGACGTCCCTGCCCTCCAGGAGCTCACAGTGTAGCTAAGGTCAAAGGGTGCAGACTGGAACACAGATCAACCACAATACAAGATGGCAGAGAGCCTGGGCCCAGTGGACTGATGGGGGTGCACAGCCCAGGCAAGGGCAGGGAGGTGGACCAGTGTGATGGCAGCAGATACACTGGGCTGAGGCTCAGGGCAGTGAGGGCAGAGCAGGAGAGACGTTGCATCGTGGCAAGATTGGAGTGGAAGGCTGCAGATCTGGGGGTCTTCTTGATGTTCAGTTGGGAGCGACTGGGAGTATTTCTGGGTCAAGGAGGGAGAGTAGGAACATTTAGTGAGTGGTCCCTATGTGCTAAGTATTGTCTGAGCTACTTTCTCCATGTGGCTGTCATAATCACCATGTGAGTGACCACTGTCACTCCCATTTCAGACACTGTATCCGTCATGGGAGGGTGGCACAGGTGTGGACCAGGGATGTGGCACCAGCTCTTTCCATCTTGTTGGGAAGGCTTGTGGAGAAGCTGGAGGCAGAGCTGTCTGGGACCACTCTGAGGAGTGAGATGGAAGCAGGGAACAGAGGGGGAGCTATGTCAGCCACCCAACAGCCATCCATGCATGATAGAGAGAGGAGCTCGGGCCCAGGGAACACTGTGGCTCCCACCAACCAGCTGACCTGTCCCACCTGAACCTTCCTCTCTTCCCCCCACAGGGGAGTCATCTGGCTTTTTATCTGGCAGCAGAGGTTGGGCCAGAACCTTCTCGAAGGCTGGCTCAAAGGCCAACTCTGCCTTAGACAGGCTCCAAGCAGCAGGAGACAGCCCCCACCTGGTCCAGATGCCAGCAGTCTCGGACCCAAAGCCCCACGCAGTGGCAAGTGGGGTAGTCTGAGCCACCAGTGGCAGAGTTGGGGGTGGTGGTGGTGGCTAGCTTTACAGAAGGAAGCTTCGGAGCCCAGAGAGGGCAAATGGCTGACTGAGGTTGCACAGCACATGAGGCACAGATTGGGGCTTGAACCTAGGGCTCTTCTGGCTTTGAATTCCCAGGCCTCTTTCTGGACGGGAGAAGGGAGAGGCCTCTTTCTGGGGGCAGAGATGTGAAGAAGGGATAAAGGCCATTTGTGGGAATCTGCCTCCAGGCCCAAGCACCAAGGAAAGCCAATGCAGTTCCCAGCCCAGAGTGGTTCCTTCATCATTATTGTTATCAACACAGTTAATAACAGTAATAACATGCTTGCAGAGCACCAGACAGTTGGCAAAGCATTTCAGCGCCCAAAAGCCTGTCCTCCTCACAACAGCCCTGTGAGGTAGGTTTGGTGCAAGTACAACCCCAAGCCCCTCCCCTCCCCGTGGCCTCTCTGGCTCAGAGAGGTCGAGTGATGGCTCAGGGTCACACAGCTGTGAGTGGTGGAGCCGGGACTTGAACCCGTGCTCTATCCACTACACCCCGCTGCCTCTCATGGAGAAGAGGCAGGGTAGTGTAATGGAGAGAGCGCGGGCCGAGCGGCAGACTGGGCCTTCCTGCAGTCACGGTGTCATCCCAGGCTCCCTGGAGGCGGTGGCAGTGGTGGCAGGTCCGGCTCTCCATGCCTGGCCTTCCGCTTGGGTAGGGTGGGCAGCAGGCCTGAGAGGGTCTGCCGATGTCCTGTGCAACTTCCTGCTGTTAACACTCTGGCTCCAGGGATGGTGGAGGTGGGTGGGGGTCCTGCCGGGGGTGGAGCCAATGGGCCTGCTGGAGCTAGGCCCTGCTGCTTTTGGGGACACCCCCCCCACCCCGGCCCCCTGGCCCCTCTCATTTCCCTGGCCACACAGAGGTCACCTAGTCATTGGTTTCCCAATGGAATTTAGTATAAATGCTCCAAACGGGCCTTGCTGCTGGGTCATAAAGTCCCAGGGGTCCTCAGAGGTGAGCCTGCACATGGAGGCTGCAGGGAGAGCTCGGGGCTGGGAGGCTGGAGGGCTGGGGTCTTGCTCTGGCCCTGCATTCTGGGGTGCTTTACACTCCTGTTCTGGGCCTCAGTTTCCCCAGCTGCAAATTGAGACCAGACCAGGGCTCTCTAGGGAACTACAAATGTCCGGGAAGGCTGCCAAGTCACAAGTTGGAACATTTCTTTCTCACAAGAGAGACCACTACTTCCATAGGACTCTCAGGGGCTTCAGGACCCCAGGGTATCAGAAACTACTGGCCTTCCATGAAAAGAGGGTTAAGGTCAGGCTATACAGGTCCTGCAGTGGGTCCTGGCCTAGAGGATGCTGTGGGACAGTCGATGGATGTGAATCCATATAGAACCTTCTGGTAACGGTATTGCATCAATGCTGAGCTTTCTAAGTGGCTAGATGTGCTGTGGTCACACATTTCTTAAGAGATACACCTGAAGCGTCAGGGGGCAAAGGGCCATCATGACTGCATGACACAGTGAGGCTCCCGGGAACAAATGGGGCAAAATGGTAGCAACGGCTGAATCAGAAGGAAGGACATTCAGGTGTTCTTTGCATTCGCCTTGCAACTCTCCTGAAAGTTTGAAATGGTCTTAAAATAGAAAACTGAAAAACAAAAACAAAAACAAAAACAAAAAACAAAACATGCCCAGGTCAGAGTTTGCCCTCCAGGGCTCACCTACATGCTGCTTGATCCACTCGGCCTTTTAAACAAATGGGGATTTCTCCCCAATAGTTAAACACTGGGAGAGTGTACATGAAATGTGGATTCTGGCTCTCCTTGCACTGTGAACCCTGCGGCCACACTGGGGCCGGGACTTCTGCGGGCAGCAGTGAGAAGCAGTCATGTTCTTGGTTTGGTGCTGTGCTCTCCCTGCTGACCCCATGCAGGAGTGACCTTGTGACTCCTAAACATTCTACTCTGCCTGGCCTGTGTCTGCCTGTCCATCCTGGGAGATGAGCTCCCAGCCTTTGGGATTTTCTTTGTGCCCCGGTCCTTGGGCATATCCAAGTCTTTCTGAAGGCTGGTCTGTGGGGAGACTGAGGACCTGAGGGGCAGAGGTCACGGCTGGAGCTGACAGAGGTTTGGGACCTGGGTGTTCTGCCTCCAAATGCTGAGCTTGCTCCACACCACAGCCCCTCACAGCAGTACCATTTACAAAGGACAGTGACATCCATCCATGCATGGGGTCCCCACAACAGCCCTGTGGGGTAGGCAGGAGGGAAGGGCCCCCCAGCAACTCCTCCACTGCACGGACACCAACATGGGGGCTCAGGGAGGTGAATGGACCTGTCCAGGGTCACAGGCTAGGCATGCTTGGGCTGACTGCCCCCAGTGCCAGAGTATTCTTTGCCTTCCTGTAGGGTGCACCAGTGTGCCAGACACCCCAAGGGGGTTTCTGCACAATCATGAGGACCCTGAAGGTGCCCCTAGCCTGGTCCCTCTCTCTTCCCCAGGGGGCATTCAACTGGAAGGCCCAGCAAGGCCTCCCCACCCAGGGAAAGGTCTGACATGTCTGTCATGCACAAAAACGAGCATCCAGATGGCAGTTATCCAGAGTTCAGAGCTCTGGGGAAGGGAACAATCAAGGAAAACCCCCTGGAGGAGGCAGGCTCATGCAGGCTGAAGGAGGGGAGGAGCTGGATGGGGGAAGATCAGAGAGGGGGAAAGGGAGATATTCAGGATGAGAGAAGAGAGGGGGGAAATGGACACTTTGACACAACCTCATCAGCTGGGGGTCATCTCATTTTATAAGCGAGGAACTAGAAGCTCAGCCAGGGTAAGAAGCTTGTCCAGGGTCTCCCAGCAAACGAGACAGTAGGGGTTTGAACCCAGACCTGTTTCACCACCCAAGTCCAGGCTCCACCTAAGGAACGGGGAAGGAACCAATCTGTCATGGGCATCTGTCAGCTCTCACAGGGCTAGGGAGGGGCTTCCCCTACATCATACACCGGGGCCTCCCCACGGTCCTCACAGGTCAAGAGAAGGGGTGCAGCATGCCCAAGGCCACACAGTGAGTTCATTCCCAAGCCCGGATCTGCCTCAGTCTAGCCCAACCTGGCCTTTTCTACAACAGCCTCAGCCTCCCTCCTCTCTCTGGCAGATGGTGCTTGAGCTGCTGTGCTGTGCGGGGCCCAGGGACGGAGCTCCTGGTAGCTTCACACTCAGGGCTTCCAGCTGCTGGACAGCTCTGGGTGAGAGGAGGAGTTACAGGTGCATTGCAACAATGATGGTGTCTGTCCATCTGCATATGGCCAAGGCTGGATGGGACCCATACAAGTGAGATCAGTAGATCTCTTTGGGTGGTGGGACTGGATGCATTTTTCTCTTCACTTTATCTGAGACAGTCTGCACTTAGCCAAACTCAGCTCGAATGGACCAAGCACAGCGTGGGTGCCATGGGATGAAATGGGAGTCCCAAGCCGTCTAGGGGTGACTGTCCAAGGGTAGTGGTGGGCAAAGAAGGCTTTTTGGAGGAGGTGGGGCCTGAGCAAATGCACCTGAGTTAAATGTGTAACAAGGAAGGGAGAGGGCCATCTAGGAGGAGGGGGCAGCCTCAGCTGGGGCAGGGCGGAGGGAACAAATTAAGGTGTATCTCCAGCAGAGGTGCAGGGCGACGGTGGGTGTGATGAATCTGTGATGTGTATGCCTGGGAGGGCACTGAATGCACTGGCCATCCAGGGCTTGGGTCTACCCTACACAACCCCCAGCACTCCACAGCCTGTCAAGGTTCTGCTCACACACAATCAGTGACCAGGAACTCACTACCTTTTGGCAGCCTCATTTGTCTAGAATGGTTCAAACTATTACAGAATTCTCCTATTTCTAATTAGACTGCCTTCTATTGGGCTGACTCTACCCCCTTCCCCTTCCCCCACATCTCTCCGTGAGCCTGGGCTAAGCCGCTTGCCCCTCCCAGCCCCACGCAGTTGTGCTCCTGAACACCAGTGTTGCAGTTCACGGCCAAGGGTCACTTTCTCCAGTCTAGCTCACCCTGCACTCTGGCAATCTTGGTGGGTCCTGCCTCTTGGTTTCTTTTTGTCATCCTCCCTGCACTCATGGTCTCTGCAAAGTTGGCGGGTACCCTTTCCACACTGAAACAGGGTAGAGCTCCAGTGAAGACCACTGGATTACCAGCAATCCAAGAATCAGTACAAACCCACCAGAATCTCCCAGGCTCTAGCACATCCTGATTTCTCTTGCACACAAGGACTTCACAAGGGATCTTGGCTGCTGTCTCCTGACATCCAGAGGCCCGGGGTCCACACTATTTGCCTGGGCTTCCAGCTAGAAGTAAAGACTAAGACTAAAAAAGTTGGTTTGGCTTGGGCTGGCTAGCTGACTTCCCATCTATCTCTGCCCCGTCCAAGTCTCTTCCACAGCCTCCTTGCAACAGTGCCCATCTCCTTGGCTGGTCTCGGGTATATCAAGTCAGTGATTCTGAACATTTTCTCTTCTCAGCCTCCTGCAAGGTACCCTCCTTTCCCTTCTCCAAACTGTCTGGAACATTTGTCACCCATCCATTCATCCTCAGGGGCTCCACCTGACTTCTACTGATTCAGATGACCACCGGGCCACTTCTCCCAGGGATGACTGCCTCTCTGCTAATGACTTCAGCTCGGGGGTTAGAACCAGGGCCACAGGGCCATGACAATTTACAGAGCCCTCATGTGGCCCTAAATTCCAAGAAGGCATTCAGGCTTTCTATGATTTCTTAGACTCCAGGGCCTTTTCACTTGCTGTCCCTCCACCTGGAATGTTCTTTCTTCTCATTAGAGCTGGTTTCAGCTCTAAAGCAACCTCCTCAGACAGGCCTTCCCTGACCAACAGGGTTCCTGTCCCTTTCCTCAGAGTTTCTATTTCATTATAATTAATGTCTTCATCTTAATATTTGAAATTACCTTATATATTTGCTTGCTTGTTTCTTTATTGTCTAGATTCTAATCTTCAGGATGGTATGGACATTATTTGTCCCACCAACCACTGGCACACAGTAGCTACTAAATAAATGTTCGTCCAATAAATTCTGAATAAATAAATGCCCCAGCTCTGATTCTCTTTTCTTTTTACCATCCTACCCTGCAGACCTGTTAATCTTTCTCTTTGTATTGCAAGGACATCCCATATTCCTTCAGGCCTCTGTGTCTTTGCACACATTTGTCTCCACTAAGAGGCCCTTTCTCCTCACTTGGGTTGAGTTCCTACTCTTTAGAACCCTGGGCAATTCCACTTTGGGTAGTTCTGCTCTGTTCTTTGGCTTTCTCACCTCTCTCTCACTCTTCTACTGTGGATGATCTGTTTGCAAGTCTGCTTCCCCTAGCCTCTGTGAGCTGGGGGCTCTCAAGGCCAGGGGAGGCTCTGAGTCATCCTGAGTGCTCAGCACAGGGCCTGGCCCAGCACAGCTGCTTCTCAGAGGATGTTTGCTGAGCAGTGCTGGGCAAGGAGACCCTTCGTGTGTCCCTGTTAGGGGGTTGTCTCATCCAGCTGGGGACTCACCTCTGCAAGGTCTCTCTGCCTCCTCTCTTTCCCCCTGCAGCAGCCAGAGGCAGATTTAAAAAATGTACGTGTGACCAGTTCACTGCTGAAAACTATTTTAGATGATTCTCATCACACTTAGAAAATTTCCAAGCTTCTGACCATGGCCCACGACATCTGGGCCCTCCACCATCTCCATTTTGCTCACCATCTTCCTGCTTTCATGTCTTTGCACTTGCTGTTCCCTCCATCTGGTATACATTTCACCCCCAAAGTTACAAAGCCAGCTCTCTCTCCTCATTCACAACACAACTCAAACGTGGCCTTCCCTGACGCCTCGGCCACCTGCCTCCCATTGTTCTGCTTTATTTCCATCATATACCTACCACCCTCTGGGGGCTTTGCAATGCCCATCTCCTCTCACTACACCACAAGCTTCTCTAGGCAGTGGTTTCATCAGCCTCACTCCCTGCTGTATCCTTAGCACCAAGCCCAGTGCCTGGCCCATGGTAGGTGCCCAAAATAACTGTTACCTGAGGGAATCTTACTTATCCCTGACAAGAACAGGCTTTGGTGTCTGACTTTCCAGAAGGCCATGTCACTAAAAAGTAAGTTCTGTGAGGGCAGGGATTCTCTGTTGACGTTATCCCAGGGCCTGGAGCAGTGCCAAGTGCACAGTGGGCTCAAAGTACATTTGTTGGGGGAAAAGGTCTGGAGCCAAGGAACAAATCTCTGAGAACTTCCAGCCTCATGACAGGGACACAGATGGCCCTGCAGCATTGAGGCAGGAACTGGCAATGCGAGTGAGCCCGCCGTTGGGCCACATCTCACCTGACAGCAGCATGGGGTCCTTGTCCACGGACTTGCGCACCTGGTCAGACTCCCCGGTCAGGGAGCTTTCATCAATCTTGAGGTCATTTCCCTGGATGAAGAGGCCGTCAGCAGGGAGGAGGTCACCTGGTGGGGGGAAGGGCAACAGACTCAGCAGGATCTCAGGTGGCTGGAGGGTCTTGGAACATTCCCTTAAAGGTGTGATTGCAAGGTCAAGTTCACCATTCGGGACCTGTTACCTTGAGGTCCCAGGGTGTGGAACTAAGATGGTGCCCATCACAGGCAATAGGCAACTGAAACATGGAGCCAAGGTGGATGGCACAAGGCCTAGAGGGCAGAGGCTGGGCCAAGAACAAGTACATGCCCTAGCTTGAGTGGGCATGTACTTCGGTTTACAAAGTACTTCTCTTGGCCTGGTGTGGATTTGGGGTCAAGTTTCCTCAATGATTCATACTTCTGTCTCAACTATAGTTTGGGAAATTGTTTTGGGTGGGACAGGTCTGTCCTGACTATGCTGAGGGACCCTAAGACAGGCACATTATCAGAGGAAACCAAGTTCCCTCAGGCAGAGTGAAGAGGGCATGGCAGTCTCTCCCCCATCTTCTGCCTCTACTTACCTAGGACACATCTTGCCTAAACCTCCTTTGGTGCCAGCCAGCCTGATCACTTTCTCTATGGCAGTATTATAGGCCTAGAATGTTTGCTCATTTACATCCATTCCCTACAACACCTTCTCAAACCTCCAAGCCAACCAAGAATAACCCAATCAGATATAAGAAATGGATATCGTCTCATAAACCCATTCTGAGTGTTAGTGGTCCCTGGAGTATTGGGTTGGGAAGACTTTTGGGTCTAAACTCTGAGCTGTGATTGATTAGTAATGTCTGCTACAGGTGTAGATTGGGAGAAAAGTAGCACACGTGCCCTGTATTTGCCATTTCTGACTTTACATAGATTCTGGAATCCTACCTCCTCTAGGAAGTAGCCTTCTACTTCCCAAAGGATCTCAGAAGACATCCTGGCTCAGGATTAGCCTTCAGGGACTGACCCCCTTCCCTGGGCCAGCCTCTCTGGCCCACCTCTGTCCTGTCCCACCTCTGCCCAGACTCAAGCTGTAACACCTGGCCCTGTGGCTAGGACACTTACCATATTTGACCTGGGCGATGTCCCCAACAACAATTTCGGCCACAGGGATCTGGACCACCTGGCCAGCCCGAACCACGGTGAACTTCTGCTCTTGCTCGATGCGGCTCTGCAGGCCCCGGAACTGCTTCTCTTTGCTCCAGTCATTGAAGGCCGTGACCAGGACCACACAGATGACTGAGAGGAGGATGGCCGCCCCCTCGATCCAGCCGGCCTCTGCCTCCCCTTCATCCTCTGCCCCGCCCTGGGCCGTCGCACATCCTGCAGAGAGCAGAGGGAAGCCGGCAGGATGGGGTCAGCCAAGCAGGAGGAGCCTACAGGTCTGGAATTAAATCCCAGCTTGGCTGAGTAAAAAAACTGTGGTAATTAGATGAGCATTATTAAATTTATTCAGTGTGTCTGGGTGGCAACCCCTTCAGGTTCCTGCTTTCATTCTAGGTGTGAGATCTTGGGCAAATGACTTCTCCTTTGGAACCTCAGTTTTCACCTCTGTAAAAAGGGATAAATAGTCTTTGTCTGGGACCTATTGTGAGGGTTGAATGTCAAGGTGAGGCCCGTGGTGGCTCTAGCATAGACCCGGCACAGGGGAGAGGCCTGATTCATGAGAAAAGAGGAGTGAGGATGTAACAGAATGAAGACGATCAGTTCTGCACGTGCTTTAGGGCCTAGAGGGCAGTTTTGATGATGCACTTTCCTTCTGTGCTTCCAGCAACTGTGAGGCTGGTCTCCAGATAGCAGGCCCGGGAGTGGGGAGGGGGTGGGGGGCAGGAACCACAGCTCTAGCCGTGTCCAGTGGGCTGGTAAGAATTCTGCCGCTGCCCCTGTATGATCCTAGGTAACTCACTGTCCTCCCTGAGCTGCAGTGTTCTTTGCAAAATGGGAGTCACTGAGACCTCCTTCCAGGTTCCAGGAGAGGATGGTGAAAGCCCAAGCCAGAACTCAGGGTATGACATTTATGCCCTCCCACTACACAGCAAGGACGCCCACAGTCCAGGCTGTGGGCTGCTTACCTGTCCTACAGTGACACTGTATCCCACACTCTCACACCACTGAACCCCTCATTCCAGTTCCCCAGACTGCTTGAGACTTGACAGTCTCACCTTGTGAACAGAAAAGAGCAGACACATCTGATACAAAGGCCTCACATCCTGCCCATGGGGTGCTGAGTCCTAGGGCCTCTCCAAACTCCTTCACACACCCTGCCTCCCACATCCCCACAAGGATCCAGGGAGGGAAAATTATTACCTCCACTTACAGGTGAGGAAACTGAGGCTCAGAGAAGGGGGGGGACAGCCAAGGTGGGTGCTGCAGCCAGGACTAGCCCAGGCCCTTTTTCCCACCAGAAGATGGTGAACAGCCTCCTCCATGGAAAGTGACCCCGAGCAGCATCCTCCGACTATCCATCCCTGGAAAACTCAAGAGGTTCCCTTTCAAGGTGGCTGGGCAGAGGACTGGACCATTCACAAATCACTTGTACCAAGTGTTCATTTTAATTCTCAAGCCGGCCCAGAGAAGTGGTTCAGAGAGGGGTGGCTACTTACCTGGGGTCAGACAGCAGATCTGGGGTTTGAATCCAGGCCTGAAATCTGACACTGGACTTAGCCTTCCCACTGTCCCTGAGCCCAGTGGCCTCCTCTGCCATGTGCTGGCCTCACGTTGCCGAAGACCCATGGCTGCTGACTGGAAGCCCGATTCAGTCCCAAGGAAGAGAGAACAGTTTCAAGAGATCCTGGCAGGAGCTTCTGGGAAGCCAGGGGTCAAAGGCAAAAAGGCCAAGTGGTATCAGAGAATGTTTTCCAGCACTCAGAGGGGTGGAGGTCAAGGCTAGCTGGTGGGCCTAAGCTTGGGATGGTCCAGAATCATGAGGCTCAGCAATAGGTCATTGGAAAATTCCATGCCTTTCACTGAACCAATCACTCCTTGCAGGCTAGTAAATAACTACCTCATTGCACAAGGTCTTCGATGCCACTCTTTCTTTTGGAATTTCAGTCTTCTCCAATAATTTTAAATTGTTTAGCTGAACCAGCCTTTAGTGCTAATGATCATTATAGTTGTGCTTATGCTAACTGACATCAAGCCAGCCTTGGCTTTGAATTCCAGCTCCACTACTGCACTGCGGCATGCCTCTGACCTACCTATTTTGCCACTGTGCCTCAGTTTTTTCATCTGGAAATGGGGGTGAGGACAGGCATTCCATCGTAGGTGGCTGAGAGGACAGAGGGAGAGAGTGTTTATATAAAGCCCTCACCTCACTGAGCACACAGAGTGAAAGCTGCTGTTCCTTGTTGCCTGGTGAATGGGATGTATAAATGCATTTGAGCTCCACAGCCAGGCTGGAAGAGAACCTTGGACATCCAGCCCAGCACCAAGTGATGACTGGGGGAGGGGAACCAGGGTGCCCTTTCTCCATCGTAACTGACACCAGTGGAAGCCCCAGACAGGGGAACTCAGATGAACCTTGCTAAACAGAAAGCCAGTTACATTTCCACACTTACGGAAATGTGCTCTTTTGGGCTTTGAGTAGTGACTTGAGATGTAGAGCCCCGGTGCTTTGCTTTACAGGACTTTTGTTACCCTCTGCCTCTGCTACTTGCTTTGTAAATGGGAAGACTCTTGTGTGCTTCATTGATGGGCCTCCCCATTACATTTCACAGCAGTTACTGGAGCATTTAGGACACTCACAGATAACTCAAGGCCACGGAAATTTGGATTCTGGAGCTATTAAGACCTGACTTCAAATCCAGGCTCTGCTGTGTGACCTTGGATAAGTGACTTGGCCTCTCTGAGTCTCAGTTTGGACAGCTGTAACGTGGGATGACTTTGTGAGCCCAGAGCCCAGTAAGGAGCTGGCCTATATTGGATACATGATAAATGTGGGCTTCTCTCCACTTTCATGAGCTACTCTCCTTGGACTGGCTTCTGGAAGCCAAGGGTATGGTGTTTGAGCAGGATTCACTTTGTTTCCTTGACTGCCTATTGCCTTTGCCTATTCAATACCAAGGAGCCCTTTGGGTCCTGAGGGCACTGTGTCAGCAAAAGCCCATCAATTTTTGCTTCCTTCTGAGAACTGTCTGATGGTCATACAGTGCCTTGGAATGGCCAGAAAGTGGGGCTGTGGATTGCTGGCTTAGGCCTTCAGCTGCCAGGAGCTGCTGGACCCTGGGAACAAGCCCACTGCCCCTGGTGCAGCTGGGGTGAAGAGATAAGGAAAGGGAAGGAAGGGGGCTCTGAGCAGGCCTGCTGAGGTCTCTTCTGGGGGGACTCTTCAGACTGGATCTAAAGATTGTAGCCACAGGATCTGGGAGCCTGTGGCTGCTCTCTCTGGACCTGGGGATTTATAGGGTTTGGTTTTTGCCCATCTGAGCTCAGGGAAACTGTTTGACCTCTCTGGGTCTATCTCTACTTGTCCATCAATAAAATGGGGAATCTGCTTCCTAGATGGTGACTGGGCCCTGGCATCAAAGAAGAGTCCTTGAAACTGGAGAGACACAAATATTTTCTAAGCACCTACTATGTGCCTGTCACTTGGCTAGAACTCTGACACTAGGGCAGCTGTCACAGGAAGGGAGTTAGGAGCATTGAGTGTGCTAATCCCAGGTGTGGGATTAGCATGTACATGGGTGTACCTCTGACAAATATCTGGAGGTCTCTGAGCCAAGAAAGCAAACAGGGAAGGGCTGTGGCTGCTTCAGGTTTCTACATCTTCCAAGTCCATCACTAGCCTCATTTGGATATAACTGATGAAGTTTGAGTCTGACTTGGCAGGGTGGCGGTCCTGGCAACATGGAAGGTCCAGAACTCAGAGCTCATGTGCGGGTCTGGGCACTGGAGAGTACAGGAAGTTTACTCTGTGGGGCTGGAATATATGCAGCTACCCTCATCTACCCAGATCCTGGCCTGAGCTAGTGTCTCAGCTGGAGGCAGGGAGGGGCCGTGGAAAGCACCAGAAGACATGGGTTTATCTAGTCCCACTGCCTAACAAGCAGTGTGACCTTGGGCAAGTCCTTCCCCGTTCGGGGCCTGGGTTCCCACCTCTCTAGAATGGAAGAGGTTGTAGCCATCTGTTAGGAGGCCTATCTGTGGAGTGGCTCCTTCTGGTGCACACTAGGACCTTGATTCCTGTTCCCACCGCACCCCCTCCACCATCTGCCCTCTGACTTCCAATCTCAGCTGGGTCACAGGAAGACACTTACTTGGGTGGCACTGACTCAGTCCCATCCCTTCCTGAAGAAACGCAGCTGAGGATGGGAGTGTGGGCTCGGAGGCTAGAATGTCTGGGTCTGAGTCATGGTTCTGCGGCTTCCTAGAGTGTGACCTAGCAAGTCACTTACTGTCTCAGGACTTTGGCTCCTGGATGATAATAGCAGCTACCCACAGGGTTGTTGGGAAGATCAAATGAATCTCTACTGTAAACGCTCCCAACTAGTGGTGGCTATAATAGCAAGAAGAATTATCATTAGTGTTATGCTGTGTGTTGCACCCTTAGCTTAGTTCCAGGCTTATTCAAATAGCCATGTACAATCTTCTTCTACATGTTCTATGAAAAGCAGCAAAGACTGCTTCCTAATATGCAGCTCTTATAACGTCCTCATTGAAAGTTCATCCCAGAATTCACCATCAGGGGCACCTGGGTGGCTCAGTGGGTTAAGCCTCTGCCTTCGGCTCAGGTCATGATCTCAGGGTCCTTGGATCAGGTACCGCATCGGGCTCTCTGCTTGGCAGGGAGCCTGCTTCCTCCTCTCTCTCTCTGCCTGCCTCTCTGCCTACTTGTGATCTCTCTCTGTCAAATAAATAAATAAAATCTTAAAAAAAAAAAAAAAGAATTCACCATCAGGGGACATGCTGTCTTTCTAAAGCATTGTTTTCCCTCCTTGTGGAAGCTGGTGCTATGTGAGTCATCCTAATTCCCTTCCTGCCCTGGCTGCCAGGAAGCTCAAAGTCAAATTTAAATGTCAAACACAGTAGCAAATATAGTTGGTTTATTCGCTTCCATTCCTTTCCTGTCTCACTTCCTATTTGACTTTGTCTTGTGAAATCTGTCTTTCTTGTGTCTTGAAATGCTCTCTGGAAAGAGGTCATGCAGGATAAAAAGCAACTTAGTAATATTACTTATAAAATTAAGGTAGTTGGCCTAATAGACTTGTTAATCTCATTTCTTCAGAACATGTGAGAGGACACATGTTCAAGGAATTTCAGAGACCACCTCCTTGTCTGGGGAAATGAGGCCCATGATGGTTATTTCTTATAAACTATTCACTTTTTATTTGCTTGATTGAAGTAATGAACATAGTAGGATTATCTCTTTAGGCAGTGCATTAATTAGGAAAATGCCGAATCATAATTAATAACAAGTGTTTATAATATCCTACTAATGAAAAATCAGATTATAAAAATCAAACAAAACAATATATCTTATGGGAGCCCCTTTATCCCATAGTATGTGTGTGTGTCTGTCTGTCTGTCTCTCTTCCTCTGTTGTGTGACATAGGTTTGAATGACTTTGCCATCGTAAAGGAGAGAGTCATCAAGTTGATAAAGTCCTTGCCCAGAGCAGGTACTCGGTTTCTGGAATGAAAGGATGAGGGAAAGTTGAAGTTTCCCATTAGGAGTCTGAGTTCTGACTTCGAGAAGAGTGGGTCTCCTGCAGGACCCTCTCTGTGTGAATGGGACAGTGCTTCCTCGGTCCACAGAGTGGTGTCCCCATTCAGAATGCAGGGACACACTTTGGGAGGCCCTCTTAAGATTGGGCCTCCTCACTTGGGAAACATATTCAGCATCAGCCCCATGAGTGTGTGGACGATACTGAACCAACCCTGGGACAGGACCGTGAAACAGGAGGAGCGGCACGGATGTTGAGTCCTTCTCATGCACTGTGCAAAAGATGCAATCCAAGGGGAGACTGGGAGGAGGAAGCCTGGGGCAGCCACATGCAAGGTGGTAACTGATCCAGCACCTACTCAGTGACCCTGAGTGAGTTAGTGCCTTATACCTTGTTTTCCTCATCTTTAAAATGGGCATAATCATGGCCTTTGCCTCATGGTGTCTTAGGAAAATGACATCTCAGCCCAGAGCTCGATGGGCTGTAAGTGCTCAATAAATGCTCACTGTGGTTATTCTCACTGTCTGCAATCCTTACGTCTCACACGAGGGAAAACTGGGGGCCAGGGACTCTGGGAGAGGCCCTGCCTCCTGGGCCCATGTTCCCTCACTTGGGTGCCCTGGGGTGTGGCCAGGCTGCTTGTTGCTGGGTAGGGAACAGGGTCTTACCTTCATTGCTCTCGCCAGGTGGGTGGTAAAAGGACAGCCCCAGGGAGATGATGGCCGCGATTTCCAGGATGATCAGCGTCACGTCTTGTAGTGCCTCCCACACCAGCTGCAGGAAGGTTTTTGGCTTCTTTGGAGGTATAAAGTTTTGCCCGAAAATCTGCTTTCTCTTTTCCAGATCTGGAGCAGTGCCCGGCAAACCTGGGGACAGAATGCAGAAAGGTTGGCTTGGGAGGCCTGGGAGAGATGCTCGGGTTTCAGGGAATTGTCCCAAGTGGGGACGGCCCGTGGCGAAGCACAGAGAAAGGGGGAACACAAAGCAGGAAACTTGCAGGCACCAGTCGGGAGCCTGGCGCCCAACACTCACTTCCGGCCCGCAGTGCGCATCTGGGAAATGCCAGAGACACCACGCAGTGGGGTGAATAGTAACCCCATCCCCAAATGATATGTCCACATCCTCATCCCTGGAAACTGTGAATGAGAACTTCGTTAGGAAAGTGGTCTTTGCTGACGTCATTAAGTTAAGGATCTGGGGATGAGATCGCCCTGGATTATGCAGGTGAGCCCTGAAACTAAGGACAAATGTCATTTCAAGAGACAGAGGGAGAAGGCCTAGACCCAGAGGGCACAGGCTCTGTGAAGACAGAGGTAGAGATGGTAAGAGGCAGCCAGGAGCCAAGCAATGCCAGAGCCATGAAGAAGCCCAAAGAAGCTAGGAAGGGAAGGTGCTCTAGAGTTCTGGAGGCAGCACGGCCCTGCCGACACCTCACCTCCAGACTTCTGGCCCCTGGAGCTGTGAGGGAATAAAGTGCCCTTGTTCAAAGCCACCCAGTTTGTGGTCACTTGTTACGGTGGCCACAGGAAGCACATACACAGCACCAGGCCCACCTTGCACCGCACCCTTGCTCCTGCTCTGCATTTCCCCCTGCCCTCCCCGCTGAGCACAGTCTTGGAAACCTCTTCCTGGGTTCAAAACCCAGGCTGAGCCTCCAGCTCTCTGAGCCTTGGTGTCCTCCTCTGCGAGGGTGATGGTGACTGTTGCTAGCCCATGAGTGGCTGTGAGCATCTCATGAGATAACCCACAAGATCAGTGTTTGTTGAGCACCTACTCCGTGCCCAACCCTGTTCCAGATACTGGGCAAGAGCAGTGAGGGAGACAGGCAGAGCGCCCTCCCGGAGCAGCTGGCCCGTGTAGAGGACACACGTGACATGCTCAGGTGGCATCTGGGGGGGGCGGAGTGGCAGACACTCAGTGGAGGCCAGCGGTCCTGGTCTATCCTGTGGACCAGTAGGCTGAAACGCAGTCCTCATCACGCAGGGCCGGGACACAGTGATTTGCTTCCAACCCACCATTTCTTCACTTCCAGATAATTCTCCCTGACTCACCAGTCTGATCCTTAGTCCCTGCTCAGCGACACTGGGAGGCTCCTCATGGCCTCCAGAATGAAGTCCACCTCTCCCAGCCTGGTGCTCTGGCCCCTTGATCCGACCCGAGCCTCGTGTGCAGGTGTATTTCCACCCCTTGGCCTACCCCCGGCCACACCAGGCCAGTCCCTCTGTCGGCGTGGCTCATGTTGTCAGTGTGGCCTTCCCCTGCCCTCTGCCCCGCTCGAAGTGCCTGTCCGTAAGTCCTCTCCCACACTCACCGGTGCCAAGGGGTGAATGACCAAAACCTTGGCAAATCACCCTGCAGCCTTTGTGCCTTTGAAGAGGAGCCTGAAATACCAGCCGTTGTGATGGGATTCGGGTGTGTGATAGAGGGAGGACAGGCTCACGGGCTCCTGGGCGCCCTCGGACGTCAGCACTTCTCCTTGCTTCTCTCCTTCCTTCGATGCCACTTGTATCACTCCAAGTCACTGGTGTACCTTTACTTTTTCCACAACAAGTGCCCGGCATACTTCCTGCTTTACTCACACTGTTCACAGCCCCATAAAGCGGCCTGCCTTCCATCTTCTCTGGGCGCCTCTGCTGACAAGAACTCCCCTCCACCCCAAGCGGACAGCAGCCCCCTGCCCTCACCCCAGGTGGCCTTCAGCAGCAAGGCAGACCTGGTCACTAGATCTGTGTCCCATCTGGGCCGTGGTGTCCTGGGTGCAAGGACTGGTCTGCTTTCTGTCCCTCAGGTCCTGACACTGAGGCCACCAAGCACCTTAGAATCCTCCTTATCCACCAAATGCAGGTGACATGCCCAAGTGTTCTGAGTCTGGCAGGGGGTATCATCACGAGGAATACAGCACAAGCAGTCCCCCACAGGTGGGCAGTGTCTGTCCTATCTCTGAGACCAGCCTAACCCCAGCTCACCTGCGGCTTAATGAGGATACCTGGAGGGTGGGCATGGAGGGGTTGGGGGGAAGCATACCCCCATCAGACTTCTAGCCTCAGTCTATTCCAGAGAAGGGGGAATCTGGAGGGATCCGCAGAACAGTACCACTAACCTGCTGGGGTCAGAGTCCTGGAACATTCTGCTGCTACCATTATGAGGGTTTAGTGGTTTATTTTATTTTATTATTTATTTATTTATTAGAGAGAAAGAGAGGGAATAAGCATGAGTAGGGGAGGGGCAGAGGGAGAAGCAGACTCCCTGCTAAGCAGGGAGCCCGAAGCTGGGGCTCAATCCCAGGATCCTGGGATCATGACCTGAGCTGAAGGCAGACACATAACCAACTGAGCCATCCAGGTGCCTCGAGGGTCCGGTGGTTCAATATCAGATGGTTTTAGGGTTCTAACAGTCATTCCTTAACTTATCCATTCATTCACTCATTCAACCTGTGTTTCTCAGGCCTCCACCTGTGAGCCCAGCTTGGTGCTGGGTGCTGCATGCTGGGAAGGGTGATATGAAGCAAACAGCCCAGAAGCCCATGGACATAAGAGTTCAGTGGTCCTGGGAGTCCAACAACCTATGGTCAGGGGTACAGGGAGGCAGACATGTCCCCTGTCTGGATTCTAGGCACTGAGCCTCCTCTGATGCTGATAGTGAGACCTCCATTGCCAGCTTCCAAGAGCCAGACTGAATGAGACCCTGTGGGGAAAGCCTGTAAACAGAGGGGCTTGTTCTGGGGGAGATCCCACACCAGCCTAGCAGTACAGGTAAGCTCTGGAGATCCAATGTTCTGCCTGTGCAATAAGGATGAGGGCTTCCAGAGCTAGGTTATACCCATTTTATAGATGGGAAAACTGAGGCCGTCATGAGACCAATCTGCTGTGTTGGAGCGGCTTCCAGGCCCTGAGAACTCAAGTCAGCCCTGCCTAAGCCCATGGCAGTGTTGCCTCTACCCTTCCATGCTGGAGTGGCCATCTAGGCTATCCACATAGAGAGCAAGCAGGCATGATACAGTATGACTCTAGGAACTTTAGGAAGTTTCCTTATCTTCCCGCCTTTGTTCAATTCTACCTATAGTCAACATTTGAAATTATTCTACTTAGGCCCAATCCTTTAAATAAACGCTCTGATTCCTCTAGAGTCCCTGGAAAGGGAAGCCATCATCAGTTCTGGCCACCATGGTATAAATGAGTTTAGGTTTTTTTCCTGGGAGTGGATTTTCATAAAGGGAAGAAGGGAGAACTGGGGAGAGTGGTGGGCCTCTGAAGAAAGGGGTTATGACCAGTCAACACTGGCCTGTGATGACAGTTTGCTGGGCTTTGACTAGTCAGTTCCTTTCTCTGAGCCTCCGTTTCCCCATCTTGATAGTACAGGAGCTCAGTAGGATGGGTGGGCCCTGAGGATCCCAGGGGTTCTAAGGTCTACAGGTCCTGAAGTGGTCCTGCTGTGGTCTGTTCATATCTGGGGGCTCTTCATAGGTTTGGTAAACAAGGGCTTCCTGTAGAAGCAGCTCGGCAATGTTGGGGCCAGCCTATCTCCTGGGCCTATCTTGATTGATTCAGAGAGAGGTGAGTCTTCTGAGGGTCTGTGATTCAAATGTTCTGGAGTCTACAGGGTGACCAGTTGAAAATGTGGATGTTCTCGAGTTCTGGGAGTTTGCTCATGGTTCAAGGAGGGTGGGCATGGAGGGGTTGTCTAGGGATTCACAAGCTGGCACTGAGATTCTGGGTCCTGGGTCAGAGCACAGTGCAGGGGTGGCAAAGCTGGAGGACCAAGTTGGTGGCAAAGCTGCATAGCTGGAGGACCAAGCAGGTTTTGCACGAAGTAGATGGGTAGGAGCAACAGGGAGTAGTGGTGACTGGGGCTAAGTTCCTGTGGGAGAATGTGGACCCAGAGTGGCAGATCTGTCAGTCTTCCAAGAGAAGCTGGACACTTGGAATTTCATGTAAAATTTCCCCATTAAGAACAGTTCGGGACCAAATACAACATAGCTGTGAGCTAGATTCAGCCCTGGGGTTGCTGGTGCAAAACCCTCAAGGCTATGGGGTGGGGAACATGGCGTGGGGAGGGGGAAGAGCAGAACAGCCTCTCTGTCTCTTCCTCCTCTTTCTGGGGTTTCCTCCTCCCCAGCACCATGTTCTGCCCTGCTCCCCACAGGTTCTGAGATCCCCTCCGTTTTTCAGAAATAAAGCTCACAGAATAAAAAAATTTGTGTGTTCTGTAGAGACAGTCTCACTTGGAAACTGAGGCAGTTTCCCACAATCAACACCCTGGTGTATAACCCAACATGGGAACCTCGAGTGTTGCGGTTCACATGGGGTGACTGAGGTGATAGATGGGGGCCGTAACATCTTGTTTACCCTCTTCCTCTCAGGAGAAGGTATGCCGAGCTGGAGCTGGGGATACTAAGCCCCCCAAGAACTCAGGCGGGGATTGAATGTAGATATCATGGGTTCAAATCCTGGCTCTGAGTGACTTTGGGCAAGAGACTTCACTGCTCAGTTCCTTGGTTTTCCCATCTGTAAACTGTAAGGAACAGCAGGGCCTATTTCACGGGGCTGGGTGAAGCTTTGGCAAAATGGCTCGTGGAAGGTTCCCAGTGCTGGGTCTGGTACCCGATGAGGATTTTGTGCTATTATCACCCAGTTTTAGGTGGTGTGGGTGATAATCATGACCTCCAAGAGGAGGAAGACTTTGGACAGGTGGGATTTCAGTAAGATAGGGAGGAGACGATCAAGGTGAGGGCAGGAACAGTGGAAGGGCCATATGAGTGTGGAAAAGCCACTTATCCTCTCTAGGCCTTAGTTTCCCCACATGTGACATGAAGAAGTGGCCTGACTGAAGACTGGTGGCTCTAATACCTTGTATCCAAGATCCTGGTTTTAAAGACCTACAGGTGGGATATTCCACTGTCCAATCCACTTATCACACTCCTCCTAGGAGTGGAATCCTGTAGTCTCCCCATCTTCTGACTGAAAATTAACATGCCTATTTTGGGGAGCAGAAACAACAGAAGGTGATGTGAGAGATGAATGGTGTTGGAGATTCAATTTAGATTAAAGATCATCTCACCACTTAGCATATTAAAAGTTAACATTCTGTGTTAAATATTGCC
The DNA here is from genome assembly GCF_020171115.1 of Neogale vison. Classification (NCBI taxonomy): domain Eukaryota; kingdom Metazoa; phylum Chordata; class Mammalia; order Carnivora; family Mustelidae; genus Neogale; species Neogale vison. The sequence continues at coordinate 172,348,444 of NC_058096.1, read as the reverse complement.
AGACAAAACCATCAAGGCCGTGAAAATTCAGAAACACAGTGCCGGGGAATTGATATCAGAAGCTGTGTGGGGTTGGGGGTTTCCAATGTGAATGTCTTTTTGCACAAGAGGCAGAGGACAGAGTACTGAGTGAGGAGTCAGGTTTGTGAATGAACTTGGCCAGTAATTTCAACCCTAGGAGACTCAATTTCCTCATCGATAAAATGAGAGCAAAATAACCCCTAGACGGTGGTGAGCCATACACAGAGGAACGTGTGCAAAAGCTCTCTGTAAATTGTACAGGCACAGTCATTGTGCCTTCATGGTGAAAAACCTCCAGCACTTGTGCAAATCCTTCTACCAGAATCGAAATTTGTGTGTTCTATTAGGCACGTAATAGGAGAAAGCCAAGTGCAGTGCATGGGAAATTTGGTTGTACAGGAATTATTTGTTGTAATGGCTCCTTGTTATCATTGGCTATTGGAAGAAACTTCACCCCATACTTCCTCTATGTCCAGCTGTCCTGGAACAACTGGATTTTTGCCCTTCCCCCGCCCCCCCAGCCTCTGAGCCCTTGCCCCTGTTAGTCCTTATTCCTTTGCCTGGAATGCATTTTCCTTCCTAGCTCTTTTGGACCCAGCCTGGAGTGCCACAAACGGCAGCCTCAGGCCATCAGAGAGGTCTTGTTTGGTCAGTTGTGCACCTGCACCTGTTAACAGAATGATAATTTGTCATAGACATTAAAAACTCATGTGATACCACATAAAAATCCCAATGTGTGGCTCAGGCAAGGATCTGTGTATGGACCCCAGGGAGATGGAACTTGTGACTAAGAGCTCTCTGACCCAAACACTGACCTCATGGTGGCTCTGGGGACATGTTTGCTGTTCAGGAAAGCTCAGGGGGACAGTGAGTACCAGCTGAAGTTCTTTCAGGAGTAGAGGGAGCCTTGGCATTGTCTGGACGAGTGCAGACCCAGGGACCAGGAAGAGAAAGTGCAGGGAGGTGTCCTGGCTTTCTTGGAGGGCAGCACTTTCTCACCAGTGGGCTGAAGTGCAAGGATTTCTAGGGAGGGGAGAAGGGAGAGCACACTCAGAGGCTGGCCAACCTGCCATGGTGTCCTGTCCCTAGATGCCAGGGCCTCAGGAACTCTGGTTCCTTCTATCTAAAGAGGCTTACGTTCCCCCACCCCTTCTCAACCCTTCTCAAGATAGAGAAAGTAGTTAGGATCCTATTAGATAGTGTGCATCCAATCATCCACTTGCTTATTTAGTCAATCAACAAATACTGAGCACCTACTATAAGCCAAACATCGCACTGCATGGTGGAGACACTGAACTGAGGAAGACCACCATGCCAGGAAGGGTTTCCTGGAGGAAGTGTAATTGGGTGAGCTCAGAAGAAGTGAGGGTTAATCAGGTAAATGGGTTGGGGTGGGGGAAGAGGGGTTGACAGAGGCAGAAGAAACCCCAAAGGGCTTGGAAAAGGCTGATGTGGCTGGAGCATCCCTGGTGTGTCCCTCCAGAGAGGGGGCAGATGGTCTCCACAGAGAGGACACATCTGTTTGGTGCCACATGGGTCATCATGTGATGTGCGGGTTATCAAATGAAGACTTTGGATCACGGCACTCCTCTTGTTGCCTTCTTGCCCTGGCCTGCCTGGTAGCTCAGCAGTGAATTTGCAGTTCACCTCTTGGAGCTGCATGGAGGGCTGAGGGCCATGTGTTGTGCCTGTAAATCATAATCTTGGTCCTCCTTTCTTCCCTTTGTCTGAATTTCCTTACTTCAGTCTCTTAAAACCTTTTTTTTTTTTTTAGATTTTATTTATTTATTTGACAGAGAGAAATCACAAGTAGATGGAGAGGCAGGCAGAGAGAGAGAGAGGGAAGGAGGCTCCCTGCTGAGCAGAGAGCCTGATGCGGGACTCGATCCCAGGACCCTGAGATCATGACCTGAGCTGAAGGCAGCGGCTTAACCCACTGAGCCACCCAGGTGCCCTCTTAAAATCTTTTTGTATGAGACAAACTTTTATAAGCTACTTTGGAGGTACGACATGCATAATTCATTAGGATAAAAAAGGAGAATTGAAGCAAGTAAAGTTGTAGACACTCAGAGGTCAGAATGAAGGAGCAAGATGATGAAATGGGGCATATAAAATCTGACTGACTTTGGGGCTAGGTAATTGGGGGCAAGGCTCTCCTCTTCTTGGGTGTGGGGCATTGAAACAAGGCGTTCCATGCCGACAGGCTGGGCTCTGTCAAAAGTAGGGACCTCTGGCCGTCAGGAGGGGCTCAGAGGGAGTGTTCTGAGCCATCCAGATGATGTCTCAGTTCTTCTTTCCTGTTCTGAGACCTCCACAAGGCTAAGCATCCCTGTTCCCAGCAAAGGGGTACCAGAGGAGTTTTGGTGCTGTAACGAAACCTGCCCATTGAATCTGGATGATACTTGTGGGAGGGGGGACATTGTCTGGCTGAGTGAACCTGCCTGCTATCTGCGCACATGATCACAAGTAAAAAGTAACTTTCCATCTGCTGTTGGGTGCTGGTGCCAAAACAAAGTGCTCCCCCAGATGCTGGTACATGGCCCTTACTGGCCCCCATAAACCATAGATGCAGCTGTTACCACTACCTACCATGCTACAACTAACTAACAACCACACTACTACTAACTACCATGCTACTTACTACTAACTAACACCACGCTACCACTAACTACCACACTACTACTAACTAACAACCACGCTACCACTAACTACCATGATCCCACCACTACTATTCCTCTGGGGCTATTCCTGAGTATTTCTGTCAGCATTGCTACTATGTGAGACTGTGTCTGGACCCACTAAGGCCGCCACACCATACTCCTACCTCTGTCCCGAGACTTGATTTGGATGGGTCTTTACTTGCTGTGTGACCATGAATAGATCACTCTCCCTCTCTGGGGGAACCTCAGGTTATTTTGCTTGAGGATCAAACAAGACTCTGACAAAGCTCTGTGAACTGTGAAGTTCTTCTTCCTCTACTGTGATCGCCCCATACCACACTTATGTACGTTGAGGCACAGAGTCCTTCTGCTGGGAAGGCAACTGAGTCAGGCCCCTTGCCACAGAGCCCAGGGGTCACACATGCCCTGCTCCAGCCTGATCGAGTTGGGGGTGGGCTGTAGACACAGAACAAGTGCCCCACAGTGAACTTACCTGATTAAGCCAACATAAGTCATCGGCTTGCACAAGCCTGATCCTGTCAGCTCTGGGGTGCTTAGGAAATTTCAGATGAAACAAATGGTGAGTGCTCTCCTAGGAACGCTAAAGGTGGCTTCATGGTCCTTATGTACATTTAAAAACCAGAAAGGGTTCAGACAAGGGGATGCACTCAGAAGACAGGTGTGTGACTTAGTAGGTGAGAGAGGCAGTCTGTGCAGGTGCGTGCCCACTCAAGGGTATGGCTGTGTGTCTGTGTGCAGATGAGTGGCCTGGGTTTCACACAGTAGGGGGAGATCATGTGCTTCCCATCTTTCAGAGGCCAGGGAGAGCAGGCCGCTTACAAAGGAATCCCTGCTGGGATGTTTGGGAATTCACAATGTTCAAAACAAAATGGTGAAATGGCAGGAAAGACCTAACTTTGAGCCTTGCCCAAGACTACGTCCCAGTTCTGTGACCTTGGGTAGTGACCTCTATGGGTCTCAGCAGCAAGTTCCTGGCACACAGCTTGGGGATGAGGCTAGCACCACCTCACGCAGCCACTGCGGGGACAGAGTGCACGGAGAGAATGTGCTTGGTTGGACAGGCGCCTGGCTCGGGGTAAAGGCTTGATAAGTAGTACCTGCTACTGTTGCTGCAAGTCCCTAGCTCCTAACCAGTTCCTAACTACCTCCTAACCAGCTCCTAACTTGGTGGTACATTGGCATCACCAAGGAGCTTAAAAAACATATTAATGTCTAGGCCCCAAACCTAGAGATTCTGACTGAAATGGGCTGGCGCGAGGCCCTGGGCCTTGGGAGTGCCGGTGGACAACTTGGTGGTTTCCAGACCAGCAGCTTCGGCCTCACCTTCGAGCATGTGAGAAATGCGAATTCTGAGGCCCACTCAGACCTACTGACTCAGCTACTCTGGGTGTGGGGCTCAGGCATGTGCATTGTGACAGCCCTCTTCTGGGGACAGGGTGGAGTGGGGGAGTTGAGGGGGGATGTAACTAATAAGCTAGGGGCTTTAGGCACGGCGCTGCCCTTGAACCTCACGAGCAACCCTGGCACAAGGGGGTTTCTGCCGAGGCTCTGAGAGGGCAGCGGCTTGTCCAGGTCCCACGACAGGTAGGGGACAGAGCCTGGGCCCGCCTTGTCTATCTTTCGCCTTCTTCAGCACGGTGCCAGCTCCCTCAGGGCTGGTCTCTCTCCCTGAAAGCTGCACATGCATGTTAGACTCACGATCTGCCTTGAGGCAGCGGAGGCGGGAAGGAGTGTTGTGGTTTGAGAGGCTGAGAGCCAGACTTGAAGCCAAGGGGGACGTGGAGGCCATAGTCAGACCCTCTGCCTCCCACTGGTGGCTGAAGGAGCCCAGAGAAAAACTAGAAACAAGGTGAGGAGAGAAAGAGACCAGAAAAGGAGATTAGACCAGGAGTTCATGCTGAAGGTTGCCCTGCCCTGCTCTACAACCTTCCATGGCTCCCCATTCACGACTGTGACCAACTCCTATGCTCATGGTGGCTTCTTTGAGGTTGTCCCAAAGGACTCGTCCTGCCTTACTCTCAGTCCTATGTTTATCCCGCTGTGTTGCCAAGCTCTGAAACAGGTCTGGCATTTGCTGGCGTTTATCTGCTGTGTCTCGGCTCATCTGACTCCTAGCCCAGAAGGCTCACCCCTCCCCTCTGTTGAGCTACTTAGTCTTCTGAGACCCAGATGAAAGTTTACTACTACCTCTTGAAAGCCTTCCTTGATTTGCCCACCAAGAGCAATCCGTCCTTCTTGTCCTTCCCTGAAAGCGTTTGTCACCCAGGTCACTCACTAACACACTTACTGGACATCTCTTTTGTGCCAGGTTTTGGCCCTGAGGTCCAAGGCCAACTGAGACCCACCCCTTGCTGCCACTGTCTTCTAGATTCTTATTCCAGCGCCCCCTGGAGGAGGACTGTCCATGTCTGGCATAGTAGGCCTTTCTGAAACTTCCCTCCCTCTCCTGCCTCTCTGGGGCCCTGACGTGGGGATGTGGGTGCTGAGGCTGCCTAGAGGGCTCTGCACACACAAGTGGCCACAGGCCACCTGTAAGAGCCACTTAACAAACCTGGGCTCAACAACCCCTCTGCAGAACAACAGCCCATGCCGTGGGGAGCCCCACAGTCTGTACTTGCTTCTGTCTGTAAGCCGCTATAGGCTTTGAACAGATCTGATGGCTCTTTGACCATGTCCATGGCCGGCACGTGCATGATGTCTGGGTTCCTGATGGACGGGGGCAGGGTGAGGGGTGTCTCTCTGACATGTCATGGCCCCGGCTGGGGTCTTCTCCGGATACAGGGCCTCTAATGATTATGGGTGGTGATGTGGAGGCAGCCGTTTACCAGTTCGTGGGATCCCACACAGAGCTGGCCTCTAACCACACACAGGCACACAGACACGGTGTGAATGCGCATGGCCTTAGCATTGGCCTCTTTCTCCAGAACACACAGATGCGATGGCCACTAGCTTGTGTGTACACACGTGGACACGACATGGAAGGGAACTGGAGCTTGTGAGCAACCCATACGTTGTGTCCCTCTAACCACCTTGACATGCATGCGGACACGAACTTCTCTGCTGATTTAAATTCACCGGCTGTCTTTTCCCCCATCGGGCCATGTTTCCACCCCTCTACTCCACTGTAGGAATCTTACACCTGCAACACCTCTCTGCTCATGGCTCCAGAATCTCTATCTGGATAGGGCTGTGGGGATGTTGGGGGTGTGGTGTGGGAGTGGGTGGTGGGGATCTGGTTGGGAGGTAAGTGGCCAGGGGCTCACCTTGAAGCTATAAACCCTGAGTAGGGTTGTCAGATAAAATACAGGACACCCAATTAAATGTGAATTTCAGATAAACAGCAAATATTTTTTAAAGGTAAGTACTATCCCGTATAATATTTGGGACACGCTACTAATAAAAGCATTAATTATTTTTTGTTTATCTGCAATTCAAATGTAACTAGACATCCTGTAGTTTTCTTTGTTAATTCTGGCAACCCTACCCCTCAGACTCCGCCAGTCCCCTCCTCTGGCTTCTCCTGCTGTTGGAGTGGGACAAGTCTGTGGCCGGCCAGTCTCACCCTCCCATTCGAGGAGGAGGGAAGCTAAGGCCCAGAGACGGGAAAGTGCCATGGCCCAGATACAGGGTGATTCAGCAGCAGCACTGCGCTGGACTCCTGATTCCTGGGGCAGGCCCTTTTCACCAAGGGAGGGGATGCTTATTTTGCTCAAAGGAATGCCGAGCTTCAAAGAATTGAGCTTTATTGCACACACCAAAATGGTGGCCATTTCATATTCTCGCTCTGTGTCAATCTCACTTAAGAGATGTGATTCAGACTGTCCTGAAGTGACCTCTGAGAAGCTTTAATCTCATCCCCTTGGAAAAATGGACGCCAGAAAATCCATTTTTCTCTTCTTTGACAGTCTTGGTTGAACCTGGATATGGGAGAGCTTTTCATGAGAGGAGCTTCTCTATCTCTCCAGGAGGGGGCGCTCTGCACAGCCGCTGCCGCAGTTTCTTAGGTCCGGAGGAGGAAGGCACCGAGTGCAGTCTTGACCACTAACTGAGACCGTGGATAAATGGCACCCCCTCTCTGAGCCTCAGTTTCCTCTTCCACAAACTGGTGCAGAGGGATAACCTAGCTCTGTCCGCTGGGGTGAAGTTAAAAGGAGGAGCCATGTGGGAAGTGCCTGGCACACAGCCGATGCCAAGAATCTGGGCCAGAATATCCCTTTCTTCCCTTTGAACTCAAACCCCACCCCCATATGACACACCAGAGTGGCACAGAGTATTTATACCTTCTCATTGTTCTGTGATCACATGTGACCCCTTTAGTCCCAGAGTGGACTCCCTGTACCCCATTACGCCCACTATACTGATACTGCCGACAGAGCCCAAGTATGTATTCTTTTTTTAAAAGATTTTATTTATTTATTTGAGAGAGAGACAGTGAGAGAGAGCATGAGAGGGGGGAAGGTCAGAGGGAGAAGCAGACTCCCTGTGGAGCTGGAAGCCCGAAGCAGGACTTGATCCTGGTACTCCAGGATCATGACCTGAGCTGAAGGCAGTCGCTTAACCAACTGAGCCACCCAGGTGCCCCCAAGTATGTATTCTCATATGATCATTCCTTTGTATATGTGCCTTGCATTTACTTCTTCTGGCCATTTTATGGGTTTTATCCATTTTATGGTTGGACAAACCAAGGCTCAGAGAGGTAAAGTAACTTGCCCAGGGTCACAGAGCTAAAGCTAGGATTTGAATCCTGATCTTCGAGGGTCCACAGCTATACCCGTTCCCTGCGGTGCCAGGCTGCCTGCTTCCGGACACGACACTGAAATCAAAGCCAATGATGCTACCATTCTCCTGTTGCTCTCGAGACAGACTTTTGCTATAAACAGAGACTTGGCAATGGACAAGGGATAGCTTCCAGGGATGCCAAGCACCTGAAGGAAAATGGGAAAACTTACTCACCAGGCTTGGTGTTACTAAATATTTGTGTTGTCACTGCGGTCTGGATTCCTCCATTAACATAAATAAAAGTCTCATATTTTGAAAGGAAAAAAGGATCTACCAGCCCTTCAAAAGCCACAACATTTATAGAAAAATGCATTTCTGTCTTTGGAAAGCAAACAGGTTAAATAAACTGTGGTACATCCAGTCCATAAAATATTATGCAACAGTTAAAAAAATAAGATGCATTCATAAGTACTCATACAGAAGGCTCTCCAAGACAAACTGTTGAGCGAGAAAAACCAAGTTGCAGGGCAACATGTATAGTCTGATTCCACACATGTAAAAAAGAAAACTCAACAAAACAATAGCTTATATTTCCTGTGGGTACATATATAGGTAACCATGTAGCAGAAGGTCTGCAAGGATCTGCTCCAAATTCATGAAGGTGGAACCTCTGGGGAGGGAAAAAGATACTATAGCAGGTTCTGGTGGTCAAGGGGACCCTCTTTTTGAGTGAAATATTTTAAGTAGGAGAGTGTGCTCATATTTTATTTGAAGAATTCAAAATTTTATTTAAAGGGGAAATCAGGGGTCCTTGGGTGGCACAGTTGGTTAAATGTCTGACTCTTGGTTTCAGCTCAGGCTGTGATCTTAGGGTCATGAGATCGAGCCCCATGTTGCGGTCCACACTCAGCATGGAGGCTGCTTAAGATTCTCTTCTCCCTCTACCCACCCCCACCCTGCTCTCTCTCTCTCAAATAAATAAATCTTTGAAAAAAATAAAGGGGAAATCAGTATGTACTATAGGAAAATAAAGGTTTGTCTCCACATAACCTTTGGGAGGAGTGGATTGGGGACTGATATTCTGGAGTAAAACCTTGGCTTCTCTACTTACTACCTGTGCATTGTTGAGCAAGTCATTTCACCTTGTCTGTTGCATGGGCTGTGGTGTCTAGCCCAGCGCCTGGTTGTGCAGATTAAAAGGAGGAAGCGAGAGTGACATGCCAGATACATAGTAGGTGTTATATGCACAATGCCCATCATTTCTTCTTTCCCCTGAGTCCTGTCCTCATCTCCCATCAGGGTCCTCTCCTGCCCCAACCCTATTTGTCCATGCAGTGGACCTCCTACACCCAAAGAGATGACTGTCTCAGCTCTGCTCACTCCCCTCCACAGCCTACATATTGGTCTAGGCCACCATCACTGCTGTCCTGGGTAGCTTTGGTCTTCCCAGTCTCCCCACTCCCACTATCAATATTCTTCACCCAGCAGCCAGAGGGATGTTTCAAAAGTATAAACACATAGTGTTAATGTCAGGCCCTTGCTTAAAATGCTCCAGTGGCTTCCACAGCATACAGGGAAAATCTGCTCCTTGCCAATTCTGAAAGCTCCAGAGTATGGCCTTCACTTTCTTCTGAAGACTCATTTTTTCCTCTGACTGCTATGCTTCAGTGACACTAGCCTCTTCTCTGTGATTTCAGCAGAAGTGCTTTACTGCCACAGGGCCTTTGCACATGCTGTTCCTTCTGTCTGGAATGCCCTTTTCCTCTTTGCACCTAACTGAGCACTTCCTTTGGCCAAATCTATCCCTCTCCCTGCCCCTAGGTGGGAACTCATTTTGAAAGTTCTCACAACTCTCTGAAAATCCCTTTCATTTTTATTATGATTTCAATAATTAATAATGTAATTAGTTTTTCTTAATGTGTGAGTCCCTGCTGACTCTAAGCTCTATGGGGGCAGCGAGTGCATCTGTCTTGGTCTGATACTCAGTTGATAGATATTCAATAAATATGGGGCTTCTCCTAGACACTTGCATGGGGAGAAAAGAGGTAAAGATGGGGCACTGTGTAATTCCAAGACAACACCTGCTCTTAGACACTTGCAGGCTGAGGATTGAGGGTCCTGGGAGCTACCTGGGGTCTCCTCAAGTCACCCCCACCATGTCCAAGGCCGCATTGTAATCACCTCTGTGACCTCCTCTTTGTTGCTGATGGGAGGGATGGAGAAGGCCCCAGCCAGCCTCACAAAGGACTTGCGGGAAACACCCATGTCCAGCGTCACCCTGAGGCATCCCTCACACTTGCCACTTCAGGGGTCTGAAGTGACGGCTGGGGAAACCATTGGTGAGATTTCACATCAGACAGAACCAGGAAGGTAGAGGCCTTCTGCTCTCTGACAGCAGCTTCTCTCTGTTGTTAAAAACGGCAGCTTCTTTGAGGACTAGGAGGCATCCCCTAGAAATAGATTCTCCCTCAGGATGAAAGAATTCTGGGAGGGGGGGGATGGAGTGGAGGAGGTGAGGAGAATGATGGTAGTGTGACAGCTATAAAGCCAAGCAGAGGACGCACGAAGACCCCAGAAAGCTGAGGGTAACTCCCCGTGAAAGCTGTAAGCAGTCCCTAGCAGATCTCATGTGGGCATTCCTCTCTTCCCTGTTGTCTCCCTCCTTCTCTCACTCCTGGGATCCCTCCCAAATATACCACCTGCACCCCATCCTCAACTCACACTCTGTCCTAGGGGAACCCCAAAAAAGAAGACAGGTCAGTGAGACCTGCTTGACGAGTGCGTGAGACAGCCCTGGGGTCTGGCTTCCTCCAATCAGCAGGCACGCCCCTGCTTCCTTTCCACTGGGGGGTTTGGATTGGCTCCGGAAGGGCCCTTGTTGCTCGCCCGTTCCCAGATCCTCCTGCACGCTTCTCTAGTAACCGTATCACTGATTCATGAAGCTGTTAATCTTTTATGAGGGGCCTTCTAAGGCTGCTGGGTCAGCACTGGGGCCCCTCGCCTCCTGGAGGGTGCTGCCCAGGGATGAACGTGCAGTGTGTGTGTGGCACACACAGAGAGGGACCCACCAGGGAGCAGGGATGTCGATGATGGCAAACTTACCCCTGGCCCTGCCTCCAGCATGCCATTTTCTCTGTCTGGCTGCCCCTCTGGCTCTCAACCTTCCTGGAAAAGGTGCAGGGAGCCACCCTTGACCAGCCCCACTTTGACCCAACGGCACCTTGCTCCTGCCTCCTATCTCTATAGAGGTTATTATGTGGTATTTTAGTTGACCCTTCTGGTTACTTAATTTTGAGCTCCCGAAAGGCAAGGCCCGTGTCATTCATTTTGTGTCCTTTGTTAGAGATGGATACGGTACACGCCCTGTGCTCATGGAGGGAGGAAGGGTTGTCGCCGTGTTCAGTCACAGCATATGTATGAAACCCTCTGGTCAAACCACTCATCCTCAGAATCGCCACGGACAACACCCAGTATTTCCCGTGGGCCAGGCTCTATGCTAACTGCTCTGCCTTGTGTAAGCCCATTTCATCCTCCAACTGACTCCTTGTATGGGGAACTACTGTCATCCCATTTTACACACAGCCAGGAAGTGGCAGAGTTGGACTTGAACCCATGGAAGCTGGCTTGAGTTCTCTTCTGAATTGCTACAGTGTTTGGGTTCATTCATTCGGTCATTCATTCATTCAGTGACTTGCAGCCATGAGCCCCCCTGTGCTGGCATGGCACTCCCTCAAGCAGTGGACATATACTGCTAAGCAGAAATGGCTGTTCCCACCCTCCCTGGAGCTTCTCCATCCACCTGGAGGTCTAACTGCGTGTTGCTGTTACCATATGCTGTCTCCAAGTCTTTTGGAAGCAAGTAGGACATGCAGTTAATTTTGATCTTCTGGGCTTTGAGGTGTGTGGTTATTGTGTCCTGTGATTAACTGTGATTCCAGCTGGACCACCTTTAAGCTGTGTGGCCTGAAGCGAGTCACTCACCTTCTCTGGGCCTCTTGGGTAATAAAATGGGAGCTCCTGCAGACCGTAGAGGCTGATGGGAGGATTATGTGAGGCAATGCATGGCACACAGTATTTGGCATAGAGCAGACATTTGGTAAATATTACCTGAAGTCACCAGCTGAATGAATTAAACTACGTGAGGCCAATAGCCTTGTCTGTACTCTGTGGAGGAGGAGCCTGAGCTCTCAGTGACATAGCCAGGACTAGAACCCAAGTCTAGACATCAAGCCCCCTGCCCCTGCTGCTCCTTGCTGCTGGCGTGTGTGGGTGTCTCTTTTGGGAACAGTAGGCATTTGCATTCTGTGTCTGTCATTCACATTGATGCTTAACACTGTCGGATGTTCTTTTGTAACTTCAATGCTCCGTGTATCTCTTCAATAATTTGACAAAGACCGCCCCCCCCCCCCCCCCCCCCCCCGCGCTCCCCGTTGCTGCCCATGGGACAGAAAAGCCTCTTTCATTTCATATGCTAGATTCTTCCTATCTGGTAGGGAGCTGACTACTCCCTTCCCTACCTAGAAACTGGTCACATTTTCCCTTTGAGTGTTACTTAGAAGGCTGTTGCTTTGGGAGAGAGGGTTCCTTCAGCAAACTGTTTCTGAAGTTTTGCTAAATCCAAGCATTAGACAAGATTCATGTGTCTGGCCTTAAGAATTCAGTTCCTGGGATGCCTGAGTTTCTAGTCTACCCCTTGGGGACATTTCTGTTAGGAGGCAAGTCCATCCTCCTCTGGGAGAGAAGAGATAGTTACTCAGCTAACTGGCCATGTCCCTACTCTTGCCAGGTTGAAGGCAGGGATGCTGGAAGGTCAGCTGTGATGCTTTCTTGAAAACTGGAAGGAGACTGAAACATTCTCTCTTTCTAATTTTTAAGCTGACAGTTTGGAGAGGAAGGAAGGTTGTGGAGCCTGCCCACTGCTGGAACCATGGACAGCTCTGAGGCCAGCTGTTACCCTAGTTTGCCAGACTTGTGAACTCCCTGACGAGGTTGGTGGAGATTGTTCCATTACCTGTAACAGAGTCCAGCACATAGTAGGTCCACAATAAACAGGTATGGGCAGAATGGGTGGCTGGTAGGCTTCAGATCTCAAAGCAGAAGAAAAGCACGCTCCTTAAAGTCTTCACCAACAATAAAACTGAAATCAGTTTAGAATAATTAAGCTTATCCAGAAAGTTACTGAATGTGCCCTCAGAATATTATTATTCATAAGAATGAATGCTTTGTCACTAATTGGAATGAATGAATAATTATAGCTGGGTGCTTTCACTTATAAAGAGTTGTTTTTTTAAAAAAAACTCTTAAGGAGTTTAAGTGTTTAAACTCTGTAAGTCTTTAAAGTCTTTTTTTAAAAAAGAGTTTAAGGCGTACAGAGGGAAAGGTCATGGTTCTGACTTTGACCTCAAATGGTTTAAACCCTGACCTTAACTTCCAAGGTTGACTGCTCCCACCTCTGCTCCTTCTTTGCTCCCTTCTCTCTTTATTCTGACTGTCAGAGAGGGACTCTGAAGGCTTCCCTCACCACCACTGGGCTGCTGCTTCTCCAACAGGGGCAACAAGTAAGTTTCATCTTGCAAGTCAAACATGATTGATTAGCAGAGTCTACCTCAAGTTGAGCGTGGGATTGATGAACCTACACACGTGGGTTCTGGAAGTGGAGAATTGTGTTTAAGGTATTTGCTGCGCCTCTCATCTTGTCTTCTCCCTTTCGATCCTTGGGCCAGGATTTCATGGAGCTCACAATGTAGCCCCACTTGGTTTTTTTGGCCAGGTTTCCAACTCAGCAAGTCTAAGACACAGCTCATTGTGTCCTTCAAATCTGTTCCTCTTTCTGGTCATACTGACCAGTCTCCTTGGTATTTCTAGATTTGGCCTTTTCTTTTTCACTCTTGAGATCATCATCTGAGTTTGGGCTGCCAGTATCTCTCACTTGGCTACTCCTACAATGGTGCCTTCGTGAGTCTCTGTCCTCCCTGCCCCACTGCCTCTGACCCACCATATATGCAGTTCTGACCTCCAATAAGTGCCCAGTCTCCATGATAGAACTTGTAATGGCTCTAAATCCTGAACATATAGTCTAACATCTGTTTGAGAGTTAAGACCAATCTCATTCATTCTCCATTTCTTTCTGCTTTGTTCATGTGTTTTTAAATAAACATTTTGTGATTGCTGTCATGGAAAAAGTCAGATATGTGCTGTCTCCTAAGGACACAAAAATAAATGACACATGACCTCTGCTTTGAGGTGCTCCCATCTGGGGTGGAGATAGACACCTAAAAAATTAACTCCAATCCAATATAACAAAACGACACTTGAAATGCCTCTCTTTCCAACTTTGGTTGCTTTTCCAGGCTGGGTCCTTCACCTTTCCTTTGGGGTCTGCCCTCAATGCCATCCTTCCCAGCATGTTTTTCTTCTCTCTCATGGCATCTGCCACACTCCGGTAAAGAGTATGATGGCCTGTTTGGGTCCATCTGCTTCTACTCCCTTTCCACATACAGGAGGTCTTTGTGTCATTTCTGTATAAGGAAAATTGTCCAGCACAGAGTAAGACCCCACTAAGAGTTGAATTGATTCATTCCAGTTTTTGAGTAAACCTCTCATGTGTACTATTTGTCCTCTTCAACTCCAATCTGATCTCTCAGTTGGGTCATTCACCCCTTTGCTTTGGTGCTGGGTTGGGGCCAGACTGCATGGCCCTGCTGCTTACAGGTTGGGCATGTTAACCCCCAGATGCCTCAGTTTTCCTATCTTTAAAATGGGGGTTATGCAAGAACCTTCATTATGTAGGTTAATGTGCTCAGAATAGGGTTTAATTTAGCATCTGGTAAAAGTGCGGACCACTACAATGGTCACAAAGGACTTTCCCTAAATTTTGGCAGAAGGCCCTTCTCTTTATTTTTCCTTTGGGCTGAACCCATTCGGTGTTTGTTTAAAATAATCACCCTCTTCTGCTTCTGTCTACCTTGTATTTTGTCCCCCTCATTGTGAGTCCCTGGGGTTCTGCCTGGGAAGGTATGGGCCTTGAAAAGTTGTGGAAAGAGAAGGGTGGATGGACCAGTCACTCTGTCCAGAAAAAGCCCCCAGTGCTCACAGGTCACACCTGATTGCCTAGCAACAAGAAACATACATTCTTGTAGCAGCTTTTAATTTTGTGGGGAAACAAAATGTTCCCAATGAATCCTCAAGTCACATTCTATTGAGTTCAAGTTGGCCTGAGGCACATAACCAAAATGAACAGAACAAAGCACCAAGGCAGGTGGGGGGGCAGGGCCCTGAATTTAGAGACTGGGGCTGGGGTTCCCCCAGCAGGTAGGACAGATGCAGAGGCCCTCGACCAGGTAGGGGTTCAAAAAGTGGCCTTGCCTCTTCCTCTCCAGGAAGCCTATTCTCAGCCTGTTTGCAGTCCCAGCAGCTGCCTGCCTTAGAAGAAACCATGTGTACCTCCCACAACAGGTGCGGTGGTGCAGTCCCTGCTTTCTCCCTTAGCTTCACCTCTCAGGTCCCACCTCCCAGCCTATGCTTGGGCCACTCCCCACTCTCTGCCCTCCAACACACATGCAGCCTCCTCTCATTTTCCAGGTCTTCTCTGCCTCCTGATTCCAAGGTCTCAGAGGATCCACTCTGTTATCCCCAACCTCAATCCCTTGCTTATTTCCTCTAGATCATTTATTATGATCGATAACCTCAATGATTTTGCTCTTTTCTTCATTATTTTGCTTGTCCCCCACACTGGAATGCAGGACCCACCAAAGCAGTGATATTATTTTGTTCATTGATGTGTCTGTCTCCAGGGCCTACACTACATCTAGCACATAGTAAGTGCTCAAGAAACATCTGGTGAATCAATCGAAAACCAGATGAAGGTCTCTTCCTGTGCCTGGTGCTTAGTGAGCCTTTTTGACCCTTGCCTTACTCCAGGCTTTTCTACTCTGCAAAGGAAGGTGAGCTGATACCCTTAAACCTCTACTGCTTTTTCCCACACCTACTGGAGGAAATTCCTTCTCAGAGATGTATGGCAAAAATAAAAATGCCCATAAACTAAAAAACACACAGAAAGTCATCATTCTTAGTACTTTTCAGGGTCAAAACTTTTGGACAGAGCTGGTATCATGCATCCCAAGAGTCTCTGAAATTCTAACACACAAAATAGGGATGGGGATCTCTATGATCTGAGGGCATCTGGAACACATTGAAAGAGCAGGTGTTAGGGCCAGGCAGGCCTGGGTTCAGATGTCCTCCCCGGCAACTTGTTGTTCAGAAACCTTGGGCACACCATGCCTCAGTTTCCTCATCTATAAAATGGTGTTCATACTGGAATGAGGATGTGGCATTTAAAGAGCAAGTAATCCAGGCCACACCCCATGCTCAGAATTAAACCCCAAGGTGGGGACTCACCCCAGCCTCAAGTGGGGTCTCCATTAGCCTCCTATCTTGTGGCTGCACTTTTCTCATTAACATGCTGAGGCCTGAAGCATGGCTGGCTCCCTGAGATGGTAATTGTTAAGACGATTTAGGAAAGCCTTTGGGGGTGACAGAAAAGCTGGCAGTTCCTGATCAAACAGTCTGCTGTTTCACAGGCCTATCTGTAGAACATCAGAGGGACAGTTTTGCAGTCTGGCCCCGCGCTGACTGTCAAAAACCTGATCATTCCAAACCCCGGAGCTCGCTTGCTCACCACTTTCTCCTTCTCTGGGTAATTAGATCTCCCAGGACTTCAAGAGGATGCTGGCGGCTTCGTGCTAGCTCCTACGTCCTTGAGGCCAGCAAGGGGGCGGCAGGAGGCACATCTCTCCGAGTCAGATCCCAGCCCCTCCCTGGCTGGTACCTTCCCCCAGACCCGACTTCTGGGTGGGGATGAAAGGCACATACCTTTCCACTTCAGAGAGAGTGGGAATGCAGGGAAGTCGGGCCAGGGTACAGGTGGGGAGCATGTGGCTTGCTGGGGGCTTTGGCTAGGGCTAGTCTCCAATATTTCCGTGGTCTCCATGCAGAGCTGGGCGGTGGGTTCTGGTTGCGGGGAGGCAGGCTGAGGAGCCTGCAGGCCACACATATGCACATGTGTATGCAATCCTCACTCATGTTTTCGCTTACTCAGAATCCCACGAGGTGCTTGGGGTATCAGAAGCAAATGAAACTGCCCCTGCCCTCAGGAAGCATAAAATCAAAAAGTCTAGGATGGTACCTGCCTACCCACCAGATACTCTATGGAAGAGAAATGCTTTCTTCTTTTAGGAGTAAATCAAAGTATGGTAATTTACAAAGCTAACCTCTGTGTTCTACAGTTTGCCTCTGCAGGGATTCCACCCCCCCGCAATGCGGCTTGCCTAGGACTTTTCCTGCATGCTTATTCCTCTGGGATTGGGCCAGTTTTGTAACCCCTTTACCTTACTGAACACTCAGTGGCCTCCTGAGGCTTGGTTCTCTCCCAGCTGGTAGCTCCAGGCTCTAACAGACTAGGGGACTCGTTTTCTGACACTGTAACTTTTCCAAATAACATCCCGGCAAGAAAAGAGATGGGGGAAGAGGCACAGGATTGAGAAAGCTAGAAGACTCAAAGACAAGTCCCATCTGTGACCCATCACTGTGTGACTCTATGCAAGTCCTCTCTGAGCCTCAGTTTCTTTACTATAAAATGGGAGGCTGAACATGCTTATCACCCAGGCCAGCCAGGATATAAAAAGAGATCATGAAATATTATAGTGCCTAACAGAGTGCCTGGCAGAGCCCAGGAAAAGGACACAGGAGATCTGAAAACACTGAACAGCTAGAGCCTGACCAGAACTCACCCTCAGTCAAATGTGGGGATGCAGCATGTTATTTGAGGCTAAGGTTAGATAATACCTCCACAGGGAAGCCCTCTCTGACAGCCCATCTCAATCGCCTCTTCCCCTGTGTGCCCTCAAAGTCCTTATCCACCTGATACATTTTCTTGTTCATTTATTTGTTTCTGTATTTTTTTGTTGGATCCCTATAAATTTTGTGAGGGGAGGTATCTGTGTTCACTGCTATATCCCCAGCACTTAGGACAACATCTAGCATCACATAATAGGCGCTCAATAAATGTTTCTTTAAAAGATAGAAGAATTAAATGAATGAAATGATTCTCAGCCAGAGGATGGGGCATACTCCACCAGAGAATGTGTGAAATTTGGTGGGGATTAGTAAGGGGTAGGGTATCTATAGTCTCAACATTATAATTATTACTATTTATTTTCAGTTATCTTTAATTTATTCTGGAATCCCAATAAGACATCAATGGAAAGGCAAGTTCTGTGGTTTTAAAAGAAGCTCCAGGGACTCTCATCTCCTGTGGGCCAAGAAACCTGTCCTTTAGGACTCTGCAATGGGTGGCAGCTGGATCACACCAGGACTGAAGGTCACAGTGAAGGATTTTAATTTTGTTCTAAGAGCAGTGGGTACCACTGGGTTTTGAATAAATGGTGGCACAAGCAGATTCATATTTAAGTTTATTCAGGCCATGATAGGGAGAATATATGGAGGGAGAGAGGATATAAAAGGGACAGGCTGTTATACACATTATTCTCATTTAATTTTTCTGGTAACCCTGTAGGTAGGCGTTAATCTAAGCCCACTTTTCAGATGAGGAAACTGAGGCTCAGAGGGGGACTATAATTCATCTGAGGTCACACAGTGAGTGAGTTGAGCTGCTGACATTGGATCCTCAGTTGGTGTACCATGTCCAGGCCCTGCCAAACAGCCTCCAACCCCCGGGCCTGGGATTCAGGCCCCACTTTCACAGTCCACGATGCCCAGACCTGGAGGCCCTTGAGAATGTTGCGGCCCAGACAGAGGCAGGTGAGTGGGACCAGGAAACCAGAATCAAGGTCATTGGCAAAGGAGGGGTCTACCTGGCCCCACCCTGGCCCCGCTCTCTCTTATTTGGGCCTGAGCTCCAGTGTGTTTTGGAGCAAAGGAAAACTCTCAAGCTTCTGGGTCTGTCTGTCCTGCCATTGACCCCTGCATGTCCCAATTTCCTTCCCGAAAACTGAGCTCGGTTTTCCAGCCCTTGCTCCAATGTGGAGCATTCTGATCGGGGATCTTCCTCACGCTGCTTGGGGGGCCATTGGTCCTCAGATGACCCATCTCGGAACCACATCCCCACAAATGCAGAAGGAGACACAGAGAAAAACCATCACCCCTAAGTCTCACCCCTTAGCCCCAGCACCGGCCCCTTCGGGATGCTTCCTTTACGCTTCTCTTCCCTTGCATCTGTTTTTGTGAGGCTGTTGCCATGGTCACTGGTAAACCTCCCTGTTTTCATATCACCTATTTCAAGACCTCATTCATGCTGCTTCGTGTTCTCGGCGACTACCATTTTCCACAGTGTTCCATGTGGCATACGGAGAAGCTGAAAATAGGCTTCACTGCTCTCCTAATACTGGGCATTTAGAAATTACTTTTTTTTTTTTAAATTATCACACAGAGATGTGGTTTAAAAAGTTGAGACTGGGGGTGCCAGGGTGGTTCAGTTGGTTAAGTGTTTGGCTCTTGATGTCCGCTTAGGTCATGCATGATATCAGGGTGGTCAGATTGAACCCTGCATTGAGCTTGGTGCTCAGTGGGGTTTCTTCTTGAGATTCTCTTTCTCCCTCTCCCTCCACACACACACTCTCTCTAAAATAAGTAAAATAAATGAAAAGAAAATGAAAGAAAAATCTGAGAGTGTAGATGGGAAGACCTGAGTTCTCATTTGGTTTCGTGCCAGACGGCTGTGTGAGATTGGGCAGGATTTTTCCCTCTCTGGGCTTCACTTTCAAAAACCTATTGAACGATGATGATGGTAATGAGAATAATAATAATGGTCTGCATTCCCTGGAGGCTCCCTACTCTGTGCCGTGTGTTCTTACACACACCTGCTCACGTAGGCCTCACGTAGGCCTCACAGGGGCCCATGAATAAGCACTAATTCACAGATGAGTAAACAGGTTCTGAGAGGTGAAGTCATTTTCTTGGCATAGCACAGCAAGTACGGAAGTGGCAAAGGAGGGATTCAGACCTGGGGGCGTCTATTTAACACTTAGGCCATATCGTTACTTCCTAATGCCCAGCGTGCCATAGGCTCTCTAAGGCATACGTGTCCATTCGGCAGTGAGCTCATCTGCCCCCCCGCCCCCATAGACCTCATCTGTTCCCATTTATGTCCCTGCTTTTATAGGAGAGAAACTGTTTTCAAGAGCAGAAGTGATTGTCTCAAGTGACAATGTTTTGGATTGAACTGAGTTCCTCCACAGCCATCAACTCCAGCACCTCAAATGTGACCGTATTTGGAGGCCGGGTCATTGCAGAGGTGACTAGTTACTAAGTTAAGATGAGGTTGTCAGGGTGGGGCTAATCATCTATGACCGGTGTCTTAAATGTGGGCACAGAGATGCATGGAAGACAATGTTAAGACACAGGGAGAGGATGGACATCCACAAGCAAGGAGAGAGGCCCTGAACAGAGGCTTCCCTCACGGCTCTAGAAAGGAGCCAACCCTGCTGACCAACACCTTGATCTTAAGACCTCCAGCCTCCAGAACTGTGGGACAACACATTTCCATAGTTTAAGTCCTCTGGTCTGGGTCATTTGTTATGGTGGCCCCTGAGAAGGAGCACAGAGGCCGTACAAGGATGGATGAGAAAACTGGGGGGCCTGGGGAGAGAAGGATGGATGCTTTGGGGGCAGGGAGGATGGACCCTGCCCCCTTTTCCACGTGTGGGGATTACTAAGAGCTCCCTGGTTGTCGGAGCTTTATGCTTGGGCAGGGCCCTTTCCTCCTGGGCCTCTCTGTTCCAATGTGTACCCTGGGATTGCTGGATGGTCCCTGAGCACTGTTCCAGATCTGTGGTCCTGTGCACCTGTGAGTCACTCAGGCCTTTGTTACATCTGCTCTCACCCAGTTGAGTTGTTGTGGGTGATGGGAGATAGTTCCAGAGAATGCTCGATTTTGCTCTTCTGTTCAGCAGATGTTTCCCAAGACCTCATCCAGCAGTTTGTCCCCCAATGCTGTTGTTCTTTTATCGTCCTCCTTGAACCTCTCCCGACAACCTCTATGTCTAACTGACTGCCTATCCAGTGTCAAACACCCTGATCACACCCTACCTGCCGGTGACCCTCTCCTTATGCCTCTCTAACATCTCCTGCTCTGCCTGCTGCCTACTCCCTTAGTAGCTGGCATTTCTTAAGGACCTGTGCTTGACAAGTGCTCCAGGTGAACTCATTCATGTTTATTGAGTGTATTCTGTGCTGGGCACTATTCTAGGTGCTAGGATATAGCAGTGAACAGCACAGGCCCACATCTCTGCCCTCCTGTGGATCACCTTCCCCTGTGCAGGTGTGGGACTTATGAGCACACTTATGAGATGACTTCTCTGTCATCTAGGTGTTTCACCTCTAGGTCTAGCCTCTCTGCTGGGTTCTGAGCCGCTGTTCTCTCCTAGTCTCCTCCATGAGCAGTCAGCTGCTATCTTAAAAATGGAGCCTGCCTTGATCACCTATCACAGGCAGGGTCCTGCTGCTCAGTGCTCCCTCCTCTCCATTACCACCACCCTGGCCAGGTCTAACTCTGTCACCTCTCTCTCAATGACTGTCCTCTCCCTCTGCATTGCCTTTATTCCCTGGGCTGTTTCCCTATTCCAATTCAGACCAGCTGCTTTGACCACACTGCTCCTCTGCTCGAGAACACTTAGGGCTCTCTCCTGTCTCTTAATTGAAGCCCAAGCCTTCGGCTTAACATTCAGACCCCTTGACAGAGGCTCCTAGTATGGGCTCTGTGGTTGCCTGCTAGCATCTGAATTCCAGTTCTTGCACCCATGAGCTGTGTGACTGCGAGAAAGTGACTTAACTTCTCTGTGTTTCCATTTCCTCATTTGTAAAAATGAGGATAATCCCAGTGCCTACCTCAGAGGGTTGTTGGGAGGATTAAATGAGGTGATGGTGATTATAATGCTCTCAGGGTGCTATCTGGAAGATCTATAATGCTCAGTTACCCCTAATTATTTTTTTAAAGATTTTATTTATTTATTTGACAGAGAGATCACAAGCAGGCAGAAAGGCAGACAGAGAGGGGAAAGGAGGCTCCCTGCTGAGCAGAAAGCCCAATGCAGGGCTCAATCCCAGGACCCTGAGATCATGACCTGAGCTGAAGGCGGAGGCTTAACCCACTGAGCCACCCAGGCACCCTGTTAACCCTAATTATTATCACTACTTCTAGTCACTCCCTCGCCCAAGCTCCAGCCAAACAGAATGAAAGGCTCTTCCTTTTACACACTCTTCTCTGACTCTGTGCTTTTGTCCCCACTGTTCCCTCTCCCTGGAGTGCCCTTCCCCATTGCAAACCCTGCCTATCCTTCAACATCGTGCTCACATACTGCCTCCTCCATGAAACCTTCCCAGATCCTTCAGCTAGAAGGGCTCACTTCTGCCTCTCAACTCCACGGCATCTTCTCGGCATCTATCACACAGAGAGAGCAGTCTTTTCTGCTCCTAAGTAGTCCCTGGGATCATTTGCTGGAACCACGAAAACTTCCAGGGGGGTCTCCCTCTGGGGTAGAGGCTGAGGCTGGCGGGGGGTCCTAGGGAACCCGGAGCCGAGATGCTAATTTCCACTGCCTATAAATAGCTCTAGGTCTGAAACTACAGCAGGGGCCTGGGTTTTGCCAGGAGGAGTAAGATAATCATTTTGTGGTGAGGGGGGCCTGTGGAGATAACTTACCTGCCCTGTCAGGGCCTCTCGTGTGACAGGCAGGTCTGCAGGGAGAGCCTGCTTCAGCTCTCTCAAGCTTTGTGGGAGCCAGGCTGGGCAGACACCTGAGGTTGACCTACCACTGACAGTCCAGCCTGCATTTACTGAACAACATCTCTCACTCCTTGGCCCATTTGGCAGATGAGGATATCGAGACCCAGGGAGGCAAAATAATCAGAAACAGGTGTCCAGACCCTTGGGCTTCTGGGGGCCAGAGAATTTTTTGCCAGGGAATACCCCTGGGCCTTTGGAGGTCAGTGTGTGTAGGATTTGGAAGCTGCCTGGTAGGGAAGGGGTGGGCTGGAGCTGGGTTGAGGGGCTGCAGGCATGGTTGTGGATATGTTAGGGTCGAGTCTCAGCTATACCCCCAAGATTCAAGGCCATAGTCACTGGGGTCTGGCTCTGAGTCAGCCATCCTTTGGCCAGTTTGATGTCTGTACTGCTAGGGGTATTGAGGCAGTGTGTTTAGAATTCTAGAATGTCTGAGTCTGGAGGAGTCTCAGAGACAACAGAACCCATGCTCTTATTTTCCAGATGGGGAGCATGAGGGGCAGAATTGCAGGGTGGAGGTGGGCGGGCCTGAGAAGGTCTCAGTTAATAAGCGTCAAAGTCAGGATGGTCCCCACCTGAGTCTTCCTAGCTCAGTGTCTGCTAACACAGGTCGGTGGGCTCAGTGTCCTTTTCCTGCACCCCCTAGGGGAAAAATACATGAGAACAGACAATCCTCTCCTGAGGCGGGGCCCTCTGAGGCAGGGCCCTCTGTGTGTTTTCTTATTGAGTCCATAGACTAGTATGGGCCCTGGGAGCTGGATACCACCTGCTCCATTCTACCGATGTAAAAACTGAGGCACTGAGGACTTACATAACCCGGGTGCCAACCCAGTCTTTTACATACTCTAGTTTACTGCCGTTCTCCAATTTCATCAAGGGTTTTCAATTTTTTTTTCTTTTATTTTTTTTTTAAACTCTTTGTTAAAAAAAAAATCTTGCCAGATGCTTCACCATGCAAAACAGATAAAAAAGGAGCTGCTTTGGTACATGGTGGGGCAGGAAGCCCAAAACTTCACCTACTTATCTCCCTGTCCCCTGGGGCACCACTGTGGAATGCCTGGGAACCCAGTATAAGAACCACCTTTCCAAACCCTCAATTTCCCTACATTCAGCAAGTTCTTTGGCTCTTTTGGCCCATGCAGAGGGGCTGTACTCTCCCTGCCCACCCCCCACACCATACCACCTCATGCCCATTTCACACTCTTGTGGACAGCACAGACAAATACAAACACCTATTACCAAAGCGGAGCCTGCCCACAGCATGAACAAACCAACTAGAAGTCCTAGTCTACAAAAACCAATCCCTAGTCTGTGGGCTGGGGTTCTCTGCCCTTTGAGATACATCCTAGGCTCCAAGCACAAGGAATTCCTCATTTCTTCCCATGACATTCTAGGTCTCACCTCAGGGCCTTTGCTCATGCTGTTTCCTTCTCTAAGAGTGTGATTTCCTTCCCATCTCTGCATATTCAACTCCTCCCTGGCCTTTGCCACCTAGCTCAAAGAAAGCCTCTCTTGTATTTGTCTCCAATAGGCATGGATAGGATTGCCTCCTCCTACGACCTTCAGCACACCCCCTCTGGCTGTAGAGTTATTTTAGTCAGCAGGAGACAGTAGAGTAAGGGGATTATGTGCACATGTTCAGGAGTCAACCTGCCTGGGTACCCATTCTGGCCGTGCCCCTTATTAATAGTGGTGCTCTGAGCTGTGGATAGAAACTATTCCTGTTTGCAAAGATGAAATGAGGTAGTAGCACAGGCACTCTGCAGCAAACCTGGTCTGCAAGCACTCAAGATGTGTTAAGGAACCTCTAGGATCACAGATGTAACTGGTATTGTAGCTAGACTGGGGCAGTCTTCAGGACACGGAAATTTACAACCCAGCTCTGCACCCCTCTTCCTGGAAGTGTTTAGGGAGCTCTGGATGGGGAGGGGTTACAGGAGAGGATCCCCCCTCTCACTGGAAGGAGACCCTGGCCCCTGCCACTGGCTGCCCTTTTCTACTGATTCTTGCCTGCTTCTGTGACCTTGGAGTTGTCTCCTGTCTGACATGCCCCTCTCTTTGCCCCTGATCCTAAGATGGAGAGGGAATGTCCTAGAAGGCTGTCTCTCCCTCTCTTGGCCTTCCCACCTGTCCTGCATACAGCCACAACACACAAACACTGCTTCTGAGCAGCATGCAGGCATCTCTTTCCAGAAGAGCAAAGTGGCTCAAGCTGCACATTGTAAGCACACAGTACACATGCATTCAACAAGAGCATGTGTGTCGGCCTTGCCGGCCTATACCTCCGCTTGGCATGACTGAAGCAAGGGAAGCAATGGGACATTCACTGAACACCTGTGTCCATGGTTCTGGTAGGTGGGCATTATGATCATGCCCTTTACAAAGAGCGACACTGAGGCTCAGAGGGATGGAATGATTTGCTCAAAATCCTCAATGGTGGAGTTGGGACTCGAAGTCCTTGTTCTTTATGCTCCCGAGCACATAGTAGGCACTTAGTGTTTAGTGCATATTTATTCTGCAGAGCAAAGATGTTTTCAGAGCAAAAATCAAGACCCCCTTTTTCTCCACGCTGTTGTTTCCCACTCAAGGGGCTGCTGTGAGGACATGAGGCAAGCCAGTGCAAGGGCCTGGCCCTGATGAGTTTGCATGCAGTAAATTACCGCTGCCTGGTAGCTCGGGGATGCGGGCTTTCTGCATCGTGGGTCTGCATAGTGTGAGGCCCACCTGTAAATGTTCCCCACAAGTGCTTGCAGCCTCCATTCCTCCTCTGGATGCCTGACTGCATGCACCCACAAAGCCAAATAGCATTGTTCATGGAACAAGAAGTCCGTCTAGACTTGCTGGAATACACCCAGAAGCCCTTCGGTCAGTGGTGGGTCGGGCGCTTCCGCTAACTGTGCTGTACCTTCTGGCCACCCCCCAAGCCTGTGGAACTGTCTGCCTCACACACATTCTGCTGACCCAGCCTGGGAAAATGGATAGCACGTATCAATCAACATGTGGGTTTATTTTATTGATGATTCAGAAAGATGTGAGGGTGGCATTCTGGAAAGCATCCACACGTGATTCATCAGACTTTCACAGAAAGCTAGTGCTTTTAAGGGATTTATTTTTCCTGGTGATGGTGGTGGGGGGTGTATAAACTTTGCAAATCAGATTTGGGGCTTTTTTTTTTTTTTTTTAAACCCACAGCCTCACATGTGTTGCTCAAGCCCACTGATCTGCCCAGATAAGCCGGCCTTTCACTTCTCTGTTAATTTAAACCCACCTTGTCCCTAAAGTCACACAGAGACTCCTCAGCATAGAATAGTAACAGCTCATATAGATGCAGCACCTGCCACCTGCCAGCCACTAAGCACTTCACATACGTTACTTGGATCCTCACAGGAACCCTAAGAGAGTTTATGCAACTGTTATTGTCCCATGTTACAGATGAGGAAACGGAGGCACAGAAGGGTCTAGTGTTTCACAGAGGGATAAGAAATGCAGCCAGGATTTGACCATGACCCAGCTAGGCCTGCTACACGAGTGTGAATGGTAACAGTGCTGGGATTTGGCTATGACCACTGCATATTTGGTGCTCCTGAACCCGCCTTCGCTCCTCAGTTCCCCTTTCTACCCATCCAGGCCAAGCTCTCCTCAAAGGCACAGAGCACGCCCGCTCTTTGTGCGCACCTTCCCCAACACATGGATGGGCCTTCCACCCAGCAGGCCCACAGGTACACGCCGCTGGAGCTTCCATCCTCCTCTCCGACCTCACAAACTCCATGCAGTCTGGGTGGACTGACCCGCACCACTCTGCGGTGAGCACGTGGCCGCTGTCTGCCCTATCAGCTTTCTCTATCCTCTGGCCACAGGGATTGGGCCAAGAATGGCCACGTGATTCCAGGTGGTCCAATGAGAGTTTGTTTTGGGACTTAGGGGAGGGGACCGTGGGGAAAGAGGTGCCTTTGGCGGCTGGAGGTGAGGATGGGAAGGTTTTAGCCTGAAGCTCACAGGAGGGCCCGCCTGAGAATGAGGCCAACGGGGAAGACAGTGGGTGAGAGGTAGAAGGAGAGGGATGGACAGAGCCCTCCTATGGCCCTGGAGGCCTTGGACTCCACCTTGCCTGAGGCTAGAACCATCCCTGAGCCTTTCAGTTGCACAAGCCAGAAAATCCCTCTTTTGCATAAGCCAGTTTGAGATGGGTTTCTATCATAGAGAATCCTGGTGGATAGAAATCCTCAGTGAACACTGGAAGATGGTTCTTTTGTAGAAAACTTTCAAAGGATTTTCAGCCCACGGTCTCCAAATGGTGGAGGGGGAAGTAGACCATTCCCATTTCACAGAGGAGACTATAGGTCCTGGGAGTCTAAGTAACTTGCCAGAGCTCAGGAGCCTGTTTGGTGACAGAGGTGAGGCCAAAACGCCTCTCCAGCCTACATGCCCTCCCCTCTGCCACCCGTGCATGTCTCTGAGAAGGCAGCTACATCTCCTCAGCCTCTTAAGTATTTTGATGAACTTTTCTCCTCCAGACTTGACACCTGAGAGTCCTGGGTTCTAAGACCAGGCATGGATCACTTCACGGGAAGACCCCAGTAAGAGGTGTTCTTGTGTGTCTCTGGCCAGGCCATGAATTCCCCATGTGGACCCTGTGTCTGAGGGGTTCCCAGCCTCACCTGCCTGGGACACTGCTGAATCTGTGGCTGCCTTGGTTCCCCCATCAACCTCTCTGGGCCCCAGTGATGCTCGGGGAAATGGAACACATGGAGAAATAGAGCACCACAACGACAGACAGACGACCCCCTGGGGCCCAGAGACACTTAAAACACACGCTGCCTTCACACCCTCCCCCGTGCCCAGCTGGCGGCGGCTCTGTGGATGACGACACAGGCCCTGCTGGTCTGAGGGGCGTTCTGGTTTAACATTGTGTTTATGCAACACAAGGCACGGTCCCCGTGATCCACTCTCCTCTCCTCCCTCAGCCCCACTCTCTCCTCCACCTGGGCCGGCCGTAGGATTCATACAAAATTAACCGGAGGTTCCGTTTCACAACACTCCAGTATCCAGTTCCTACCACCCCCCTCCCCCGCCCATTGGCCCCCTTCTTTGTTCCCCTGTGCCCCCCACCAGGCGAAGCTCAATTCAGGAAGAACCCAGAGGGACCTGCACCCTTTGACAGCCTGAGGTATGGGGGCCTGGAGGTGAAGGACAAGGGGTGTGCACGCCAAGCAGCTCAGGGTAGGGCCTCTCAGAGCTTGGGGAATTGAAGCCAGTTGTTCCATGGGTGATGCAGGCTCTCCCATGTCCTGTACCCCTGCTGCAGCCTTCCAGCCCATACAAAGAAGGGCCCCAGGGGTATCCCCCACCTCTCTGTCTTCCTCCCTTATTTCTGTGAATATTTGTTTGAGCCCCCAGGCATTGGACCAGATGCAGGAGACACAGTGAAGAGTGACAAACAGCTCCTGCCTCTGGGGCCTCTCGGGCCACCCCAATACCTATCACCCAGCTTTCCAGATTCACCACAAAGCAGCCTACTCTGGGAAGCCTTCTCTGGTAGCATATTAACTCTTTGTTTGGTACCATCTTATTTATTCATTAGATTTATTTATTTATTTTAGAGAATGAGAAAGAAAGGGAGAGAGAGAGAAAGAGAGAGCACTAGCGCAGGGGAGGGAGGGATAGAGGGAGAGAAACTCAAGCAGACCATCCCCCCCGTGCCGAATGCAGAACCCAATGATGTGGGGCTAGATTTCAGGACCCGAAGATCAGACCTGAGCTGAAACCAAGAGTCAGATGCCCAGCCAACCATGCCACTGAGGGGTCCTGGTACCATCTTATTTAACTGCTGATTTCTTTCATGGAGATAGAGCTGATGCATGTTGTTTTTTATAAGAAATATTTGGCTATAATAATAACAGTGATAATGAACATCATTTTGGCAGTGTCTAGGGTATGCCATATACCACACTAAGCCCTTCATGTGGATTATCTAACTTAATATTCACAACATCTTGTAAGGTGGCTAGTGTTATTACTCCCATTTCACAGATAAGGCAACTGAGGCTCGGAGAAGTTAACTGAATTCTCTGCGTGTGTCCCTTGAAGAGTAAATGTCTCTAGAAGAGTAAGCCTGTCAGGATTTAAACCTAGGTCTTGGGCTCTCCTGTCCTATCCTGGGAGGGTGTGCAAGGAAAGGAAGCAGTGGAGGGCAAGGAGGGAAGGGCATTGCCAGAGTGGAATGGAACCAACAGTGGAGGAGGGAAGGAATGGAGCTCAGGTCAGAGACAGAGGCCAACCCTGGCCTCACAGGGAGCCAGGTTTACCCCTGATTTGTCACCAGAGTCAGGCCTTCAGGGGGAAATTCCAACACTGCCAGGCCATGGGAGCTAAGCCCTGGTCCGTGCCAGCAGCAGGTGGTGCCCTGGATGGGAGGGGATTTCTCACGGTGTCAACCCCCACTCTATCACTTGCAGAGATCTTTTTGCCTAAAATTAGCTGGATGTGAAGGATAAGGCTAATTTCTGCGTGGCCTGGAGCAGTTTCCTGTAGTGTGACTCAGAGGCCGGCTCCTTGCTCACGTCAGCAAACGAAGGGCACAGAGTGTTGGGAACGGGCAACCTGAGGCCCTGTCTGCAGCTGGCACAGCCCCAGACCATGTGGCTTTTCAGCTGGGGGCTGGGGCTGGAGGACCCAGCATTTCTTGAAGTCAGAAGAGGGCCAAATAGGGCATGAATGCTGAACATGAGAGGGACTAAAGAAAAGTTTCTTGGTGGCCCCAATGTACTGAGGCCCTCATCAGACAGAAGGCCCCTTGGGAGGATAGTTCCCAGGTGCACATGCTTGGCTCAGGGATGAGGACATATCTGGGAATTGTTCAAAGTCTGCTCTGATGTGGACAGTGGTGGTGACCTTGAGCCCTCATATTTCTTATCTGTGAAATGGGGTAGCAACACCTGCTTCTAGGAACATGTGTAATAAGAACACAGCACAGCCTGGTTGTACCATTCACAGGCATTGGCCAGCATTCCAGAAGGGTCAAATTCCACCCTTTCCAAGAGAATATGCCTGTTTCTTCCAGGGTTATGATAACCATAATGAAAATAACAGCAACAAGAGCTGACACTTATTGAGACTTAGAGACTGGACACTTGGCCTAGTCCCATTCAGTGTTCACAGCCTATTTTACTGATGGGGAAATGAAGGTGTTGAGTCTCTGGGCCTGAATCCTAACACATAGCACTATCCATGGGCTAGGCATTGTTCTAAGCTACTTCACTGTGTCCTCACCACCCTATGAGACAGTCACTATTATTGTCCCAATTTATAAATGAGGAAACCAAGGCATGGATTGGTTGATACCTTGCCCAGAATCCCACAACTGGTAAATGGTAGGGCTGGGTTTTGAAACCAGGTCATCCAAGCCTGAGGTCTGTAGCATTATGTTCTGCATTTCCCCAAACCTCTTCCAGCTCTGCCTGCACCCTGGGAGATCCTTCTGGGTACCAACACAGCAGGGGTTCTGGTTAATCCTGCTATGGACTTTCTCCTCTCTCTCAGAGATCCTTCCCATCAGAGATCTTATTTGGTCCTCATGAAAGAAAATTAGGAAATTAGGAAACCAAGGTCCGAGAGGTAAAACCAAAGACCCCAAAGCACACATGGCTCACAGGCAGTGAAGTGATATTCAGAAATGTCATTATTCCTTCCATTGTAAAGAAGAGGAAGCTGGGTTTCCTTTATTTTCCACATAATGCCTACCTTTTTGCAGTGCCCTGGCGTTCTGTGGAATTCCATCTAAAAAAATGCTGCTCTATGCCATGCTACATGATTTTCCTTCTCTTTCCTCCATAGCCAAGTTCAAGTATCTCCTTCTTCAGGAAGCCTTCCCAGACCTTCCCTGCCCACCCACCTCACCTCTCCTCTGAGCTTTGAGGTCCATGCTACACCTGGACTGGATTATATGCTGTTTTGGCTACTCAGCAGCTCCCTGTGGGCTAGTGACTCAGTGGCCACATCTCACGGCTTTACTGGGCAGATATCCACCCTCTTCTGTGCCAGGTACCAGACTGGGCACTAGATATATGGGAGGCGCAGGACAGGATTCCTGCCCTTTGGTGTGTTTGTGCTTTTCCAATAGTACACAGTGGAGGGAAACAGTGAACCAAATGGTGATGGCCAAGCACAGAGCTGGAGCTTGGCCATTGGCTGCTCAGTTTCCCAGGGTCCAAGAGGCTGGCAGAGGGGCAGGGGAGGCGGGTTTCTCCATACCATGGTCCATATGCCAAGGTCCATGGCATGGCTTTGAGGGGCTCTGTAAATGTGCTGACAGTGTGAGCCACATCTATAGTATGTATTTTTTTGTGTTATTGTTGTTTTGTTTTGTTTTCCTGGGGAAAAGGACCACAGCTTCCAGCAGGCTCTCTGCAGAGCCTGAGACTCAGAGACACTTAAGACTTCCTGACTCAAGAGAATCTCCTTGTCCCATTGAAAAGATACTGGGGTGACCCTGCCTCCTAGCATACTAGGGACACCAACCTGATGGCGGAGGTGAGCATGGACCATTCTGCAGACTTGTGTTCACAAGAGGCCCAGAAGCCCCCAGGTAGAGTTCGTTCCCCTCCCAGGGCCCATGTGGCTGTTCCGAAGCTCCAAGTTAGAATCATGCAGTCAAGAAAGGATGTTTCCTCTATTCTCAACTCTACTTCTTGCCCCAAACAAAACCAAACACCACCAAGAAAGGAAGGTGTTTCTAAACTGCCTAGCTGAGTGGCCAGAGTCCCCAGGCAGCCTCTGTAGGAAATGCATTGAGATTGGTGCCCAGCAGTGCCCAGAGCATGGGGACTAGAGTCAGGAGACAGGACAGGAGGGCCTTTTAGCCTCCGATTTCTCATCTGTCACATGGGAGTAAGAATTCAGATACTGTCTGCCTCCTACCTTGTGATACAGATAACTTGAGGGCAGGGATTGTCATCCATTGCTTAGAATAATAATGGCTGCCACTTACTGAGTACCTGCTGTATGCTCAGGTTTTTAGTAGGTGCTATGAGGTAGCCATTGGTTCCATCTTCCACAGGAAGAAACTGAGGCTCTACACACCTCTTTGCACAAAGCTGTAGGACTGGGGGGTGCTGGGGAAAAGCCTCACACCCACACCATTGGGGTTTATGCAGGGAATTCTCCCTAATGGCAAGTGGAAAGTAACTGGGGGGATGCAGACCCAAACTCTACCCTCTGGTGCTCAAGCTGGGTTGGTTTCTCTTCCTTCTGTCCAACAGCTGATGACCTGGGTCTGGTCCCCTTCAGCCAAGCCCCCAGAAGCTGAAACCCTCTTTCTCCTGAGATGCTAGGTCTGCTCATTTTGGCAGTTACAAAAGAGCCCCTCTCCCATCCCTAGGGCAAGGCACACACAGGCATCTTTCAACTTTCCCTAATGGCCCATCTGCCTGCCTGCCCTGTCTTCCAGCAGCTCCATGGCCCATGGCTGCCCCAGAGACCTAGGGAGCCCCACCAACAGAGTTTGGATTTGGGACAATTGGACACAACCCAGGCCAGTGACATGGGTTGTGGAGTTGGATTTGAATGCACGGTGGCAATGTTGTGGTCCCATGTCTAAGCCCAGTGAGGGGGTTCCTGGGGCCTGGGGAAGGGAGGTCAGGGGCTGGGCGGTGGGATCCCAAATCCAAGCACTGTGTTCAAATCTTCCACACTTACCTTCAACAGGTGAGGTTTTGAGGCGCCGGCAGATGGCTTCAGTGTCCCCGTAAGTCTCTTTGATCTTGACCACAGCCTCGGTGCCCCGTAGCTCCATGAGGGAGCGGAGCTCCTCCATTGTGCACCCGAACTCGCCCCCATGGCTCGACTCATTTCTTTGGTTTTTGGAGTAAAAATCGCTGTTGGTCATGTCACCCATGTTTGCTCCAGTCCCTGTTTGGGGTGGGCCCAAGGGTCAGCACTGGACAAAAGGTTGCTGGGCGATGGATCCGCGTGGCTGTCCTTAGCACAACCTCACTGGATGACTGTGGCTCCTGGTGGCCGACTCTGGGTCCCAGGGGGCGGGGGCGGCCGAGGTGGGCTGGTGACAGCGGTGGTGAGCTCCAAAGGGTGTCCCTGGGCACGGGGCAATGTCCAGGGGCCAGAGGGGCTCAGGGCTGTAGACCCAGGAGTCTCCATTCAGTGGGGTCCATGCTGTTCCCTGGAGCTGGCATCTACATGGTCAGGGGCGGTGGCTCCTGTGGGGACAAGCACAGAGTTGTGACAAGGGTCAGGCATAGAAGCTTCATGGGACAGGTGCTCAGGAAGATCCAGGTTGTGTGTGCTTACACAAACACACACACATACACACACACAGACAACCCCAACTAACACCCCCTACATATATACATTGGTGTTTCCTACATGGGTGTTTCCTACAATACCCCATAACACACCAGCTCACATTGTGAATCTAAACATACTGGAGCCCACCTGGACACTCTACAATATGCCACCCCCGAGGGACAGACTGATGTACCCTCAAAACATACTCTATTTGTCCACTGTGCTATTTAACACAATGACTTCATGACACGCACCCTGGTACACACACCCTCTGACATAGACAACTTGGGGTGTTCTGCAACACCTGACCTGCCTACTTTCAGGGCCCACCTCACTGCCATACATACACACTAATACATGAATCCACCTCACACATGTGGACACCCCCCTTCCTGCCATAAACACTACCCACGTAAGTGCACTTCTAGGAATACATCTTCACATTCCCACCCCCTCTCCTCAAAAATACCTGTGCTCACAGTCTTGTTTACACGCACACTGTGCTCTCACAGTCTGGAGCACAGCCCCACCCCCTAAGTAACGCCCCCCCAGGCTCCCCAGCATATATGCTTCCTCCATTCATGCCACCTACATCTGCCGATAGACTGTGGTTCCCACTCTAGTTTCAGAGGCAAGGGAATGGGAAAAATCCGCCCACCCTCACCCATAGTCCCCAACCACATTAATCAAGGCCCTTGGACTGGCTAGAGGAATCAGCTCATGCATATTCACCAGGACATCACTGAGCAGCCCCCCACTCCCCACACTTGGCCCCAGCATGAGCTGGGATCCACGGAGCCCTCACCTGTGGGTCCCCACAGTTCAGCACCACAGATAGCGGCTAGGACATCCCTCAGGGAGCCCAGGAGGAGGAAGAGGAGGAGGAGAGAGCACCGGCTTTTCCCTGCCGGCCAGCCCGGCCACCCTTGCAGAAGTGTGGCATCTGTGGGGCTGCCAGGAGAGAATCCAATCCGCCCCGACACCCAACACCGATGGCCAAGGTCCCCGGCAAGCGTTGGGTGACAAAGGGCCTCTGCTAAGCTTGGCTGGGCCTGGCATGGGAACTGGCCCCACCCAGTAGGCACAGACAGCTGGCTATCTTAGGTCTGGGACAGTAAGGGGGAAGGTATGGGGGAAGGAAGATAGGACTGAGCCCCCAACCTAGCCCCAACTCCTTCCCCTTGTCCCCTTCCCCATCTCCTTGCTTCACCAACCTTTCCTTTTGCAAAAAAGTGCTGGAGGCATTTTAGAGTCAATTTCATTTTTCTAGTAAGGAACCAGAAGCTCAGAGAGGGAAAGGAACTTGTTCAGAGCCACACAGAGCTAGCTAGAGTGGAGGAGTCCAGAGGTGGGCTGATCTCTGGACTCCCAGCCTGGTGCTTTTTCCCCTTCCTCTAGAGGGCGCTCCCTCCTTACACTCCGAAGAGCAGAGGTTGGGTGACAGGTGCCTGATGGCAGTAAACAAGACAGGCTCTTGAGTCAGAGAAAATGGGTTCAAAAGGACTGGGTTCAATCCAAGTCCTCCCAAATCCTGGCTCTGGGACCCTGGGCAAGCTCCTCCCTTCATTTTCCCAAGGCTTTGTTTCCTCATCTGTAAAATAATAATCATTGTCCCCTGTCCCTTTGCTACCTCTCAATTTATTGGGAAATAATTATAAACCATGTTCAAATTCACTGTGCTTCCACCTGGGTTATGGGGCTTCCCAGCCATGGGTCAGGGGGTTCTGGAGCCACAGGGGAAACCTGTCATGACTTCCACGATGGCACCTTTACTCAAGGATGCAGGAGGCTTATTCTTACACTGGGAGCAATGACTATCTTAGAGAGTGGTCCTGATGCTGCAAGCAGAAACACAAGACAACAGAGACAGAGTGTGTTTGGGGGCCCCACCCCCAGTCCTGTAGCACCATGCATGGTCCTTGGCCATCTTAGCATGTACCACCCCCAGAGTTTTGACCCAAACAGTGCATCCCTAGGAGAAGCAAGTGAGGAGGGGACCAAGGATGCCTATGTAGAGATGTCACAGAGGTTAATTGCAGGGGCTCTAGAAACTAGTCTCTGGATTCAAATTCTAGCCCCTCCACCTCCCAGTAGAACAGGAAGCATGCAATTTTAGTTTCATCTTATAAAAAAAGGGAGGGAGAATAATAATATCTACTTCATAGGTATTATGAGACTTAAATGAGTTATTTGATGTAAAATATTTAGAACCAAATCAAGCACATTAGAAGCACTCAATAATTATTGTGATTATTACCAATCCATATAAGCACTTTATGAGGTAGGTAGTCTGGTTATTCCCCTAGAGCAACACGAGGAAGCCGAGGCCAAGAGAGGTGAGATAAATCCCAAGTTCACATAGCTAGTGAGTGCCAGACCTAGGATTTGAACTCAGGCAGTCTGCATCTAGAGCCACACCCATAACCAGGACACTTTGCTGCCTCCACTTGTGAATCGCTCTCATGGGGTTCTTAGGATGGGTAAATGAAGTGCCATATGTGAACAGAAGTGCTTTGCAAACCACAAGGGATTTTCTAAACCCAAGGTGCTGTTTGATCTGTCCCCATGCTACCTGTGGTGTGTCTCACAGTCACTGATAATTACATCTCTGGCAGCATGAGCTGTGAGAATTGTTAGGAGTAATTATATTTATGATAACAATAGTAGGCATGAGTTAATGGGCTACTGGTGATTTTAACTATTATGTTAAGACAAACAATGATCTTCAGCAATCCATCCATCCATCCATCCAATCATCCATTCAATAATTGTGTTTCGGACGCCTACTCTGGGCCCAGCACTTGATGATCCAGATATAGTTCCTACCCTCCAAAAGCTGATGGTGTGGAGGAGGGACAATTAAATGAGTGACTTCTATAGCATGAAGAGTTTGCCATAATGGGGAGTGATAGCTATTACAGCTGTCCAGAGCAGGAAGATCTGATCTTGCCCAGGGTATCAGGAAAGATCTTTCTTCTCAGCGCGAGTAGGGAATATTTCTTTCCCATGTAGATTAAGCAGGACTTAAGCCAAAAGATGAACAGAAAAGAAACTCAAATATGCAACTGTCTGTTACGAAAAGGTTGAGACGGGCATAGGAAAAGGTGCAGGAAGGGACCTGTGTGTAAGAAGGGAAGCAATTCTGGGACGACAAAATTAGTTAAAAATCAGAAGTCTGCCTCTGTAGCGATTGATCTTTAACTTCCTTTTTTGAAAAGAAACGAAAACAAAATCAAACTTCCTTCTTTGAGATTTCCCATCACAGCTACCTCTTCTGATGCAGCCCTTGCCCCACCCCCTCATCCCCTGCTTTGCCTTTCATGCAGACCACCCCTGTTCTAGTCATCTTGGTTGGTCCTAATGTGCAGAGTTCACATTGGTACTTGATTTGACTTGGTCAGATTTGCTTGATTTGAGAGTATGAATCCACTGGCACAGAAGAACCTATGGGATGCCACACAAATGATCTCCCGGCAAGCAGAACAGAAGACCTGCTAGCTTAAAACTCTTCTGTTTTAAGATGTGCTGAAAACTCCATAGTTGCCCAGTATCTGTCATAGAGTGCTCTCCACTACCTGTGACTTTCCCACCCTAACAATGGTCTGTCCTGTTCAGCACAGCGTGCTTTCCTTGGAAGCCTTCCGTGACCACCCAGGACTGTATAAATGCTCCCAACTCTGGATGCCTCTGGTATCATCCTACACTTCACACTCTATTGCTTGGACCTACTTCTCTGTCTCCCTTCCTTGGGAGCCAGAGGGCTCTGTGTGGGCAGTAGCCATGTCTATTTTGTACCTAGTATGGGGCCCGGCCCTCAGAAAGCGCGTGATAATTGCTTGGTGAATGAATGCCTCAGTCCTTGGGTCATCTGTCCCTGGAAGTTATGACTTTAGTTTCCCCATTTATCAAATGGAGTAGTTGATTCCTAACCCATTGATGTTATAGGTCTGCTGGGGTCTGGAAAGATAGCAGAATCAGTATTTATACGTTTTTTCTTTGAGATATCCACCCTCCCCCCACCCTCCACTCCTAGTTTCTCTTTGTGTACATGGGTGTGAGGTAAAGATGGAGCAGGCAGCTGTCTCCTTTGCCGAAGCCCACTGGACTCTGATATTCTTGCTGCCACACTGCCACACAAGCCACTCCTCTATGGCTAAGAGATTAAATGAGCTGTGTGACCTTGGAGAAGTCATCTAGCCTTTCTGGGCCTTGTCTGCAAGTGGAATTGACCTACCTGTCTTATAGGTTGCTGTGAGGCCTCATGGATACCTCTGTATGAGGTCTCTGGGTGAGGCTCTGGGCCTGGAAGGGACATTCTGCATCACTGACTTCTATGCCTCTGCCTGACATCCCTCCTACCCCAATATTAGCAAGTGTACCTCTCAACTCATGATCATGATGAGCTTCATTTGCAGCCAGCACTCAAGTTGACATGGTTACCTCTGCCCAATACAATGGGCACACAGGTGGTACATTGGTAGGGACTGAATGTGTCCCCTCAAATTCATAGGTAGAAGCCCTCATTCCCATGTGACGGTATTAAGAGGTGGGGCCTTTGGGAGGGGTTTAGGTCATAAGGGTGGAGCCCTCCTGAATGGGATTAGTGTTCTGAGGAGACAGGAGAGAAATCATCTTTCTTAAGCCACTTGAGGACACAGTGAGAAGACAGCCATCTGCAAGCCAGGAAGAGGGCTCTCATTAGGAACTGAATCTGCCAGTATCTCAGTCTTGGATTTCCCGGCCTCCAGACATGTGAGAAACAATTTTCTGTCGTTTAAGCCACTCAGTTCTATGGTATTCTGTTATAGCAGCCTGAGCTAACTGAGACATCAGCCTATGTGGAGCATATAGCCAGGGTCTAGAGAGGTTAAGCAACATATCAGGGGTCACACAGCCAACCGGGGTTGAAGCCCACTGAAAAGTCCCTCTTTGTTTTCTAAGCCCCAGCTGCATCACCTTGACCAAGGCCCTTTTCTTCCTGGGCCTCAGTTTCCCCATGTGGAAAGTGAAGGAATTGGATGTGTTCTCTGGGGTCTCTTTAGGCTGTGATGTGGCAAGGCCCTTCAGAATCCAGGAGAAGGTTCTGATAATATTAGATTTATGCATTTCATTTCATCTTATTAGCATTTAAATGACTGTATTGTTACATTTCAATGACTCAAGAATAAGTTAGGGACGCCTTAATAAAAAGTCTTTGCCAGGAGGGATGCTGGCAGAGGAAGGAGCAATGTTTTTTTGGAGTTAATTTAACAAAGAAGGAATTTGTCTTTTGAAGGAAGCATTAAAAAAAACCACCAAAACTCCAAACCAACAGCTTTTTCAATCCTAACTGAAGGATGGGAGCTGGGACAATTACAAATGAAATATGCGCTAAAAATAACTTTCGGATGCAGAACCCTTCTGTTTTAAGATGTGCTGAATTTAAATGCCACCTTAATATGTATTTTTAAAGTTCTCTTTCCTCTGAATTGTCAGTAGTACCAATGACAGATGCGAGGGACACAGGTCCCATCTGGAGATATTGGGTGATGCCTGGTGCTGCTATTTGATAGTTTTGTGGCTTAGGCAAGGCTCTTAACACCTCCCTGTGCCTCAATTTCCTCCTCCTGAACAGAGCCAACTGGACAGCCTACTTCATAGGGTTTTGGGAGGACTAATCAAGATAGAGCTTAGCCCAATTCCTGGCACAGAGGAAGAACTTGGTAAATGGTGACTGTTCTTACACTGCTAACTTAACTTAATTCCTGCCTCTGTCCTCTGCTCACCCCCACACTGCTGTCCTTAGTTCAGAACTCAGGCCAACTGTACCATAGTCACAATGCCACTGGCACCTGTCTGAAGGCTCGGGAGGGTCCTAGCTTGTGTGGCACAACATACAAGGAAATATCCCTTCTGTTCTGGTCCCAACTAACTAGTTTCCTTGGGGCAGAACATTTCCTTTTGTCTCCTGGATGTAAATTCTGGCCTTTCTTTTTCAGTAGGGCCTTCCTGTCCTGGTGATGGGAACCTTCCTCCTTGGTGCTGATCCAGGGAAATGGGTAAACTTCGCCAGGCAGCTGGGGGCAGAGCGACAGTTGCTTCTCCTTCAGCCTCACCTGGAAAATCATGGTCCTTCCCCGAGAAGGAATGTCCTTTAGGTGTGTGCATGTATATGAGAAAGAGAGAGCCTGGTGGATCTGGACTGACTATGGGAGTGTGGGTATGCATGTCAGTGTGGGTATGTATGCAGGGTCTGTTTGAGTGTGTTATGGTGGACATTCAGCACAGCCAGTATGTAGTCTGGGGCACACCTGAGTCAAAGGAGTGTGAAAATGCCAGCACTGGGTTGGGCCCACAAGAGACTTTATGTTCATGGGTGTGTTAGGGGGTCCCTGTGAAGTGTCAGCATGTATGTGCTTGGTGTAAGTAACCCTGAAAGACATGGCTTGCTCTACAGGTCTACTGGAGTCAGCATGAGTGTGTGTTTGTGAGTGTGAGTGAGGCAGAGATGTTTGCATCCATGTCTGTTAGTGTGCAAGCCCCACAGTATATGTGTGTGTGCACGCACTCATGGGTGTGCATCGAAGTTGACAATGACAATTTCGGTTTGGAATTCTAACAGTTGGGGAGAGAGAATGAAGAAAGAGGAAGGGAATTGAAAATGAATACCTCAGAAGCGAATTTAGCGCTATTTTTAGAAAACTCCTATCCTGTTCACCAGAAAAGGAAAATCTAAAAAAAAAAAAAAAAAAAAATCCCACAGAAACAACCACGCATCAGCCTTGAAGGCACAGATGGCAGAATCAGGGCCAGGGGGTGGGCTGTGAGAGATCTAGGGTTTCTGGCATAGCTTCTCACCCCCCTGTCTGGCCTGAGTGAGGGTCAGTTCAGCTCTTAGCTGCCCACCAGGGTCAACTCCCTGCACTATCCCCCACTCTCCAGAGGAGCTGTCAATGGTAGATGGTAGGAAAAACCCCATTTCTGGTCCTATAGGCTCCTCATGTACTCTCTCATCTACCCTCCCACCCATCCACCCTTCCATCCGTCCATCCATCAAGCCATTCATTCTTCAGCTGTCCATCCATCTGTCTACCTGTCTACTTCTCCAACCTTCCATCTTTCCATCCTTCTACCCACTGAATAAACCTGAAGAGGTGCATCTCAGGGCCTGTCCTGGGCACTAGGATTCTGAGGAGAGCAAGAGAGGTGCTCTGACCCTTCTTCCTGACATTTGAGATCTGCTCGCTCTGCCACAAAAAGCCCCAGTAACCTCGTGATCAGAATCTGCAGCCTGAGTCAAATGATCCTTACAACTTTGCTTTAGATTTTGGGATGATGTAACCCAAATGACTCTTGCCAGATCTTCTGGATCCCAATCTTGGCTTGACCATTACTATTAACAGTGATTGTGGGGCACCTGGGTGGCTTGGTCATTTAAGCATCTGCCTTCAGTTCGGGTCATGATCTTGGGGTCCTGGGTTTGAGCCCCATCGAGCTCGCATCTCAGCAGGAAGTCTGTTTCTCCCTCTATCTCTGTGCACACACTCTCTCAAATAAATAAAATCTTAAAAAAAAATAGTGATTACAAGCAAATCACTAGGGCTTTGCAGTTTCCCTGGGCTGTGCGGTGTCACTGTTCCTACCTCACAGGTAAGAAAACCGGGGCTCAGAGATGTTTTAGATGGCCAAAGCTATCTGGATAGCATCTGGCATAGTTTAAATTTGTTTGTTCAAGTCCAAAGCCTTTGTTTTTTTTTTCTCTGTGTCCCATTACCTTCCACCAAATTCACAGTATGGCCTTGGACCAGTGTTTTCTCTTCTGTGCCTCAGTTTCCTTTTCTATAAAGTAAGTGGGTAGGTTGGATAGATGCTCAGTCTCAGAAGACCATTTTAGCATCACCCAGTTGTAGGCCAAGTCCTGCTTGGGTGGAGAAAAAAGGAAAGAGAAATGCTCTGGAACCTGGGAATCACAAGCTGATCAGAATTCATCCGCTACCTTTGACATCTCCTGTCCACCCTGGACCTCTGCATGGCAGTGTCTGCCTTTTAAGATTTATAGCCTTTATGTGCTCCTTGTTTAGAATTCTTTCCTTTAAAAAAAAATCTTTTGAGAGTTTTCTGATGAAGCTAAAACAGTAAAGTCACTAGCAGATGGAGGCAAGAAAGCCTAGAAGAGGCAAAAAAGTGTTAGGTGAGATTTGGGCTGCAAGAGGGGACATGCAGTGAGAAGGTTGGGGATGGAGGCTCTGCCTGGGATCAGACAGATCAGCTGCATTCTCTGGTTTTAGCAAAATGCTTTGGCCACCTCCCCAGCCTCATCTCTCACCGTGTACAACTCTCCCTACAGTTACACTGAACTCCTTAAGGCCCTTTTTGCAGCCCTGACTGCCTACTCTCTAGGTCCTAACTAGCTATAGTGACAGTGTCCTCTCCTGTTTTTATCTGCCTCATTCCCTCTCACACCCTGCTCTGTTCCCATGCAGTATAAGCAGAGGCCTGAAGGAAGGACAAAAAAAAATCATGATTACAGCAACAGTTCGGTCATACCTACTACATGCCAAAACTTGGGTCATACCTACTACATGACAAGCTCTTATATGCACTTAATGTTTGGTATCTCATTTAGTCCTTCACAACAACCATATGACACAGGGGCTGCTGGCACTCCCATTTTATAGGGGAGAAAACAGAGAAAGAGACTACAGTTACTGGTGTAAGGTCGTTGGTTGGGGTGGCAGGGCCAGATCTCAAACATATACATGCAGACCCTCTTAAGCCTGCCCCCCTCACTAACACCCTTCTCTCCACCAGACCAGGCTCCTGCCCTTTTCTTTGGCTTCCTATAGTGAAGCACAAGGTTTTGCTTGTTCAGTGCTCTGGCTGTGGACTAATGGGGCCCAGGGAGCTGTCTCTGGGGATGAAGTATTGATGGTTGGACAAAGGTAGGTGCCTGGGAGGGATTGGGTGGGTGAGGTCAGGAAA
Organism: Neogale vison; assembly: GCF_020171115.1. Lineage (NCBI taxonomy): Eukaryota > Metazoa > Chordata > Mammalia > Carnivora > Mustelidae > Neogale > Neogale vison. The sequence continues at coordinate 172,306,966 of NC_058096.1, read as the reverse complement.
CTTGAGAACCCCAGGCCCCCCCTCTCCTGCAGGGAGGAGACCAGGGGTGACCAGGGGTGAGTGCTGTCTATGTGGTCATGGTGCTGACAGCACCTCCCCCACCCCCTAACCAGGGGCTGACAAAGAGGCAGGCACAGAGGAACTGTCTCCACTGGGAGCTGTCCCCGAGGCAATGGTGCTGACTGAGTATTTGGGGTGGGCTTTTAGGACCATGTGCCAAGGAGCTGTCCATACATTATGGTTCTGACACAGAGCAAAGGGTTATATGTGTCCTTAGGAGCTCTCCAGGACTCTAGTGCTGACCAATGGAGTGCAGGATTGGGGAGCCCGAGGTTCTGGGTGTGGGTGGAGGAGGGAGGGCACAGGGCTTTTTCCATGAGTTCTGTGAGCAAGCATGAGGAGGTAACCCCAGTGATTGGTGCTGATGTATAAAGCCAGGTTCTTTGGCAATGGGGTGTCCTGAGACAGGTCTGAGACAATAAAATGATACTGTGCAAAGGGCCACTCGGGGGCCATTTATGTGCACATGCAGAAGACCCACCTTGGCTCATCAGTGCCATCTGTCACTGATGGCAGAAATCTCAGCATTAGTGATTCATTTGTTTGCATTGTGCATGGTCTTCTAGTTCTGGTTCCTTCTGTGACCATATTTAAGGGGTGGCATCTCAGTCTGACTCTGTTAAATTTCTCCCTTCTGCAGAGTACGGTATTCATCCACAGACCTTCCAGGGGATGAGTCTAAGTTGGGAGATTATGGAATAGTCTCATGAGTCCTTTGGGGTCTAGATCAGAGAATAAGAAAACTAAAACTAGCAAGAAAGTCATTCTGTGTGGCCTGAGAATGCAGAGACCAGGAGACAGCACTAATAGTGAGGGGTAAAAAAAAATCAGAAAGAAGGACTTCTGAATTCAAAGGAGGAGGGGAATCAGAATGATGCAGTCACCGGCAGGGAGTGGTATATGTGTGTGTGTGGGGGGGGTGTTTTTAAGATTCTGTGTCTTAGTACCATGGCCAGTCTTCTAGGCTGAAGCAGAACTGCTCCAGTTTGGTGACTGCACACTCACTGGCTTCCTTGTCTTAGCCCAGGTTATCTCCCTTGGAGTCTCCCTGGTAGAGAGCTAGAAATTGTCAGGCCACTGATTTGGCCTCAGAACTGAAGGGAGTGAATCAAAAGGTCAGGAAGCCAGAGGAGTGGTTGAAAGAAGGAGCTGCCTCCCCTGTGGCCAAGGTTTCCCCTCCTTCCTCTTTTGATAAAGGCTTCTCTGGGTGGATCTTGGGGTACCCCAGAAGAGGGCTGCTCCATGTGTGGTTCCCTCAGGGCCACCTGTGTTGGTATCACTCTGGGGCACAGATCCCTAGGTCTAAGCCTGCAAAGATGAGTTAGCCTGGTGGTGGAATCACACTGCCCTAGCACTTTGGGGTTCTCATGCCAGCCTCTCTTTCAGTTCTCTTCCTTTTATAATCAATACTCCTTCAGTTCTGGGTTCTAGAACCCTACCCTGTTCTTGTCACCCAGGCTCTGGCTCAAAATAACCCCTGGTTCCTGTCTCTGTGCTTCCAAATGCCATTTCCTTCTAGGTGGTTTCTGGGGACAACTCCAACCAGTCAGTTCCAGTGCCCTTTTCAGTCTTCAAACTCTTGCCATGTTTATGGCCCTCACCCCTTCTTCCCAAACTCCTACGGTTTCTGTGACCAATTCTTCCTAGGGGTCTGCATGACTTCTCTATTTTGGGCCAACTATAGACTGTAACCTTTTCCTATGGTCCTGCTCTGACCTTCTTTAATGAACCACTCTCCCTGGGCAATGCCACCCACCTGGTATCAACTTTCATCCTAACATAAGTAGTTCCCAAACCTACATTTCTACCCTTCCCTTTCTCTCAAGCTCTAGCACAAACCTTCTCTGACTGCCAAATGTATCCTCTGAAGGTCCTTCAGGTCTTCTCCTAATGTTCTCATCCTTCTGTGAACCCTGAGTCACTTGTGACATATAAGCACCTTCCTAGGTCTCAGAATTGACTATCAGGGTCACCCTTGACTCTTGACCAAGCAGGTACCTAGACCCAGGGAGCAGTGGGGCCAGGGCCCTGGCTCCCTCCTCTTCCATGCCACCAGGGTTCCTGACTCTGGTTCAAGGTCCTCATCCACAGCCTCCCACCTGGCCTCTCACTCCCTGTCCTTCAGTCTCCCCAAATGATGCTGTGATGACTCTCATTTATTGAGCAGCTTCCATATGTCAGGAGTTGTGCTGGCTCTGAATGTATGAAACCCAAATAACCCCAGGGGTAGGCATAATTATTCCTATTTTACAGATGGGAAACTAAGGCTCAGAAAGGTAAAATAAAATCATGCCCAGGGTCACACAGCTGAGTGGCAGAACAAGGAGCAGAATTGGGACCTGTCTATAAAACCACCACAAGATGTTGCCTCTCAGATTTGAGCATAACACTCTCTGGATTAAAAACCATTGCTGGGTCCTGGCACCCATTTTTTTTTTTAAGATTTATTTATTTTAGAAAGATGAGCATGAACAAGGGGAAGGGCAGAGCAAGAAGGACAGAGATTGGGAAGAAAACTCCTTGCTGAGCCTGGAGCCCTATGCAGGGCTTGATCTCACAGCCCCAAGATCATGACCTGAGCTGAAATTAAGAGTCAGGTGCTCAACTGACAGAGCCACCCAGGCGACCCTCCTGGTACTTATTTGAAAAAACATATTCATGACCATGGCATCCAGGATCCTGCCTGATTGGCTTGGAGCCAGCTTCCCTGGCCTCTGGTCTAAGTGGACCCTGCATTTCCTGAACAACTAATATATGCACCTACTTCCCACCCTGTGCAAACACTACCCTCTATCTTGCATTGTTTGCATCTGCTTTTCCATTAATCCAAACCTTCCTCTTAAGGGCACAACCCTATGCCAACTTCTTCATGAAGTTCTCTCCAAATCTTCTGCTTCAAATTTTCAGTCCCCTTACCGCTGCCAGCCCATCACTTGCATTTTGTTCCTTGACTTTTTACTCTGTCATTCGTACTCTCCATCCCCTATCTTGGGATGGTTTTGCCAGCTTGCCTCGCTTGCTAGACCATGAACTCCCTGAGAATGGGGCCTCTCCAACCCCCAGCACAGGACCAATCTCCATGAATGTTGGCTCCACTACTGAGAAATTAATCTAACTATGGAAAGACACTGGGGACAATGAATGTTAGAATGCAGGCTGCATTTGAGAAGTAGAAACTTGTCAGCTAGATGGTAGGGAGAACTGATGCTGAATGCATCCAGATAGCATGCCACAGGCTTACAGGCATCAAATTGACATATCTGCAGCAAACCCTATGAAACAGCTGTTACTAGCATCCCATTTTACAGATGAGCAAACAGAGGTTATGCCAGGTTAAGGAGGTTGCCCAGGGTCACATAACTGTTGGATCTAAACTCAGGAAGTCTGTCATCAGAATCCCTTCTCACAATCAACAGCCTAACTCCTTTCTGCAATGACTCAGAAGCTCTGGGTAGTGGCAGCTCAGGCAGTGGGACACCTTGAAGTGTCTGGGTTCTGGATTACACTGGTCAAGCCTGTGTTCTCCCCCACACCAGTGTTAGGTCTCCCAGAGGGTCCCTGTCATCTGGCTGTTCTCCACACAAAGCGGGAGGTCAGGGAGAAGGTCGGGGTAGGGCATCCAGAATTTGCCAGGAGGTTGGCCTGGGGATCATGTGGGGTACATGGGGATACTGGAAACCCCTCTATGCTGAGCTTTTTCTCTGTGTTGGCTGCTCTGGCTCCAGAACACCCACACTGGCAGCCCCAGACCCCAGATCCCAGAATCCCACACCCCAAGGGCCTACAGAATCTCTTTGGCTCCTACATCCAAGCAGGCCAGCATGCTGATTAGTGACTGTCCCAGCCGGCCAGCTCTGCAGCTCTTCCCCTGACTTGGCATGGCTGTCCTGGCCACTGCAGAGATGAACAGAATCCGCCCGGCACCTTGAACAGATGGTGCCACTTCTAAAAATAACACTGCACCACACTCCCCGAGCAGCCTAGTCCCAGTGACAGAAGGGGGTGCTGGTGGGGGTGGGGGCTGCTAGCTGCACTCACCAACCATCTGCACTTGGACAGATGCAAATGCAGCCTCCTGGGGGAGACAGAGGCCCAGGGGACCCCAGCCTCACTGAAGCTGTGTAGGGCCACAGGCCTACTGCTGATGCTCCGAGGCCCGAAATGAAATTAAGCAAGGCCATGGCAGGTGTGTATAGCTTGGCTTTCCTCTACTCCCATCATTGCAACTGCCTCAGCAGTCCTATCTGCACATGTCGCATGGCTGGAATCCCTACCTGGAATGTCCTCTCTTCCTTGCCTGTTGCATCCTACCCCATGTTTGGGTCCCTAGACCCACAATCTCTAGGGCCATCTCCTCCTGTGAGTTTCCTCCTATCCCCCAAATCTCCTTCCTTCTATGGATTCTTTTTCTTAAGATTTTATTTATTAATTTGAGAGAGAGAGAGCAAGAGAAAGTATCAGCAGGAAGGAGAGGGAGAAGGAGTCTCCCCGCTGAGCAGGGAGCCTGATATGGGGCTCGATCCCAGGACCCTGAGATCATGACTCGAGCTGAAGGCAGATGCCTAATCGACTGAGCCACCCAGGTGCCCCATTCTATGGATTCTTAAGTCACTTTTCATTTGTCTCATACTTATTATGACAAATTATTAGAACCCCTCTGGAGCTTAGAGTCGGGGACATCTGGGTTAGAATCCTCATTCTGCCATCACTGAGTGACTGTGGGTAAACCAAAGCAGCTCTCTGGCCTCAGTTGCTGCATCTTTAAAATGGAGATGACAATCACCCCCAACTTACAAGGTTGTTGGGAAGATAATGTGAGTTCATGCAGGGCACAGGACTCAGCCCAGAGCCTGGCCAGTGAAGGACACAGAATCAATTAGAGTGATAATGACTTCCACATGGGGAAATGGAGGCTCTGAGGTGAAAGGTACCATGCAAGGCCACAGAACGAGTGCTGGCTGATCTGGGTTCAGGCCCTACCCACTTGAGCCAGCCCTTTGATCCAAGGATGCTCCAGGGATGAATCTCACCTAAATCCTTGGGAAGGATTTTCCCTGAGTGCCATTCCCTTCTCCAATCCCAAGAGCTGGGCTGGGAGGCCTAAAGGACCCCCTGGAGCCTCCCCATTTTTGCCCTGGGCCACCTCTTTCCTGAGCTCTGGCCTATGTCCTCTAGCTTCTCAAGAAAGTTCAAGTCCTATCAGAAAGTTAAAGAGCTCAAAAACCAAAGTGCTTCCAAGGCCCCGGGAGACCCTGAAGGTATCCACATCCAAGAGACCTCCCAGATTAGCCTGCAAAGACTCTCCTCCCTCTGCTTTTCTAGACTTGCCATCTGCTCTCCTCCTTCCAGGTCTGGTGTTGGGGCAACTTGTAGGGGCTGGGGGCCTGCTGCTCTATCCTCCAGTGAGGCATGGGCCAGCTCTTCTATCATCTTAATCTGCCTTTCAAAGGTCCTTCTCCAGCCCCTTCTGCTCTTTCTTTCTCTCCTGGGGTTCCTAATGGCTCTGAGGAGCTTCCTGAAGAGGAGAGGGATCCAGGCCTGTATTCTATGCCTCATGTACAGTCTCTGAGGCCTCTGTGTAGTGGCGTAATCCAAGGGAGTTGGGTTTGGGTTTGAGATGCAGTCAGAAGCTAGGTTCAAGTCTTACACAACTCCAAGTTAAGGGGTCTTTCTCCAGCCCACCCTACTCATTCCCAGCTTCTCTAGATATTTCAGTCTCAGACACCTCTGCTTTGCAATGCCCAAATGAGGAGGGCTTCTGCTACCCTGGCCTCCTTGTTACAAGGGACCGACAAGGCCAGAGCTGCCACCTTCCCCTCTGTAGGGTCAGACCTGGCATGAAATGGGTGCCAGGTTTTGGGGTCTCTGGTGTGCTCATCTCTAGAGGCTGATAACCCATGATATCAGGTCTACCTGGAGCTGGTCCCTAGTCATGCTGTACTCTACTGTAGGGATACCCCAGAAAGACCATACCCAGAGCAGAGACCACCAAAGGGGCACCATTATTTGCAAAACTTGACAGGAAAGTGAGAAGAGGCTCAGATTCCCTGAGCTCACTTGAGTCCAGAGACTAGAAGGGACTTAAGAAGTCAAAAAACCTGATGCCCAAGCCCCTTTATAATTCCTGTGCCAAGTCCTGCCTGTTCTTGCATGCCTCTCTTGACAGGGAGCTTACTCCCTTATTCTATGATAATCTGTGCCAATGTTGGTGGTTACAAAGTTCTTTAGGTTGACGTCCAATTTTCTTCTCGCCAACTACTTTAGTTTTATAGTTAATGGACATTTCCTGACTCACACAGAATAACTCTGTTCCCTCTTCGTTACTGGAAGTTCATGACCATGACTGCATAGGTGCATGTATGTAAGTGTGTGTGTGTGTGTGTTTGTGTATGTGTGTGCCTGGCTGTGCAATCAGGCATGCATGTACAGATGTGTGTCTGTATGTGTCAGAGCAGGGTGGAGCATGCCTGCATAGGGCATGTGTATAAGTCTCCTTGAGCATATCTGAGCAGGGTATATGTTGAAGTGTGCAAAAGTGTATGTATTTCAGAAATAAGACTCTAGACCATGTGTGTATAGGCAGGTTTTGTGAAGCCACAGGTCATGGCAAAGAGTTTTATTACTTTCTTGAGACTATCTTGGTCTCCCAGTTTGGGGGGTGGGAGAGTAGCAAGAGAGGGTACCCACAGAGCCTCTAGAACACAATAGAAAGCCAACCTGTGGCAGACGCCTTATCACTGTCTCTGAGGCTGTCTACAGGGTGGCTCTGAAATTTGAACCCCCAAATCATGCCACAGATGATTTCAGCTCTCAGGTAACTCTGCCATTAGGTTTCATCCTGAACAAAATGATGGCAATGACAAAGTGGCATTTTATGAATGTACATAAAATGCTCTTTAGTTCAAAGTTCATAAAGAACCCATTGATTACTTCCATTTCCCAAGTAGGAAACTAAGATTACAGATTCAGGGGCCTGATCTAGGTCCTACAGAAAATATCTCTAGAGGGCAATCTGTGAGTTGGGGATCTTGCAAGAACATGTAACTCCAGGACTGGTCACCCCCAGCCATGGCTGGATAGGTCTTGGGCAAGCCTGCCTAAGGTCTGCCATTATCTGCCCTGCTCAACTGTCTTCCTTCTTTGGGTCTCACTTTCTCCATCTGTAAAACGAGGAGGTCAGACTGATGGTTTCTAAGAGATCTCCACTTGTTGACTTTTGATAAGTCCTGGACGCTGGATCAGGCCCAGGGAAGAGGGGTCTCTGGCTCCTAACACTCCCGACCCTGATGGGCATGGGTTTACCCTTGGATCAGCCACAGTCACCTTCTGGGCCCTGAGACATCTATGAGGGGAAGTTTTCCTGTTTTAATAATAAAAAAGCAACTCAGAGCTGCCTTGTGGACCACCAGTCATGCCTTAGCACAAACTGTTCCCTTCCTTCTTGATTCTTTGCCTGGCGGACTCTTATCACCTTTATTCATTCTGAGCAGGAGCCAGCTCAGAGGGCTGCTCCTTCATGAATCCTGTGCTGGCCCCACTCTCCAGAGAGTCAACTGATCCCTCCATGAGGCATGAACAGTCATTCATGCCTTAGAGGGAAGGGGGCACAGTTGGTGCCTAACAGAAATTTGTCGAGTGGTTCTAGAAACACATAGTTTGACTTCAGGAGCCGAGAGAGAGTAAGATTGCATGGCTCATGGACTTAAATACTTCAACAAGTTATTGGTTTGAATACGAGAGCAGAGAGCATGCATTGACTACCTACTGTGTACTCAGCACTGGCCTCCAGGAGGGAAGAAAGTTATGAGCAAGCTAGGAAACATGATAACATTTCCAGCAGGGATGTGGCCATGGTAGTAACTATAAGTGAGGAGCAGTAACAGTAATAAAAATAATCAAAAGAGCAGCTAAGTTTTATTACTACCAAGTGTCACTCCTTACATGCAGATTCTCCACCCATGATCTTGCTCATACCCATAACAGCTTTTGAGGTAGATGCTCTAATTTTCTTCATTTTACAGATATGGAAACAGGCTTGCAAGGTGGGGTGTCTGTCCAAGGTCACATAAAGGTCAGAGTCCCAAGGCTGTGCTCTTGATGTTGGCACTCAACAGATTTCTAAACCAAGAGCTGCCCTGTGGTGGGGACACCACGAGAGTGAAATGTCATGTTCTGGGGGTACTGAGAAAGCCCCTGTAGTCTTCCTATCCAAGGTGGAGGAATAGTGACGGACATCCAAGGAGGCTGTGGCCTGGGGCCTGGAGGAGGTTCCCAGGATTTTGCCATCTTTAGCATCCACTAAGGAAACCCCCAGTGGGATTCTCCTCTCCTACACTGCTGACAGGTGTGAGGCGGGGGCTTTGGCTGCCCTGGCAGCCTGGGTATGAGGGGTGGGAAGCAGATGGCAGCCCCTTCCTGTGTTTGGAAGAAGTCAAGAGTGAAATCCTGGAGCCATCAGCCTGCTGCATCACCTGCTGTTAGAAATGGCCCCCATTTCAGAGGGCTGGCAGCCATCCAGCATGGTTTTGCTGATGAGCGGTAGGCCTGGGGAGACAGGACCATCAGCCCAGCTCCTTTCTATGGGTAGGATGTATGCTGTTGTAACTAAGGATGGCTATCAGAAAGTGTTCTTCACAGTTTGGCCCTTTTTATCTCACCTGTGACCCCGGGGCAGAGGGAGCAGGGTACCCATTTTATGTTATTTATTTTCTTTATTATTTCAGAGATGGAGTGGGGGGAGGGGCAGAGGGAGAGGAAGAGAGAGTATCTTAAGCAGACTCCCCGCTGAGCACAGAGTCTGATATGGGGCTCAATCTCACAACCCTGAGATCATGACCTGAGCTAAAATCAAGGGTCAGACACTTAGCTGACTGAGCCACCCAGGTGGCTCATTTTAAAGTCAAGGAGACTGAGGTTACAGTGAGGCATGTGGGGCACCCAGGGTGCACAATGCGAGGAGGCACTGACTCTCAGGTTCCTATAGATGCCGAATCCCCACCCCACCGCCAGTAGTCTGCCCTGTTATTTAAGCCCACCACGATTATCCCTATACCTGCCTTCTCCAGCCCCACGCCAAACATGGGGCAGACACTGAAAAGCTACAAAGAGATTCCAAACCCATTCTGGTAATATTGTGGATGAAACACCCACAACAGATCCTAAGAAATACCTGGAGTTATAAAAGGTATTTAAAGTCGATGTCTCTGCTCTTAGAGCCCTGGGCAGCAGAGGATTCCAAGGGAAAGAGTTCATTTCTCACCTTCACTCATTTGGCAAACTTTTGCTGAGGGTCTGCTGTGCTAGGTCGTGTGAGATGCAATGTGGGCAGAGGGGAACCAGACCCAGCCCTGTTCTCAAAAAGCTTTGCCTTGTTCCCTCCATGTGTGGAACAGTGCCTATGCTTTATAACAATTCAATAAAAATGATCACGATAAGCTAACATTCACAGAGCGTTTTCTATGTGCCAAGCTCATGCTAAGCATCGGCACATCACATTTGTATATTTCTTCTTGCTGGATCCACACCACAACACTTTGAGGCAGGTATTCTTGTTACCCCCATTGTGCAGAAAAGAAAACTGAGGCAGAGAGGTGAAGCTGCCCCAGGTCACTCAAGCAGGACACTATAGAGCTGGGATGAATGCTCAGTAAAATGAATGAATGAAAATAGAAAACGGCAAACAGGTTATCATCCAAGTAAACATGAAGGTGACAGGATTTGTTAAGTGTGGCCATGAAAAGAGGCCACACTTAGAGGCCAGGATGTAGCATCAGGCTTCCTGGGGATAGTGCTAGGAGCGGGTCAGGGAATTCTTCATGCTTTTGGGCAAACTTGGGCTGCCGGCTTCCAGGAAGAGGGTGACAGTGACAGCTGCCTATATCAGTTTGCAGAGTGAGTAGGCTCCAATTTCTCTGTCTCTGAGCCTGACCACGTGCCCCACCTATAAAAATATCCCAGGCCAATGGCCCCCTTTACTCTGAAAGAGTAGGCTCAGAGACAGGCTGGACCTGGGCAGGGAGGAGGGGAAGAGGAGGTCCCCTGTGGGCTAGCTCAGGGAAGGGCATCTGCCCAGAGCTCTCCCACTCCCTGGCTGCCCGCGGATGGACCTCCAGCCTTCGGGGAGGGGGCTACAGCTGGACACCCTGACACCCAAGCCTCCCAAGCTGGCACCTTGGTTCCCAGGCAACTAGACAGCTCAAGTTTCGGGTGTCGAGGACAGGACTTGGTGAGGGTGTCAGTAAATAATAATAGATACAGCCCAGCCCAGCGGGGCTGCTCAATATACACCAATCTCAGACACAGGCAGGGCCTGAGTGGTCCTGCTGTCATTTCGCAGATGGGGAGACAGACCTGGGAGGGAAGGGGAGGGGCCTGATGTGACCAGTGGTAGCAAAGAAGCAGGGGCATCTCTGCTGGGAAGGTTGGAAGAGAAGTCCAGAAAATGATGGCAAGTGTAGCTGCCACATGCAGGACACTGGCTTTGTGCCCAACACTGTGCCAACAACTCCTCCCTCCAAGGCCCAACTCATCCTCAGAACAATGCAGTGAGGTGTAGATGCTGACTTTATGCCCATTTTATAGATGGAGAAACTGAGGCTCAGAGAGATTGTGCAACCTGTTTCAGATCATCTAGCTGGTGAACGGCAGAGACTGGACAGGAACCAAGGTCAGTGTGACTCTTAAGTCTGTAAGACCCACCCTGGCCCTGCAGTGACCCCAGGGACAAAAAGTGTATGAGTTGAGCACCGAAGGACTGCATAGCTGGTTTGTCTTTGATCTTTTCAGCGAGGGGAGGGTATTATGCTTCCTGTCTCAACACTGAGGATGCTGCCCTCAGAGGGTTAAGTGGTGGTCCCAGGGGATCTAAGCAGTAGGTGGGGATGTAGGATTTGAATCCACATCTCTCTGAAATTAAGTCCTGGGCTGATCCACTGTGCCCAGTTCACTGGCAGAGGCCTGGGGCAGTGCCCCTTTGCTAGGCCTCCCAGGGTCAGACAACTCTGCCCCATGTCCCTTAGTAGGGTAAGATTTCTGGGGGATAGGGCCCCACTCCCCAGTCCCCAAGAGAGCCAGCAAGCCCCAGCATAGAGCAGTGACCTTTGATTCCAGGCCACTGGACCTCTTACTGGGTTGCCCACACCCCCCACCTCCCGCAACCTGAACCTGCTGGGGACATGCAGGTTGCCATGGCGACAGCACATCAGATACTGACCTGGGGGCCTGCAGGCAGCACAGGGGAGGGGCAGGACTTGCCTCAGAGGGATGGCTGGAGGGGTGGAGAACAGGGGGCCTGGGGTGCCCTGCGGCGGCCGTGGTTGTTCTGTGGGCCAGGCTGGGCACAAGCTGCTATTTATAATTCTGCTGAATGGGCCCAGTGACCCGACCCGCGGTCTGACTGCCCGGGGAGCCCAGCAGCTGCACAGAGGGGAGGAAATGGCACAGGGACTTCCTTCTGGCCCCTAGCTCTGACATGGGGGTGAAGGAAGGTGGGGGTAGGGTGGCAGGGAGCACAGGACCCTTCCCTCCATCCCCCACAATCTGCATTATTGTCAGCATCCACCTCTCTGGCCAATCCTGTCCTCATCCCGGATCCGGGCCAGGCTGGGCCAGTATATATGTGTTGGGTGGGGGGCTGGTGGTGCTGGGGCCTGTGCTCTGGTCTTAAAGGGTCCAAAACAGGCTGTTCTGGGGCGCCTTTCATGGGAGGGAGAGTAAAGGGGAGGAAAAGAGAAAGGGGAGAAAGAGAAGCTGTAAGACAGAGGGAACTTGAGAGCCAGGGGTGGGAGGGAGAAGGGGAGGAAAATAGGTGGAGGAGGGAGACAGAGAAGAGGGAGAGAAAGGTAGATAGAAAGAGGGAAGAGAGTGATGGAGAGAGGGAGAGAGAAGAAATGAAGGAGAGGGATATAGGGACAAAGAGCCAGAGAAACAGGAGGAAAGGCACGGAGACTGAAACAGACACACAGGGAGAGGAAGAGGGAGGGACGGAGCTCTTTGGCCCTGGAGGTCAAGCCACCGGTCCAGAAGCCAAAATGTAAGCATGACTTAGTCACAGGGTAGCTCAGGGGCCTGTGAACAGGAGGAGAGAAGGGGCTATGCCTGGTGCCTCTGCTGGTCACCCAGCCCCCTTGGCCAGGGCTTGGAGCTCTGGTCCAGGGCCTTCCGCCTTCAGTCCCTCTTGCCACCTAGGGGCACAGGGCAGGGCAAGGACTGCTCCAAGGTCACCGGAACCTGGCCAGGAAAGGCACCGTGGCAGCTCCTGGGGCTTGCTGGGCTGTCCGCCCTCGGATCTGGGTTATTTTGGGAGCTGAGCAGCCAGAACATAACTCCCTCCTCTCTTGTTCCTGGGCCAGTGGCTGCTGACTCAAAATATTCTCTCAAGGAAACTGTCTCCCCCAAATCCAATGTCACTTCTTCTAAGAGGCCTTCCCAGACTCTTCCCAGACTTACTGTTCTGCTCACACAGGGCCTGGCTTAGACCTTCGGCTCAGTCCTTGTCCCAGGGAACCGCTGACAGAGCCACGTGCCCATCTCCCCCATCCGACTCTGAGCTAAAGTACTGAGAGGGCTGTTTCCCTGGCATCACGTGTGAAGTCTGCCACTCACGGTCTTACTGAGTAGCACCAAGACCCCTGAAGTAGCTGTATTGGCCACCGTTTACTGAGCACTGACAAGGTCCTGCGAACTCTCCATGCACCCTCTCCTCCTTAACCATCTCAATAACCCTATGTGTAGGCTTGGTGAGCTGGTGATCCCCCGGGGATCTAAGCAGTAGGTGGGGATGTGGGATGTAAAATCCCATTTTACAAAGGACAACACTGAGGCTCAGACAGGCTACATGGTTTGGCCACGGTCTCTGCTGGGGAGCTGTTGAAGCAAGACCTGACCCAAGGCAGTCTGATTCCAGAATCCAGTCCTGTGACCACCACTCCTGGTCCTCTAATGTGCCTGTCTGCTGGCCGGTCAGGTGTCCTTCTCCCTTCCATGATCTCCTGCTTCTAGGGCCCCTTCTGCTGTTCCCAGGTTTATCCACTCCGTGGCTATTTAGTAAGCCCTTACTGCGTGACAGGCGCACTGTGCTTGCTCTGCTAGGAAAGATGGATTGTGCAAAGCACTGTGAAGAGAATAAGACATTATGACCAGCTGCTTGGGGACCTATTTTGCCAGGTGGATGTGCAGAGAGCTGAGGCCAGTGTGTTTCAGGTCAAAGGAACAGCAAGGGCAAAGGCCTGGTGGTGGGAAGGAGCTGGGGGCGGTTTTAATGATCCAAAGAGGGCTAGTGTGGCTGGGGCTTGTAAGTGAGGGGCAGTGAGCAGAGGCGAACTCGGAGGTGGGCAGTGGCCAGACTGTGCAAACCTTCACACCACAGTGAGGAAATCTGGATTTGACTCCAGGTACAGAGGGAGGTCTCTAAAGAGCTTTAGGTGGCAAGCTAGCACAGCGCTGTTTGTTTAATGATCCATCATCCACTGGAGAATGGACTGTCCGGGGGTGAGAGGGAGAGTGGGAGAAAGGCAGCTACTGCGTCACAGAGGAGAGTGTGGACAGGGTGGCTGTGGTGTTGAGGAGGTGTGGGCGGGTGGGAGTTAGGAAGTAGAATGAAGAGGGTGAGCGGGTGGGGCTGGGCGTGGGGGCGGGGAAGGCAAGGATGATAAAGGCTCTGCCTTCAGCAGCAGGGTGGATGATGGTGGCGCCACTTCCTGGGATGGGAAGTTGGGGAGGGAGCGGGTTTTGGGGGTGGGTGGACATGATCAAGAATCCCGTTTTGGACTTGTTAACTTTGAGATGCTTGTGAGAAATCCAAGTAGAGATGCCAAGTGGCCAGTTGGATGCCGAGTTGGAGGTGCAGAAGAGAGGCTCTGGCTAAAGATATAAATATGGGAATCAGCAGCTTAAGGATGGTATTTAAAGCCATAGGATAGGGTGAGATCATCGAAAGAGAGAGAGAGAGAAGAAAGGGAAGGGAAGAGGCTCAGAGTTGAGGTCAGGCAGAGAGAGAGAAGCAGCCACACCGGCAAGGCCTGATTAGGTGGCTTCCTGCTGATCTCAGGACGGGGTTCAAAATCCAGAGCCTCATGCAGTGGCCCTGCCTACTTCTCCAGTCTCATGTCCTCCCCTGCCCCTTCCTTGTGTCCTTCTTTACAATCAAGCTCAACCCCTTTGTGAGCTTCCACACCTCCAGGTATCTGCCCAGGAAGCTGCCCCTGCCCGAAGTGCCCCCTCATAGGAAAAGGCTACTTCCAACTCCTCCTCTTCTGAAGCTTTCTCCAACCTCCTCGGCAGATTTGCCGCACCCATCTCTGCTTCTATGGCCTTCTGGATATACCACACTGTCACTGTCTTCCTGGGAGCTCCTTGGGAGGGGCGCCTGATGCACATGTGCGTCCTGGGCCCAGCACACCTGTGGCTCACAGTGGAGCCCTCATGCACGCTGTGTCTGTCCCCATGTCACCCACTAGACTGAAGTGCATCATCAGACCTGGGGTGGGCTGCGGATGCAGACTTCACCCCTCCTGGTTTGAGCCTGGGCTGCTACTCTGAACAGACTCAGAGAGGGAAGTTAATGGAGGGAGGAGAAGCGTGGGCATGAGAATGAGGGCTGGCCACACTGGGCGTTTGCTGGGCCTCCCACCTGCCACTGCAGCAAGAGGAGAAAAAAGTAAAAAGACAAAAGCAGAGAAAAAAGAGCCACCAAGTTCACCATCCCTCACTCCTGTCCCATGCTCAGGACCAGAGACTTCATTGTGTGGGAAATCAAGGAGCTCACTGGGGAGCAGGGGACCTGGCCTGAGGGAGTCATGTCAAAGCTCCTGCATCCTCCCCAATTACTTTTACTTGGTCTTATGTTTGATGGCACCAGCTGCAGCATCCTGCAGGAAGCCCCTCTGGCTGGGGGGACTGGAGAGGGGCACCTTGTCCATCTACTAGAAGCACCTACTAGGTGTTGGACTCCCTGCCTTTGGTCAAGGGTACAGACTGAGGGTAGGCAGCCCTGCATCCTGATTCTAGCTCTGTTACTGGCCACATGGCCTTGGGCAGGTCACTGGCTTGCTCTGGGCCTCAATTTCTTAATCTCTGAGATGGGGCTACTACACATGACTTCTAGGAATTGTGGAAGTGCGACCAGTGCCTGTGAAACACTGAGCATGGTGCCACTTTACAGAAAGGAAACTGAGGCTCAGAGAGGCCCAGACCAGTGCTAGGATGAACAGAGCTGATATCTTAGAGCATTTCTTCCTCTGAAACCAAAGGCCCTTCCAGTCTGCAATCCCCCATGCATACACCCCCCCTTTTTTTTTCTTTAGAAAGGGAGGGGGGCGAGGGGCAGAGAGAGAATCTTAAGCAGAACCTGTGCGCAGTGTGAAGCCTGATGAGGGGCCCGATTTCACAACCCTGAGATCAGGACCTGAACTGAAATCCAGAGTCCAACGCTTAACCAGCTGAGTCACCCAGGAGCCCGCCCCCCGACCCCCCACCTCATGCACACACTCTTACTTGTCATTCATATGGTTGATCCTAGGGCCTTAGGTAGGAGCTTCCACATGGGTATTCAAAGACGGTTCAGACTAAAGTTGTACCCTCTGAGGGCCAGGGCGTCCCACCACTGACTGCTTCATGACCCCTTCTCCCACTCAGAGAAGTTAAGTGTTTGGGAATCCCAAGCTCACAGGTCCAGTTACTTCTTTCAGGACAAGGCAGGCAGGTTGGGGTTACCCCTCTGAGCCTCAGTTTTTCCATCTGCAAAACTGGCATAATCCTATCTTGCCCAGAAGATACCAGAGACAAAGCAGGAAGGCACTTTGGGTGTCCTGCTATTATGGGGAATGCTATTAAGGGTAGCCCCAACCACTCTGTCTTCAGCTGAGGCCCATGGAAAGGCCCATTGTAGCAGTTTGTGTAGATTTATATTTTTCTGCAAAGGAAGTCTGTGACTTTCACCAGCTGCTCCAAGCAGTCTCTGACCCTCACTCCACAAAGACTAAACATTACTGTGGAGTAGGACCAAGCCAACTCCCTGCTTTCCAATGAATGCTGTATAAGAACGGCACTGAGGTGGTAGAGCCAGGAAATAGAGGGGCCTGCGGAAGTTAGAGAGAGCAAGGTTCAAGGCTGGAACCACTTGCTTGGAGACCCTCAGTAAAGCAAGCAAGGTCACTCGCAAATCACCTCTCACACCACAGCTTTCCTGTGGTCTGGTGGCTCCGAATCCAACTCCCCTCCATGCCAGCATGGCCAAGAAGAAAGAACTTGGGTGCTGTGCCCTCCCATGCAAAATGTTTTTCTCCAGAAGGCAAGTTTCTATAACTGTAACTGATCAGCCTCCAGTTGAGAGTAAATTAGATTTCACCTGACTCTCCATTAGTCCTGGGGACAGGAGTGAATGTGACAGAGCTGGGCAGAGAGCAGTTATCATAGTGCACCCCAAGTCTGGCTAGAGAAATAGACAGATGGTCTAAGTCACACCCCAGTGAGAGGTTAACTAGAGCAAGTAGCTTGGGAAAACACTCAGGGCTCATCTGCTTGGACATCCCCAACTAAACT
Organism: Neogale vison; assembly: GCF_020171115.1. Classification (NCBI taxonomy): domain Eukaryota; kingdom Metazoa; phylum Chordata; class Mammalia; order Carnivora; family Mustelidae; genus Neogale; species Neogale vison. The sequence goes on along the minus strand of NC_058096.1, from coordinate 172,290,367 downwards.
CATTCCAGAAGTGGCCCAAAGTCTCTTAGTCTAGTTGGGTGGGTCATAAGGCAGGTGGCGCCACTGTGGGCCCTAAAGGCACAGATTGTAGCCTGGCATATCAGCTGACTATGGGAGTCTCAAGTGTGGTTCCTCCAGCCCAGACCTCACCATGAGCGACAGACACCAGCATCCTACCTGGCCTCTCTACCTGACTATCCCTACACCTCACACTCAACAGATCACAAGTTCAACTTGACAGGTTTTTCTTTAAAATGTTAAGGGTCTTTTATATTTTCTCTGAAAAAATAATTTCTTCTAGTTGTGAAGATGTTCTATGTTTTCTTCTAGAAGTTTTATACTTGTAGCTTTTACATTCAGATCTACGAGTTGTCCCAATTTAATTTTTTTCATCTACTTCTTTTTTGTGGTCAAATCTATGTAACCTAAAATTGACCATTTTTTAAACCATTTTTAAGTGTACAATCCAGTAGCATGAAGCATATTCACACTGTCGTGCAGCCGTCTGCACCACCCGTCTCTAGAACTCTTCCATCTTCCCAGACTGAAACTCTGTCCCCATTAAACACAAACTCCCCATTCCCCTCCCCACAGTGGGAGCCTGGCAGCCACCATCCTCCTTGTCTCTGTGAGTCTGACGACTCTAGGGACCTCACGTAAGTGGAATCCTACAGTATGTATTGTCCTTTTGTGACTGGTTTATCACACCGTAGCCTCTTCAAGGTTCATCCATGTAACATGTCAGAACTTCCTTCCTTTTTAAAGCCGAATAATATTCCATTGTACGTAGAGACCACATTTGGTTTATCCATTCATCTGTTGATAGACATTTGGCTACTGGGATAATGCTGCTATGCACTTGGGTGTACAAATATCTGTTTTGAGTCCCCGTTTTAAGTTCTTTTGGTTATACGCCCAGACACGGAATTGCTGGATCTTATGGTAATTCTATGTTTAATTTTTTTGGGGTGGGGGGACCACCACACAATTTCCCACAGCAGCTGCACCATTTTACATTCCCACCAACAGCACATAAGGATCCCAATTCCTCCATACCCTCGCCAATACTTGTTATTTTCTGTTTTTGTTGTTGCTGTTGTTGTTTTCTGCAGTAGCTATTCTAATGGGTGTGAAGTGAAATTTCATTGTGGTTTTGATTTGCTTTTCCCTGATGATTAGTTATGTTAAGCATATTTTCATGTGCTTATTGGTCATTCATATATCTTCTTTGGAGAGATGACTTTTCAAGTCCTTTGCCCATGTTTTGAATTGCATGGTATGTCTTTTTTTGTTCTTGAATTGTAAAAGTTCTTTTTATATTTTGGATACTAATCCCTTATTGGATATATGATTTGCAGGTATTTTCTCCCATTCTATGGGCTTCTATTGATAGTATCCTTTGATGTAAAAAGTTTTCAAGTTTGAAGAAGTCCAATTTATCTATTCTTTCCTTTGTTGCTTGTGCTTTTGTTGTCATATCTAAGAAATCAATGCCAAATCCAACACCATGAGGCTTTCTCCCTCTGTTTTCTTCTACCTCAATTTGATTTGTGTATGGTGTGAGGTAAGGGTTCAAATTTACCCTGTCTGAAATCTAACCCTTGAGTTTTCCCACCCCACTTCATTTTTCCCTGGGGTTCACTATCATTTAAAAGACCTTATCTTCTCTCTAGGTGGACGGCTCAGAAAACAAGTCACCACTGTCACTTTCCTCTTCAACATCCATGTCCTGCATCCCCTAAAACTGCTCATCTCCCAGTATCTTTGTAGCCCCTCTCCCTATTTTTCTCATCTCTCGCCTGGCTGATGGTAGTAACTACCTAACTGGTTTCCTTGCTGCTACTGGGGAAAGCAATTTCAATCATCTCACAATCTCCCCTGATTAGTCATGCTCTTGCGATAAAGATAAAACTCCATTATGTGATCTTCTAAGCCCTGGGTGGCCTGCCCAGGCTCCACCAGCACCACCCAACACCCCATTCTCCTCATTCTTTCTGGTCTAGCCACACTGCTCACTTTCCCCACTAGGCCTTCATCTGTTCTATTCCCTCTTCCTGGAATGATAATGCTGTTCCCTCCCCATTCTCACCTAGTAATGTCCTCCTCAGCCTCCTCCTTCTCAACTTAGGCCCAAATCCTCAGGGAGGCCTTCCCTGATTCACTACCCTGTACTCCCTATTATTGTCACACTCACCATGGTTGTATTTTACATGTATTTGTGGGACTGATGGATTCATGTTTGACACTAGATCACTGAGGGTAGGACTGTGTCGGGATTTTAGTTACTATTGTACTGCTAAGGCCTAGCACAAATGTTTATTTATTTATTTACTTACTTATTTACTTAAGATACAGGGCTCAATCCCATGACCGTGAGATTGTGACCTGAGCCAAAACCAAGAGTTGGACACTCAACTAACTGAGCCACCCAGGCACCCCTGCATCTTTTTTTCTTTTTTGTAAGCAAACTTGAGTTGGCAGTTAGTACTTGCTTCCAATTAATTCAACCGGCAAACCCTCCCTCACCCACACCATCCCTTTTTCTCTTCCTCCAGAATGCCAGTTCCCACTTCAGGGCCTTTGTCCACGCTGTTCCCTTGACTGGCAATACTCTTTCCCCATAATTCTACATGTCTCATTCTCTAACCTCGTGAAGTCCCTACTCAAATGTCACTTACGCAGGGAGGCCTGCCCTGATCACCCCCTTAAAAATAACAAGCTTCCTCACCTCCTACCACCTCACTCTGCATTATTTTTAAAATAATACTTTAACCACTTATATTATACATTTACTTATTTCTGTCTCCCTCCACTAAACTTTAAACTCCATGAAGGCAGGGATTGTGTGAGGATGACCCACTGTCCTGGTTTGTCTCAGACTGAGGGGTTTTCTGGGATGTGGGACTTTAGGGGCTAAAACCAGGAATATCCCAGCAAACCAGGATAAGTTTATCACCCTAGACTGCCTTATTTCTCTACCATAGAATCCCACTGCCCAGGCCAGTGCTAGCACATGGCAGATGTTTGCTATATAGCTGAGGGTATAAATGAATGCAGGCCCTAGCCCAGGGGTGCCATTCACTATTTCTGTTTCATTCCACCCTGACAACTGGCCTGGGAGGTGAGCCCTATGGTTATACCCACTTTACAGATAGGAGCCTGGGATGTGGCAGCTTCCCTCCTCCATCCTCATACCCCTAACCACGGCTGGGGAAGCAGGACTAAATCCCAGCTCTGCCAGCCACAGAAATCAAATTCTTAACAGATCCACAGTGTATACCTCCCAATTACACCTGCTTTGCTCATGCCAAGTAACCACCAACCCCTGTCAACTCAACAGCAACAACTGGGCTGAGAGAAGCTCACCTCTCAATTTTGTCCCCCCGGGTGGGTCAAAACCAGCTTGTGGGCAGCCCGTCTCTGGCCTGGCTGGTGGTGAAGGGAGAAGAAGAGAGGGCAGTCCAGGGCTGGAGCCAAGTAGCACAAAAGTTGGAACCCCAGAGTATGGAAGCCACATCCCCTGAGAAGTGCAGACCTGGGGCTCCACCAGCTCCAGGTCCCCCTGAGGTCTTATTAGTTACAGCCGCCTTTTCAGCCCACCCTAACTCCTGTGACTGAGCTAGAGAAAGCCTGTATTCAGCCCACCTACAGGACCTAAAGGAAAACACTCTTCCCTCTTCAGTCCAGGGAAAGGGCTCTCTGGGGAAACTGAGGCCCGGAGAGGTGTAGTCACTTGGCCAAGGTGACGCTGCTTCTAAGGTGGGGGGGGGTCCCACAGATGGTTCAGGGCCATCTCTCAAGCTCACATGTTCTCTATTTTCCCTCATCTTGCTGGCAAGGGTGATGATGGAGATGACCAAAGTAGCTACTGTTCATGGAGCTAGTTCTGCATTCGTTCTTGTTTCAAAACACATTGTGTGGTAGGTGTACTCATCTCCAATTTATAGATAAGAAAGCTGGATGGCACGGGAGTGGGGACCCACTCACAGTGACCTGGCCAAGGTCATGCATGGGGCTAAGATGAGATTCATCCCCGCCCTCCCTCCTTCCAATGAACCTACCTGTGTACCTGCCTAACAACCAATCAGCATTTACTGAGCGGCATGGAGGTGTGAGGCCTCACCCACATTGCCAATGCCACTGGGAGCACTGGTGGCAGAAGGAAATCCTGGGCTCCTAAGGCAGCCCTGGCTCCTGGCCTGGGGCAGCTGGAAATCCCTTCCTGAGAGACCTCTTGGATTCCACACCAGGATCCCCTGGGTTCCCTTAGCAATCCTCTTGGGAACCTCTCACTGGAGAATTCTTCTCTGCAAGTTTCATTCTGGGATCACAGCTGCTAAGTCCCCTGCCTGGCCACCAAGGGGCTGGCTGTTTCTCATAATGAAGTGGAGTGGGAGAAGGGCCATAGGAGGTTTAAATAATACTGTTGTCGGAAATTTCCACGGAGGTGTTAAAGACCTGCTGGCTGACCTCCAAATGCTGCCCTGGAAAGACTTTGAAAAGGAATTTCCCCCTGCAGCCCAGAAGGATGCTGGAGTGGCCTACAGCAGGGTTCTGTGGTCTACGCACTGGCATCAGCCTCCTGCCACAGAGCTGGGCACCCAGAGGCCCATGGATAAAGGAAAATGGGAACCCCTCTCTTTCCTGGAGGGAAGTGTGAAAGAACAAGGAAGGTGCTCTTCTGGGAGGGAGTTCCAGCTTTGAGTCCATTTCTCTGCCATTTGCTCACTGTGTGACCTTCAGTAGTGCCTAGACCTCTCTGAGCTCAGCTGCTCCCTTCTGAAAGAAGGTAGTTGGCCAGGATGCTAATTTGAAGGTCTGAAGCATCAGTGATGAATGCTGGCTCTGACTTTCAGTCTCCTCAGTTCCAGAGACTAAACGTGAGGTTAGGTGCAGAGAAATGGAGTTCCTAGGAACTCTGGAGGCAGTTGGAGGGACCAGAGGCTTCCTGAGAGGGAGAAAGTGACCTGAACACCCTTCAGGTCCTGGAAGGTGCTAGCCGGGGGTGGGACCGGCAGCCTCCTCAATGCCTGGCCTCTAGCTGCCTCTCCCATGGGCATGTGGTGCCCCCAGAAGCCTCTCCATGGGGTGAGGGAGACACAGGTTAGGGTCCTGGGATGCCCCCACAGAACCCTCTTTACCCCCACAGCCATCCCACTTCTCCTAGCTCTGGGGGTCTCTCTGGCATTCTGAACTCTCTAATGCCCACCAGTGCTGCTGCCTCTGTTGCTTCCTCACCATCTGTCCCCAGCCTGCCATAGCCCAGGCTCTCTTCACTCCTGAGCCAGGCTGGTCTCTGCCCATCCCAACTCGGACACTGTCCTGTGGAATGCCCTGCAGGGGCCCAAGGCCCCTCACTCCCTAGCTACGGCAGAGCCAAAACCAGGGCCTTAACCCAGGACCACACCTCTTCCTTCACCTAACACCTCTCCTCCCAATGCAGGAAAACCCCCTTACACATCAGAGGCCCACCAGAGTATGGCCGCACCCAAGAGCCCAAGAAGAATGCCCTGCAGGTCAGGAAAAGAGGTGACTGCCTATGTAGACCTGGGTTGGAGCCCCAGCTCCTCACTTTCTGTGCAGACTCCTTCACAGCTCTAAGCCTCAGTTTCCTCAGCCATGAAATGGTGATGAGGCCCTATCACTTACACTGTTGTTACGAGGGTAATAGGAGGAGGGAGAAGTCCTGGGCACAGAGTCCTTTCAGAAGCAGACCCTGGATAGGCCTGACGTGAGTTGGACCCCCTCTGTGAAAGGGAGTGGGTGAGGCTTCGGCTTAATGGGTGGGAAGACATGGGAGGAGGGAGGCAGGGCGGGGCTAGAGAGGAAGGAGGATTTCAAAGGCTAGGGAGCCACTGTCACCACTGTCATTGTAAAAGCAGCATCTGCTTTTTTAGCTGAGCACTGAAACGGCATGTCAGGCCCCAAGGTACAGACTTCTTGTGGCTTTCTCATTGAGGAGCTGCCCGGGAATGTTTATTACCTTATTTTACAACTGTTGAAACTAAGGTTTAGGGGCGCCTGGGTGGCTCAGTGGGTTAAGCCGCTGCCTTAGGCTCAGGTCATGATCTCGGGGTCCTGGGATCGAGTCCCGCATCGGGCTCTCTGCTCAGCAGGGAGCCTGCTTCCTCCTCCTTCTCTCTCTGCCTGCCTCTCTGCCTACTTGTAATCTCCCTCTGTCAAATAAATAAATAAAATCTTAAAAAAAAAAAAAAAGAAAGAAAGAAACTAAGGTTCAGAGGGGTGAGGTCCCTTGGCTGATGAGGAACTCCGCTAAGGACTGTTCCCCTGAGCTTTGCCCTGGGTGAGGGCACAGGAAGGGAGCAGGGGAGTGGCAAGAAAAACTGGAAGAGGAGGTGATGGGGGTGATTACTTTATCTGTGTCCAAATTTTCTCCAGAGACGAAGGCAGGTGGTGGGGGTAGAATGGCGTTGGGGAGAACCATGTCCATCCCTACCGCTCGCCCCCACAGAGAATCCCAAAGGCCACTGAGCGCTAGCTGTCCTGGCCTTTTGTGTGGCTTGGCAGGGGCTTGCCTGCCCTGGCTGGCCCCCTGGCCGGGACTCAGCCCCTAGGGCCTGGAAGTCAGGGAGGGTCACTCTGTGTGTTAATGGCAGGAAAAAGCTTTTGTAGAAGCTTCTGGCGAAATCCATGCTCCCAGCACCCACCTCAAAATGACCCCGAGTGGGCACAGGTCCAGGGCATCATGGAATAAGCCAGCGCATCTGGAACCTACAGCTGAGGGAGGGGTGGTGAGTGAGATGAGGGACCGTCTGGCCTCAGGGTATGGAGGTGCTCCAGGCAGCAGCCAAACTTCACGGCCATGTCAACATCCTGCAACTCCATGAGCATCACATCATCTTCTAGTCCAAGGTCCCTCCATAGGTACCCATTGAGCACATGCAGGATCTCATCACACAGAGTGAATAAAAACCCCACTCAGCCACTTATTAGCTACACCACTTAGTTTCTTTACTTGCAAAATGGGATTTTTACCACCAATTGGCCAGAATTATGCAGGGATGGAATGAGATGACATTCCCTTTCCACACAGCAGCCAGAGGGCTCTTGGATGTCTCACCCCTACTTAGGACCCTTCAATGTCAGGATCAAATCCAAACACCATATGTGACCTACAAAGCCCCACATGATGCAGCCCCTCACCACTTCTGCCTCTTGTACCCCAGACACACTGGCCTCTGACCTTTGAACAAGCCTTGCTCTTTTCCACTCAGGGCCTTTGCACATGTTGACCCCTTTGCTGGGATCACTCTCCCCCCAGAAGGTGACATAGTCAGGTATTCTCATCACCCAAACGCCATCTCCTCCTCTCCTTGACTATCCTATCCCTACTCAGACTGTCCTGGGAAGCCCCTCTGGCCCTCCTGTTCAATTTTCTTCCTTGTAACAATCACTATTGCCTGGAATTACTCATTTTATTTATTAGTGAGACCTCATCTGTCTTACAAATCCACACTGCCTCACATGGCGCCTGAGTAGCAAGAGTTCAAGAAATATTTGTTAAATGAGCAAATAAATATGTAATGAATCTGAAACATAGTGGGCTTTAAATGCATCTGGGTCTGTCTTTTATTATCCATTCCCAGTGCAGCTTCCTTCTTGGCCGCCCCCACCTCCCCGTGCCCCGGCTAGCACATGGGTGTGTATGCTTACGCATGGGCACGCACACATACATACATGCACACAAACACACACGCCCAAAATAAATCCCCAAATGAAACCAAAGACCAAACCCCAAACAAGAAAGCTCTGTGCTAGGAAGGGGATGCTAGGGGTCACTAGGTTCACAAGACCAGTTCACTGGTTACTGGGTCCAAAACCAGTTGTAAGGCTCCGCCTGGCTTACTTGAGGCTATAACAAGTCCAGGTCACTGGAAGGGGCGCAGGGCAATCCCTCACTTCTCAGCATGAGGCTGGTGGGCCACTGAGCCCTGGGAAGAACCTAGATTCTGTCTCTGGTTCTGCAGCCTTATGGGTGGGAGATGATGAGGAACATGTCCTGAGGGTAAGGACTGGTCTGCTTCATTCACACCATATCCGATGCCTTCAGCTCAGAGTAAGTGCTCACTGAATGCTTGTTAATGAATAAATGAATGAGGGTTGGGGTGGATAGCAAAAGCAGAGGGGACTGGCCACTAGTGTCCATGGGAGTCACCAGCTTGGGACATGGTGCCAGGTACTGCTCAATGCCACCAACCAAGAGTACCTCCAATAATACATCCTGTCATGCTCCCACTCAATAACCTGTAATGGCTCCCACTGCCTCTGAGAAAAAGTTCGGATTCTGTTGTCTGGCATTCAAGGCCTGCCTACTTTCCTCTCTCCCTGCCTCCCTGCGACTTTGCTTTTATCCATTCATCCATCCATCCATCCTTTTTTTTTTTTTTTAAAGATTTTATTTATTCACTTGACAGACAGAGATCACAAGTAGGCAGAGGGGAGAAAGCAGGCTCTCCACTGAGCAGAGAGCCCCATTTGGGGCTCGATCCCAGGACCCTGGGATCATGACCCGAACCGGAGGCAGAGGCTTTAACCCACTGAGCCACCCAGGCGCCCCCCCCACCCACCCATTCTTTCATGCAATATTCACTCAGTCCTCCCAGGTTCTAGACAATGTGCTAGGTGCTGGGATCAACTCAGCTCTTCACTTCTATAATAAATTATCTCACAAAATATCCATCTGCAAATCCTGTCAGCTCTACCTACAATCATACAAACAATGTGATTATTTCTTACCACCTCCACAGTCTCTGCCCTGGCCCAAGCCACCAGCTTCTCACCAGGCTTACTGTAAAAGCCTCCTCCCTGGGCTCTCTGACTCTCACCCCCCACCCTTCCATCTGTTCTCCACACACAGCCAGAGGCAAATCAAGTCCCTCTTCTGTTCAGAATCCTGTTGCTCTTGTCATTCTCCAGGAGAAGCCAAAGTCCCTACAATGGCCCACGAAGTCAAGCATACTTTGCGCTCCCCACCCTGATACCTCTCTGAACTCTCCTAATCTCCCCCTCACTCACTCCCTCCACGACACTTGCCTCCTCACCATTCCTTGAATCCAGTGAAAATGCATCTGCCTCTGGGCCTTTGTACTGGCTGCTCCTTCTACACGGAACCCTCTTCTCAAGACAGCTATGTGGCTCCCTCAGGTCTCTGCCCAAATGACCCCTTCCCAGGGAGGCCATATCTGACCCTCCCTTTGAAACAACTCTTTTTATCTTCCTTCCTCTGCCTTATTTTTCCCCATAATCCTTGACATGCCACCACTTATGACTTTGCATGTTGTCGATCTCCAGCTCCTTGACTGCGAAGCCGTGAGGCAGTGAACTGGCTCGCTTCACTTACTGTGATGTCCTTAGTGCCTGGAGCACAGTAGGCCCTCAGCAGGGGACTGTTCCTGGAGTGAACGAACCCCCCTCCCCGCCCCCCATCACCGCTCCATTCCTTAGCTATGGTGATTATTTTCTTCCTCTGAAGGACTTTCACATTCCTTCAGTCAGTGGTTCCCAAGGGTCTGTTTGTAATCATCCCTTTGGTCTCTCATTAAACAGATTTGCAGACCCTTCCCCAGCATCAGATTCACAGGCTCTCGCCCCAACCTGCTTCCCCTCTCACCATCTCTGGCCCTTTCTAAAGGGCCCTCACACCTGCTGGGATTTCACATGGCCTCTCCCTTGCTGTCCCCCATCAACCCAATGCCCTGTCAGCTTGCCCGTCGCCCATCTTGTGGCCACCTGCTCCTCACCTGGAGACCCGACCAGCTTCCTCATGAGCTTCCAGCCTCATCCTTCCAACCCATTACCCCCACTGGGGCCATGGGATCTTCCAAATGAGCCAGCCTGGTCACATCAGTGCCCAGCTTAGAACCATTCAGCCCACTGCCCTTGGCTTGGCCTGGCTAGCTCCCCGGCGCAGCACTCCCAGCCCCTGCCTGGCGCCTTCTGCTCTGGGCGGCTGGTGGTGGCTTCCTCCCCCGCTCAAGCTGCGCTTTGCCTGGAGCACCCTTTCCACTTCCTACCTTCCTTCCAGTTGGCTAGCTCTTATTTATCCTTCACTCTGCTGCCCTGTGAGGACCCCTTCAGGTGGTTTCCTAAAAGCCCAGCAAAGGGCTGGCGGGTGGTGCCTCCTCTGGGCTCTGCCCGCCCCCCAGCTTCCCCCAGCCTGGCTGATAGCACACTGGTTTGCAATTTGCAATGACTTGTCTCCCTGCCAGACCTGGGACTCTGGGACTGTGAAGCGACTGTCATCATGGTCAGGCTTTGGAGTCAGGCTGCTGGCTGGGTGCCCTTGGGCAGCTCACTGTCTCAGAGCCTCAGTTTTCTCATGCGTAAAATAGGGATAAGACTGGGCAGAGGCATGTTGTATTCCGTGAATTTTGCAGGGCCGTGAAATAGCACCTGTGTACACCTTTCTCACCCGCATTGTGATTCAGAAACTGGCCCAGGGAAGGAGCCCTGGGGCGGGGGTGCTCTGCCCCGTAGGTGCAACTGGCTGCCCGGCCAGCCACCCCCCCCAACCCCCAACCCCCCACCCACCCCCACCCCCGCCTCGGCCCCTGGAGCTTCCTCCTGTGTGCTGGGCCTGTGTGTTGGGCTGGGTCAGAAGGACAGCTCATTACCTTGGCTTCCCTGTGATTTTCTCCTTCCTAAGAAGTGTCAGTTTGCTTCAGTTGATATTTTAAAATACATCTTTGCTTTGGGGGCAAAGGAAGCATCTTTTCAGGTTCATGTTTTCTGCCCTTTTGTTTTCTTTTCTGACCTTTGAGCCTGTTCTCTGACTTTACCTCCTGGCCTGGTTTGCGCATGGCTTTTTTTAGTCGACCTTTTGCATCCAACCTTTTTCCTGGAGCCAGACTCCCTTCCCCTCCTCTGGGTCTCAGGGCTACTTGGTTGGGGAGAGCGTGATGACGTACCCTGCTATACTACGCATACTGCCATCCGCATACTGCCATCCGAGTGCCTGCCCCCTCCCCATGCACCCCCAGGGCCAGACTGCACCAGGCACTGTGTGTGCGCTGGCGCCTGGTTGTGGTAATGAGGGCACACCCCAGCCCAGAGACAGCAGAGCCCGCGGCTCCCAGGCCCATGCCCTCTGCACTAGCCTCCATGGCCTCTCATTCAAAGACTACTGAGCCACCAGGCTGGCCAAAGTACTAGGACAGAGTAAAGTCGCTTGTGTGAGTACAAAGATCCCACAGAGAAGAAACAAAACCCCTCAGAATTTCTATCTGCCTGTAAGTGAAAGAACAAACAGAAGAAGGAAACAGCAAATTGCCAGGTTTGGATGACTCTAAGTTGAATTGTGAGAGGCACCAGATTTTACATACCACTAAGAAAGAAAAAGCACTTCCAATAAAACCAGGAGGTACCGCCAGCTGTAAGATGTACCCTGGACACGGGAACATGACCGTGTGGGAAAAATGTGCATCCCCATATGGAGAAAACAGGGTACTGACAGTGGTTACATCAGGTCGCTGGGGGATGTGGGGAGAGGAAGAGAAGTCCTGTTGCAATGGACCCTTCTGTATCAGGCCATTTGTTTCAAGAAGCAGGCCCTTAGTTTTGTAATTCAAATGACTGCAGTTTAAAAAAGGAAAACAGGGTTTTCCAAGCAGTAGCTGCCTGGTTTCCTTTCTGGCCACCTCCTGGCCTGGGGACACAGTAATTGGCAGCTTTGGGTGCCCCGCTGGGGACCTGTGTGGGGGGAGGGCAGGTAAGCGCCAGGCACACTCCTTCCAGAGCTCAGTCTGTGTGGATCTAATCAGCAGAAATTTCCCTTTATTAAGGCCTGGCCCCCAAACCCATCATTAAGGACTCTTCAAGCTTAAAGTCTACGGTGGATCAACCACAAACAATGTGACAAAGCCCAATTTCCCAGGGAACAGGACAGCTGAGAGCTCTTCCCCCTAGACCTTTCTATGCTTTTTCTGCCTCACAACATGCTTTAGGACCTCTAGACTCATCTGTCCATCTGTCCTTTACTACCCTCTGTCCAGCTAGACTATAAAGGGTGGGAGATCACTGATGACATCGCTGCACAAAGATGTCAGGGAGTTTGACTGTGGGGTTCCTGGGTAACTGCCCACAGTCACTTCCAGACCCTCCTATAGATACTATGTCAAGAATGAGGTTGTATGAAACAGACGGCCTCCCCCAGGGCTAGGCCCTTGAATGCAATAGTCAACCAGACTAGACAAGCTTCCTATCCTCAAGGAGCTGATTGTCTAGAGGGGAGACAGACAACAAACAAGGGAATAAAAACAGAAAAGAATGTTAATGTGATAAATGCTGTTAAAACACAAGTGCCGTGACGGGGGATGCTCTTTCTAGATGAGGGATGGCCTCAGTGGGGAATTGCCACTTAGCTTGATGAGAAGGAACCTAGCCTATAGAAAGAAGGAGAAAAAGCATTCTAGATGGTGAAACAGCATATGCAAAGGCCTTGAGATAGGAAAGGAGCTGATGAGTTTGAGGAATGGAAAGGATCCAGTAAGCTAGAGAAGAGTGAGGGAGGAGAGAGGGGTGGGATGACCAGCTAGAGAGGCTGGGTTTTATCCGTGCCTCATGGGGAAGACTGCAGAGTTTGAAGCAGGGGGCACCACAGTCTGATTCATATTGTTGAAGAAGTCCATCTGGCCACTTAGGGAGAACAGATGATGGGAGGAAGGGTACAAGAGAAGATGGGGGAACCAGTGAGGGAGGTCACCCTTTCATTTATTCAACATGTGTTTATTCAACAATGTTTTAATGGAATTTCTGAAAAACACAAAAATAAAAACAAACAAAACTCATCAGCTAGAGCCTGTCTCCAGAGGTCCAGGGTCTGCTGCCTGGGCACTGGCAATAACAGGAGAGGCAGGAAGGTCTTCCTGAACAAGGAGACATCACAGTGGGGTCTTGAAGGATGGCTATGGGGCGTTCCAGGGGTGGATATGGCTTGGGCAAAGCCTCAGAAGTGAGGGAAAAGGTCACTGTGAGTGGGGGCTGTGCTCCAATCTGTATAAATGGCTAAATTCCTGACCGACTTAGTGCATGAAGTAATTCACTGACAAAAAGTGGTATGAAGGGACGCCTGGGTGGCTCAGTTGGTTTGACAACTGCCTTCGGCTCAGGGCGTGATCCTGGAGTCCCGGGATCGAGTCCCACATCAGGCTCCCAGCTCCATGGGGAGTCTGCTTCGCTCTCTGACCACCTCCTCGCTCATGCTCTCTCTCACTGTCTCTCTCTCTCAAATAAATAAATAAAATCTTTAAAAAAAAAAAAAAAGTGGTATGAAGGTGAAGCATGGAAGATGCTGGAAGGGTCGATGGGGAAAAAATTACAGATGGGCGTTGAGAAGTTTGGCGTGGGGAACACTGAAGACCCTGACCAGAGAGTGGCAGGACAAATGGGCATTCTGAGGGTGTCCCTGGTAGCCATGAAGGGGGCTAAGGCAAGATACAGGCAGAGAGGATGAAGGTGAGCACAAGCTGGTCTTCCCATTCTGATTCTATGAATGATAATACTAGTCATACTAACAACAGACACTTCATAGAACTTCCTGTGAAGAGCAACAAGCACTGTTCTAAGATCCTTACACCTATTAAATTATTTAATCTGCATGAGAACCCTATGGAATAGGTCATGTATTCCCATTTACAGGCAAGGTAACTGAGGCACAGACAGAGTAGATCACTTGCTTAAGGTCACACAGCAAGGAAGCACTGGGGCTGGGAATCAAGCCCAAGCTTCCAGCCTCCAGTATCTGCTCTTAATATCTGCCCAGTGCTGTCTTCTCCATTTTAGACCCCACAATTCTGCATCCTGGGATTTTGTCTCCTTGACAGAAAGAACCACCCCCCGACAGGGCCTTTGGCTGTCTTCTGAAGCCCTAAGAATTCAGCAATAGGTCCTTCCACAGACACAAACTGGCCACCTCCCCCTCACAGCACAGTTGCTAACCAGCTGACCGGCGCAAGTCCCTGATCCTCTGTGAGGGAGCTGCAGAGTGAGGATAGAATGCTATCCTCATGGGATGGACACGAGAACTGTGTGGCAGCCACTGGCATGGTCATCACTGCAGCCACCAGGCATGGAGCAGGAGCTGGGCAGGGTCCTTGACTCCCAACTTGCATCATCTCCACAAGGGCGACCGCCATCCCCGCCCCCCCCCAACCTGACACACACACAGGTGAAAACATTGAGGCTCAGAAAGGAGCAATAACACCCACAGAAACACAATTTGGCAGAGCTGGGATCGGAATTACAGCTCCCTCAGTAGGGTCTAGGAGACGCTTAAGGCACTGAAGACTTCTCTCCTCAAATTTGGACCCGGTGTGACTCCAACCCTCTGAGGGGTTACTGGGATATCTTTCGGGGAGTGAGGATGAAGAGCAAGGATGTGGCTGATTCCTGGGGCCCAGCTCTGTCTCTGCCAAGGGGTCAGCCCCAAAGGTATCCTCAACTTGCTCCTGTGTGCAGCTGTGTTGGGGACATGGGGTGGGTATGAACAGCCCTGTTACCGGCTTGGGGTCTGGCCCAAGACCTTGCCCTTTCTCCTGGAGGGTTGTGGGGGGTATGTAACTTTGAGGGGTGGCAGCCAATATCATGATGGAGTCCCGGGCTTCTGGGCTCTCTGCCACCTCAGGCAACACTGCTCCGGGCCTCAGTTTCCCCTTGAATCCAAAGGGCACAGCAGGAGGATAAGGAGCTGGGCTTTCCTCCCACCTCTGAGAGTCTGTCCAAACCACAGCACGTCTCCAAGACCGGCTCTCCTCTTCTCTAAATGGGACCAGTGGCACTTGGGAGAGGTAAAGGAAGGCATGCTTGGAGCACCTAGCACAACAAGGTCTCACTTAACGACAGTGGCTATTATTACTCCAGGTGTCCCCTAAGGCTGCAGTGGGGCTCAGGGGAGCTCACTGTGTGAAGGCTGGTCAGCCACTTTCCAACACTGGTGTTTGTGTTCATTTTTAGCTGCTGTGGTCCCATTATAGAGGTTTGACCCTGGAGTTCAGAGAGATTCCCTGGAGAAGGTTTTGGAGGTCCCAGGACAAAGGAAGCTGCTGGAATTCCCTTCTCTTGAGGGCTTCGGGGAAGACTGGGACCCCAAGGTAGACTCCACAGCCTTGGAGTTGAAAGCTCAGCTACATCGGGCATGGGAAAAGGGTGGAAGAGGCCCCAGACTTCTTCCTCTATTGGCCCTCATTTTATAGATGAGGAAACTGAGGCCCTGTGAGATCCAAGGTTACTCATGGTCCAGTCCCCAAGCTGGGCATTAGCTCTCAGCTGCCACCTTGCACCTGGGGCTGCCTGGCTCCCCAGTGACAGCCATCTCTGGGGCTGATTCATCTCCAGGTTTGGCCAAGAGCTTGGCACACGGCCTGGCACAGAGCAGCTACTCCGCCAATATTGGTTATATTGATTTACACTCTCTCCTTTCTTCAAGATCCTCTGAACTTGGAAACTTGAAATTGGCTGGAGGTGGATGGGGAGAAAGGCCTCATTTTAATCTGAAGTGAGTCATGTAAGTTGACAAATTTAGAAGTGGCCTAAAGAGCTCTTGATCTCCTGCCTTCAGATAGTTGCTAGAAGAGACTGGTTCTTGACAATCTTTGCATTACAAATGCACATGTGTCAGCGTGGACACTGTCCCCAGGACTGTGCCCCGCCTGGGTCCCCCTCGTGAGTCTGCTAGACCCTACTAAGGGAACCTTCTCTACAGAATTTCTCTGTGCAGAACAGGGGCTGCTGCTCTCTCAGGCTTGCTCCTGAGAACCAGATCCACATGGGTGTGCACATGCACAGCCATGAGCTCCTTCCCTCCAGCTCTGTCCCTTGCCCATGACCTTGAGTAGCAGCAATGCCTGAGCAATCTTGCATCTTAGACATTTAAAGTCCTAGTGGGCACATCTGGCCCGAAAATCCCTGTTTTTTTTTTTTTTTAAGATTTTATTTTTTATTTATTTGAGAGAGAGAGACAGTGAGAGAGAGCATGAGCGAGGAGAAGGTCAGAGGGAGAAGCAGACTCCCCATGGAGCTGGGAGCCCGATGTGGGACTCGATCCCGGGACTCCAGGATCACGCCCTGAGCCGGAGGCAGTCGTTTAACCAACTGCGCCACCCAGGCGTCCCGAAAATCCCTGTTTTAAAGATGGAAATTGGTACCCAGGGAGGGACTGTGATGAGTCCAAGGTCACTCAGGGTGTTTGTCTGGCTAGGCTGCACCCAGGTAGCTCCTTCCCCACTCCCACTCAGATCCATTCTGTGGCCCTGGTTCTGCCCCGGGGGCTAGGCCAGTTGGCTAGCCAGGGCTTTTGCTCTCTCCAGGAGGGAGTTCTGCTGTATCAACTCTGCAGTAGCCACCGAGAAGTTTAGGAAGTGCTGGCCACTAGGCGGGCAGGTTGGCTGGCAGGCTCTGCTGACCTTGGGCACGGCCCAGCTCAGCCCCTTCCCCTGTGCTGTGGTGAACAAGCAGAAATGTGAAGGGAGAAGGAAACCATTTCTGAAGTGAGCCCCAGCCCAGAGGATGCTGTATCTGGCTGCTACTTCTAGAAACTGACCTCCTTGGGCAAGGATCACCCCCTGCCCACCCCTCCTCCATAAGAATCAGAGTCCTAAGGAAAGACAGCAATACTGAGCTGCGGCCTAGACACTGGAGAGAGGCAGCTGTTTGACCTTGGGCATACCCACATGCCTCTTGGCCTCAGGTGCCCCATCTGTGAAACAAGTGCTATCTGTATTGTTACTATTTTATTGAGCCCACTGTCTATTTCAGCTGCCATTTATTGAACTAAAAGAGACTCATTAGAAGTTCATCAAAAAACAATTGCCTTCACTTCTGCCAAGCATTGCCCTAAGCACTTTAATTTTACTTAATTCTTTAGCAATCCTATGAACTGGAGACTTTCGTTATTCCATTTTATAGATGGTGGGACTAAAACACAGAGAAGTTAAGAAATTTGCACTAGGTCACACAGCAAGGAAATGGTAGAGCAGGAATTGGAATCTTATAATCTGTATTTTAAACTCCTCCCTGTACTATAGTCTTTGTTGTTTGTTTTGAGCTGCCAATTACTGAGCACCTACTGTATATGGGCACTGTGCTGGGTATGTGATTGTTGACCCCTTGTGGACTTCTCACAATGGCCCTGGGTGGAAGAGGAAACAAAGGCTCCTGTGTGGTGCATCAAAATGTCCAAGGTCCCACAGTAACCGAGCTGGGGAGGCAGGTCTTTTATAGGTTTTATCTTATTTACTGTATTTCACTGACTCTAAGGTACGTCCATTGTAAGATGCGAGGTTGCTTTATATATACTTATGAAAGAAAAGGGCATGACTTGTTCTCCTGTGACATGCCACCACTTGTAACAGGCACCCCTCTTTCAGAGATGTCAAAACGTGCATGTGGGAATCAGCTGTATTCACAACAACCCTTTAAGGTGGGCACTACTGTCCCCATTTTACAACTGAGGAAACCAAGGCTCAGAGCCCAGGTTTTGGATTTGATGCTATGCAGGCTCAGCCCAGACCTGGTCCTGAACCACCTGCTACAATGCTGCTAACTGGGCCCTGGGCCCAAGTGGGATATGCACTGCGCCTTCGGGCACAGGTGAGAACGCTGAGAAGACTCAGGCAGTAAAAGCCCAGCACCCTTTGCTCCGGATGAGGTTTTGGCCTTCACCTAGGGCAGAGGCCTCAGCCAGACTGGGGGATACCCCAAAATGGATCCCCCACTGCTCCACAACCTTGATGGGAAAATGTGATGGTTCAGCCTCCCATACCACCCTTGAGCTCTTGCTCCAGCCCAGCGAGGCAGGGGTTTGAGGGAGCGAGGCTGGAATGAGCTTCTCTAGACGACATTCCCCACTTCCCCATGCAAAGCAGTCCCTGGGGTGGCCAGACATAGCCAAGTGGAGCAGCCCAAGCCAATGTGGGGAATGCCACCGCTTTACAGAAAACTGCTCTCAGGGTGGGAATAGGAGCCCCAGAGAGACCTGCTTCCTTTCTTCGAAGATATATGGCTCCTGGACCCCAAACAGGGTCATACATGTCTAGCTTCTCCCCACAGGCTCTTCCAACCCCATACTCCACCGTAGCACAATGTCCCCCAGCCTTTGCAAAAATTAAACCCACCTGCCTGTCTCCCGTAGGACTCAGACTTTCCCTTTCTGAGGCCATCTTTTGAGGAAGCCATCTGGGGACCTTCTTCCAGAAGCAGGACAGAAGCTCAACGTTTCTGAATGTCTGGCATGACCGGGGCTGCATATGGGGCAGCTTTCTCTCCATCACGTTACACACTGTCTTGTTAGGCAGGTCGCTTCAACCTCACTTTACATGTCAGAGCACCAACCTCAGCAGGGCAAAGCTACTGGCTCAAGGTCACAGCAGTAAACACGGGCGTTAGGATTTAAATGCAACTCTTTCCGATGGCACAGGAGGAGGCCGTTTTAATATCCATCTCTGGACAGGACCTGAGCCAAGTGCTCCCTTTGCATTACTTTACTCAATCCTTACACAACAAATAACACTACGATGATAATAACACTATTGTCATTTCCATTTTACAGATGAAGAAACATCCTCTGAGACTTCAAAGGCCCACAACCCAGGCCAGGCACTTCAGCAGAGTCCCACTTGCCTCCCATGACATCTGGGAAGGTGGGTACTTTTATGGAGAATAAAACTGAGGTTAAGTTACTAGTTCGACCACCTATGGCTATCTAACGGTAGAGCCACTTGGATGAGGCTTGGAATAAGCAACTATCCTCTCACACCTGAAATGAACAAATGAACATTTGTAAAGTGGTCGAGGATACATTTTAGCTATTAGTAATGACTATTATGATTAGCATTTCAGAACCTGGTGATTACCCTGCCAGGTGATTACCCCATTCTCCAGTTGAGAACCACAAGGTTCCCAGAGCATGAGTGGCAGAGATAAGAAGGCACTGTGGGCTCTCAACCCTCTGCTATGCAGGTCTCCTGGGACTAGCATAGCCCCCTCCAAACTCCCCTGTCCACTTCCAGCTTTCCTTTCTGGAGCTCATGAGCATTGGGTCTACCCAGGACTGGCTGGAATTCCTGCCCCATGGGTTTCTGGCTATGGACAGTCCCCACCCAGCTCTAAAATGATGGAAAGGAGAAAGAGCACCCGAGACCTGGGTTTAAATCACAGCTGTGCCTCTCACTTGCTATGTAACTCCAGCATGTTCTTAACTTCCCTAGACCTTAGTTTCTTTATCTGTAGAATGGATGTTTGTGAGGAAGAAATGAAACACTGTACAAAGGACTTCCTAGCAGTAAACTAGTAGAATATTAGGGATTGTAGTGGGCCCAAGTGTCTCTCCCCAAATTCATGTCCACCTGCAACTTCGAAATGTGGCCGATTTGGAAATGGGTCTTTGCAGATGTATTTAAAGATCTTAAGACAAAATCATCCTGGAGAGATGGGCCCTATGTCCAGTGACTGGTATCCTTATAAACAAAACAGAGGACAGGGAGATACACAGAGAAGAAGGAGATGGGAAGATGAAGATAGAGGTGGAGCTCGCAGAGACACAGCCACGAGCCATAGAAGGCCAGGGACCGCTAGCGAGGACGGGAAGGTGGGGTTGAGGCAGGGTGTGTGCAGTCTCCCTTAGTCAGACATCCAGCCTCCAGAACTGTGAGAGACTACATTTCTGGAGTTTTAAGCCACCCGGGTTGTGGCCATTTGCTCAGGCAGGTACAGGAAACAAACTGCGACGGCAGCTCATACCGCAGCCTTGCAGGTTTAGACCCTTCCCCCGAGGGCCAGCTGGCAGGAGAATCTGCCCTCACTGAGGACACAAGGCAGGCAGGATTAGCAGCCCCTCTTTCTAGGGGAAAGCATGAGGCCAGGGGGCTGACAGGACTTGCCCAAAGTCACCTGTCCCTGACCGACCTGAGCCTAGAACCTGGCTCTCCTGCCCCTCGGACCCAGGCCTCCTCTCCCAAACCTGGGAACCTCCGGAGTCTTGGAGACTGCAGCCCTGGTCACCTTCCCTTGCCTCTAGCAGGCTGGGCCATCTTGCCCTCCATTCCTTTGACCCTGTAGGCCGGATTGCACAGGATGTGTCTCAGGCCTTGAAAACAGCCCTCTGTCCACACAGGGCTCTCTACGGCAGACCAGGGTGAAGCCCTCAGCACATCCCCTGGTGTCCAGCAGGTTCCCAGGGCTTGCTGCAAGCATCACCTCTTCTGTATGGTCATCCTACAGCTACCTGCTGAAGTAGGCACTGATTCCCATTCTACAGATCAAACACCAGGGCTGGAAGAGGCAAAATGACTGACTCAAAGGTCAAACTCTTAAACGGCTGAGGTGGGGCGCCTGGGTGGCTCAGTGAGTTAAGCCGCTGCCTTCGGCTCAGGTCATGATCTCAGGGTCCTGGGATCGAGTCCCGCATCGGGCTCTCTGCTCAGCAGGGAGCCTGCTTCCATCTCTCTCTCTCTCTCTCTCTCTCTGCCTGCCTCTCCATCTACTTGTGATCTCTCTCTATCAAATAAATAAATAAAATCTTTAAAAAAAAAAGAGTCACTTAAACGGCTGAGGTTTCAAACTCACACCTTCTGATTCTCAGTCCAGACTGATTCTTGAACACCATGACGTCTGTTCACTGAGCTGACCCTGTGGATCCCACCCCGAGCCCAGCCCTCTATGTCCACCACTTTCCTCACTTGCCCCGTGCAATGGCCTGAAAGGTGCATACTCTTACCAACCGTTCCACAGACGTGGGGACTGAGGCTCCACCCTACTTCCTGCCTTGAACTCCAGAGTCATCTTCCCCATCTCCTAACACCACTGACTGTCCCGGTCCAGGGGCATATTCTCCCTGAATATTTTCTTGTTTGAGGCTCCCACTGGAAGGGAGAAATGATTACTGGATGTTCAGTGCTCTGGCCTTGGAGAGAGCAGAGTGGGCCAGGTGGACCAGATTCTAGGCAGGAGACCCACCGCTCCCTCCCACACTGCTCTGTGTGATCTAGGAGGGGCTGGGGAGGGAGACAGCTCATCCCCCACAAAGTGTGTATGCCTGTGACATCCAGCACTTGCACCCCAGACCGCTCTGCTGCAGACCCTGGAAACTAAGAGGGATTGAGGGAACCATGCCCTGCACCTCAGGGTCCCCCGCGGCCTACACCTTCACCCTGCACCTAAAATGTGCCAACTGCCTCACACACATTACTTAGAATCTTCCCCACAGCCCTGCTTTAAATCTGTTCCCCTTCTAGAGAGGAGAAGATTGAGGTTTACAGAAGATAAGCCATATCCCTCACTGTCACAGAGCTGGGGATACCCATTGCCACGACTCAACCCCAAGGCTCGGTGAGTCTCTGAGGAGCACCTCCCAGCCACACTGCTGAGAAAGATGGCCTTGTTTGCCATATGAAGGTTGACCGGCCCCCAGAAAGGCCAGATTTAGCTATATAGGATGCCACCAGAGCCTGGCAGTGGGATGGGAACTGGGGGGCTGGAGATGTGAGGGTCAGTCTCACTCTGCCTTCTGATTGCCAGGGGACCTCAGTTTCCCCAGATGTGGCAGAAGCCGGCCAATAGCATAGTGCCCAGGTTACCCCCAGCTCTGAGAGCCTCTGAGCTCCCCCAAACCTATTCTCAATGGCCTTGTCTCCCCCAGGTACAAAGCTATAGAGATGAGAGCTCTGAGACACCTGTGAAAATGCAGCTCTCAGGACCTCGTGAATCATTGGGTAGGGGGATCCAGAAATTTGTCCTCTACCAGGTGATTTTTTAGGTCCACTAATGCTTGAGTCCTACCAGCCTAGAGATTTCCCTTCTTGCTTCCCCTCCTGACCTTGTCAACTGCAGCAGCAAGGTGCTCCCCTGCTTGGACTCCAGCCCCTGGTGCCAATCATACGTCTCTGCACAGCCCTCTACAGTGCTCTAGGCTCTCGGACGGCAGTGGGGTAAGGCAGGGCAGGAATAGGCATGTCCTGGGCACAGAGGAGGAGACTGAGGTGCAGAGGGGACAAAGCAACTTGCCCAAGGTCATACAGCTGGTCAGAAGTAGAGGCTGAACCTGATGCGCTCATCATTTTACCTTGGAATCCAAACATCTGGGGAAAACCAGGGGTCAAACAGGCCCCCGCTGCTTCATACCTGGGACCCGAGTGAGTTGGTAAGGTACTCTACTCTCCAGCAAGCACAGAATGACCTTGGACAAATCCCTGCTCCTGGCTGGGCCTCAGTTTCCCTGTTATGAATGGGTCTGCCAGGTAACTTTTTAGAATGCACACATTTGCTCTGGCTTTCTAGGTGCCTTCAATTCCACCAGGTAAGAGGGTGACACAGCTGTGTAGGACAGGGGCACATGTGTCTGGGAAGGACTCTGCTCTTACCCTCAGGAGACTCTATGGACCCTTTCTTGGAGCATCACCCCCAAATTCCAAGTTCTTGGACTGTTGCTTCTCAAGATGTTGGTACCCCAAACTGGAGCTGACCTTATAAAGGCAGGAAGGGGAGGGTCTAAGAGGGCAGGCAGGGAAGCTAATGGCCTAGCTTCCACCCTGTCTCTGCCATGTTCCAGCTGTGTGACCTTGGATAAGCATCTCCACTTCTCTGCACAGCTTCCTCATCTATGGCATGGGAATAACATGGCTGTGGGAGGCCCTGGCGAAAGGATGGATGTAGAACAGGAAGCTTGGTAAGTGCTAGCTGGCATATTATTATTTACCCAAGTCTCCTGACCCATACCTGTACTAGGTGGGGAGAGAAAAGAATGAGGGGCCCCACATTAGAGTCTCTTTACAGCATAAACCACAGGCAGCTTTTCTGATCTGTGGTCTGGAGAGGACTCTGAGGGCTGCTGGCAGTGCCCTGGACCCCAGCTCCCAAGACTCCATATCAGAGTGCTGATTTCCTCAGGTCAGAGAACAGGGGTGGTGGGGCCAGTCCAGACTCCCGGGAGTCTGGGCCATGGGCAGCAGCTCCTCCTGCCCCCTCCTCTGTCCCCTTTCTAACTTTAGGCAACCTTCTCTGCCACACATCAAGAATCCAAGATGGCTTTTGCTGAGCCCAATCACAGTTCCCTGGGAATCTGGGCTGGCTCTTGCCTGGCCAGTGTCCCTCTGTCCTCACAGGTAGCCCCAAGGGCCAGCCTCTCCCCAGTGCCCATGGAGGCACCTTCACTGCCACAGAAGATGCCTGGAAGCTTAGGGGTGTATGTGAGCCTGCGGCAACCACAGAGGAGCTGCATCTGTGTGCCTGGGCCATTTCTGTGCATAGGCAACCTGCATTCGTTCACCTGTGGCCACGTTCCAGCATACCGGGTGCTCACTAATCCACGGACAGGCGTGCAGATGGCATTCGGGACACCACATATGTGTGCTTGTCATTTTCACACGGGGGCCAGCCCGCATGAGACCACATGCCACATTTGTGGCTGCTGCCCGACACTGTGTGCAGGCCGGTTAGTCCCTATGCAGCCTACTGCATTCCTGTTAGAGCTGCAGGCATATGTGGGTATGCCACGTTCACAGGTATGTGTGTGCGTTTGTGCATGAGGCAATCGCGTGCCTGCTTTAGCAGGCAGGTGAGCCGGTGGTGTTCAGGGATAGGAGTTGTCCCATGTGCTGAGGTGTGTCTATGGGCACAGGAAGTCTATGTGCATATGATCTATGAACATATACAATACACTACTACGTATACTATATTTGTGTGTGTGCATCTGTGCAGATCTGTGGTTGTGTGTATGCCCTAATGAGAATGGGACTGGGGGTACAAATGTAGCTAAATAGCACGGGCCATTTGCATCTCTCCTGGACTCCCCCTACAGGGCTCCCCTGGAGCTGTGGCAGCCCCTCCCTGCTACTGCCCCTTTAGCGAAGTTGGCCTGCGCTCCAAGCCCCCTCCTACTGCACACGTCAAAGGAGAATTTCTCCGGATGGCGCCTGCAGCTCCTGGAAATGCCCCAAACGTCAGCTCTGCCTCTTCCCAGTGATTTGGAGAGCAATGCAGGCAAGAAGGGGAGCCCACTCTGTGCTGGGAGAGGGGCACTCAGCGTCACACCCAGACCCTCTGGGGCTGAGCTCGCCTACTTAGCTTACCCTTCTGAAGGTCGAGCCTGGCTGGGCCTCTGCGTGGGGGCCCTGAGACCCCTGGGGGCGCTTCCCTTACTGGGGCAGTCCAGCCACAGAGATCCCTCCCCATACAACCGAGGTGAACAGAGGACAGCCATGGAATGGCCTCTTGGTTAGAAAGGATGGCTGCCCACTGCAGCCCACCCATGGGTAGTACAGAGACCTGCTGGTGGGTTTCCCAATCCTGACCCTGCAGGGGGCAGGGAGGAGCCCCAGGTACCTAGCTGTCAGCCAGAGGCCACCCCAACCAGCGGAAGAACTGGGCTTCCGGGCTAAAAGTGCCAACTCCACCACCCAGCATGACTGCTGCAAAATGGCCTGGCCATCCCACTCCTGTCCCCCTTCTGGCCATCTTGGGGACCTGGGGACTCATCCCTGCCACCACATGCCTTGGCTGACCTGACCTGGTGGTCCTGGCATGCAGCAGCCCACCTGCCAGAGGGACCCCCTGTGGGAGCCTCCCTCTGCTTCTGTCCTGGAACCCAGTGGGGGCCAGGCAGGAGGCACCCTCTAGTCCTCTGCGTCTCCCTGGGACCAAGCTCAGAGGGAAGAGGACCTTGCCCCCTGCTACCGGCTTGCCGGTCCTTGCATAACATCCATCCAGGGGCATCTAATGAGCAGAGGATGCCGGCATCTACCTGAGACCCTGGGCATCCGCTTGTCCAAGACCTCCTTGCTCAAGTCCACAGCACCCCAGTCCTATCCCCCAGCACACGGACCCTCATACTAGTGTCTCGCTCGGCAGCGGCTCCCAATGCAGCCTCAGCTGCTGCCAGATAAACAAGCCCTGCTCCCCCCCCCCACGCTGCCGCCACCACCATCAGCACTGAAAAAAATCAAATGAAATGAAACAAAATAAAATGGGTGAGGGAGGAAGGGGAGAACGGATTGGGGCGCTTTTTATTTTTTATTTTCTCATGCTGGGGGATGCCGGTACTTACTTGGCTACGAAAATCACCACAAATCCGGCACGGTTTCCAGGCGGGCAGCCCCGTAATCGCGGTGCGGCAGCTGGTGCCGCGGCTGAGCCCAGCCAGCGTGCCCGGGTCCCTCTGCAGACTGTACCATCCTGCCGGAGCAGGTGGGGGGGCGGGGGGGGGGGCGGAGGCGCCGGCGCCGGCTTCTAGGAGAGCATCTCGTTGGCAAAATGCAATCTCGGGGGAGGCAGAGGCCGCCCCAGCCGCTGCGCTGCCGGAGGCTGGGGGAGGGGGCGGAGGACCGAGGACGAGGGAGGGACGCGGGGAGGGCTTGTTGGGGGGGGGCTGGGGGAGGAGAGTGGGGGCAGGGGTGTGTGGACCGAACCACCACGGTGTTGTTTGCGGTTTTAATTCCTCCCGTGGGATCATGAGGAACTGAAGCTGGCAGAGTCCCAGGAATATGCCCGCTCCCCCCAAGTAGGAGGGAATGTCAAGGGCATGGTGAGGGTAGGGTTGGGGCTGAGTCGGATTGGAGGGCATCCTGCGACTGATGGTGGTGGGGGGGAGAGTAATAGGGGAGAGGGAAAGATTTTGCTCAAATGGCCCCAAGTCATCCCCCACTTTCTGGGGGACTCCTTTGGCTGTGCATTGAGTGGGTCTGGTTTCCTTCTCCTTTTGGTCAGGACACCCCCGCCCCCCAGACCTGGGTGGGGCAAAGGTCACATAGGGGTAGCAATGGACTCAACACAGACTAAACACATTTGTGGTTGCAGGTCCAATATGACAGAGACTGCACTAAGCTCCCTTCTGCTCCTACTGCCCTACTCTCCTTACTGCCATCTAAACACTACCCCTGTGGCCCAGCAGCCCCCCCCAGGGGTACCTCCACCTGCCTGGGGGCTACTGTTCTGTCAGAAGACCCCCTCAAGGGGCTGCTTATCTGCTCATGGATGCCCACTGGCAGGGGGCATCATCTACAGAGACATCTGTGAGGAGTTGGGGGGCTGGTCATATTGGGGGCGCTGACCATGTCCAGAGACTCCAGGGACCTCTGGGGAAGAGTCTGCAGGAATGCAATCCTCCCAGCCAATTTACCCATTTCTTTCTGCCTTGACTGCTACCCGTTTAAGTCCAGACCTGCTGCCCCTTTAAATCCAGACTGATGGGAGAACAGACCTGGGAGCAAGATTAGGAGGGCACAGTAGGTGAAGGGGCTTCTCTTGGGTTCTGAGGCCTCGCTCTCCACTGCTCTGTCCCCCCCAGGAGGAGTGCCCTGGTTAGGAGGAAGGCACCAAAGGTGGAAGGACCTTCAGGACTGCTGTCTCAGGGTAGCTGTCAGTGTGCTGGGGGCACATGTTGGGGGAGAACAGGGTTGGGGGTGGCCCCAGAAGGCAACCCCAGATGGAAGCTGCTTCCTTTCCCCTGTCCCTACCCCCTGCCTGGTTCTGAGCTGCCTGCCTGAGCCTGAGCGTCCCGAGCTGCCTCTCCATCCCTGGGCTGGCACAGAATATCAATTTGTCTCGTGAAGCTGAAAGTCTGCACTGCACCAAAATCAGAACCTGGCCGGGCAGAGGGGCCACGGGAGGCAGAGAGCTTGGGAGTGAGCACCAGCGGCCGGGCCTCTGTCAGTGGGCCATATTGCTCCCCCTTGCTTTTTAGCCCTTATACCCACCAAGGGGTCCCCTTCTGCTCCTGGCCAGGCAGAATGAGATGTGCAGAGGATGCTGAGACGCTAAGGATGCTGAGTGCTGGGCAGCCCTGGGCTCCACGGTGCCAGGCAGGGAAGACTCCCGGCTGGGGTTCCAACAGAGCAGCCAGGACATAGCTCAGAGAGGCTCTTACCTCCTACCCCAAAAGCCTGAGACAGGGAGCTGCCACGTTGGCACCTTCTTGGGGGTACAGATGGGGGGCTTCACTGGTCCTCTTCCAGGCAGAGTTCTAAGTTAGACCCTACCACAGGAGGGGCCAAGCCAGGAGTCCCTCATCCCTTCCCCAGGGCCTAGAGGCGGCCCCTGTCCCCCAACACAGGGTCAGAGAAAAGCACTCTGAGATGGCCAGGGTGAAGGTTGGCACAAAAGGGCAGAGGGTAAAAGGCCTATTGCAGCTCACATGTGGTTGGGGCAGACAGGTCTGTGCCAGGAATCCCACCATCATTTCTGTGACAACAGGGGCTTTGGGGAGGGTAGCAAACTGATTTTCCTGATTACAGAACAAACAGCCCCAGAAGGGGCCTGTTATGAGCCACCATTTCCACAGTAATATACTTTCTGTGTCCAGCACACTTGACAGTTTGCAAAGGCCACTGCAAAACAGTGAGTTGTTTGATCCTACCACTAGAATGACTTCTGTGAGCACCTGAATGACAGTGAGGAATTTGTGTATGGTGACCAGGACACAGTGTTTCAAGCCAGGAGGGGGTCAGTCAAACCCGTGATCTCAGCTTGAGGACTCCAAGCCCATGGCTCCCTCCCTGTGAAGGCCAGGATGGTGTGGGCTGGTTGGGAGCCCTAACACTCATCTGCTGAAAGTTCGGAGTCCTACCTGCTCACTGGCCCCTGCCTGGGGTGGCTGTGCTGTTACCTGCAAACACTAAATTTTTAGGAGCTCATGGAATTTGGGTTCCCAGAATCTAAGACTAGAACTGACACCTGACTAAGTTCCCATCTTCTTGGCATTTTGGACCCTGTTATATTTCAGCATCCACATCCACAACCCAATGATAGGATATCCCCTAACTTCTGAGGCAGCCCAAATGCTGACCAGCAGAGTCCGAAAGTTTTTCATTATGTTTGGCCCGTGAACTCCTCTTCATCCTTCAAAGTCCAGCTCAACCGCTGCTTTCTCAAACAGTTCTTCCTGATTCCACTGAGAGAATCAATTCCTGTGTCCAGCCTGGCTCTGACCACACGGTATGGTGATGGTCTACACATCTGTCTCCCTCACTGAGCTGTGACCACATCAGCTCTGTTTCTAGAGCCCCAGCTCCCAGCATGTGGTAGGTGCCCCAATAAAGGCCTGAATGTATCTGCTGCTCTGTGATTTGGATTTATCAAATGTCAGAATCAGAGGAGTTGAAGATTTGAAGGACTTGAAGGACTCCAATCCAATTCTCCCATCTTATAGCTGAGCAAACTAAGGCCTCAAGAAAGGATGTAAGTGGCTTGCCCAAAGTCATCTGGCCACAGACATTCATCCCCTGCCCTGCCCCCTATACCTCCCCTTCCTGCAGCAGACATACTTAGGGCATCTGGCCTGTCTTTCCAGGATATGTTGTGGGGCAGGGGGTACTGGACAGGCAGAGGTGTTGCAAAATCTGACAAACAATGGTGCTAGTGTTGAAACTCCGGGAAGGCTGGAAATGACAAGTCAGGGTGACCCACGGGGAAGAGTGGGGGAGAGGCAGGAGGCAGGCCAGGAGGATTACTGACAGCTTCTGCCTCCAGCATGATCTGGCTTATGGTGAACATGGATTGAGGGTAGGGTTGGAAGGTATGAGAAATAGGGCATGGGTGAGGGGAGAGCCAGCCCAGTCCAATTTTCACACAGTCTTCAGTTGTCCAGACCATGGTTGGGGGAACAAATCCCAGGACCAGAGAGGAGTGGGAGTAGAGGGTTAGTAGCTAGGTATGAGGGTGGGGATGAGGTCGTCTGATGAAGGCAATTTGCATAAGGGAGACAGATGAAGTAGGTCCAGACAGGTCTGAGGGAGGCAGAATCAAATGCAATCAAGAAGAGACCAGCTGTGTCCTCTCCAGGAGACATAGGTTCTCTTTTGCTCCCCCTCCTGAAGGGAAGGAGGAATGAGGGCTACCTCTGCCCTTGCCTTGCCCAGCTTAGGGTCTTCTCACATCTAAGCAGGTTAACTGCTGTCACAAAATGCTGTTGGCTGGGCCCCTCTGAGGCTGAGAAGGTATTTCCAAAGGCCCCTCCCCTCCCTGCCTTGTCTGACCTTCACAAATCACCCTTGGAGAGATTGGGCTTCTTCCCATTTTATAGAAGAGAAAATGACAGAGGCCTTGGTGACGTGCTTTGGAGGCACAGAGCTAGTGAGGCCCAAGGTCGAGATCTGAGCCCAGATCTGACCCACTTGTCCCTCTGTTCCTGTCTAAAGATCCTCAAATTTGAGGCACACGGCTAGGCTCCTCTAGGACCATGACCTTGAGGGGCCATAGAATGGTGTCTGGGGACCAGGTGGCCCAGCTTGTACCAAGTCTCACAGCTACCTTGGGGCACTACACCCATTCCTACCAAGGTCCCAAACATCCTCAACCCACCTAAACTTAGGCTGAGGTTTTGTGGCCAGTCAGACAGACCTGGGGTCCTCTTTCATTTCCTGGCAATACTTGGGCAAATGACTCAACTTCCCTGAGTATTCTCATCTGCAAATTGGGGACAATAATACCTATTTGGCAGAGTCACAGGCTGATGGAGAATGGCAGTTGGTATTAATAGGATAAACACAGAGGCCGAGATTCTCCAGAAGGGCCCTGGGGAACAGGGTGGTGGGTCTCTCCCAGCCCCTTATCCTGCTGCATGATGGTTCTCAGACCCCCTCCCCTGTGGGGCTTGGGCAGGGCTGGCCTTTAAGATCCTGATAGTCCAAGGCAACCTGCTGACATGCAAACCCAGTCCCCCATTCCTGGCTACTTCCACCAGTTCTTGCTCCCCCAGTAAGGAGGGGTTCAGGCTGACGTCTAACTTCCGCCGCCATTCCTATCATAATCCTACTGTGCATTTCACCATACGAGCTTCATAACATTCTGGGAGGGAGGTCCTGTTTTTCATTCTCATTTTACTAATGAGGAAAGTGAAGTACAGAGAGGGGAAATGATGTTGCCCAAGGTCATACAGTGAGTAGGGGAACTGGGGCTTGAAACCAGGACTACATGAGGCCCCCCACTGGGCCCAGGGACCCCAACGGAGATGGGTGTGAACCTAGGTCTAGGGAGCCATGGAACTTATTTTCCCATAGGTCAGAAAACCTGGGTGCAGAAGGCCTAGCCTAGCTTTCTGGTGGGGCAGGGCCAGTATGTGGTGATGGTTGACTCTGCTGCCCCCTGTATGTGAGGCCAGAGGTTAGGGGCCAATTAGGAAGCAGATACTTTCTCTCCTGGAAGAACACAGAGCCTGGGAAATCAAGAACTATTCTGGGAGGACTCCCTGGGGGAGGTTGCCTTTTCCAGGCCTGGGAAACATGGTTTCATCCACGCTATCCCTTTGGTTAATGCACATGCAAACACACTGCCCACACCCATCTGTCAATCCTACCTCCTCCCCTTGGTCTCCTTGCTTCTTCTCCTGCTATCCTCCCCCTGTTTGCCCATCCCCTGCACCTTAGAGAGCTTTCTCAACTCCTCTAAACCTTTTTTGGCTTCCCTGTGCTCTCAGCATAAAACCTAAACTCCTTCCAGGGCTCATGAGAGTCAGATGACTATTCCAGACCCCTCCCATTATCCTCCATCTACTTTCCCCACACTAAGTCTTTCCTGCTCCTCACACACACTCTTGCATTTCCATGCTTCTGTGTTTTTGCATGCACTGTCCACTCTGCCTGGGATGACTTCCCTTCCCACTCTTCTGCCTGGAGAAGTCCTACTTACCCTTCAAATCTCAGGTCCAGCAACCCTACCTTTCTGAAGCCTTCCCTGATTTCCCCTCCATCATCTCCAACCCCCAAGAAGAATTTGTTGCTATTAACCTCTTTATGTGCATCTCTGTCATGTCCTTCAGGCTGGGGGAATCCCTGGGGATAGGGAATGGGTCTCATTTGCTTATTATATCCTCAGCACTGAGCATAGAACCTCAACAAATATTGATTGAACCGATGAGTACATGTTTGTTGAATGAAAAAGCAATTCCCTGGTGGTTTTGAACTGGTATTTGCATCCCTCTGTGGCTCTGGAAATATTCTTTGCACTTACTGGAGGTCCTGTTTCAAGAGCTGCTATTTCTTGAGCCTGTCAGTGAATGGGGCTCTCTCCGCAAGCCCACTTTGTGAAGGGAAAAGGAAGACCTGAACTCCACTCCAATGTCCCTCAGTGATGTCTCAACTGGGACCAGAATGCTTGAGACCAGGGCTGAATGCAAGGTGAGTTGAACACCCAGGGAGGAGCCCCTATCCCTAAATTCTCCCTGCCAGATACCTATAGCCTGAACTTTTACCATTAGTAATTCATTTCTTTGGATTATTCAGTCTACAAATATTTACTTCGCTTTCACTGAATGTGAGGTACTGTGCTGGGGTTCCTAGTGAACATTTGTGTGTATGTATGTGTGTGTTTTCACTCTTGATGGAAGGCTGATTCCCTGGAGAGAGAAGAGGAGAAGGAAGGAGAAAATAGAAGGAATAGGGACAATGTACTCAGGACTGTCAGGAGAAGAGAGAAGGGAATTTGTCACTTGCTGAGTGCCTACTCTGTGCCAGGCACTTAGTAGTATTTACTCCTCCTCATGGTCTCCAAGTTCAGTGTTATCAACCCTCAATTTAGAGGTGAAGAACAAGCTCAGAGAGGGGGAGTGGCTTGCTTAGGGGAACACAGCTCTGTGGTATAGGAGTGAACATTCAAACCTAGCACAGTCTGCACCACAGCCTGCCATTTCTCTGGAAGTCCTCCTGCTGAGGAGGCTGTAGGGCCCAGCAGGGGGAGAAGGTTTCAGAGAGCATAGGAGCTGAGGTGTGACAACTGAGAATACTGCAGGCCTAGAGACACATCTGCTGACCGGATGGCTGGACACTGCTGGGATTTTGGAAGCAATAAGGACTCAGGGACTGAAACGTGGCCATCCCACTGCCACTGTATCCTTAAAATGGGTTGGAAGCTGCAGGGACCACATCAGCGGTCTCTGCTGGGAGCATTCTTTGTGTGCTAATGCACACAATTAACCGGCTTTGTGGATGGTCTCACTCCCATTTTACTGACGAGGAAACTGAGATCTGGAGAGTAGAGGGGACAAGCCCTCTATATAACTAGAGGCAGAATTAGAATGCAGATCTTTCCTGGAAGGCTCACAGAGGAGCAGCAAGTTGTGGGCTCACCTCTGATAAGGTTTCCAAGCAGCCAGGCCTCTGAGAGGGACCGCAGCCCTTGCCCTGTCACACAAGCCCTCTTCCTCTGGGAGCTTCTCTGGCTCAGTCCTCCACTGTACCCAAAGGTGGCAAGGGAGTGGGGTGGGTCCGAAGAGCTTGGGAGCTGGAGCCCCTTGGACTAACTCAAATCCTGCTCCACCCTGATGGGCTGTGTGATTTGGGGCAAGTCTCTCTGTCAGGCCTCAGGCTTCTCATCTGTGCAACATGCATGGCAACAACTGCTTCCTGCTTCTCTGTCTGGTCATTTGTTCACCAAGTACCCACTGACATCTGCCACTTCCCAGGTTCCATGCTAAGTACTGAGGATGCGGCAGGAAAACTCATGGTGTGCACTCGAGAGGATTCAGACACAGAAGTGAAATGTATGCACGGACCTATGTACATGGAGAAAGGGATATAAGGAGCATAGGCCATGAGCACATTCAGCAGGAGGACCTGGCCATTCCCTATAGGAACACAGTGGGGAGTCGCAGAAGGTTTCTCCAAGGGGGCTGGTCACTGAGCTGGGCTCAGAAGTCTGAGCGGGCTCACCAGGTAGGAGAGGTGGTGTTCCTGGCAAAGCCCCTGAGGCTAGAAAGAGCTCAGCAATTCTTCTGGAACTGAAAGGGGGTCTGAATGCCTAGAGGGGAAGAGTATGCGCTAGGGGCAGAAAAGGGGTCTAGGGGCAGAAAAGGGGTGGGGTCTTAGAGACCACCCTCCAGATTTCTGTCCTTATCCCAGGAGCAGGAGGAACCTTAGAAGGATTTTAGAATTAAACAGAATGAGGATGATGAAGCCCTTGGTGAGGTGCCCACCACATGACAGAATTCCATGTTGTTAGACCACCATACCACAGTAACGTTGCACATGTAACCTGTGCACATGCCACAGGTAACATATTCGTTCAGCAAACCATGACTGGGGCAGACCCTGAGCTGGGGACATATTGGCAAGAAGGAAAGGGGCCTGCTGGCACTGGGTCATAGCTGCAAGCAGAAAAACACCCAGTGGACATTTACAGAGTCTCAAATGTGCTGGGAACCGAGGGGGGCCACCTGACAGAAGGGGACATGGAGGCCAGGAGAGGTGAAAGGCCCCTGCCTCTGAGGGTCAGGGGTGATTAAGAGATAGCTGTGGGTTCAGGACTCTAAATCCAGTGCTCCCTTCCAGACCCTAGACTGCCATAGGGGTAGCTCCCCTTGAGAGCTGCTGGGCAGAAGAGACGGGATCGGTCTGCGTTACCAATAGTAGCACTGAGGGGTGGCATGGCCTGGACAATTACCACATACCAGATACTGTTTGTTCTAAGAACTTCTCATGTTGTGGCTCAGTTAATTCCTACCCTTTAAGGAGTTC
This sequence comes from Neogale vison, assembly GCF_020171115.1. Classification (NCBI taxonomy): domain Eukaryota; kingdom Metazoa; phylum Chordata; class Mammalia; order Carnivora; family Mustelidae; genus Neogale; species Neogale vison. Next base: position 172,256,918 of record NC_058096.1, on the reverse strand, counting down.
TTACCATCCCCATTTTACAGACGGTGAAATAGAGGCCCAGAGAGGCCACATACCTGGAACAAAACTGTCCCTTTGGCAGGGGTGTTGGGATTCAGACACACACTTTCTTCCCTACCCTGCTGTAAGTATGGGGAATGTCTGGGCCGCACCAGGATGTCCAACAAGTGGCCAAAGGGAACAGGGTAGAAGTGGGATGTGGAGCTGGAGCTGGGCCTGAGGAGGGAGGATGAGCAGATGAGCTTTCTGCCCTTGGAATACAGGCGGGACCGATGCCGCCTTAGTGGCCTTCAAGGGCATCCCTGTGGGGGTGTCCCCCTTTCTCCCCAGAGGAAATTCCCTTTGGGATCTGCCCATGAAGCTGGTTTATATAGAATCATGGTCCGCTGGGGCTGGGAGGCCAAGGGTGGCTCCATGGCAGCCCCTTCACCCCATCAGAACCCCTTGCTCCCATCACACTGTGGGGCCACCTTGCTCTGAACCTGTCTGTAAGATATGGCTCCAAAGAGTCCCGACACAGGGGCCATGCCACCCTCCAGAGGTCCTGCATCAATGGGGATTTCCAGGGCTTCTGTGGATGGGGCTGCCCTTCAGCCTGGGCCAACTCTCTCACTACAAGGCCACCTGCTCTCTCAAGTCCTCCTTGCTGTCCCCCAGCCTCCCTGCACTGGCACTCTGAGACCAACATGCAATAGTGAAGCACAAGAAGGAAATGCAAGTTGTCTTGACAAAGCATATGGAGCTTCTCAGATACAAGGTGCTAATTTCTTTCCGGGGGCACACAGCACAGTGGAGAAGAGTAGGGCGCGGAGGGGGTCACAGAGGTAGGGGATTGAACCCCGGCTCTGCCATTTACTATTGCATGGCCTTGAGCTAGTCATTTCGCCAGTTGCAATCTACCTCAGTGTCTCTATCTGTGAACTGGGAATAATAATAATATAATTGATCTGGTCTTTGATTTCCAACAAAATGAGAGAGAATAGGAAGGTGTGATTGGTTCATTTCTTCTGCATTAATTGAGCACCTACTATGTGTCTGGCAGTGAGGGCACTGGTTCCTGGAAATGGGCTTTGGAGGAGGAGACTCGGTTGTGAACAAGGGAAGGAGTGGAGGAAGGTTGGGAGAGCCCTGTGGGGTGCCATGCAGTGCCTCTGCCCTGGTGGGAGGGGAAGGTGGTACTCTTGCTCCATGCCCTCCCCATGTGGGGGCTGTCTCAAACCTCTCAGGGCTTCTCTCAAGGGTGGCGACCATTTCCTCTGGGACTTGGTCAGGCCTTTCAGCTCCAGCCCCACAGAGGAACCCACCCATGCACCCCTGCCTAAAGATCCAGCCCCGGCTCTGGTCCCAGAACTACCCCGGCTGGAGGCTGGGTGGTATATGGCTGGGGTGGGGACTCTGAACTCACACACACCTGGCTTCAGATTTTGGTGCTGCCACAAGGTACGCTACCTTGGGCAAGTCACTTTAACTCTTGCAGCCTCTGTTTCCTCATCAGGAAGCTAGCGATAATGTCCACCTCAGAGGATGGTACTGAGAATTAATTGAGATTCTGCCTCTTGTGTGTTACATGCACAATTAATAATAGCTTAAAATGGCCTGCAAGCCCCTCCTCTCTTCCTCTGAAGCAAGCAGGACACAGGCATCGCCCCCTGGGTGGCTTGGTGTGGTGGTGTCCGGAGAGCCAACGGTGCACACAAGGGATGGTATGCTGGTAGCTATTATCTGGCGGACACTACAAAGCCGGGCACCTATCTGCCTGAGAGCTGGTCATGAAATGCTCACCAGCACACATCTGGGCCAGGGGCAGGGGCTCAACACTACTCTCTGGAGTCTGTTTCCTTTAAGTCCTGGGGATGCATTTCTGCTCTGGTGTCCTTGGGCCTGCTCCTCTGACTGTCCTTGTCTATCCCAGCCCTGATAACCTGCTCTTGGGACTTTGCTCCTATTCTCCTGCTGTGGGCTGGCCAGCATGGCCACCCTGCCCAAAGGGATTTCAATGTCAGACTGGGGTGAGCCTGGTGTGGCCCCGTCGTGGAACACAATTGGCCAATTCCCTTCTCTTGCCCTGTCCCCCTTGCCGCTCTCAGTGCTGAGCCCTTCCCAGACTGCCTCCTCTCCACCTCTAGCACCCCAGCCACCACCTTCTCACTCCAACTTCCGTCCTGAGGGGTCTACAATGCCCGTGGCCACTCCTCTCCCCTGTCCATGTCCACCTCTCCTTCTTCCAGCCCTGCAAGGCCGCTAGCAACTGGCAGACTACTGCATTTGGAGACAGGGGATCTGAGGCGGTTCCGGTCCTGCTTCTCTCTCCCTCTCACTCCCTCCCTCAGTGGCACTCCCTCTCAGACACTCTACAATAGGGACAGTGACAGATGTCAGGCTCCTGGCATCTGTCAGGCTCAGAGCCCGTGGCCTCCCTGGCCAATCTCATTCCTCACTTCCTCATCTGAAGAATGGGGACAATAAAAGCATCTCCCCTCAGGGAACTGCGTGGTGACGGCAAGCAAAAGCTTTTGTGAGATGGGCTCACTGACGGTAGAGTCCCATGCTAATGCTCTTATTCCATTTGGAAGGGCAATGCTGCTTTAGATCGACAGGTTTTAGGGGCATGCGTGTGTGTGTGTGTGTGTGTGTGTTTAATGCCACAGCTACGTTATTTATAGTCAGCTCCCATACAGGTTTTTATTATTCCTTGCCTGCTCGGCTAAAAATAACAAATGACAAAGGTCATGTCTGCTGCTACCTATCGGAGGAATCTACAAAGAATGAAGCTTTTGATTCACTGACTTGGGGAAGGGAGAGCTCTCCTGCTGGCCACAGCCTCTGGAATTCCTCCCCAGGTCTCTCTGGCCCATTCCAAAGACTGGGGCGAGGGGGTTGGTAGAGAAGCTCAGGTAGGTCTGCCTGTCTCTCTGGGCAGGTGAGTCCTGGAGTCCTCTTCCCCCAGTCTAGGGAGGACGGAGGTGGTGGGACAATGGTAGATTGAAGGACAGGAGTCCCAGGCCCCGGTTCTAGGGGTGCAGTGTGAGCCTCAGTTTCCCCATATTCAAAAGGAGAAGGGTGGAGTAAATAGGCACTGAGAACTTTCTCCTGATCCTAAATGCAAAGGTGCTCAAGTCTCATTCCCTCCCCTCCACTCTGCCCCACTATAGACTTACTGAATATCCATTGGTCTCATTCCCTCCCCTCCACTCTGCCCCACTGTAGACTTACTGAATATCCATTGGTCCCTGATAATGATAATAGCCTTGATGATTCAAATGAGCAGAACCAGGATTTACGGAGTCCTGATAACATGTGAGGCACATGCCTTTAGACAGCTTTAGGTGAAGTAAACTCACTGACCCCACACACCCACCCGGGGAGAGGAAACTTAGCATCCCCATCTGACAGATGAGGGAGGGGGCAGAGCCCTGAGGGCGAGGCTGCATGTGTGCCAGCCAACGCCAGGCAAGGATGGCTCCAGAAAGTGACTGGGTCTGCCTCCTGGGCATGTACTCAGCCCTCAGTACAGCACTGGGAATAGCAGGAAGAAAGGCAACCAGCCAGAGCTTTCCCCATCACCAAGGGAGCAGTGGTCTGAGTTATGGAAACTCTCACACAGTGTGGGGAGTGGTGGCAGAGGGACAAGGGCCCGGGGCAGCCTGGAGGAGGAGGAGGAGGCCTCTGGATGGGCCCATAGAGGCACCTGTGAATAGTTATTTCACCTGGTGCTCACAGTAGAAAGCTGGAGGGGAAAAGCATTCCAGGCAGTGAGCACCCTGAGAGTAGAGCAGGGGTCAGGAGCAAGGGCAGGGATGTTGGGGAAAGGCAGGGGTGGGAAGTGGGACTGGAGGCACGGAAGATAGCTGAAGCTCCACGGCAAGGAAATTAGCATCTTGCCTGTGGTCCAGAATCCCCAAAACCTAAGTAATGGTGGTTCAGTTCCACGAGAATACATAAAAAAAAAAAAAAAAAAAAAGTCAACTCCCTCTTTAAAAAAATGTATACACCTACCTGGTATTATCTTAAACATTTATAGCCATGAGATCATGGATTTGCTTTGCCAGTTGTATTTTTCTCCCAACACATTAAAATAAGCGCACAGCTATTAAAATAGAAAGGATGCACTTGTTCACTCTGCAGAATGGTGGCCTGAGTGCCCTTTGGGAGCCACAGCATGGCCTCAGCCTGCGGGTGGTTGTAGGTGGCTGATTGATTGGGGTTGAGGTAGGACTTCTCAGAGAATAGAAGAGGCAGGAGGGACCTTCCTGGGCCCCTCTGATCAAGGTTCTGGGGTGCCAGCATGGCCCGAGCTAAGCTCTGCTCGTCACCCTCCTTCTGCACCTCAGCTCTCTGGCTTCCCCTGAGCCCAGGAGAGCTCACTCCTGGATATACTCTTTTCCCAGCCAAGAGCTTCTGCGGCCTGCTCTGACCTCAATGACTAACACACATTCCTGGCCTAGTTAGAAAGCCCCTCGCCTCTCATATTTATAGCCACCTTCCAACTCCGCTAGAGCCTCTGAGGGAGGCCTGGGCCTTCGTATCTTCCCCCGCCCTGCCCTGAGCCCTTCTTGTCCTGACAGGCACTGGCAGACTCTTCTTTTTGAGAGAGTGGAGCAGGAGGTTCATTCTGAGTGAAGGTGGCCCAGTGGCTTCTCCTCCCCAGACTCCATCCGTAAGAGGGAAGGCATCAGGACAGTGGGCTGGGCCAGCTGTGATGAGGGGTCTCAGAGTCTGGTTCAGAAATACCAGGAACGATTAATGCTTGTGGAGTGCTAACTACAGGCCATTTCCCAAGCTCCTGGCCCCTAGGAATTAATTTAACTCTTATAACAACCCTAGAGGGATATACTATTATTCTTATGCCCATTTTGCAAAGGAGGAAACTGAGGCACAGAAAAGCTGGGTGATTTTTTGGAGGCCACAGATAGTTGGAATTCAAAGTGGACTGCAGACTTGTCTCACAGAGTTGGTCTTCATCCCTACAGAGGACTCTCCCCCAGTGATTCCCTGCTTTGGGGATCTCCTTACTTAGTTGAGCTTGTCACCCCTTCTCTGTAAAAAAGTGGCTGGGACAACCACATGCTGGCCTCAGGCATTGCCCCCTTTGAGGAAGTTGGTGAGGACATGGCTCATGAGGGAACAGAGCAGGAAGGGGCTGAGAATCAGAGCTGGGACTTCCGTCAAGGCACCGCTCTTTATATCGAGGGGTTCTGAGGCCCAGAAAAAAGGAAAAGCAGGCTGGCATCTAGGGGTAAATGGGAGGGTGGGCCATGGGAAGGGAGCCCTCAGTTTCCACACCCCATATGCTCCCACCTGCGAGTCCTTTGGCTCTGACATCTCAAAGGGGGAAAACATGCAATAAATTTATTTACCTACAGGTTTTGTGTGAATGAGTCCCATAAGTATTTATAGTAAGAAACACATGGGGATTCCAAGGTGGACGAGAGAACTAACATTGCTTCCGTGTTCACTCTGGGTGTAGCACTTTGTAGTCACTTGTTCATTCCACAAACATGGGCCCAGCACCTGCTTCACACTGGCTGATTGATATGTCATCTCATTTAATTCTCAGCAACTCTGTGAGGTAGGCGCTGTTATTACTCAAGCTCAGAGAGGGGGAGAATGCCAGCGGGGGACACTGGTCCAGCAAGCAGCAGGCCTGGGACTGAAGGCAAGGCCCTTCACTCCACACCATCTGAAACAGTGGGTGTGGGGCATCAGTGCACTGCGGGATTTCCAAGGTCAAACTGTCACCTACTTTGGCTTCTCATGCATTCTTGCCCAGCTCTGCAGATCTGGGCACACCTCAGTTTTCCAGGTCCTCAGCCTGATCCCATATGGTCACTCTGACATGGTCAAAGGAGCAGTTGAGGAAACGTCCCATCTTGCTGCTCTTCCTAAAATCAGCCCTAAGAGATTAAAAACCTGTTCTCAACTCAAATGAAGCTGCAAGCCATGATTTCAGGATCCTGGACTGGAAGAAAGGTGTTGAGCTGCCTGTCCTTAGCCAGAAAATGGATGGCCGACCCTGATTTAATTAGCTTTTCCTTCCAATGATTTAGGGAAGCCTGTAATTAGCTCGGGGGCCCGGAGGGAGAGGTTGGGTGTGGAAGTCAGCACAGGAGCAGGTGGTAAGGGGTGGGGGTGGGGTGGGGGCTAGTTTTAAGCTCAGACTCCCAGTCTTCGCAGGTAATGGAGGATAGGCCAACCCTCTGCTGCCCAGGGCGGGTGAGAAGAGAGATATCCTAAATAAATGCATAGCAAGGGAAGGAGGCTGGGTTCAGGGGGTGGGGGCAAGAGTGAGCTTAGAGATTGTGCCTTGACATTTTGACTTGTATTGAACCAAACTATGCGACTTCTGTAGATGATCTATCACCATGGGTTCAGAGAGGGACATGGAGGCTAAATTGCTGCAGATAAGCTCTCCAAGTCCCTCGCGGATGGCTGTGGAGCGCCTCCAATGGCGCCAGGCATTAAAGCAGCATTTTCCCAGTTAATAGCAGGGCAAACCTGGCTCTCAGATCTTGAACAGGACCTGCACTGCATGTAGGGTCAGGGTATGATAGCCAGACATAGGCAAGCTCTGTCCTGAGACCCTTGTCAGCTAAACTTCAAGGGCACACACATCCCGAATGGGCAGGTTACCCCTCTATGGGCCTCCAGCCCTACAGGCCGCAGCATCGTGGGTTTCCTTTCAAGTGCTGCACCTGTACCCAGAGGTCCTTGTACAGCAGAGCCAGTCCTATCTTTCAGGACTTCAGCCTGACCTCAAGGTACCAGAGAAGGACCCATAAATCATCAGTCCAGCAATGGCACAGAGCTCACAGGCCACCCTCAAGAATAAGACATGGGATCTGGGACCAGGAAGCCCTTCATTCATACACTTACCACTTGAGAACTTTCACAGATACTACCATACTCAAAGCCAGAGAATGGCTTAGTGAATATGGACAGGTGCTTTAATCCTGATCAGTGATCTGCCTGCTGATGCTCATTTTTGAGGTGTTCTGTGGACATCGTTAGCCCTACTGTGGCCAGTCAATATAGGACCAGCGTGGAAACTGTGTAAAGAGACTATGGGGACAGGAAAGCAGTGCATCCACGTCCTCAATCCAGGTGCTTGTGTCCCCTAAGATATAAAGACACACTGAGTGCCTTCGGGAGTTTGGTCTGTGGGTATGTGCGGAAGTCGGAGGTGGCCACGGGCTACTCTGGTAAGGAGCAGCCTCACTTTCTGATGCCACCTTCAGAACGCCTCCTACGTGTCAGGGCCCATGCTAGGTGTTTTCACATGTATCTTCTCTAAATCCTACAATAACTCCACTAGGGAGGCAGGATCAGCCTGTTTACAGAAAAGAAAAGAGGGTTGTGGAGGGGAGGTAATCTGCTCAATGCTACCCAGCTAGAAAGGGCAGAGTTTGGACTTGAATCTGAGTCTGTCAGATACCACAGCCTGTGTTTTTCCACACTGCACAGAGGTGTGGTGGTAGGGCTGGAGATCAAGGGATACAGAGGACTAAATGGGTGAGCATGGGGCAGAAAGAAAGTGGATATTAAGTTCAGGGTTTTACATGTATTCTGTGCACCTGCTGTGAACCAGGCAACTGAGATGAAGAGGATGGAATGCCTGTCCTCCAGCTGCTTGTGGTCCAGTGTACGTGCACAGCTAAGTCCTAGTTGACCAGACTTCCTTTCCAGTGTATGTGTACTGCTAAGCCCCACTTGATCAGTCTTCTTTTCCAGTATATGTGTATTGCTAAGCCCTACTTGACCAGTCTTCCTTTCCAGTGTACGTGTACCGCTAAGCCCAACTTGACCAGTCTTCCCTGCCTTAGCAGCTGGCCCTTCTCCCCTGGGCCCCTTCTCTCCAGACTCTGGACTGGTTTCTATCCTATTCCTCACCCCCAGAAATGTCTGCAGCTCCAGTCTTGGACTTGGAACTGGTCTCACTGGATGTTTGTGGGTGCCCATGCTTTGCTTCTCAGCTGCCTTGCTCATCCCCTTCATCATAACAATTCTCTGTGTGAGGATCAGAGAGGTCAACTAGCTGCCTTAGGGTCACAGAACTAGTAGGTGGAAGAGCCAGGATTTGATTTCATATCTCTGACTCCATAGCCTGAGGCCCTCTCTGTGATCCTGTCTCCCCTGTGACCATCCTGCCTATTTCCTTTCTACCTCCCAGATCATTCCACTGGAAGTGACTTGCTTTGAGCAGAGCCTCTGCTGAAGCCAGCTTTACACTTGTTAGCTGGAGGGAGGAGACACATTTTGGAAACCGCCCAAGAAACAGACACTCAAAATAACTTTTCCCTATAACTTTTGCTGCTAAAATGCACTGAGCACCAAAGGGGAACAGGTCTCTGCAAAACTCACTGATGCTGTCCATTTGGTTGGGATTTACAGCTGATGGTGCACTTTCCAAGTCATTACCTCCTAGATCCCCACAGCAGCCCTGGGATGGGTGTCTAGAACCTTCTTTTACAAATGAGGAAGCTGGAAGCTTAGGATGGTAATGGGACTTGCTCAAGGTTTTGTCCCCACCTGGGGGTGACTTTGGATAAGTCACATTCCTCCCAGAGCTTCAGGTACTTCATCTGAAAAGATGATAATGGCATTGGTTTCCCAGGGTTGCTCTGAGGGTTAAAGAAAAGAAAATAGACGGAAGGGTCTAGCACAGAACCTGACCCACAATAAGTGCTCCACGCTAGCTGATGTCCTGACTCTCCAGACAAAGTGAAGGTCACCATCACATAGACAGGGTAGAGAAAGGCCAAGAGTGGAAGGTTCTCCAGCTGTCACTTGTGCATGCAGGCAGGCTGGCTGCTGCTGACAATGAGAACCAAGGCTGTTTTGTATTGTTTAATCCTCTGCACACACCATCTCATTTCCCCCTTGTCGCCAGTGGCGGAAAGTGAGTACAGTATTTACCCCATTTTACTCAACTGTAAAATTGCCTCATCTGGCAATGGCGGCACAGTCTGGTAAAATAAGTGAGAACCAAAGGGCACTTTTTCAACAAGAAAGAGAAAACAACTCAAGTACGGAGCATGACAAGCCTACAAATTAACTCTCTTCCCCAACAATATTCCTCTAAAATTTGTCTCCAGAACAATCCTCCCCTTTTTTCTAAACCCCTCTAGCTCCCGCTTAGTGACCTCCTTTACAACAGAGCTTACCGCTGGCTGCTCCTTTAGTCACGACGGAGTGGCAAATGGTGAGATTTAGGAATGAACGTCCTGGAATCCTGGCCCCCTACCTGCTGAGCCAGGGCTAGGAGCAAAGTTGGAGCATCATACACTGCAAATCTCTGCTATGGCTTTGGAAGCAGGGGTAGTTCCTGCTTCACACTCAGCTGTAGCCAGGACTCACTGTGCAAACGATAGTTAACAAACGTCATATTTCAGATATGCTACTGCAAGAACCTTGGGCTGAAGGAAAAATTCCCTTTCGAGTTCTCATCCCTTACCTGGTCCAAAGTCTGATTACCTAAGGAAACCTGTGGGCTGCAGCCAAGAGAGGGGAACTAGCAAACTGCCTGTTGACTCCACTAAGTGGTCAGACATAACGGATTCAAACATTTCTCTCTGGCCTCAGTTTCCTTTCCTCTAATATGCAGGAGAAAAGTTAAAGAAAGCAAACTGGCAGGACTGGACTGGGGTAGAGGCTGCAAACCAGCCACTTGGGAAAGCAGCCAGCTTAAAATAAATTTGTTTGTTTTGCTAAGAGCTTAAAATAAAATTGAACTAAGTGCCAATGTTTAAAAATTGAGAAATTGTGGATACGAATCCGGATTTCTGGCTACTCTTAAACTACTAGAAGTGCTGCCTATCTTGGGGTTGGCTGGAGGTGGGTGAGGCCGTATAGAGATGGGCAGCTGTCTACTCTCTCCGCATGTGAATTCATTAAGGCAGGTTCTCACCTGGGTTCAGCGGGTGAGATTACACTGCCTGGACCTCGATCTCTCCTAGAAGTTGGTGCCCCTTCAGGGAAGAGAGTGGGCTTCTGGCACAAGACTTTTCCTCCATTTAATAAACACTCCTTATATGCCAGGGGCTGTTTAAAATGTGCCAGGAATAGTCCTAAGCACTATACATGTACCAATCAATTACTTAGTCCTCATGAAATCTCATGAAGTAAATACGAATGTTACCACACCCATTTTACAGGTGAGGACACTGAGCCACAAAGATGTTAACTCACTTGTCTGAGGCCACGTGGCCAGTAAAAGATAGCCTTGGGATTTGAACCCCAGCAGCCTGGTTCCCAGACCTGTCTTCTGACCACTGTAGGATGCTACTGACCCACCTTTTCTGGGTCAGTGGCCAGTCGTATGGCTTTGTCTGAGTTTCCATGTCCTGATATGAATACGAAATCATCGCCCCTCCCCTATTTCTCTTGTCTCCTTTCCTACATTTATTACTTCCCTTCCTCACAGATACTGCTAATATCCCTATTTTAAATTGAATAAATTAGGGCACAGAGAGGCTAAGTGACTTGTCCAAGGTCATGTGTCTGGAAGCTGCAGAGTCAGGGTTCAACCCAGTCCATCTGGCTGCAGAATCTGTGCTCCTGGCCCCCTTTATCTCCCTCCACACACCCCTACCTATCCACCCTTGCCATTTATTTCATCCCTCCTTCAATTCTTCACTCACCCATCCATCCAGCACTCAACTCAGATCCTATGCTGGGCATGGGGGACACCCAAAATGTGTATCAGGGCTGGCTGGGATGGGAAGGGGACATCCTGCTCCCAGAACAGGAACTGCCCATGACCACTCCTTCTGGGGCTGAGGACAGTGGGAGAACTGGTTTCCAATTGACAGCCCTGGAGAACTCAGGAGGAAGCAGTCAAGGGAAGCTGGTTGGCCCCTGGCAGCTTCGTGGAGGGCACGTCCTCAGTGAAGGACTCAGAGATCCGGGGAGACACTGGCAACCCCACATGCACACTCCCACCCCATGCCCCATTCTGCAGCTGGAGCCTTGACTGGCCTTTTGGTTCTGGCTCTGTCACTGACCTGCTGGAGGGGGCTTCCACTTTCTGGGTCTCAATTTCCCCATCTGTACAATGAGGGCATTATAGCCCTGGACGTCACAAACTGGCAGCTCAGAGGCCAGATCCTTAAAGGCCTACCGACCTATTTTGCTGGAGGAATTGCAGAGTGCTTTTTCTCTCTTAATAAACCTTGTGTTTTAGAACACTTTTCTATTTACAAATAAACATTGCTAAGAATAACTCTCATCTCCCCCACAGCTAGTCCCCCTAGTATTAATAGCTTATACTAGTATGGTACATTTTTCATAATTAATGAGTTAATATTGATATGTTATTATTAACTAAAGTTCATGCTTGATTCACATTTCCTTCATTTCTACCTAAAGTCTTTTTTTGTTCCAGGATCCCATACAGGATATCACATTATATTTAGTCATTGTGTGTCCCTGGGCTCTTCTTGACTTTGAAAGTTTTGCAGAATTAAAGAAATAAAAATTATAATTAAATTACAGCACCTCAGAAGGAATGTTTCAGCATACTAGAAATATTCTCTATGTTGATTTGGGTGCTGGTAGCAGAAGTATAAGTATATGCAAAGATCATCAAGTGGTACATTTAAGGTTAGCATACTTTACCACTTCAATGTACGTATATCATGCGTCAAAACAAAACAAAACAAAACAATACCAAGTGACTTTTTGCAACTTGCCACAGTCCCCAGAGCTCCCTTTTACACTCCAAGCAGAATTTATGATTCCCTTATATCATCTGTAGTCAACCACAGGGTATATAAATAAGCCTCTTCTGGTGTAGTCATCTGTAAAATGGGTAACAATGATATTTTCTACCTGATCAGGCTGTAGTGAAGATTAACTGACGTGACGTATTTGAAGTTCTTAGTGCTGTGCCTGGTGCATAGTAAGTATTCAAGAAATAGGAACAATTACTATTATTATTGCTCAAGTACTATTTATATTATTATTATTATTATTAAGATTTTATTTATTTATTTGACAGAGAGAAATCACAAGTAGACGGAGAGGCAGGCAGAGAGAGAGAGAGGGAAGCAGGCTCCCTGCTGAGCAGAGAGCCCGATGCGGGACTCGATCCCAGGACCCTGAGATCATGACCTGAGCCGAAGGCAGCAGCTTAACCCACTGAGCCACCCAGGCGCCCCAAGTACTATTTATATTATTAAAACAGGTACATAACTCATCTTTTCCTTTAAAGTAAACCCCACCCTTTCCATCCTCTGCCTCCCCTGCCTCCTCTTGTGTCTCTATCCCTCCTTGCCAGGGAAGGCCCAAACTCTGATGGGCAGAAGGTGAAAGAGAAAGAGACAATACTGCAGAGGTGGTCCATCTGCTAATGGAACCAAGAGATGACTGAGGATGATGCCCCAGACCTGTCCCCTGGGTCCCAGGCAACTTTGCTGGAAGTTGGAGTCCTAATTCTTCCCTCTCTAATGGAGCCCCTTGGGCAATAAGAAGTTCTGCAGTTTTCAGACGTGTGTTATCCAAAGCTGCTCCCTGTCCCTGTCAGGCATTCCCCTGGCTAAGGCTCTTGAGGACAGTGGGGAAGGAGCTTTTAGAGGGGTGCTGTGGAAATCATGGGGAGAAAGTAACCCCCTGCCCTGGCTCTCTGCTGACCTAACCTCTTGGGGGATGCTGGCTTTCCCTTTGGGGGTCCCCAAATCTGTGCCTAGGAGCAGTGAGGTCAGGGGAGGCCAGTTCTCAGACACTTTAGGGTGACCTCTTGCAAGGAGAAACCAAGCTCTTGGCAAGATGTGCCTCAGAGGTGACAAAGAAGGCCAGTGAGATGATGAGGTGAGCAGAAAGCAGGGATGGGAGGTTGGGAGACCAGGGCAGTGTCTTGTCTTGCCCTCTGCCTTGCTATGTGGTCACAAGTCTTCTTCCCTCTCTGATCCTTCCTTTTCAACAACAACAACAACAACAATAGTGATGATGGTGGCGAAAATGGGTCTCAATATAAGTATGGGGTAGAGGATAAGCCCTTTTTGTGTGCAGTGTAATTTCATGCTTATGAATGTCCTGTGGAGTAGGTCCCATAACTGCTCCCGTGTCCTCTATGAAACAAAATAGGGGTCAGAGGGCCAAGAACTTGTCTAAACCTCCCTAGCTATAAAGTCTGGAGACACAGTATCCAAATCCTGGATCCAGGTCATCTCCATCCGGCTGCACCTGTGAAAGGGGCAGCAGGCACTGACTACGGCTCTGAAAGATGGTGTCAGGGTCAGGGAGTGACAGGGAGCAGGGGTGATGCTCTGAGCTCCAGAGCATGGATCTATATTAAGGTCCCCACTGTCTCATCAGGTCTTAACAAAGGCCTTAGGGAATAAGGGCTGTTGGCACCACCTCCGTTTTACAGGGTGGGAAACTGAGGCACAGAGAGGCAGAGGTGAGTGTGCAAGGTCACACTGGTGTCCGGGTTTGAACCTGGGCCGTCTAACTCCAGAGTTCAGGCTCTCCCATGTTCTAGCAACCCTCCGGAGGGAGGGTGCGTGTAGAGCTGAGGGAGGCCAGAGACCGTACCCACCAGGGGGCTGCTTGTCAGTGTCTGCAGGGCTTGTCCAGACCAGGCCTCACCCTCCTGCCTCCCTCCTAGCCCCAGACTCCAAGGTTTGCAGGTCCCCCCTCTTACCTGAGACCCAGACCCTTAAGGGGCCCAGCTACCCTCCCCTACCTGGGCTGGAGATGGTGGTGAATCCCCTGCTGTCCCTGATGAGTCCCAGGCCACGGACACAAACCCCTACTCTGACCTCTTGTCTTCAGCGCTGACAGTCACTGGAGAGTCTACACCCTGTGAGGCGGCCACCGCACCCAATCCCACTGCCAGCAGGCTTGCCTCCCTTTCTGGCCTTGGGGTCAGTGAGCGGGGAGGTGGGGTAGGGAGGGGCAGGGAAGCATGGCTGGCCTCCACCGTGCTTGGCAAAACAGTAGCCTCTGCCTGAGGCAGTATGGGTGGTGGGGTGTTTCTCTGAGCCCCTGCCTTCCTTCTGGGTCCCTGTTCACTTAAGGCTTCTGATCCTATCAGCAGCACTCTGGCTCCAGTCCTGGTTACCTGGAAGTCCTTTTGTTCCAAGGACTCCCTGTACGGCTGGCTGGTATCAAGTGGCCCTGGGACCATGAGGAGAGGGCAGCCACCATGGGTGCACCTGGCCAAACCTAAGAACGGAGGCTTCCAACAAAGTGGGGTCATGTGAATGTGAATACTGGGGACAGGCCAGCCAGAGGAAGGTGGGGAGGGCCTAGGCCAAACAACCTGGCTCTCACCTCCTCCAGGAAGCCTCTTCAGCCTTGCTTGTTCCCATACACCCCATCCCCTTCTCTCTGTTTCCAGAGCGCAGGGAGGAAACATGTGTTGTTCCCCATCATGTAGAGCACTGGGTCCTCTCTCCCACCTGACTGGAGGGAAAGCGTGTCCACAGAGTGGTTTCCTGGCTTTTGCAAACTTCTTCCTTTGTGTGCTGATGTCTGTTTTATTTTTAAACATTTCAAGTGTGAGGAACTCACCCCGACTATGTTTTTTTTTCACTTTTAAGTGAATTGATAGTGTGCTAGTCACAACAGTTCCTATTCAACAATAGTAGAACATCTATGCTGCAAACATGTTACTTAGTCAACCTAGCATCTTCCTTCCCTTCCCAGACTTTGATATTATTCAAATACGGTTTTAGTCATGCCGGCACCAGGTGAATACTTTTCTGTTGAACAAAGCTCGTGCGGGGTCGGTGGGGATGGCAGTGTTTAGGGGGCGACCCCTGGGTGGTGAACGAGGCTTTTGTTGTCAGTGTGTTTCCCTCTGCTGCCCCTTCCCTAAGTAGCCCTGCACCACTATCAGTTTGCAAAATAAGACCCATGGGTCTTATTTTCTGACCGGTTATCTCTGCTTTTGGCTTCAGTGTCGTAAGCTCTCCATGACTGCGGTGTGTTCCCCTCCAGGAGCAAGCTCCCTCCCCTGCACTCTCATAACGTACCCTGCCCGTGGCTTCCTTGCACCTCCTTTATTCAGCCAGTTCTGAGCACCTACTGTGTGTCCGGGATTAGGGATACAGAGAGAAGGAGGACTTCAGCTCTATGCACAGGGAAGGAGAGGATCAGGAAGACACTGGCCTGGATCCATGGGCTCAGAGAAGCCAGATCACCTCCTCTGGGTCATGTGGCTAGAAGGAAACAAGGCCTGCAGGTCAGACCTCTTTGATTCTAAGTCCCAAGCAAGCTCTTTCCACTGCCCCACTCCCTCTGTGGGGAGTTTAGGGTCTAGACAGAGAGAGGTAACAAAAAAAAAATAACCCCGAAAATGAAATGAAACACTCATGATGCGTTTGATGACAGAGGCATATCAGAAGAGCAGCAGGGACAGGGAAGATGGAGTGATTCATTTTCATGGAGGTGGAGTTAATGTTGGGGATGGTTATGGGGGAGGGGAACCCTGAGCAGGATCTCCCACCTCTGGCTTAAGGAATCAGGTCATTCTCATTGTTAAAACTGTTTCTAAAGTAAGAGTCACAATGCCCTGAGCGAGGAGTGTGGGGTTTTAATGCATAAAATGCCTGGGCATGAAGTGCATGAACTGTGTGCCGTCTCTGGTCTCTGCCACATGACAGATAGTCAGGTTCCCATCCCTGGAAGTAACCAGAAAAATATTAAAAATTTACCGGTGAAGGAGTTGGGGGAAAGCTTCTATCATTGGGTGAGGTTGTTCAGGAATTCTGTGGTTCTTTCTAACAATAAGATCCTACACATTTTATTTACACTTGGCCTAGCAAGGGGAAGGCAGACACCTTACTTCTCCCACCGACCCAGGCAGGCCAAGGCTGAGAGCCAGGCCTGAGGGAGCTCCGTGACACCTGGGAGTCCAGTAGCCTTTGACCCCAGTGGACTCAGAAATAGTTTTGAGCAATGACTTACCAGGCCTGCACATATAGGTTATCTCAGTAACTCTCATGGAAGCCCCCAAGGCAAGGGATGTTGTGCCCAGCCTACAGTTGGGCACACTGAGGCCAACCCATCAGTGAAGGGCCCCGTCTGATCCCTCCACGTCTGAACGCAGGGCTTCTGCCCCCACAGCTACCAGCATCCACTGAAGTCAGACGGAGTGAAGGGAAAGACCCAGAAGGCAGGGTATGTAGAGTTGGGGCCCAGAGGCTTCCACTCTTGGCATCTGAGGGGCTGCATGCTGCACGGGGCCCAGAAAGAGGGGGCACATCCTGCCTCATGACCAGCTGGTGGGGCAGGCCCATGGCCTACCAGAGACCTCCAGTGGCAAAACCACCCTGCAATGTGGTTGCTGTTCTATTTCCAGATGAGCCAACAGAGGACCGGAGAAGGGACAACCAGGCCCCAGTTTGAACTCAAAGTTCCTGCTCCCTGCACCATTCCATGAGCCCACTCTACTTGCTACATAATTTTTTGTTTCATCCTCCTCTGGGTGTGGTTCAATAAGCAGAATACCCCCAGGGAACAGCCCCGGCATGATGTCAAGGCCTGGGCTCAGATCTTCCCCTGTGACAGCAAGTGTAGAGGGAGAGAGATTGGAGTGCAGCCCACCCCAGGCTTCCTGACCCCTGGGCGCCCACAGCCCACTACCAGTGCACACCTTCTACTCAACTCCTCTTTGGAAATAGTGTCCTGGGGACACTGACCTCCCTCTGCTGTCTCCAGCTCCTGGAAGGGGTAAAACATTCTGCCCTCTGGAGTTTGGGTGAGTTGAGTCAGCATTGCAGTCAGTTTGACAAGCATCGGTTGGGGCCAACTAGGAGACATGGTCTATGTGAGGGGCCAAGGGCTGTCCCCATGAAGATACTTTGGAGCCACAAGGCCAATGCAGGACAGAGGGCCGCCACCCTGGATCACACAGCAAGCTCCTGACGGGCAGGCCTGTGGGCAGGAGATGCTCCCTCTGCCCAGCCAGATGTTAGACTCCCTGGAGACTGCTCCCAACAGTCACACAGAACTGGCCAGAACCCACCCAGTCCCATACCCTTGTCTGCAGGGGAGGAGGCTGAGGCCCAAAGAGAGAAGCCAGACAATTCAGGTTGGTTACCTAGCACCATGTGAAGTCCTCTACAGGCACCCCTCACTTGTGTGGTAGGAACTCTCCCTACATTGCATCTGAGGAAATGGAGACTGGAAAAGTGACAAGATTCACCTCCGATCACAGAGCTCAGATTGGCAGCCCTGGGATTCAAACCCAGCACCTCAGTAAGCTTGTGCCCAGTCTCAGTGCTCTAATCAGTGCAATGCCACCGTGCACTGTCCTCCCTAGTCACTGAGGCATTGGAAATGCAGGTTGTTTGCTCTCAGCTCAAGCAACATGAGAACATTCAACATTTGGGGTGGGAAAGCTTATTTTAAATATAAGGATGTGTCAAGAAGGGCGCATCTATCACTGACTCCTGACCTCTCCAGGGATCCTGGCCAAGCTGGGGATGCCAGCTGGGGGTGGAGCAGGTATGGGTTCCTCTGCACTTGGGACTTGCTATGTAGACAGATTCTGGAGTAGATCTCATCCCAGAATGAAAGGTGAGTGACTGAAGAGTTATTTGACTACACAAAGAGCCAGTGGTGTTTCTCCTGTGCTCTCAGAGCACTCAGAAAGGGCATTTTCCCCTTCAAGGAGACAAAGACAAGAAGCAGTGTAGGAAAGAAGGCTTTTCCTTCATGCCGAGGCTCACTGCTGGGAAGGGCCCTGTGGCCCCAGCACCCACCTGTCCAGTAATAATAGCCAAGCTTCCTGCCAGCCTGTCCTTGGGGCCCTCGCTTGTGACAGCCTCAAAGGCTAGGCCTCTAGCTTCCCGTGTTTGCCAAGTTTGGTGCACAGTCGAGGCTAATGAAGAGCTTGGATTCAAGGCTGCTTGCTCTTCATGGAAGATGATGGCCTCAGAGACCCACGCTGGAGTTTGTTAAGGCCAAGAGTTAATGGGAAGCTCCTGGAAGCTAAGGAGTGATTTTGAGAAGGATGTTGCCCTTTTGGAAAATGATGTAAAATATTCTTTCAGGCTATTTAAGAAATGTCACGAATGCACTGATGGCCCTTCCAGAATCCACTTCAAACAATTATGATAGCGTTAGAGGTTGAATTAGGCTTTTCCTCTGAAAGGTACTTTGGAGTTCTAACTAACCCTCAGGAACTGTGGATGTGACCTTATTTGTAGACAGGATCTTTACAGAGGCACACTAGTTAAGACAAGGTTGTCAGGGTGGGCTCTAATCCAATGGGACTAGTGTCGTTATGAAGAGGGGATATCTGGAGGCACACACATGCATGGACGATGACACCAAAGGTGGGGGGTCAGGGTAATGTACACACAAGCCAAGGAATGCTGAAGATTGCCCCTGAAGGAAGCACCAGAGCTGGAAACAGATCCTCCCTCTCGGGGCTTGTTAGGAAACAACCCAGCTGACACTTGGTGACAACAAGTATCTGTGTCTTCCAGCCATGCAGCTGATGCTTTGTTACAGCAGCCACCGCACACTAATACGGATGGTGAACTATCTGTTTCCAGTGCTTGTGCAGTGGAGAGTCTGAAATGGTCCCAGCAGAAAGGGGCCTGGGGGCCTCACCCTCTGAGGCAACTATTCTCACAGGAGACACTAGGAGAACAGAAACCCACTGTGCGCTGTTGACATCCTGGGCTCTGCTTGGCACATCTGCTTTTTTCTCCCATGTACTCTTTTCAGTAGCCTCAAAATGGAGGGCTTCCCACTCCCTTTTTAAAGAATATAAAGCTGAGGTGGGAGAGTGTCTAAATAACTGGCCCGGGATCGCATTGCTAGGACCTGATGCTAGCAGAGGTGGGCTGGGCAGCTGGGCTGTCAACACTGTGCTACCTCCCCAGACCGGTCACATGTGCCAAGAGCTTACCTGAGTTAACAAGCTGATACCAGGGGTCTGAGTGCATGACCCCAGCTCTTTGCTCTGTCTCCTGTATCTCAGGCTCTGGGGCTGTCTGGCCAGGGCAGGGCCCACATTTTTCTCCATTCTCTCATTGGGGAAAGCAGGATGGAGGGAAACAGTCCAACTCCTTAAAAGGATAAGGTGTTTAAGAATCCTCTAGTCCTGGTGGCTCTGGGTGGTTCAGTCTGTTAAGTGTCTCCCTTTGGCTCAGGTTATAATTCTGGGGTTCTGGGATTGGGCCCCACATCAGGCTCCTTACTCAGTGGAGAGCCTGCTTCTCCCTCTGTCTCTCCCTCTGCTTCCTGCTTGTGTTCTCTCTCTCAAATAAATAAATAATCTTAAAAGAATCCTCAAATACTTTCAAGCTCATTTGTGCAAGTTTTTACCTTCTACAGAGTATGTTCCTATGTATCTCCCATTCCCAGCACTGCCCAGCCGTGGGTACTACTGTCCACATCTGAAGGAGGCCCAAGCTGCTTTGTAAATGGGTGTTCCGACAGCAGCCTAACACATTGCTCCAACATGCAAATTCGGCCAGACCTTCCAGGTTCGAATCCCCGCTAGGGTAAGTGATACAACCCTCTGTCCTTCAGTTTCTCATTTTGTAAAGTGGGGCTACTGGTCACACCTACTTCCTGGAACTGTTGTGAAGACTAAGGGATGAATGTTTTCAAGCACTTAAAATAGGACCTGGCTCTTCGCCAGCACTATAGTAAGTGTTTACTATTATTGTTATTAATTCCTTTAGCCAACATGGATTGAGGTTCACATTTGTGGAGAAAGACTGACTAGGTTCATATCCCCACTTTGCTATGCACTTTCTGGATGGCTGTGAGCATTTTACTTAATGATTCTGGGCCTTGCTTTGCTTTTCTGTAAAATGGGGACAGTAAAACTATATGTGTCCCAGGGTGATGGTGAGCCCGGGGGCTTGTTCCAGTGCCTGGCTCAGTCTAGGTGCTGAGTAAATCCAGGTACCTTCATGACTGATATCAGAGTTACTGTGACTCCCGTTGGGTCAGGCCAGACCTCCACAGCCACCGTGGGAGAAACTCACCATCACCCTGGGCAGATTCCCTCCAGAGGCTGGGAGGTCAGGTTTGGGCCTGGGGGAGCCCCATCTACCAGCACTTCAGACCCAGCCCTTCCTGGCCCGGCCCACACCCCCAAGCCCTCTCCCAACTGCAGAGCAATGGTTTCCAAACATCCACCAGGTCACCAGAACCCTCCAACAGCTTTGCCACTACACGTAGACTACAATTTAAATTCCTCACAGGAGGCCCCACAGGCCTGGCCTAATTGATCTTTGGTAGGCACTCCTTGCCTACATCACTGATGTTGGGCTCCACCTCACCCCTCCCAACCCACTGTCCCCCTCACTCTTCCCTAACTGCCCCCTCCCATGGGCTACTTGCTCCTGGGGCCCTCCCGGCAGACAGGAACGTCCATCCCAAACCTGGACCTCTGCATGGCTGGCTGCTTCTACCACAGGGACCTCCAGTCAAATGTCCCTCCTCAGGGGACTGCTGACCAGTCCTACCCTGCCACCTGTTTTGTTCTGTTCACACTGCTTGTGATGCTCGGAAGCTGTCTATTGATTTGTTTAGCTGTTCACTGGAGTGGCAGTACCATGAGGACAGGGGTCTCATTCATTTCATTCACAAGGATGCTTCTGGGTGAATAAAAGCCTAACAGGGACTGCAAACAGAGGGTGCTCAATAAATGAAAAAGCAAACAGGTGGCCAGGTTCTGGCTTCAGGCATCCTTTAGGGAAATGATAATGCATCTTTTTCATTATGTAATAAAAGAGGCCCAACCGCATAGTGAAAATTCCACTACATCGTGGCTGCCAACCATGGGCCTGAGAAGCCTTTCAACCCATCTCGGGAAAAGAGGGGAGATGTCACCTTCTCCTCCCGTAAATGGCTCAGAGACGGCTCTCCTCAACCTCCTTCCCCACCCACGCCTGTCAAAGCTGCTGGGTTTAAACGCCCATGTTTCTGTTCCATATTATCAATCGTTTAATATTCAAGAGATGGCATAAATAAATATGTGAGCAATTATGTAACATGTTTGGAAACAATCTGGTTAGCCACAAAGTGCTGGGGCGAGAAGCAAAACTTGAGCAAAGTCAGAAGTCTGGGTGATCTGGGAGGTGGGGACAGAGATGTGTGGCCTGTCTGGCCCTCCCCAGTTCTGTCCGGAGTTACTCATCTTCCTTGGCATACGCAGGGTGGGGTAGTAGGAAGTGAGCTGAGAATCTTGGAGGCATCACCTGGTTCTCCCTGCTCCTGTCTGGGCAGTTACTATCTTTCCATCTGTGAAAGGGTAAGGAGACCCCTGGTAAGGTCAGATGAGATGATGTCTCTGAGCTCTGGCTCAGAGGATGTTCTTTCTGAAGGTAAGTTGGGTCTGATGCTGAAAGATGAGCCGTGCCAGCTCTGGTCCCTAACAGGGGTGAGATTAGGGGTGCATCCCTGGACTTTGAGGTTCATGGGTATATAATGCAAAGTGGACTGAGCCAGACAGTAATAGAGACCCAAAGAAGAGCTTCAAGAGGACAGAGGAAGACACGCTTCCCAGGAAGGAGCTGGAGAAATCTTACAGAACTGCCACATGGGGCTGGCTCTGGAAGGCAGGGTGGCACTGTGACCCCAGAGAGAGGGCTGCCCCATTTAGCTAACATGCATTAGGCATCTAGTATGTCTGTTCAGTCAACAAGCATTTATTGAGCCCCTACTAGGTTCCAGCTACTGTGCTAAGGACTTTACATGGATCATCTTTGCTTGGCCTTCATAAGACAGAGATGCTGCCATTATCCCTGTTTTACATACCAGGGAACTGAGACTCCACTCACCAGGTGAGGTGCTGCCTTCCTTCTCTGAATTTTAGGCCATAATCCCTATTTAAATGCAAAAGGGATGTGGGGCAGTTTTCCCAAATCAAAACAATGGTGCATAAATAATTCATGTGCCTTCTCTGAGGTTGCAAGAGGGAAGGGAGCTGCTGTCAAACTCTGCTTTCCTGCTCAGCTGACCCTCCATCAGCAGCCCCCAAACAGTGCTTTCTTCCATATCTATCCCACCCCCCAGCCCCAGCCCAACCCATTTCCAACTCACCCCTCCAAGTCTTCAGGTTAAATGAGAAGTGTCAGGATTTGGAAAATGGGGCCCATATCTTGCTGGCTCTGGGGACTGGGTGATGAAGTTCAGCTCTGGAAAAGGGGAGATGGCATTGGTTAGGGGTGGGTGATCTGATAGGGAGCCAGTCAGGAAAGAATAGGGAGGGACTAGTGCTGGGGAGTGTCCCCTGTGTGCCTGCACTGGGCGTGGGCCAGGGCCAGCATCAGGGGTGGGTGCAGACCAAAGAGAAGCAGGAGAGGCCCAGTTCCCCAAGTACCTCCCAGGAGCTGATTTGCCCTCCAGGTTCCTCATCAAGACCTTCCTGTGGGTATCCCGCCCTGCCCCCCACCCCACCTCCCAGGCTCCAGGCCCTCTGAGGGGAGCAAGTCCAGCCCTGGCAGGGTGTCAGATGGGGTAATCCATCAGCTGGCTGGTGTGACCTTCAAGGGTAGGAGTGGTGCAGAGAGGGCACAAGTGTGTGCTCTTGACAGACAGAGGCCCTTGGGCAAGTGGCTTTGTTTCTGAGTCTGCTTCTCCATCTGCAGGATAGAGATAATAATACCTATTATTCAGGATTTTTGAGAGGAGTAACCAAAGTATAATATGTGTAAAGGCCTTAGCTTCTAGAAGTGTTTCTTAAATAGCAGCAGAAGAGAATGGATGCTAAATGGCTCTCCAATGTCAGGTTCCATTTCTTTACCTATCTATCCCTATACTCATTTGTAACTATCTATTTTTTTATTGTTTTAAAAAATTTTTTAAACTTCCTATTTTTTTAAAAAAAGATTTTGTTTATTTGGCAGAGAGAGACACCGCGAGAGAGGGAACAGAACCAGGGGGAGTGGGAGAGGAAGAAGTAGGCTTCCCACTTGATCCCAGGCCCCCGGGATCATGACCTGAGCCTAAGTCAGACATTTAATGACTGAGCCACCCAGGGGTCCCTTCTATTTTGAAATAATTATTCATTCAAAGCAAGTTGTAATAGGGAGGTCTCATGCACTTTCCCCCAGTGATGCCAGTGTTCAGGGATGTCCTGGGTACCTTCTCCCAGCTGACCTGGGAGAGTTCACATCTCGCACTAGAGTGCACTCTCAAAACCAGGCATGTGACATTAGTACAATCCATGGAGATAATCCAGATTTCTCCATGTTACATGTACTTGTGTGTGTGGATCTATGCAATATGATCACTTTGCAGTTTTCTCTAAGCATCATCACACTCAAGATAGAGATCTGTTCACCAGCACAACTTCCTTGGGCCACTTGAAGTCCTCCCTGACTTCATCCCTGACTCCTGGAAGTCATGATTCTGTTCTCCATCTCTATAATATTGATCTTTCAACGTGTTCTGTAAATGGAACCATACAATATGTAACCTTTGGGGACTGGATTTCTTCACTCAGCCCAGATCTCTGGAGATTCATCAGGCTCTGTGTGGATCAATAGTTCACTCCATGATATGAAGGGACCACAGTTTGTTTATCCATTTATCTGGTAAAGGACATCTGGGTTATTTCCAGTTTTTGGCTATGATGATGACTAAAACTACTATAAATATTTCTGTACAGGGTGTTTGTGTGAATGTAAATTTTCATTTATTTGGGATAAATGCCCGAGAGTACAATTGTTGGGTTGCATGGTAGTTGCATATGTAGTTGTGTGTGTGTGTGTGTGTGTGTGTGTTTAAAAGAAACATCCAAACTGTTTTCCAGAGGGGTTGTGTGCCAATTTATATTCCCACAAGCAGCATATGAATGATCCAATATTTCTGCCTCCTGGTCAGCATTTGATTTTGTATTTTTGCCATTCTGACAGGTGTGTAATATCTCATTGTGGTTTTAACTTGCCTTCTTTATTGGCTAATGATGTTGAACATCTTGTCATGTGCTTATTTGTCACCTGCACATCCTCTTTGGAGAAATGTCTCTTTGGGACTTTTGCCCATTTTCTAATTAGATTGTTAATTTTTTTTAACAGTTGAGTTTTGAGAGTTTTTTTTTTTTTGGTTTTGTTTTTGTTTTTGGTCAGATACTGGTACTTTGTCAGATTCAGTAATTTGCAAATATTTTCTCCCAGCCTGTAGCTTGTCTTTTTGTTCTCTTGAAAGAATGTTTTGTAGCACACAAGCTTTTAATTTTGGTGAAGTCCACTTTATCTCTTTATTTTTAATGGATCATGCTTTTGGGATCAAGTCTGAGCTGAAGATTTTCTTTTAAATATTTTTCTTAAAAGTTTTGTAGTTTATAATCTATATTGAAGTCTATGATCCGTTTGAGCCCATTTTTGTGTAAGGTGTGAGGCTTGGGTAGATTTTTTGTTGTTGGTGGTGTTTGCCCTGAGATACCCACTTTGCTTCACCATTATTATTGTTATTATTTTTTATAAATGAGAATTTTCATTTTATTTGGTTTTATTTTTTAAAAACATTTTATTTATTTATTCATGAGAGACAGAAAGAGAGAGAGGGAGGGAAGCAGAGGGAGAGGGAGAAGCAGACATCCCGCTGAGCAAAGAGCCTGGTATGGGACTGGAACCCAAGACCCTGGGATCATGACCTGAGCCAAATCAGACATTTAACTGACTGCCCCACCCAGGTGCACCACTTCAACATTCCTTTTTGAAAACCTTTCTTCCACTGAATTGCTTTGAACCTTTGCCAAATATTGGTCCATTGGATGCATCTATTTCTGGATCCTCTATTCCATTCCATTAATCTATGCATCATCGCTGTCAATACCACACAGACTTGGTTTCTAGATAAGTCTTGAAGTGAAGTAGAATTACTCTCATTTTATTCTTCTTTTTCAAAACTGTTTCAGCTCTTCTAGCTTCTTTGCCTTTCCACATAATTTTTAGAATAATCTTTTCCACATTTACAAAAATTTTGCTGGGACTTTGGTAGCAACTGCACAGAACTGACATCTTTACTAACTTGAGTCTTGGATCCATGAACACACTATGGCCACTTCATTCATTTAGATCTTCCTCATCAGTATTTTGTAGTTTTGGGCATAAAAATCTTATGCATGTGTCTTAAATTTACCCTATATATTTTTTGTGTGATTGTAAATGGCACTGTATTTTTAATTCTGGTGTCCACATATTCTTTGCTACTATACAGATACAATATATTTTTTTTGCATGTTTATATTTTGTTTTCTGTGACCTTACTGAACTCGGTTACTAGTTCTGGGAGTTTTGTTTTGTTTGTTCTGTAGATTCACTGGGATTTTTTTTTTTTTTAAATTACACAATGAAGTTATCTGCACATAGGGACAGTTTTATTTCTTCTTTTCAATCTGGGTGCCTTTTCTTGTTTTAATGCCCTGGTGAGATTGCCTAGCACTGTTTGAATGTAAGTGGTCAGAGCTGATGGCCTTGCTTTGTTCCCAGTTTTAGTGGAAAGCCTTTGGTTTTTAATCATTAAGTATCATGTTAGCTGTAGTTTTAAAATAGATGTTCTTCATCAAGTTGAGGAAATTCTCTATTCCTATTTTTCTGAGCATTGTATTATGAATGGGTATTGAATTTCATCAAATGCTTCCTGCATTGATGGATATGATCATGTGATTTTTCTTCTTTAGCCCATTAACATGGTGGATTATATTAATTGATTTTTAAATGCTGAACCAACCTTACATTCCTAGAGTAAACCCTCTTGGGTTCTGAGGCATAATTGTTTTTATATATTGCTGAATTCTATTTGATAATGTTTTGTGAAGGATTTTCACATATGTATTCATGAGGGATGCTGGCTCATAGTTTTTATTTGTTGTGCTTTTGTGTGGTTTTCATACTGGGGTAATACTGGCTTCATAAATTGTACTGAAAGTGTTTATCTTCTTTGGAGTTTTCTCAGCCTCATGAATCTTTTTGTCTTCTTATGTTATGTTTTGTCTTTTTTTTATTGTTTTTTAAAAGATTTTATTTATTTATTTGACAGAGAGAGATCACAAGTAGACAGAGAGGCAGGCAGAGAGATAGAGAGAGAGAGAGAGAGAGAGAGAAGCAGGCCCCCTGCTGAGCAGAGAGCCCGATGGGGGACTCGATCCCAGGACCCTGAGATCATGACCTGAGCCAAAGGCAACGGCTTAACCCACTGAGCCACCCAGGCACCCCATGTTTTGTCTTCTTATGTTTATAAAGGTTTGTTGTTTGTTGTTTTTGTTGTTAGTGGTGTTGGTTGGTTGTTTTTTTTTTGTTTGTTTGTTTTTTTTGGCCAGATTTGGGGAGTTTTCCACCACTGTTTCTTCAGGTACTTTTTCAGCCCCCACTCCCTTTCTCATCTTTTTCTAGGAGTTCAATGACATAAATATTAGATCTTTTGCTACAGTCCCACAGTTCTCTGAAGGTTTATTCCTTTTTTTTTTTTTTTAAGATTTTTATTTATTTATTTGACAGACAGAGATCACAAGTAGGCAGAGAGGCAGGCAGGCAGAGAGAGAGAGAGAGAGAGAGGAAGGGAAGCAGGCTCCCTGCTGAGCAGAGAGCCTGATGCGGGCTTGATCCCAGGACCTTAGGATCATAACCTGAGCTGAAGGCAGAGGCTTTAACCCACTGAGCCACCCAGGCACCCCACTGAAGGTTTTTTCTTTTAAGTTTATTTTTTGTTATTCAGATTAGATAACCTGATTAGATAAATTTTTTGTCTTATATTCCAGTTCAAATATTCCTTCCTTTGTTGCCTTTAGTCTGCTATTAAGCACATCCATTGAGTTTTTTTTTCTTTTTAATTTCAGTTATCATATTTTTCAGTTCCAAAATTTCCATTTGGTTTTTCTCTATGTCTTCCACTGCTTTGCTAGGATTTTCTTTTCTTTTCTTTCTTTTTTCTCATCTCTTTCAAGTGTGTTCATAACTGCTCCTTGAAGTATTTTTATGACAGCTACTTCAAAATCTTTGTCAGACAATTCTAACATCTCTGGCATCTCAGTGTTGGCATCTATTGATTCCTTTTTTTCATTCAGTTTAATATTTTCTAGTTCTTAATAAAAGTGAATTTTAATTGAAACTTGAGGATCTGGGAAATTATGTTATGAGCCTCCAGATCTTTTTTTAAATATTCTGTTTCAGCTGGCTTCCTCTCATATTGCACTAATAGAGGAAGGGGACTGGGGAATGCCAGGTCCCCATTAGACCTCCACTGACACCTCCCTGACTTGGAGGATTGGAACAACTTATTACTGTTCCCAACATAGTCTCCACTGGCACTATGAGCACTGGAGGTGAGGTCTTATTACCACCCAGTGGGGAATGAAAGTCCTGGCTCTCTACTTTGTCTTCTCTGATACCACCCATTTTGGGCGGGGTGTGTGTGTGCTAGGGTGCCTCACAGTCTGATGAAGGTAGAAATCCAGTCTCCCCATAGGATCATTGTTGGTGGGGTAAGGCCATAATGTTTTCTATGGTGTTTGGCTGGAATAGTTTTGTCTAAAAAAGTGTCTGTTTTGCTAGGTTGCCCCCTTCCTTGTTCTTCAGCTAAAGAGAGCAGGCTCCCCACCCCCATTGGCATTTCCTCATCTCTGGCTTCTTCAACTCCAACACCAGGATACATGAGGCAAAACTACTGCCACCAAGAAATCGCTACCATGTTGTTTCTTGGGTCCTCAGGTCCCTAGTGGGTTTGTCCTTTGCCATTCAGAGTTTTCTAATTTTGTTTTATATATAATGTAGAGGGGTTTTAGTTGTACTTAACGAGAGGAATAGGAAAAACTACCTCTGTTCTATGTTCCCGGAAGCAGAAGCCCACCTGAAACCCTCTTAACAAGTGTTTCCCTGTTCCCTGGAGTTTTTTTTTTTCAGAGTTCCCTCTACCTTCTTAACACTGCTAAGGAGATCAAATCAGATTTCCTGACATGCTTGTCATTTCTTTCTTTCTTTCTTTTTTTTTTTTTTTTAAATTTTTTATTTTTTATAAACATGTATTTTTATCCCCAGGGGTATGGGTCTGTGAATCGCCAGGTTTACACACTTCACAGTACTCATCATAGCACATACCCTCTCCAATGTCCATAACCCTACTCCCCTCTCCCGATCCCCCTCCCCCCAGCAACCCTCAGTTTTTTTGGTGAGATTAAGAGTCACTTATGGTTTGTCTACCTCCCAATCCCATCTTGTTTCATTTATTCTTCTCCTACCCCCTTAATCCCCCATGTTGCATCTCCACTTCCTCATATCAGGGAGATCATATGATAGTTGTCTTTCTCTGATTGACTTATTTCGCTAATGCTTGTCATTTCTTATGGGCTTTTAGCTTTCTACTGGACTCAGGTTGAGTGTCTACCTGTCTGGTAGGAGACAGAAGGAACTTTGGGTTTTCAGGAAGCCTTTTCCTTTCAAAGCTATAGGTGGTGGT
This sequence comes from Neogale vison, assembly GCF_020171115.1. NCBI lineage: Eukaryota > Metazoa > Chordata > Mammalia > Carnivora > Mustelidae > Neogale > Neogale vison. Next base: position 172,228,547 of record NC_058096.1, on the reverse strand, counting down.
GAATAACTTAGAGCAGAGTCCCAAAGACACTGATCCAGCAGGGCATCTCTTTAAGGGTCACCAGGCCTAGTCTTTCTAGGTCTCTTTAGGAGAATACAAGTATCCAGGCAGTGTTGCCAATCATAAACGGCTTAAGCAGGGTGTAAAATTTCATAATGTTGCCTTATTCCCCATGGTTGCTGGTTCCTCCTGCGTGGACTGTGAATTACCATTTATAAGGGACTTCCACATCTGGACCTTATTTGTCCCCCTCCCCAGCTCTGGGGGGCAGGATCAGCTACCACCCCTTATGTGTGAAGTGTCTAGCTTCCAGAAGGCAGTGACATATCCAGGGCCATTTCATACCCAGCTTTTATGACTTTGGCACCTATGTAATTTTTGTGGCTTCGTACTGTCTGGCCCCATATCTTCTCTGTATTTTTCAGTAGGTCAGCAGTTCTCAAAGTGTGGTCCATATGCCTCTGTGGGTTCCTGAGACCCTTGTAGGGGATCTGAGAGGTCAAAACTATTTCCCAAACAACAGTAAGATGTTATTGCCACCTTCACTGTGTTGATATTTGCACTGCTGGTACAAAAGCAATGGCAGGTATGCCTGCTGATGACCTAGCACAAATCAAAGGAGAGGCACCAGATTGTCCTAGCAGTCACTGTATTCTTCATCACTGCACAGTTACGGTAAAAAAGGCCAGCCTCACTTGGGAATGTCCTGGACAAAGCAGTAAGAATGATTTGCTTTCGTGTTTTTTGTTTTTTGGTTTTTTTAACAGATTTTATTTATTTATTTATTTATTTGACACAGAGAGAGAGCGAGCACAAGCCGGGGGAATAGCCTACAGAGGGAGAGGGAAAAGCAGGCTCCCCACTGAGTCAGAAGCCTGATGTGGGGCTTGATCCCAGGACTCCGGGATCGTGACTTGAGCTGAAGGCTGATGCTTAAACCAATCGAGCCACCCAGGCACCCCTGGTGCCAGCATGATTCACTTTATTAATCATTAGGAACAGGAAATGGGAAGCATGTGCAGAGCACTACTGTGGCACAGTGAAACGTGACAAGTGTTAGAGGTAAAGCTCTTGTGTGATCGTTTGAGTTGCAAACTGAACGAGCCTCCATTTTCTCGAAATGCCATTTTTACATAAAAGAAGAACTGACAGACAAAGGCTGGTTATTCAGACTTTAGTATTTGGTAGACATTTTCTCAAAAATGAACAAAGTGCCCCTATCACCTTAAGGAAAACAACTGACAGTACTTGTTGCCAAAGATACAGTTTGGACTTTTAAAGTGAAAATTAGAATTTTGGAAAACTTGTTATCTGCCATCATGAATCTGACAGCTTCCTAATACTAATAAAGATGTTTATGATGAGGTCATTGGTGTGATAACAAATATGATTTTTAAAAATACTGTGTAACAAAATGTGCAAATATTTGAAAGATATCTGCATAACTCAATGAGCCAGTATTTTCGAAGTGCCCAGTGCATGATGTTCCAAAAGCAAGGATAGGTAAAGATGAATCACAGTATGAGAGAGAGAAAAAAAAAAATGGATTTCAATGTGAAGGAGGAAAAGTTCATTAAAATGGCTTCAGATTCTTCATTGCAACTGATTTTTAAGATGCTATCTCTTATGGCCTAATTGTGTCCTCTTTAAAATTCATATGTTGCTATCCTAGTCCCCAGTACTCAGGATGTGACTGTATTTGGAGATAGGGCCTTTAAAGAGGTGGTTAAATTAAAATGAGGCCATGAGGATGGGCCCTAATGGCATATGACAGGTATTCTTACAATTAGAGGAAACGTGGACACACAAAGAAGCACCAGGGATTGTGTGCATGGAAGAAGGACCATGTGAGGACACAGGGAAAAGAGGTCCAAAGCAAAAGTCCTCAGAAGATACCCAACCTGCTGATGCCTTGGTCTTGGACTTCTGGCCTCCAGAACAGTGAGAAAATACATTCCTATTGTTTAAGTCCCCCAGTCTGTCGTATTTTGTTATAGCCGCCCTAGCAAACTAATACACTATCACTTGTTAAGTTTGGGTGTAGTATCAAAGTAGAATATCTACAATTGTCTGAAAAGGCTATTAAAATGTTCTTCTCTTTTCTGACAGCATATCTCGGTGAGGCTAGAATTTCTTCATATACATTAACTGTAACATCACATGGCAACAGACTGAACGCAGAAGCAAATGAGAATCCAGCTGTCTTCAATTAAGTCATTAAAGACATTTTCAAAAATATAAAACATCACTCTTCTCACTAATTTTTTTTTGTTTTGGAAAATATAGCTATTTTTCATAAAATATGTTGAATGTGTTACCATAATGAGTTTATTATTGTTCTTTTAAAATGAGTTAATAAATAAGCATCAAAATGTCAGTTTTCACTTCTGACTTGGTAAATGCAGAAGACAGTATTCACATAAGCAAAACTCATTGGGGATCTCAATCATTTTTTTTTTCTCCTCACCATCTCAATCATTTTTAAGGGTGTAAAGGTCCTGAGACAAAAAGTTGAGAGTGGCCAACTGAGGTCAGCATTTCCAAAACCTGAGTCGATCGAATGTGATGGTCAAGATAGTTCCTATGTGTCCTTTGATTAATCTTATGGGTTTTTTTTTTTCTTAATAACTTGCTTGATTAAAACTTAAACACATTTATTTTAAAAGGAATTTTTTTTTTTAAGTGAGAGAAGACATGTATGCAGGTGGTGGGGAGGGGCAGAAGAGGAGGGTTTGCTTAGTTTCCTAAGCAAACTCCACACTCAGCATGGAGCCTGAGTGGGGCTTGACCCTGAGATCCTGACCTGAGCTAAAATCAAGAGTCTGATGCCCAACTGACTGAGCCACCCAGGTGCCCCTACAAAGAAACTTTTGTCACTACCATCAGTGGAAAACCAGGGCCACCTACCACAAATAAAAATTGACCAGAGCAAAGAAATGCAACAGGATGTCCTTATGTTTGGTGGATCCAATTGTCCCCCTAAGACCATGAGCCCAAGTCTCTCTGCTCAGAGTTTAGCCAATGTTTACATGGGGTGTGGAGGGGGAAGGTCATAATTAAACATACACTAGTTTTAGACAGAATCTTTTGTCTAGATGTGGCTTGTTAAGACTGAAGGAGAACTGAATTTTTCTGTCAGGTGATGGCCTGTTATTTCATTCACCTAATGCCCTCTTAGGTACCATCAGAGGAACATGTCTGGCACTTAGGGAGGCTCAGATTTAATGGCACCCAGAGCACTTCTATCTTCACAAATGGTGCTTCTGCCTCCTTGAAGGCAGACATGGGAGAGGGTCCTGCTTGTGCTCATGAGTCCAAGAACACTGACCTCAGCAACTAAGCTCATGGAAATGGTGCATTCTAGCTCAGGCAAACGCATGAGATGTTTTTCTTTGCAGCCCCCTTCAACAACACATCAGTGGTGGCCTGCAGACACCTCAACTCCAGCTTGTGCATGCTCCACTCTTGATTTCATCCCCCTCCCAAATCTGTTTTTCCACTATGTTCCTTCTCTAGGTGAATAGCACCATGGCCAAGAATGTTCTCAGCAATATTGTTTGCAAGAGCTGAATCAGAGAAACAACCCACACTTCCACCAGCAAGAGAATGAATCAACAGATGGTGATCTCTTCAAGCCACGGAATATTATACAGCAATAAGAATGCATGAACTCCAGCTGCACATTGATGAGTCTGAGATACCTAATATTGCCAGAAAGAAGAAAGTCTCAGAATGTTACATACTGTATGATACCATTTAAAAGAACTAAAACAAAAGTGAAACTAAACAATAGGTGTTGTAAGCATACACATATGAGATAAGAATGTTTAAAAAGACAAAGCATATGGAGATTCTCTGTACTTTCTGCTCAGTTTTGCTGTGGACCTAAAACTGCTCTAAAAAATACAGTCTACAGAAAAAAACACAAGGAAATGATAAACACAGGATGATAATTTCCTCTGGGGGAGGCAGGGGCTTGGGATGGGGATACTCACACAGGAATAGGCAAATTATTGGTGACATTCTAGTTTGTGGGTTGAATGGTAGGTCCATGCTATACATTGCATTATTAAACTAACATATGCTACATAATTTCTTTTGTAGGTAACAAATATAATATTAGAAGACAGAAAAATGGAAAAAAAGGTAGTCTCTGATCTGGCAATTTTGCTTCTTAGGAATCTATTCTAATGGAAATAACTGGAAATGCAAACAACATTTCAGTCATAAAGATGTTCATTACAGTGTTTTCCTTTTTAAATCATAGCAATAACTTGGACACAATCTAAATGTCCAACTGTAGGGGATTCTTTACATAAATTACTGAGTGGTCACAGGATAGAATATCATGTTTTCAAATAATTTTTAATGACCGAGGAAAATTTCTTAATAACCTTAAGTGAAAACTGTAGAGAGCTGCAATAAAATAGAATCTCAATTTTCATGACCCCAATAAGGAATATATTATGTTTATAGTATAGAAAAAGATAGAATATTGAAAATTATAATCATAAAAGACAGAATGTTCCCCAAATGTCAACAATGGTGGGGTTAAGGTCTTTGGTTATTCTTTATAATGCCTATATTGCCCTGTTGTCTATAGTAAACACATTTGCAGGGAAACATGCTAGCACATAGTACATTAATACAGAAAGACCAGCTTGCTCATCTCCCAGTACCTCACTGCCCCCGCCCCTCAAATGATTATCTAGCTGCCTCCTGAGGCTGGAGTTTAATGTCTGATAAGCCCCTGTCAGCCCCTATCGCCCCTCCACCAGGAAGCAAGAGGGGAAGGAAAGAAAGCCGCAGACACCCCTCTCCACACCTGTCCCTTCCCGCTTGCAGCCTCCAGACTGAAGTTCCCCCTCAGTGTGTCCCCTTACCCACCTCAGCCCAATCCTTCTTCCCCTGGGCCCATTCCACCTGGCCCCTCTTTCCAGGGCCACCTACTAGAAAAGAGGAAGTTAGCCAGTTCTCTGATCTTTGCATGGCTCTGGCCTAGCCAACCTCTCCACACATCTGAGGTCACCAGCCCCTACATGGTAGCATGGAGGGATAGCCTCTTGGATGACTCCTCTCCAGACCCTGACTTGGGACCTACCAGGGACTCCTCCTTTTCCCCACTTCCCCTCTCCAGAGATAGAAACCAGCCCCTAAGTGTCACTACTACATTATCTTTATCTTCTTTATCTTCTCCTGCTATGAAGCCACTTGCCTGTCAAATTGATGAGGCGTGGCTTATTGACCTCATTGCTCCATTTTACAAATGGGAAGACTGAGGCACTCAGAGGTAAGGCCATATATCCTAGAGCACACAGCTAAAGGAGTTTCACTCAGGATTCGAGCCTAGGTTGTGTGGTTCCCAAATCTAGTAGGTTTTGCTGCCTCATGCTCCAGGCCCGCTGCCCCCATCAGTAAGTGCTCTGCACTTGAGCAATGTCCTCTTTGAGTCAAAAATAAATCGAGGCTCAATTCTGCTGTGCCATCTGCCACACTAATTCAGAGGCAGAAATGTTGACTTACTGTAGTGAGGGAATGCTCCTACAGCAGGGAACTGAGCAGTGAGAGGCCCCAGACCTCCTGGGTTTCCCTGGCTGGGGGCTGGTGGATCATACAGGCATGGGAAGACAAGAGGGGCTGCAGCGGACACAGTTCTCAGGAGATGGCCGGGGAGAGCTGTGGGTTCTGCGTCAGCATGCCTGGACCAAAGCTGACAGCCACTGAAGTGGGTGGCCATGGACAAGTCTTCTCCTCTCCCTGAGCCTCCGTTTCTTCACCAAAAGGAATTTGAACATATGATTCTTCCTAAACCCAACAAGGTTACATCCTATGGCTCTAGGTCTCAGGGATGGGGGTGCCTCCACATTCCTGGTCCTTTGGAGTTGACAACCGTCCATGGGGAGAAAGGGAGGGATTCCTAGAGAGTGGAATTGACTGGCCCAAGGTCACATCATTCCTGACAACAACATCAACACAATAATAACAATACTCCCCTACCTATAATGCACCTTCCCAAAGCACTCTCATGCCCATTATTTCATTCACAGTCTCCATTTTACAAAGGAGGAAACAGAATGAGAGAGGGAGAGAGAGTCACCTAAGACCACAAAGCTGGTTTGTGTCAGGGAGGACAGATCCACATTCCCATGCATCTGGTCCATGGAACTCCTAAAGTTTAGTCCCCAGTGAAGCTGCCCTTATAGACTTTCCTCCTTCAAAGGCAAAATCATCCTGTGCCAAAGGTGGGAGAGACACTCAACCCAGGAAATTTTCAGTTTAGACATTTGACAAATATGTGTCCTGTGCTATAAGAATAGTCACAGAGCATCCCAGTCAGAGGGTTTGCCCAGCACCTTCCACATATGTGGCACTCAATTCAAAGGCAGTTGGGAGGAGAACTGGATGAGGAATCTAGTCTTGGCACTGCACACCCCCCCCTCCGCCTTAGCTGTGTGATTTGGGAGGAGGGGGTTGGATGAGGCAGCTTACAGGGTCCTCACTATTCCAGGCACTGCCCTGGTCACTACTGGAAGTGCATCTGTCATTTCTCATTCATCTTCTGTTAGGCAGGAGAGGCCATGAGTGTTGGATGGCCAGGACACTGCTGGCTAGGCTCACTGATATACCCCAATGCTTGGCACTAATTAGGACCATGTTACAACTTGTAGATTGGTGGTGAGGTTTTAAGGAGCAGATCCCATAGGTATCTGTTTTGTATCACACACAGGATGCTGGGAAAAAGTCTCTTGAGGCTGCCACACATCAAATGCTTAGTATGGTCTGTACTCCAAACCCTACATAATCCCACTTAATCCTCATAATGACACTAAGAGAGCAGAGATGTTGCTGTTGTCCTGCCCCTAATCCCCAGATCTATCTACTGTGCTGCAATTCCCCCCACAGCATCTGTATCTCTTTGCCTGAGGGCCTCCTCTGGTGAGCAGAACATCTATAAGTTCTAAAGAAGTAACACCACTCCCCCAACTCTAGCAGCTTTCAGCCAATGAGTATTGGGAGTTGGAAGCTGATGTATAAATACTCCAGTTCCCCTGTTCCTAGGGCAGGAAAACTATGAGCTGTGGGCTCTATTCTGGCTCTTAGAATGCTCAGTGTGATTGAACTTCAGTCGCCAATAGTGATAATTAACTTGCTTGAAAATACCCCCTTCCCTATCCTTTCGTATTTCTCCACTCTCTTACTAGCATTCCTTGCCTTCCCAATAAATTGTTTGTATTTGAATCATTGTCTTATGGTCTGCTTCTGGGAGAACCTAGTCTGAAATGAAAGGCACTAATATTTCCACTTTGATGGAGGGTAAGCCAATGCCCAGAGAGGAGTAACTTTCCCAGGGTGACACAGAAAGTCTAGATCTGAACCCAGGATTGTTTAAACTCTGATGGTTTGTTTTGATCATCACATATGCCAGGAAGAAAGAACTAAGTGAGATCGAGGGTCTAATGAGAGAATGGCTATGGAAGAACATTCACTCACTCACTCATTCACTCACTTATTCATTCAAAGACTTCTTATTGAAATCATTACTTCTCAAGTCCTGAACTGGGTGCTTAGGATAGACTGGTTAAATGCACTCTCTCTGGAATCTTGGGGACCTGGGCTCAAATCCAGGCTTTAATGATGTGTCAGCTGTGTGATGTAGGCGAATAATTCAATCTCTCCTGCACTCTGCATTGTTTTATGTCAAATGGTGCCTATTGCACAGGCTGTTGGAAGGGTAAACAGGCTCACGCATATAGGTAAGTGCTCACTACACGTTAGTTCTAACATGATGGTGAAATCAGAGCTGAAAACTGGGAAGTGATATGTGGCAGCTATACTGTCAATTTTAGCATGTCATATCACTTAGGCCAGCCAGGGGTTAAAATGAATAAGTGGTGGAGAAGTTTAAGGTTTGCATTTCTCCCTATTTTCCTTCCTCTTTCCCTCTCTTCCTTCTTTTCCCTCTCCCTCCCAAGTTCTGCCCCCTGCTCCTTGCTGGGCTTTGTGTTGGGCACTGGGACACAGAGATGACAAGACTGTCCCCAGGGAGTTCCCAGGGCCCAGGGAAGTTGGGGAGATAGAAAGACAGGGAGACAGTCTAGCTCAGTATGGTGAACAAAGGCCAGCATAAGCACAAGGACAGAGGAGCATAAGGAGGGGCACTGGACCCTGCCTGGTGATACTAGAGTTGAGGAGAGTAAGCCATATGGCTCACGGAGAGGTTAAGTCACCTGCTTAAGGCTCCCACAGCAAATAAATGGTACCTCAGGCTCCAAATCCCATGGGATTGTAAATATCCTGCTATGTGATCACACCCTCTTAAAAGCCCCATGGAATCCATAATAACAATGACTTCTATTGCCAAGATAGGTCTTGGGGACTCAGCCCAAGGGAGCCTTTTGTGGCTGGGTAGCCACAAAAAAACCCAGGGTCTCTGAAGTCTAAGTAGAAGGAGCAACTAAAAAGTGGAAAACAATATGAAAGCCACCAATATTTATTTCACAGGGAAGCAAGGAAAGCAGATAAGACATATTAACTTTCTCTGAGAATTAGAAGCTGAGCAAATAGCAGAAATGTGACAAGACACTTTACTGAAGAATAAGAACACTGAAGAAAAAGTTGTGCCTAGAGCATTTTCCTTGCTGTAGACCACTGTTTTTCTTTTTAGTCACCTCAAGATCAAGTATGTAACAATATATTTTTTTCCTGTGTGTTTTTTTCTGTTAACAAAGAGAGACACTGGATCCTAATTTTACAGATCAGATTTTTGTTTGTTTGTTTTCAGAAAGCCCACCATTCTCTGTGACTTTTTTTTTTTTTTTTTTTAAAGGATCTTGTATAATCTGAGGTATAGATCTTTTATCTTCTGGGGTTAAAAACTTCTCCCTTCCAGAAGGACACATTCTCAGCGTTCCAATGAAAGTCAGCCAGAACACACGTTCTGATAAACTGAAACTCATTTTATAGGAACTCTGTCGAGACTTAAGGTCTCTATTCCAGGAACCCAGGCTGCCTGGTCAACATTGCACACTATTCTGATTATGGCAAGTATCAATGTCGCCCCAAAGTCTACGAATGAGTGGCAGAAGAGTTTTAAATAGTAGGAAATCCATGTTGGGTGTGGTCATGCTACAGATGGAGGGGAAACATTCACAGTTGCTGTGAGAGAAGGAAGCTATTATGCCCAGTGGCTAAAGTCTTCTGTGGAGCAGAGCATAACCCCAATCCGGGCCAGACTATTGGCAGGATATGGCTCACCCTGCTGGTCCTTTGGCTGAAAGGGGCCGTCTGGCTTTTCTAGACTTTGGCTGAGCAAGTTTAAGGCTCAAACAGGACTCAGGTAGGTGGGAATGCACGTGGATGCTTTCTTTTATGCCTATTTCTTTCTGGTCTGGGTAACACAGCAAAGGGGTCCATTGAAAAGACCCCAGCCAGAGGCAGTGACACCCAAAATCACCCAGATGACTATGCAAATATTTTTACTCTTCCTCTGCCCAACACAAAGGCCTCCTGGAGCTGAGCTCTAATCCTAATTAGTTGAGTACCTGATGGAAGTACAATTAGTGAATTTGATAAGGAAAACGGAGGACACAGCCCACGGTGAACCAGGTAGTAGGGTTTTAGTACCAGGCAAGGAAGAGGGTAATGGTTTTTCAGCACAGTGTAAATGGGACAAAAGTGCTGACTTCAACAGCTCAGAGGAGGATCTGGAATCACCGACACTATTCCTTGAAAGGCACAATCCTCAATACAACACCTTTGTCTTTAATACTCAGACTCCACGTGCATCCTCATGGGCCCAGCTTTGGCAATACGAAGTTTTGTATAAAGAAATATTTCCCCATAAATACACTTCTGTCTTAAGTGAACTGGTATTTAGAAATAGATTTTTCTTTCTTCCTGTCAGAAATCAGAGTCCAACGTTCTAGCCCATCAATGGGACATATTTCCCACAATTACATTTCATTTGGGAAAAAAAAAAGAGGTATTCTATTTACCCATTTTTTTGGTTCCAAAAGCTAGCTAGGATGGCCGGTGTGTGCATGTGGGAGGAGTTGGAGGCAAAAGTTTGAGGGCTGGTGCAGAGAGCTGGGGCTGGGAGTGCTCTGGCCATGTGGCCTCAGGCATGTCTTAGTTTCCCCACCTGTAAAATGGGGACGCTAGCCTCTGCCTGGGCTGCTGGAAGCAGGACAGGAGGTCCAGGCTGGGCCAGCTCTCCAGGGCCCTCAGCAAAAGAAACATTAACATTGCTTTTGAACAATGTCAAATGTTGCATAAGGAGGGTAGCATGCTTATCACAGGGCCTCATTTTGGCTTTCTGGAGCAATCCTGCAGTAGCATTTTAGCAGCCGGAGAGGGAACACCCTTCCCACGGTCCGCCACCTCAGTGCCGGGGGGTGACTCAGGCGCTGGCAAGGAACGTGGGCGGGAAACCACTTAGGCATCACCATGGAATCTGACAGATTTGCCCCCGAGAGCTGCTCTGTAAAGAAAGGGGAAAAAGGGGCCCCTTCTCCTCCTGCAAGGTGAGCAATGTGTGGCGGGAACAGACTTCATCAGCTGAATCCTCTGTCAACGTGGCTTGAAGCAGAAAGCCTAATGCCTGCCCTGGCCCAGGCTCTTGGGGTTTGGTGGGGGGCAAACCCCACCTTGTGGGTGCTGCCCCTCACCAGCAGGTTCAGACTCTTCAAATACTTAACACTGGACAAGCAATACCAAAACTTCTCATTTTTGAGGCTATGTGCTAGGCCTTCTACCAAACCTTTCGTGTGCTGTGCTTCATTCCATCTTCAGAACTCTCAGTTCTTAGACCCATTCTACAGATGAAGAAACAGGCTGGAGACAGGTTGTAAGCTGCCCAAGGCCGAGTGGGGATTCCAACAAAATCTGTTTTTAGTGCCCTGAAATGTGTCAGGAGACCCCCCAAACTGTTGTCTTTGGGCATGTAAGATGCAGAGAAATGTTCCAGAAATGTGGTTGCTAGGGGCTGGACAGATCAGGGCAGAGGCGCTCATTCTTGACAGCTGCCATTTTTCTATGTGCTGTCTCATTTACTTTTCACAATGGTTCTGTGAAGCAGGAGCTAATATTTCTATTTCGCAGGTGCGGAGGCAGAGGCTGAGCTGCTGCCCAAGGGCGTCTGGCTGGCCACTGTCCTAACCCCCGCCCTCTATGACTTCTGGCCTCCAGCTCCACATCTGCGCAATGGGGAGATATGAGAATCACCCCTTCCAATGACAGCAGGGTTAAGTGAGGTAACAGAAGGGAAATGCTTTAGAAGCTGCAAGATGCCACATGAATACTAAGGAGTATTATTATTTATGAAAATAGCTTCGTGGGGAGAGTCCAAATGAGGCTGTGAAGTACAAGGTTCTGGATTCAATCCTAGATCAGTTGAGTGCTTAGGCAGCATTCTTCCTTGGACTGGACCCTCCCCAGGGCAGGGATCATGGTTGGTTTGCCTCGGTTTCCCCAGCTCCAGGCTTGGCACAGAGAGTCCTTGAAAATCTTGGTTAAACTTGCAGGATTAATTAGGGACAGGGGAAGAAGATGGAGTGGAAGAGAAGCAGAATTGAGGGCTAGAAGTGGCTTTAGGGAGATCAGAAAATTGACCTTCCAAATGGGGACAATTTTGAGAATGGAAAGGGTCACTTTTAATAGTCATGATATTAAATATCATGGCCAGGAGAGCCAGGACTGTTCTGGGCCAACCAAGGCATAGGGTCACTCTATTTGGTGATCATCTAGTCTGACATCCATATTGCGAGGGAAACTGAGTCCCAGAAAGAGGCATGTTGCTGGCATGGGCAGAGCCCAGGGCTCCTGGCTTCCCAGAGGCCTGCTTTTATAAGAGCCAGAAAAGCAGCTCCAAGTGGGTGAAGCTGCAGCTCTCTGGAAGGAATTGGGCGTTATCGATATAAAGTTTCTGTTGGGTAAATATCAACACTTCTGGGCTGGTTGCTAAGGGCCTGAGCAGTTGCTAAGCGGCCGTATGACCTCATGAGGGGCTATTGTTCAGAACTCAATAGGCATCCTTGAGTGACACTGCCCAACTCCCAAATCCCAGGGGCCCCTGGGGTTCTGTGAAAAGAAGCCAGAGATTTTAATGCAGGAGCAGTTGACAGACCCACGTTTGTTTTCTTGGGATAGGGCATGGGGGGGCTGCAGCCTTTCAGAGCAAAGCACAAGAAGGCCTGAGCACCCAGGGAGAGCCGTCAGCTGATAGTTACTAGCGACAGAAACACCCCAGGAATAAAGCATTAACCTCATGTACAGTGCCTGACCCTCTGTAATCCACTTGAATATACATCTTCTGGTTTGTCTTCAAAGCAGCTGTCCAGCGGGGGGAGGTGGGGGAGCGGGGGGTGGGGTGGTGGTGGTGGTCATGATTACCCCCATTTCAAAATACAGAAAGCTGAGGTCCAAGAAGAAGAAAGAACTTGCTCAAAACCTCCTTAAAACATCTTATTTATCCAGAGGGTGGGCAGAACAACGGCCACCTACAGACATCTGTGGAGCCTGTGACTGTCAGGCTACATGGAAAGGGGAATGTGAAGGTTTCCATCCACGGACCATGAGATGGGGGAGGATCCTGGATGATCTGGTGGGGGAGGGGGCATGTCATCACAAGGGTCCTTACAAGTAGGGAGGGAAGCAGAAGGGTCAGTATGCCAGTGATATGATGTGAGAAAGTCAGTGCCAGCTGGAATATAGACGAAGGGTCCACGAAGAACACGGCAGCCTTGAGAAGCTGGAAATGAGAAGGAATCATATTCTCCCTGAGAGTCTCCAGAACGGAACACAGTCCTGCCTTGATGTTAGTTCGGTCATCCAACATTGACTTCTGACCAAGAGAACTGCTAGCTGGTAAATTTTAAGCTACTTGGTTTGTGGTAATTTGTTATATAGTAATAGCGGGAGAAAAAGCACCAGAGTTAGAAATCTGAAAGGTTTGAGCCAAAAGGGGGGCCCCTGGGGATCGTTTAGCTCCTGGGAATTTAGGAAACAAGAGGCCCAGAGAAATGAAGCAATTCACTCAGGGTCATAAAGCAAGTGACAGACAGCAACAGAGACCTCTGGGTGTAGGTCAGACCTCCCTGTGACCACTGAGACTGCCAAGGGGTGGACTCTTCTGGGCTAGTTCTCTGCTGATTTTGCACCAGCCAGCCTAATCAGGATCCTGGGCCCCAAACCAGGCCTTCTGTTTTTCTTGGCCAGAGGCAGGCCAGTGGCCCATTTTATGATAGGGAAGGGGTCATCCTTCTATGTCCCACCACCAAACAAGGTGGAGCTGGAACTCAGCTCATGGCTTTGGAGCCTCAGTTTACTTTCTTGAAAATGGGCACATCACCCTCTTCATCAAATGGTGGGAATACAATGTGGAAGGAGAAGGCTGTGGCACCAGGCCTGGCACATAGTAGGTACTTAAGACCTATTCTTCCCGGCCTCTCAGTCAGATCCAGGCCCTGCCCTAGCCCTCCCAAGGCTCTGATACCTCATCCTTCCGAATTCAAGAGCCTCATTTCCAGAAGTGTCTTATCTTTGCCTGGCACACAGAAGGAGTTTGATGAATGCTTTTGAAATGGAGCATAGGCTCCATGCCTGAATGCTTCTCTCCCTCCTTTTTGCTCAGAAGGCTCCTACACATCTATCAAGGTTCAGCTTAAGGGCATCCTTTTCCAGGCAGTCTCCCTGACCCCAGTTTGCAAGATCACATTCTGCTCTTTGTGCTAGGTTTCCAGCTACCCTGTGGTACCCAGGTTTTTGTTTATGGCCTAAGCCATGGCAGCAGACACACCTGGGCTCCAGTCCTGGCCCAGCCTGCATAATTCTGGGCCAGTTACACCTCTTCTCTTCTCTTCCCTTCATCTCCTCTGTTCAGTGGGCATAACCACAGCACCACCATTATGGGGTTGCTGGGAGAGGCAGGTGAGATGCTGTGCAGGATGGGACTAGGGCCGTGATGGTACAGGGTAGGCATGCAGCAAATGACAGCTATTCACATTAAAATGGTTGCTATTTTGTCAGATGGCAAAACAGAGGTCCCGAGGGCAGGGATATGTCTGATTCATCTCTCTGACAGACCTCAGATCTTTACCGAGCACCTAGGACATGCCAGGCTCCCCTCTAGCTCTGAGAGAACAGAGGTGAACCAGGCCCTTGCCCCCATGAGCTGACTATCTAATGGCTGAGGAGACAGATGTTGAACCATCCACACAAATTAAAATAGGATGTAATGAAGGAGATGGCTGTGATGAAGCCCAGAAAGGCAGAGCAAGGAGCAGGGAGGGAGTGATGGCGGGAGTGACAGGAGAGACTCTATTCTGGACACGGGAGCCAGGGAAATTTCAACCCCCAGGGGAAGGAGGAAATGGAGTGAGCTAGGTGGATGTGTGGTGAAGAGCAGTCCTGGGGAGGGGACAGACAGGGCAAATCCCTTAAGAGGGAGTGTGCCCAGTGTGTCTGAGAAATATGAAGGTCACATAGCGTATGTCAGAAAACATATACAGAATTGAAATGTTATGCTATCTATACTATTTTATAAAAAATATTTATTTATGCTTATTTATTTATTCTTATTTTATTAGAGGAAACTCCTGTGCTCTGAGCCTCTTCCACTTACTGTCAGTGAATGCTCACAGCGACCTTCCAGGGTGGACACGCTTGTCTCCATTTTGCAGATGCACACAACTAAGGCTCAGAGAGGGGAAGCACTTTCCTCATGGTCACAGAGTGGGCGGGTGGCTGAGTTAGGACTTGATCCCAGGACTGTGTGATGTTTCAGTTCCTACTTTTTCTCCCGGGATTACCTGGCTACACGTGGTACTCAGTCTCCCCAAATTCCTGCCCTTCTACTCTGAGTCAGCCCTAGCCCCTGGGGGGTGGTGTGAATATTGGGGGGTTGACGTCCCTCCTTTGTTCCATAGAACAGTGTGGGTGGCCTCCCAGCCTGGGCCTCTGCCCTGAGACATAGAGGTGAACATGGGGCATGGGGCACAGGCCCTGGGGTGGGCCCTGGGGGCTCTAGAACACAGTGCCAGTTCCAGGGGTCCAGCACTGTTACCAGCAGAGGAGGTAAAGGAAGATGCTGGAGAGCAGGCAGATGCTCAGGAATGAGAGCTTTTGAAGATTTATAAAAAAACATGTCAGAAAAGTCGAACTATTCTGCTGGATATGCCAGGTCTCTCACCACTTGTGCAGCATCTGGGCTGCTGGACAAGGCTGGCTTCCCAGGGAGGTTGTGCCTTAACAGCACAGGAAAGGAGACAGGAGAACTTCTAGCAGGAGAGCTGACAGCGGCAGGGGGCGGGGTGTGTGTGTGTGGCAGAGCAAGCCCAGGAGAGACCAGGCTGGAGGGAGATGTGGGGCAGGAGGGGAAGTGGGAGGCAGCCTTCCCAGGGAATAGGGCACTGGAGCTGGCCTCACGAGGAGGGCAGAGACAAACTGGATGCTGAGATGGTACCACAGGGCCTTGGTCATTGGGGGCTATGTTCAGGCAGGGAGATCAGTCAGAAGTGTCATCCCAGAGGATGACATTTTATTCCATGATTCTGTTCTTACCCTTCCTCCTGCCATCATTTATCTCTGTGGCAGAGCAGGGGTTCAAGCCCAGATCGGCGTGAGGCCTATGCTGTTCCTACGTCAGCCTGCTAAGAACTGGGAGGTGGGTCCCTGTGGCAACAGGACAGAGTGGTTGGGGAGGAGCTGGGACAAGAAGATCCAGCCACTGTACGAGGTAGGCCACAAAGCTGGTGGCTATCAGGCCACATACTGGCTGAAGATGGGGCTGTGGAGGCAACATGGTGATGGAGTAAGCTGAGGACATTCTTCTCCTGTGCAGAAGTAGGAGGGTCAAGATCCTAATCAGCTAGCCAACAGAGGACAGAGTGCTGCCTGGCACAGGGATGCCTATGGGGCCTCCACTGGCATCTGCACCTCCTACTTTGCGTCAGAGCAGCCTGCATGGCCTCTGGGGAACTGCTTATCCCCCACTCTCAGACTAGGGGGGATTGATAGAGCTGGCCAGAATTGGGGATTTGCAGTCCCCACACAGTGACTGGTCCATGGATATGCATGTTACCTTTGTACCGTGAAGAGTCAGCCTCAAGACTTTTGCTAAGACTCTAGGGAAGGGAGTGCTCTCTTTCTGCTGGGTGGCTGAACTGGCAGGACATGAGCCTGAAGCTGCTGGAGGTCTACCTTTACCACCACACAAGGAGAGGATGCCTGAGGAGAAAGCTAGCACAGGGGGAGGCAGAACTGAAAGACAGAGAGAGAAGAATAAGTTCTGATGATACTGTTCTAGCCTCTGGATCCAGCTGTACCTGAAGCCGGTTACCCTAGGACTTTTCAGTTACTCAAGCCATTAAATTCCTTTTGGGGCTTAAGACAGTCTGAGTCACTGCCAACAGAAAGGTTCTTGATGTACGTAGTTCATAACTTTCTTAGGACAAAAAAGGGAGAATGGAATTCAGAAAAAGAAAAAAAAGAAAAAGTTGGATAAGGGGCACACAGAGAGAATTTCTGTATCATGTGTATAGAGTTTCCATTATGCAGGATGAGAAAGTTTCTAGATATCTGTTGCCCAACAATGTAAGTATACTTAACACTACTGAACTGTATTCATAAAAATGGTTAAACTGATAAACCAAAAAAAAAAAAAAAAAAAAAGATGGGTGAGAGGAGACAGTAGAAGAGCAGAAGGGGGAGGAGGGGAAGGTGGGAGAGGTGAGAGGATGAGAGGAAAGAACGAGAGGACAGTAACAGAAGGTGGCCCTGTGGCCTCCAGGAGTGAGGCCAGCTGCTCCTGTCACCTACTCAGCTATTTTTACACTGTGTGGCTCTCAAGGTAACGCCACACCTGTTATCCCTGCCCTTCAAACACTAATTTGTTTTCCAACATTTTAGAAATGCTTTTCTTCCCTGCTTCTCCAGGTTGCTCATTTTTTTAGCGGGGGGTGAGGGGGAATGCCAGTTTCCCTGAGAGGAGTGAGAAGTCAAACAACAGTAACCATTGTCGGGTGTGATGCTTTTGTTTACAAACACCTCTCCACTTGGCATCGTACTGAGGCCTCTCAAAATCCTAGTGAGGTAGATGGCAAAGTTATCAGCCCATTTTACAGATGAGAACCTCCGGGGCACAGACAGGCACCATCAAGGCTGCCCGGCCTGGGAAGCTGTGGCTTGCACCCAGGTTCTCAGACTTCCAATCCTGCTCTCCAAGAAGATCTGGTGCAGGGGTGGGGCTGGGTGGCAGCTTGCAGAGATTCTACAGAACTCAACAGCTTCTCAAGATTCATGCTGGGCTTGATTTGGAAGAAACTTCAAGGAGGCAGCAGGCCTGCAAAAGACATCTCCCCACAGATTCCCCCTGAGGGGCTCTGGGGACAAGTCCCTGGTATTCCATTTCCAAAGCAAATTGATTTAAAGATGCAGTAGGCAGTTCAAATGCTGAGAATCGCTGAACACTCTTCCTTTCAAGTGTCCGCGGAGCGATTTGGTTCCCATTGTGGGAGGAGTCAAGTTGCTCGGATTTTTTTTTTTTTTTGGATACTGTCATTCATGGGCAATTTCTTTTTTATTTATTTATTTTTCCAATTTATTTATTTTCGGAAAAACATTATTCATTAATTTTTCACCACACCTAGTGCTCCATGCAAGCCGTGCCCTCTATAATACCCACCACCTGGTACCCCAACCTCCCACCCACCCCCGCCACTTCAAACCCCTCAGATTGTTTTTCAGAGTCCATAGTCTCTCATGGTTCACCTCCCCTTCCAATTTACCCAAATTCCCTTCTCCTCTCTAACGATTTTGAGGGGCTGCCGGCAAGAAGAACCCGGGTGTCTGGCAGCCTTTGATCAGGGTGCATTTAGCTCTGACTTCCCACACCTGAACAGCTGGTCTAGGCCCTTTCAAATCTAGCACACAATTAAATTTTCACAAAAAGAAGTAGAAACTCCGGGGATAATGAGATGGGAACAACTCAAAGGCAGCAGCGAGGCTTCCGAAGAAACCAGGGAAAACCACCGTGCAGTGGATGCCCTTATTAACAAGGTGTCGTGGGCAGACCCAGATGGGGGAGCCTCAGGAATGGGTGCTCTGGGAGAGTCAGGAAGGACCTGCCCTCCTCAGAGGAATGCGGTGTGGCAGGGGTTCAAGAGAGGGGATGACCAGCTGTGGCATCTCACCTAGGCTCTCTGAGGC
The DNA here is from genome assembly GCF_020171115.1 of Neogale vison. Taxonomy (NCBI): domain Eukaryota; kingdom Metazoa; phylum Chordata; class Mammalia; order Carnivora; family Mustelidae; genus Neogale; species Neogale vison. Next base: position 172,210,343 of record NC_058096.1, on the reverse strand, counting down.
ATTAGGAAAACCAAAGGAACCTCCCAATGGCAGGCCCTTCCGAGTGCCAGGCCTTCCCAGTTGAAATTCCAGCACCTCAGACTTCCCATGGCTCCGGCCGAGTCCTGTCCTTCTCTCCAGCCTATTCCTCCTCCAGTCTTCCCCGTCTAGGATATGGCTTCCCTAGCCAGTCAGCTGCTGCCTGCCATCCCTCACCCGCTCCCAGTCAGCTCACTGCCCAATCCTGCAGATCCCCACCTGTCTTACCTTTATGTCCCCTCACGGTCACCATCCTCATCTGCACCCCCAACACTGTGTGTCTGGACAAACGCAGTACTTTCCACCTGGTCTCTTAGCTTTTACTCTTGTCCCTTATGGTCCAATCTGAAATAAAAGGGTTTTCTAGAAGCTGGATCTTTCACACAAAGCGTCAATCCTTCTCTGGCTTTCCTGCAGCTAGGGTGAAGTTCAAACTCCACACAGGTCCTGCAGGTTCCTACCTTTCCTCCTCATGACACCATTTCCTGCTCCCAAGGCTCTAACTATACTGGTCTTTCTTCAGGGTCCCCAGTGCATAAGAACAACTCCTACCTCAGGACTTTGAATGTACTGCCCCCTCTGCCTGAACCACTTGCATCCTGCTTTTTTTCTTGACAATTTTTTTTTTTAAGATTTTATTTATTTATTTGAGAGAGAGAGAGACAGTGAGAGAGAGCATGAGCGAGGAGAAGGTCAGAGGGAGAAGCAGACGCCCCATGGAGCTGGGAGCCTGATGTGGGAATCGATCCTGGGAGTCCGGGATCATGACCTGAGCCAAAGGCAGTCGTCCAACCAACTGAGCCACCCAGGCATCCCTTGACAAATTTTTTTTTAAAGATTTTGTTTATTTATTTTCCAGAGGTAGGGGGGAGGAGAGCACAAGCAGTGGGAGCAGCAGGCAGAGGGAGAAGAGGCTCCCCGCTGAGCAAGGAGCCGGATGCAGGATGCTGGGATCATGATAAATTCTGATGAATCTGTCTGATCTGTCTGATCATCCAGGACCCACTGTGCTCACACAGCAGTCTATACACATCTCCCATAGCCTTTACCTGACATGGAAATTGTGCCATTATTGGTGTGATGATTTGTTAGATTTTTGTCTTCCTCACCAGGCTGAGAGTTCCTGGGAGAAGAGAGCATTTGTCCTGTGTACACAGCTATATCCTCCAAGCCTAAGGCTCCACCCAGCATACAGTCGGTGCTCAGCTGATAACGGGAACGAGTGACAGGGAGAAGTCACCTGATCTACAGAGCCTGGCTGGAGTGGGGCTTGGCCACGCCTGCCTTTCATGGCTTCCATGCTAGTGTTGTACGAGGTTGACTCCCCAGGAGTCTCCTGATGTTTAAATAAGCAAATATCTGCAGTGTCTGGCACAGGATTAGAACATGTCCCCTGGTAATATCACTATCCCCATTTTACAGATGAAGAAGCTGAGGCTCACAGAGGTGAAGTAACCTCCTTGAGGTCACATAGATAGTGAGTGGCCAAGTTGCAATTTGAGACTTTTTGACTGCAAAGTTCCTGCACTGAACTACCAAGCCATGCTGCACCTCCAGGAGCATCTCGCATAACAGCCACACCCTTGTGCATTTCTGGAACACGTTTTCATGAGAGGCTCAACAAAACAACATCCCCACTCTTAAGAAACTCAGAATCTGGGGTGGGTGGGTATGTGAGGTTCACCAACATGTAAACAGTCCTAGCACTACATCCTGGGAGGTGCTATAATATTTTTGAGTGCTAAGGACTAGGGACAAAAGTCTTCATGGAAGAAAGACCACGTCTTGGGATGTCTACCATGGGCCAGCACCCATGAGAGGGCGTTCCAGGCTGGAGGGACAGCAGGAGTGGAGGCTTGGTGGTATGACAGGGATGATGAGTAGTTTGGCATGGCCAAAGGCTTAGGCATGAGCCAGAGCGCGGGTGGGAGAGTGAGTTGCTGTTCTCAGTCTCCTAGCTCACGTGATCTCATGACGAACTGCCCCCACTGTGGTGGGGGTGCTGCCCCATTTTCCCTTCCAGTCCATAGAGACTCTCCTGCTGGGCCTTGGGGAAGGAGGGAAGACCCAGCAGGCAACAATGGCTGGATATCTGATTCCCTGGATCACCTCTTGCCCTCTCCCCACACCAGCCTTCTTAGTCTCCAGTCCCTAATCTCTTCTCAGGATCCCCGAATCCCATCCGATCTGTCTTTTCCCTTCAGGAAGAGTAGGAAGGTCTGGGCTTCAGTGTGGTCGTTGAATTGGTACCAGCATTAGGCAGATACTCAAGAGTCAGTCAAACATGCAGGTACTGGGATATTCATTGTAACACTGTTTCCGACGGAGGAAAATTGGAAAAAACTAAATACCTATCATTGCAGATTAATTAAATAAATTATGGAACACCCGTCCATACATTCTATAGTGAATATGCTTGTTTTTGCATTAGGTAGGGCTGCATTAACATATTTTTGCACAATAAATCCGGTTTCCCTCTGCTTTGGCTTCTGGGAAATCAAAACCAAATCTGAGGCATACATGCTGGGAACTAAGCTTCCAGTGCTTCCGTCTTATCTTCCTACCATTATTTTCTGATTCTCCTGTTCATTCCTCTTCTATGTTGTTGCACTGTACAAAAGGCTGGCACAAATCATTTCTCTCTTTTCTTTTGATTGTTAGAGGTACAAGCACCTGATATTGAGGGTTGGCTATGGTTCAGCATGAAACCATAGCCAAGTTCATCCAAATCTCACATCAACCCATGAGGAAGAGACAGTCATCCACCACTTCACACATGGAGACACTGAAACCAGAGACGTTAAGTCATTTTTGCAAGGTCAACTGCTTAGCGGTGGCTACATCAGGGCCAAGTCTTGGTTTTGCCTGACCCCAGGATCTGGAGTGAGTCCTAACCACTCTTCCACACTACACCCTGATAAACTATAATCCAGTCACACCCCGGTGGAGCCACTCTGACCCTCTTGGTTTGGGTGGCCATCGTATGTGGCTTCCCGCTTCTGCTCTCATTGGTAAGATGCCCAAGCATTGCTGGTTTGGGGTTGACCATGCAAAGTCCAAGAACTAAAGCCTCCTTGGATCTGGGGGCCCCCAGGTTGTCGTGATAGGCTGCAGGAAATACAGGGGTGGTAGGGACCTCACAGGGCATCCAGGCCAAACTCCCTCCATCTCCAGGGAGTTGTTGGACCTTGACAAGTGATTATCAGGCGTTCACTTGCACACTTTTTGTAGAAGGGAGCTCACCACCTATGAGAGCAGCCTCTCTACACTGCTGGCTCAGACTATTTGGAAATCTCTTCCTTACACTGAAATTTGCCTCCCTGTAACCAGAGCATCATTAAAAACAACAATGAACAAGAAAAGCCAGGCCACTGTGTGTGTATGATTATCTCACTTAATCCCTGCAAACAATTCTCCAAGAGTAGTATTAGCATTCTTGTTTTGCCAACGAGAAAACTGAGCACAGAGAGGCTAAGCAACTTGTTCAAGGACATGCAACTCCTAAGTAGTGGAGGCAAATTTTGAACTAAGTCTGCTTATGCTTCCTAAAAAAAGAATACAGAAGAGATTTTATTGAGAGGGTAGGCTATAAGAGGTCACTATTTTTATTTTTTTAAACTGAAATATACTTGACATATACTTCCTGTTCATTTCAGGTGTGGTCATAGTGATTTGGTATTTTTATGTATTATGAAATGATCCCAATAATGAGTCCAGTTGCCATTGGTGTGCTTATGCTTTCGTCTACCTGTGAAGCCCAGTTCCACACATGGAAGCCACAGCAAACAAGCCCACGCTTCTGACCAAGATGGTCCTTCAGATACTTGGAGGCTAATCAGTTCTATCTCTTGGAGAGGGGAGATATGGTAAGGCAGGGACAGATGGAAAGTCAGGAATGGATATACAGGGATAAGCAGCAGTTATAAGTAATGACACACAAGCCCCACAGGGAATATGGTTCCACAGGGCTGCCACTCTGGAAACTTCCCCTGAACCCTGGTGAGATGGGAGTGCCAAGGATATAGCAGATCTCCATTTCAAATCCAGCCCTAGGTCTGAGACTTATAGTCTTGACCCTGCTGTCTAGAGCCAAATGGATTTGTACATTTGGAACAGACTCATGCTTACCAAACTCTTAAGGACTGATTAAAAAGGCCCATGGGGTGGCAGCAACTTTTTTGCTATTACTAATCCCTGAGTTGCCTCTCTGTCCTTTAAGTGACTTCAGTTCTTCTATCACCATGAAACCAACTCCCTGCATTAAGTTCCCTCTGTCTGAAGTACCTGCAGTGGCTTCTGTTGTCCCTATTGGCCTCCTGCACCTCCATGTCCACACTGGCACTAAGTGGGCTCCACTAGTAGGCTGTTAGCCCAACAGCCTCTCCCTCTCTCCTCAACAACGGGGGGCATGTCTTGCCAACATCCTTCTGCCTTCCATTCAACCTTGGGTCCAGGCTGAACTTACTGCCCTCTTCTCCTAAAACATTCCCTCCCTTTCCCTCCCTCCTGCACCCAGATTCTGGCATGAAAGACTTTCTATTTTGAAATTGCCTCTATAGGTCTCTGATCTCTTTTGTCATACACTGATTTCGTGGCCAGACACTCATTGTTCTGGGAGTGCCTTGCTGTTACTTCATGTACATCCTTTAAGAGCAATGGTAATGATGTCTACCATTTCTAACCCTCTACCTCACACCAGGCATGTGCCAGGTGCTCTATGGGCATGATCTCATTTGGTCTCAGTGATGACCCTGCATCCCAACAATTCCCAGATGTGACAGATTTCCTGTTGTCTTTCCAAGGTCATTTTCCTCTTCTCCCAAGGTAATTGAGATTTGCCTGGACACATGGTTTCTGAGAAGGACAACACTTCTCAGCTTCCCCTGCAGCAAGATGTAGCCATGTGACCTCATCCTCACTGAGTGGCATATGAGTGAAAATAACATATTCAATAGTATCCTAGTAGTCTAGACTTGCTTAAAACCTTTGGGTGTGTGTCCTCTACCTGGTCCCACTCCCTGTGAGCCAGAAGCTGGGACCCAGCTTCACCCATGCAGTTGAGAGCAACATTCTAAGTGCTGGCAGAGCAATAAAATAGAGGGAACCTGGATCAGTGAGGGACCTCAAGAAATAGAGAATCTATGTCAGGCTAGAGCAGCCAACAGTTACCCTAGGAACATGTGATAGCTTGATTAAGCCACAGTATTTGGGGTTCTCTTTGTTACAGCAGCCTAGCATTTATTGTCCTAATACATTTGATGCAGGCAGCAAGGTTCAGGAAGAGGAAGTGACTATGTTCAAGGTCATACAGACCTGTGATTTTTTTTCTACTCCTCATCTGTCACATGGGCTTAGTCACTAGGACCTGGCAACTCAAATTCTGGAAATCTCCTGAATCCATTCTTGATTCTCTGCCTCCTTGGCTACGACTCTGTCACAATTCCTCACTGACTGACACACCAGCCTCCTGTTGGGTGGGCTTCCCAAAAACCTGGCCACTACATTACCGAGTAAATGGTCTTTCTAAACTCAGAATTGGTGGTGTAATTTCAGCCTTAAACAATATCCTTCACCATCTTTCTGGCTGCCTGAGGATGAGGTCCAGGCTCCTGTGGCATTCACAACTGGTCCCTGAAATTCTTCTCCAGTTCCGGCCCAGCAAAGTAGGAGTGATTTAGACAGACCTAGGTTCAAATCTTGGCTTCACCTATTCCTAGCTGGTGACCTGTGCAAATTAGTTAATCAGATATAATGTAGTGATTAAGAGAATGGGCTCTGGAGTCAGATTGCTTGTGTTCCAGTCCTACAGTGTAGCTGTGTGACCTTGTCCAAATGAGTAAACCTCTCTGTGCCTCACCTTTCATCTTCCCTCATTTCATCCATCCTTCCACCTAACCACCCACCCTCCCATCTGTTCATTCACCCATTCATTTGTGACCAACCTCTTAATGTGTCTGTCCATCTGTCAGTTCATCAGTTCACCATGTCTGTCTGTATACCTATGCACCCATTCCACTTACACTCATCCATCCATCCATCCACCTACCCACCTACTCATCTGTCCATTTATCATGTCTATCAACCTACTCACCTCTCCGTCTATGCATGCACCTGACCATCCATCCATCTGCCCTCTTGTCTGTCCACCCAAATGCCTATCATTCATTATCTGTTATCTGTCAACACCTACTGTTCACCTGCTAATTCAGTGAGAGAAACAAGTTAAACAGATGACTTCAGAGGCCTGGAGTAAAAGCTCATGCTCATGTTTATGTCTGAGGTCCCAGCTGATGAGGGGCAGTTCAGTGCCCACAGTCCCGTTTCTGTCTACTATGCCAGTGGTTCTTGGTCCTGTCTTATCCAATACCCCTTTTACAATCTGGAAAGCAAATGCACAGATAACATAACCTACCAATACACATAACTATAGAGAGGCCTATAATATTCCCACTGTGGTAGAAAAGAGAAATGAAAGGAAATTCACCTATAATAACACAGTGGGCATTTTCTTGTTGCCCTGCCTGGGCACGGTAACATCATAAGATATAATAAAGCAGTCAGATGATAGGTCCTACTTGTGATGAAAAATTTGGATGAGAAGACAATGTTCAACTGAGAACTGTCAACTCTTTTTCTTTTTTTTACATTTTGAAGTGAGGGCTAAATAAATATATTCATAGATAGACATTGCTACACTGGAAATGTGACAGTGCCTAAGGAAGACAGGGCTGCTGTATCGATATCAAAAATACCACGGGTAATATTGCTGGCCTGGAGTTTGAAAAAGGAGACAATTCTTCTGAAGTTATGAACAAAATGAAGTACAGTTTTCCCCTGATTTACTTGGTAGTTTCATTGCTGGAAATTCCAGCATATATTAAATGTCAATATATAACCCAGAGTGAGGTTCTTTCTGGCTTAGACACAAACAGATGGAATTTTCTCCACCATGAATGTCCAATAAGACATTCAACGTTATGTCAGACTCAGGATAGGTCTTCGCTGTGCACTGTCTAGAACACTGCTGATCTTCACCCACAAATGCCAGCAGCCCCCAGGCTTTGGGACAGCCCAGACCCACTGCCTCCCTCACAGCCAGACCAAGCCCCCTCTTTCCGCAGCTGCTTCCTCCCAGCTGGAGTCTCACAGGGCCAGGGACCCAAGGCTTATTCTGTGGCCTAGGAGACTTCATCTTAGCCACAGCTGATCAAAGACCACTGAAGTACAAATTGACCTTGTGGAATTCATGGGCTACGTGTTGCAGCAAAAGGAGACTTGCAACTGAAGTCCCAATGCCAGTCTCAGCTGGGTGACTTCAGGAAATTTTATTGACTTCTCTGAGGCTGAGTTTCTAGAATCACCAAACCAAATAATAACATTTCCTATGCTAGGAGGAGGTCAAATCAAATATGCATTTGCTAATCCTTTTTTTTTTTTTTTTCCAGGCGGATTTAGGAAGCACGGTGGTGGGAGAAGGCCCAGAAACCCACCAGCCTGGCTTTGCAATTCAATAGACTTGCTTATCAGCTGTGTGGCCTCAGGCAAGATGCCTGATTTCTCTGGGTCTGTTTCCTCACCTGTAAAATGCAGATGACTACAGTGTTCTTTTACAAGACAGATGGGAGATTTTTCTTTAGAAAACTCAGGCTACTTGCTTTGCAGACGTGCTTCAGCTTGGGCAAGCCCCCCTTAAATGTTAGCTATATTATTATTATTATGAATATGAGGAATAAGTGCTGGGCTTGGGGAAAAGGGACCTGGTGATAGAAAACAATGACCAGACTGCACCTGCCTGCAGGCCCAGACTGTGTTTCATCCCCGGCACCTGGTAGATGCTCAGGGAATGAATGAATGGTTAGTGGTTCCTGGAAGGGATCACTGAACTGTAGGATCAGTGAGGAGGTGGTGGATTGTGCGAAAGGGGGAGCACTGACTGGCTTCTGAGAAGGGCTAAAATACTATCTCCTGTTTGGCCAACTCCAAAAATGACCCCTGTTCCCCAGGTGAATGGAAGGCTAGATGGAGAGGACTTTTGTTGCTGGGGTGGACTCTGCCCCTCAGGGGGTCATGCAGAACCAAGGAGGGTGGTCTTGGCCCTTTATGGGGGACTGGGGCCCAAGGCTTGGGCCATGGCCCCAACAGTACAGGTGTAGAACTATGGCCGAATGAGAAGCAGCCTTCTTGCCTCTGCACAGCCCACAGAGGGGAGACTGGGAAGGGTGGCCGGTGCTTGCCTGGACCACACTACCAGATCCAAGCCAGCCCGTTCCCACTTTTCCTCTGCCCACACTCCAAAAGTACGAATATCAGGAGATGTTCAAAGCAGGCTGCGCTTTCCAGGCCTCTGACACCATCAGAAGGTAAGGGTGGCTTATGGGGCGAAATCCACACACTTGACATTCAAAGCAAGAAAAAGCTCAGAGAGAACCTAAAATTTCTAAGATATAAAGAGACACAGGTTCAGGTGGCTGGAACTAAGGGGAAGTTTGCCTCCCACACCTCAGTTCTGATGGCTGAACAACCAGTTTACACCTGGCTATTTTTGGTTCCCACTGCTTCAGAAACATCCTTTTGGAAGCAAGGCCTCCGGGAACCATTGCCTCCGGTTTGGTTTGAGAATCATGCATGACGTCTCCGATAAGACCAGACAACATCCTCTAATAGCTGCTCAAATGATTCTCGGAACACATTCCCAGCCTTGGCCATTCTTTCCAAGCCCTAAAACAATCTCTTTGCATTTGCGTGGTTCCTGCTGTTCAGAATGCAGATACATAGCCTTGGTTTTCCATTTTTCATTTTCCCTGCCTCATTTTTGTTTGAACAATAGACAAGCAAACTAAAAACCTACCAGCTGACCAGTGTCGGAGTAGGGGGGGAAGAGATGTACCAACAACAGGACAAAACAATCAGGCCAAATATAACCATGGCTGCCTCTATCTGCGGAGCCCTTCCCCTCTCGGCTGAGCCTCCTGTTTGTTGCCTCAGGTTACCCCTGGGATGAGGCATCCATATCCTCTTTCTTCAGAGGAAGAAATTCCGGCTGAGAGAGGTGACTGAGTTATCAGAGCTCGAAGTCAGGGGACTTCAGAGCCAGAGATCAAATCCTTATCAGGCTCCAAAACCCATACCCCACCCAATATTAATAGTGACGAAAGTGCGAATTATGAAAACAAAAGCTATTCTTTATTGAGCACCTACTATACGTAAAGCATAGTTGCACAGGTGGATATATTTTCATTTTTCCATTCCTCACTCACATCCTACTTGGGAGAATGCACCCTATTTTGCAGGCCAAGAGACTGATGCCTGAAAGGAGGAAGTGGCTTGCCCTGGGTCCCTTGTGAGGAAGTGATAGAAATAGGACTTGACTCTTTTCCTTTCTCAAAGAGTGGTACAGATGCTTTTAGAGGGCAACCAAACAGTTGTTCTTATTTTAGTAATCACGAATTATTTTTACAAACCAGAAAAAAAATAAGTAACTAGAAAATAAACCTTGGCCTCCTGGATATTATTCCTTATGACAAAGCTAAGGATGATAGTTAAGTGATGAAAATGAGTGAATTAAAGTAAAGCTATTAAGCGGAGCCATTCGGAGCCTTGGGGAGTGTCTGAACTGTAAGTGGCTCAGGCCTTCGGTGACAGTGGACTATGTGAGGCTCAAGGAGAGAAGGGTCCTGCCAAGGGTAGGCAAAACTCCAGGCTGGTAGGGTTGAGAGAACAGACTACTCTTTATATCCCCTAGGGCTATCTTTATCTATTGACTTTATTTTACAAACATAGGCTGGGGCACTTGGTTGGCCAAAGGACTTTGGAGAATTTCCAGGAGGAGAAGAGAGGAAATGAATTTGGGAAGCTAACCTGGTGGCCTATTGGGAGCTACTGTGTGGCTTATCTGGATCACAGGAAGAATGTTTAAAAAACCCAGCCTGGTTCATCACGTTGTCCCTGTGATACTTATTATTCACTTTGGCCTGGTGTCTGAACCCCTTCCACTATTTGAGTAGCAACCCACCTTGTGTACTCAGAGAACCCCTTCCCACTCAAGAAGCTGAAAATGTGTGCAACTGGCTAGCCCACTGCCTTTGCTGGGTTGGCTCAGACACACGACCAGCACCCCAGACTTGACATTACGAGCTAGTGAGTACACAGGCAGTGACCCGAGGAATGGGGTCTTCCCCAGGCTGGTTCCACAGAAGAGACGAGGGCCTCCATTCTGGTCAAGCAGCCCTGAGCCTGGTCTCCCGTCCTTGCTGAAAGTTCCTACGAAGGCCGGTGTACTCTGAATTAATTTTCCTACCTAAATCGTCTAAACTCAGTCTCTGTTGTTTGCAGTCTAAAAATCCATTCAGATCCTGCACTTTGTAGGTTACCCGACCAGGAGCATTTACAATGAAAATAGGAGGCCCTATGGAAAGACTTCCTGATAACTTCCACCAAGGGGTAGCTAAAGAACAGAAACACAGGGATCAAAGGGACCCAAGTTTGGTACCATTGTTACGCAAATTGTGCCACTTTGGGAAAGTTGCGTGTTTTCTATTGCTGCCATAGCAAACTACCACAAATTTAGTGACTTTAAAACAATGCACATTTATCATCTTACAGTTCTGTGAATTGGAATTCCAACATGGGTCTCAGTAGGCTAAATGCAAGGTGTTGGCAGGACCGTGTTCTTTCTCTGGAGCCTCTAGGGGAGAATCTGTTTCTTTGCTTTTTCCAGCTTCTAGAGGTAGTCTGCATTCCTTGGCTAATGCCCTCTTTCTCCATCTTCAAATGTAACAAAGGTCATTTCTCTCTGACCCTCCTCCTGTCATTACAGCTCTCTCTGACATAGCCAGGAAAGGTTCTCTACTTTTAAGGGACTCATGTGATTAGATTGGAGCCACCTGGACAATCCAGAATAATCTCCCCACTTCACATTCCCTAACCTTAATCACATTTGTAAAGTCTCTTTTGCCATGTGAGATGATACAGTCAGGTTCCAGGTGGCTTTAGGAGTTCCAGGGACTAGGTTGTGGATTTGGGGACAATTATTTTGTGTACAACAGGTTGCCTTGTGGCCCACTGAGATTTGTGTCCATCCCACATGCAAAATACATTCACTCCATCCCATGGTCCCTCAAATTCTTATCCTGTGACAACATCAACTTAAAGTTCAAAATCTCAACTCAAGCTCATCAGGTCCAAAGACTCAAATGTCATCTATTAAATGACATAAATTGGGGTGGGGCTCTGGGTATAATCCATCCTGGGGCACAATTCCTCTCAAGAGATATGTTATCTGTTCCTTAAATATGATGATGAGGCATCAGATAACAGTTATAGACATTCCTGTTCAAAGCAAGAGGAATGGAAGGAAAAAAGAGTTACTGGTCCTAAGCAATTTTGAAATCCAGCCAGGTAAATTCCATTAGGTCTCAATGTCTGGGAATAATCCTCTGTGGCTCAGGTCTTTGCCCTGTGGGTTTGCCACTCCACCTTCTTAGTCTTCCTTCCTTCCTCGTGAAAGGTAGCAGGTGTTTGCAGAAGAGTGGTTTTACCAGCTTGTGTGCTATCAGTAGGATTTTGGGGCTCTGACAGCCTACTTTCATTTCATAGTGTCTTTCAGGCCAGGCTAGCAGTGTTTCTGCTAGTATAACATTCTCAAGAACCATGTGGGTCTCTGGTTACGTCATGGGAACATACTTCATTAGATAAGAGCCTCATCCACATATCTTTCCTAGATAATTCCTTAGTTTTTGGCAGTTGCTGAGGTGGCTGAGCAAGCACGCCTTAAACTTCTGAGATACTCTGAGGTTTGATTGAGGGCATCTGTGACTCACACCTTTCATCTCTACAAAGAGCCTTTTGTGTGGCTGAATACTTTGAACTTTTGATCTTTCTAAGGTATTAGCGGAAAGGTGTAGAGCTGCACATTCAGCCTTTTCTCTAGAGCATGATCTCCTGACAGCAAACTTCTTAATTTCAGCATCTTTTCCCAGTGAGATAGGTAGAGAAATGCCCAATTATCAGGTCCTGTTTCCTTTCTGTGTAACAGTTCTTCCTTCAAGTTTAGCTCTTTCTGCTCACATTTTTCTATAAGTAGCAGGAAGATCCCTACAGGTCATACCTTCAACATGTTGTTTGGAAATCTCAGCTAAATAGCCACATTTGTCATTTACAAGTTCTGCTTTCCACAGAGCTGCAGGACACAATCCTGTCATGATCTGTTCCTACATAACGAAAATCCCATTCTTTCAAGCTTCCAATAATATGATCCTCATTTCCTCTTGCACTCTCACTAGCAGTGTCTTTTCATTTTATTTTTAAGGATTTATTTATTTATTTTAGAGAGAGAGCAGGGAGGGAGGGAGAGGGAGAGAATCTGAAGCAGACTGCACTGAGCACTGAGCCTTATGCGGGGCTTGACTTCATGACCCCATCACTACCTGAGCTGAAATCAAGAGATGGCTGCTTAACTGACTGAACCACCCAGGCACCCCGAGATCAAGAGTTGCATGCTCTTCCAACTGAGCCAGCCATGTGCCCTGTACTGGCAGTGCCTTTAACGCCCCTATCCCGACCCACAGTTTGTTGGTGATGCTCCTCATTTCCTTCTGAGTCATCACTCACCAAGTTGTTAATAACCACTTTACTAACAGCATATTCAAGGAGACCTAGAGTTTTTCTAATGTACTTCTCAAAATTCTTCCAGCCTCTGCCTAATGCTCAGTTCCAAAGCCATTCCACATTATTTGTTAAAGCAACGACTCACTCTAGGCACCAAAATCTATCTATCTATCTATCTATCTATCTATATATATATATATATATATTTTTTTTTTTTTCTGTTGATGTTATAACAAAGGGCCACATGCTTAGTGGCTTCAAATGACACAAAGGTATTATAATTTTGTAGGCCAAATTCCAATACAGGTCTCACTGGGCTCAAATCAAGGTGTTGGCTGGACTGCATTGTTCTCTGCTGGCATTGGAGGTGAATCAGTTTTCTTGCCTCTTTCAGCTTCTAGAGGCAGTCTACATTCCTTGGATCATTCCCCCTTGCTCCATCTTCATCAAAGCCAGGAAGGGTCCCATCTTTCTGACCCTCTTTCCACCATCACAGCTTTCTCTGGCCACAGCTAGGAAAATTTCTCTACTTTTAAGGACTCATGTGATTAGACTGGGCCCCCCTGGATAATCCAGGACAATCATCCTATCTCAAATTCCTGAACCTTAATCACATCTGCAAAGTGTCTGTGGCCATGTAAAGTAACATACCGACAGGTTCCAAGGATTTACGTGCTGACATCTTTGGGGGGCTGCTGTTCTGTATGTCAATTACCTAACTCTGAGCCTCAATTTTCTCATCTATAAAATGCGGATATTGACATTCTTCCCAGGATTGTCATGAGGATTGAATGAGAGAGGATTTGGCATTGAATGAATGTCAGAAACGCATGTTACGCCCCAAACTACTGACCCAGAATATGCATTTTAATTCTTAGGGGACTGAGATACACTGGAAAGTTAGAGATATGCTGATGTTGGGAATTCGGTGTTGGACTGAGAATCTCATCCCCCGGATTCCTACCCTGCTTTGCTACTAATTCACTCTAAAATAAGGGGCCTGTTCAGGTAGTCTCAAAGAGCATTTTCATCGAGGACATTGAACTAGACAGATTCCAAAGCTAATGACAATCTGACCTTTTAGAATTGATGATTAAGGTTATAATGGTGAAATTGAAGGCAGCAGCAACTGGGTGAATGGGAGAGATTTTCAGCAAGGGGAGCTTCCTGGCACTGCTCAAGTCCCATAGTTAAGGTGATCACCCACCCTGCCTAGCCAAGAGGTCAACTTGGTCCATTGTTTGTGATTTTAAGAAATCAGTGTATTCCTGGTAGGCTGGGCTGGAGCTGTGTGGGTCCTAGTTGTCCCACCTAAAACAATGAAATGGCTGTCAACTACCCAACTGATTTTCCCCCATAATTAAGGCAAGATTAAGAAGGTAGATCCTGCACATTCTCTGGCCAAAATAATGAGAACACAAAGACTGGCTTCTTGGTGGAGAGAATTACGTGGAAACCCCCTGGCATATTGAACAATGAACTGGCACTGGTTGGCCCCCACTGGAGCCCAGCCCAGTGCCTCATTGGCTGAGAGTCAAGGGCTTCCTGCCCCTTCAAGGACACACTGCTTTCCCCATGACTTCTCAGACCCTCAATACCTCACTGTCTTGACCCAGGCCTGAAAGGTCCCCTCCTTCATCATGCCAGAGAAGGAGGCCCACTGTGCCCACCTGAGCCCACCCTGCTCCCTGGTCCTTCATGAAGATAAATTTTCACTGTGATTACTGAGGCGCATATAGAAAGCTGGGTTTAAATATAAAATTCTGGGTCAGTGAGATGGCCTACTTCATTCTTTTCATCTATCCCAGGTCCTAAATGAAAAAGAGATAAATTTCTCCATGTTTCCGTTGTTCCAAAATCCTGGTCTGAAACTCTGGGGTTGTGGAGGGCAAGGCATTCTGGCAGTTCTGCATGTTGTGGTTATCCCAAGTGAAAAGGTAGAGATTATTCCCACAGGGTCAATACCATCATCCCGGGGTTCTCTAGGCAGGCCCTCTGAGATGGGCAGAAGCTGGGGAAGGCCCTTGTCCACTGGGCACAGGCCACAGGGACAAGACCTACAGTAGGGATACCAGGGAGAGGGGCAGGTGACCTGTGAGAGCCAGCTGTGCTGCACAAGACTCTGCCTAGAGTCTCTAACGGCAGATGGCATGGAGGAGGGGCTCTGACATAGATGCAGAAGCGTGGGTGGTTTCTATGAAGTCCACATAAGCAAAGGAATGGACATGAGTGTGTGGCCAACAGACTGGGAAGAGATGGGGGCCTGGAAGGAGGGGAGCCAGAAAGCTCGGCCAGGCCATTCAAGCTCAGCTCCCAGAAGCACTGAATGCCACATTAAAAGCTTTGGATGGAGTTAAAAACTGTTGAAGAAGCTGAGATCACTCTCATGGTGGTGGGGCACCTTTATTTAAACCCTCGATTAACACTTACTTAAAGGAAATGAGCATTGTGGGGGTCTACTACCTCTGCACCTAGCAGGGTCCTGTATGACTTCCCATGGTCTCCTAGCTAATTCTTAAACAATCCTGTGGGGTGTAGGAATAAGTTATTCCTACAGTGGAGTTATGGAAGATCATGTAATTGGCCTTCAGTCTTGAGCTTGCCCTGGATTTTTGCTCAGTGACTTTGCAGTTACTCTCATTCAAGGAGTGCAGTCAGTTTCCCTACCCTTGGCTTTGCATTTGGCCCTGTGACTTGCTTTGGCCAAAAGAACAAGGTGTGCCACTTGGAATCTAGGCCTTAAGAGGTGCTGCAGGTTTCCGTGTGTCACCTTGGGCCTCTCCCATCCCCATGAGAAGAATATTCTCCTTAATGAGTTTGCTGCCTTCAGGCAGAGGCTCAGAGACAAACCGTGCCAGGCTGGATCAGCCAACCTCTGGATCACCTGCACACTCATGAGTTGAAGAAGTGCTTGTTACTGTATCCGGCTGAGAAGTTGTGGGTTTTTTTTTTGTTGCACGGCATCATTATGGCCATAGTTAACGGATACACAAGGGTGGTAATAGACAATGCCACAGTGTTGTAGTGAGGATTCAATGCAAATAATCCATGTAAAAATCTAGCTAAGAATTTCAGTTTGGGAAGATGAAAAATTTCTGGAGATGGATGATAGTCGTGGTCGTATAACTGTGGGGGTATACTTAATGTCCCTGAACTTTATACTTAAACATGGTTAAAATGGTAAATTGGATATGTATATTTTACCACAGTAAAAAAGAAAACCATGCAAACAGAACACTTAGTGCCTGGTACATAGGCAGTGCCTGAGAGACGTTAGCAAGTTATTAGAAGGCAGGGGGAAGTATGTGGTAAAACTGTGCTCTCCAACACTACAAGAAATGGTCAGTGAAGCCCCCCAGGTAAATAGTGTGGAAAGACTATGCCTGGCCTCTCTCTGCTTACTTCCTAAAAGAAGGGGCATGAACTCATTCATACTAACTGGCTGGATGACATTTGCAGCTATGACATAAGGAGAATAATGTTAAGCAGTGTCTAATTTTGGTCCCCTCACTGGGAGAAATTGAGGCTCAGAGGGAACCTCAAGGTCACTCAGTAACTTTGTGGCAAATCCAAAACTGAAGCTAGGTCTCTTGACTCCTAGTCCAGTGCTCCTTCTATTCTGTGACAGACAGGCTTTGTCTAATCACTTAGGTGATTAGATTAGGTAGAATCTTAGGCCACCTGCAGACAGGATTTGGGGATTCCCGGTGCATCTCGAACACTGTGAGCAAGACATCAACCAACACACAAAGCAATTCCTGCTTGCAATTTCTTCTGACTCAGTGATGAGATAAAATGGTTCCCCCTCCTCCTCTTTTTTTTTTAAATTAAGCTGAATACATTTCTGCATGGGATCTTTACTTCAGTTTTAGACAGGGTTAATTAAAAGAAAAAATACATATTAAAAGGCCAATTTGATTACTGCTACACATTAGTAATGCAATGAATAATTGATTGAATGTCTATGCTAATTGCTTCCTGAATCAGTGATTTTGCTGCTGAATACCAAAGAGCTGTTGCTATTTTGAAATTAGTAATAATTTCACCACTCTGCTCCAAGATGGCACAGTGTACCACGTAAGTGTCCTCCTGGATTTTTTTTTTTTAAAGATTTTATTTATTTATTTGACAGAGAGAGATCACAAGTAGGCAGAGAGGCAGACAGAGAGAGAGAGGAGGAAGCAGGCTTCCCGCTGAGCGGAGAGCCGGATGCGGGACTCGATCCCCGGACCAAGAGATCATGACCTGAGCCGAAGGCAGCGGCTTAACCCACTGAGCCACCCAGGTGCCCCTGTCCTCCTGGATTTAAACCCACCTCTATTTCATCTTGGATCCCTTTACCCTGGCATCTCCCTTTTTTCCTGGGTCACTGTCTACCACCCATTCCTGAGATCATGGACTCCCAAACTTTGGTCTATATCAAACTCCAGGGGAGCTTGCTAAAGTGCACAATCCTACCCCCCACCCCCCAGGCTTTGATTTGGCAGGCCTGGGAATCTGTATTGTTAACAAGTACTTGGTGGCTGGATTGGGGGTTTCCCTTTGAAAACTGCTGTCTGAGCACGCCAGGCTCCAAACTCTGAGAGCAACTGCTTCTTCTCACTGGATTGCAACCCTCCTCTTCTTTGCTCGTGGGTCTCCCTCCAGCCCAACTTATGCGAAGTGAACCCATTATTGGTCTCCCCTAACCTGTTTTTTCTCCATGAGCTCCCAGCTCATCAAATATGGACTCCGCCCAGCCCTACTCACTCAAACCCAGAAGCCTCTTCTATTCCTTCGCAACACCTGTTTAGCAGCCAGACCCTACAGTTTGTCCCATTACAAATCCTACTGAAATATTCATTTCTGCAACTTTAAAAACTGTTTCCAAGAATTCTTTTTGTTCTCGCAATGGTCCTTTCATTTCCTCTCTGTGTCATGGGTTTGGTCCCTTTTCTTTCTAAGATGTTAATTATAGTGACTTTGGGATGTTATCTTCCGCCTCCTGCATCATCTCTATTTCCTCCCAGTTTTTTTTTTTTTTTTTTTTTCCCTCCTGTTTCAGTCTCTGTTTCCTTCAGACACCTGCTGAGACTGAAGTTCTGTTTCCATTTAGGGGGAAACACTACACAGCTGAATAGGAGCTCTGTGGCAGTGATCAGTGAAGGGTGGGCTTCACTGAAGGTGGCTGAAGTGGGCTGTGCACTGGGAGGCAGCAATGTGGCAATGTCCTGTCTGTGGGTGTTTCTTTGGAGGCCAGTGAAATTCTCTAGAGAAGAATCATCCAGTCCTCTACATGGGGGACCGGACTGGCTGCAGGCATTCTCAGAGGAAACCAGGCAAGAGGCTTTCCCTACATCCACGTTTCCTTCTGTTGATTTGCCCTCCATTCCTCCTTCTAACATGGTCTCTAGCAACACCCCCACCATCAGCTGTGCCTATGACACACTGTCTACCCAGCACATCAGACCACACCTACTCCCTGAGAGGGTGGGCTCCAGTCGCCTGGGCACCAGCTCTTCCACCCCTCCACCCTATTGGATGCTGCCGGAGGGCCCAGCTTACATGCACCGTCTCTGGGCACGCTTCCTAACACACTGGGCAACACCATAGTCTCAGTTCTGAGTCTCACGCACCCAGTGAGGTGGCCAAGGGTGCAGGCTCTGGAGTTAGACTGCCCAAATTCAGGATCTCCTGGGGTATGGCCAGTGCTGGCTCCTGTAAAAGGGGAAAGGGAAGTGTACTACCTTCCTGAGAGGAGGAGAGGAGAGAACGTGTGGAAAACTTAGCAAAGTGCCTGGCACAGAACACATGCTTGGTAAACATGAATTCTTCTTGCTGGTGGTTATTCCATTTCTGACTTAGAGTTGACCACACTTCTGATTCAAACCATGGCCTAGGTGGAAAAGAGGGTTTCATGGTGTGGGTAAGTGGCAGAGGTAGTGGGTGGGGACAGGATCAAGGGGGATCATCTTCTGGGATGAAAGAGGAGGGGACCATGAAGCCACTGAGATCATGGTGACCTCAGAAGGACCTTCAGAAGCACGGAGCAGGAGCCAGACTCCTTGCATTCCTTTGAAGGGAATTTTTCTGTGCATGAATATATCCTACTGTGCACAAATATATGGACTACAGGTGAAAGCTCCCTGACTCTTTATCCCACTCTTCTATTTTCTTATTAATTGAGAACTTTAGGGAAAATAACTGAAAGCACTTTGTTTCAGTTCATTGTTAGAAACTTCACCAAATGTCAGAGCTGGAAGTCCCTTAGGATCACTGAGCAGGTCATGTGGAGTTGGTTTCTTTTAAAAGCTTTAAAGGAGTTGGTTTCTTTTAAAAGCTTTAAAGGAGTTTTGTTTTGTTTGTTTGTTTAGTTTGCTTTCTTATAAAAAGTGCCATATTAATATTTGAGAGGCAGGGCAGGGGGTTGTAAAGGATGGGGAGGGAAAAAATGAAACAAGATGGGATCGGGAGGGAGACAAACCATAAGAGACCCTTAATCTCAGGAAATAATCTGAGGGTTGCTATGGGTGGGGGTGGGGGTAGGGATGGGGTGGTTGGGTTATGGACATCAGGGAGGGTATGTGCTATGGTGAGTTCAAGATTGATGATTCACATACCTTTGTACCCCTGGAGCAAATAATACATTATATGTTAATAAAAAAGTGCTATATTAAGAAAAATGACACCATAATTAAGAATCTTGGCTAATAGAGAGCAGGTTATTTTCTTTTGAGGTTTTTTTCTGCCAGAGCTTCAGTTTTCCCACCTATAAAATGGGAATATTCTCACAGCCTCATGAGATTAAGGGAGACCAGTGTACATGTGTCTGGCTTAATACTAGGTATACCATGGGTGATCAGTAAAGGTTCACCCTTCTCTTCTTCAACCTATGTGTATAGAGTCCTCAAGCGTGCACTTGAGGAGGAGGACTTGACCATTCTGTGGGATGCTGGAAGCAGCCATGTAAAGTAGATGTGAGGCCATCGAGGTCATCACAGTGTTATTTATAATAAAAATTTACAGATCCCCTCATTGTCTAGCAACACAGATATGGTTCAGTGAATCATGGTACATCCACTGGATGTTCTAGGGCATGGCCATTTAAAATTATAATTATAATGTCAACAGCACATTAGTGTTTATTCAGTTGAGCACTTAGCGGGTGCTGGGCCCTGTGCTTTGTAGGCAGAAGGTCAATCCTTCCTCATACCAACCCTGTGGGCTGGGAAGCATTATCAACCCTGTGTTACAGATCGACATTGAGAAATGAATCAAAGTAAAAAAAAGGCACCATGTAAAATTGATTGTACTTCATAATTATGTCTGTACAATAACAGAATGCCAAAAAAAGGTCAGAAGGGAATACAAAATATGAATGTGGTCATATTTTTTCCTTCTATTGAAAAACCTTTCTATAATGTTGATTTATCACTTTTTAAATCTTTTGGAAAAGTAGTTGGAAATTAGGGCAGTGTGGGATCATAGAAAATAATCAGAAAGACCTGTTCCAAACCCCGGCTTTGGGACTTGCCAGCTGTGTGACATTAAATGAGTCATTTGGCATGTCTGAGCCTCAGTTTCTCATTTGAGAAATGAGTATGATATTTTGGGTGATGGTTATTTCCTTATTTTTCCTTTTCTCTACTTTCTAACAGCTCTTTGGTTTTCACTGTACCCATACTACTTGCATAACATGGAGAAAAGATAAGTAAAAATAATATCTACTTTGCATGATGTTTTTAAAGATTAAATTAGGTCATGCGTATCAGGAACCTGACAAAGCTTGCAATATTAATTTTTCAAAGAATAAACAGGTCACAGTAGGGTGGGGGGGCAGATCACTCAGGGGTGGGAGACTTGGAGTGCTGGGGGAGGTTGTGTGAATGTGGGAGACCTGGGGTGCGGGGGAACCCACAGGATGTGGGGTGGGAATGTGGGGTGGGAACAGCTCCTAATGCCAGCTCAGAGGGCACTGGCTGACCTGCCTCCAATGCCTACCTCATGTACACAAGACATTTCTGAATCCTTGGTGAAGCCACCCTCTCCTGATCGCTCAGTGCCAGGGGTCACAGTAAAAAGTCTGTCCTTCCTGGGCAATCCCTGGAAAGGGCTGGAGTAGGGGATAGGTTTCCACATCACCATCCAACTCAGGCTCCATCACCAGAAAAAGCCATCTGAACCACAATCCAGAATGGTCAGAGAGTGTATCTGAGGGAAAGTGGGAGAGGACTGAGCCTGTGGGCTCTGCTATTATAACCATTGTGCAGATGCAAAAACTGGTGCAAACAGGCTCAAATGAGACAATGACCATAAGAGGTCATTGGGAAAAGCATTAAGTATGATTCCAATGCCAGGAGCTGGGCCCACTCCACACACACACACACACACACACACACACACACACACACAAGGGTTAAGTGTCAATCAGAGCTGAAAACAGGTATATAAAAGAGACAGAAGACAATACATCTGTGACTATAGGGGAGGTGGAGATGGGGGTGTCAGGTATGATAGAGGCAAGCTTTAGTGGAAACAGAAGAATGACATAGTCCACCCGGAGGGATGAGGGGCCAGTGGGAGTGGATCTAGAGAAAGGCAAGCTCAGGGAATGCTCCGGGGAGGGCAAATTTCTCAGATCAGGATATGGGAGTACATGGAAGGTACAAGGCAGTAGGAAAGCGTTATGGGGCGTTGTCTGTGGTGAGGAATCTCTATAGAACCCAAGAGTTGGGCAAGTTCTCGAGCAAGCCAGTGATGCACAGATGCTGACTCAGGAAGATATGCAGGCCAGGTCCAGCCTGGAGCAGGGGGACGGGAAAAGCACACAAAGGGTCCTTGTTCTTAGGGCTGTATTTGAGGATGAGAATTTCCCCTGGGCCACTGGCTGGCTGAGCTATGACACTCCCATTTTCTCTGGAGGAAGGGGGTGGGAGGCTCTGGCTTTCTGCAGCTCATGTGCAGGGAATTTTGCCCAAATCTATAGCCTTCTAGGATAACCTAGAGGAGGGCTGATTATTTGAGGGAGAATCTCACTCTGGAAACAGTCCAAAGTCTGGGCCCCATGGACCCCATGTGTTTGGCTCCAAACACAGTAGGAAAATTTAAAATCACCCCTTATTCATAAGGCACACGTTACCACTTAATAACCCCTTTCTATGGATTGTCTACTTTTCTTTGCACAAGGGCTCTGTAGTCTGAGTGTTGCTAATGTGTTCATTTCACAGATGAGAAAGCCCCTCAACTAGCTGGCAGAGGGAAGTCTCAAACTGGTCTCCTGACTGTGCCCAGCCCCCAGAGATGCCTAAGATCCTGTGCTGACTTTCTTGAGGACACGGACCCGGAACCAGAGGAAAGGCAGGGCCTGGGGAGTCTTGCTGCAGCCCTGCAGTCATCCTCCTCATGGGTAAAGGTGCTTTTATTAGAGTTCAACCACATGTTTATTTAAAGGGCAAGAGTCTAGTTGAAGAGCTGGTCTGTGAGATGTGTTTGGTGTAACCTGGGAGGCCACCTTCATGTTGATAGCTAATGTGCTGGGCTGCCTGGGTGGTTCAGTCAGTTAAGCTTCTGCCTTCAGCTCGTTCATGATCCTGGGAACTTGGGATGGAGTCCCACATCAGGCTCCCTGCTCAGTGGGGAGTCTGCTTCTCCCTCTCCCTTTACCCCTCCCTGCTATTGATGCTCTCTCTCTCAAATAAATAAATAAAACTTAAAAAAATAGCTACTGTTTCATTTTATTATTTGTTTGGCAAAATATATGCATGGTACTTCAAACCAGTGGTTCATTTATGTTCCTGGTTAGAAGAGAAGGAAGTTTCTTAAAAATGTTACTTAAAAAAACAAGGAGGGGTGCCCAGGCTCTCTCTACCCAAGTTGGTCCTCAGACCAGCAGCATCAGATCACCTGGGAGCTTGACAGAAACCCAAGATGGCAGATTCACTGAGTCAGAGTCAGCATTTAACAAGATCCCCCTGGAGAGTCAAATGCATGTTAGAACTCGATAAGCACTGGGCCTGGTGACAAATCCACTAAGTTGCTCTAGGAAATACTGAGAAGACTTTGAGTCCCAGACACTTTAGCCCAGCTTCCCTAACTCCTTAGCCAGCCACTCCATCATGCACATTGATAAGGGCTCAGAGAGGGAAGGCAGCTTTCCTGATGTCACCAAGCAAGACAGTACGAATCTGGTCCAGGACTTTGGGGTTTGGGTGTCTCAGGCTCCAGCCTTAATTTCCAAGGCACACCCAGGGGAACACAGGGCTCTAGAAACCCAAGGCTGGGCCTGAGCCAAGCAGGATCTCCAGAGGCCCTGGCATTCTCATTAATCTCCCCACCTCAGAATGGGTTGTTCTTGTGAGAGGAACAATCAGGGCCTTTGGGGACAGCAGAGCCCCTGGGACAGGGACTCCGAGAGAGCCCTGGGCTGCAGAATGTAGACTGTGTCCTGCCAGCTCGCAAAAGAACAGTCTTTCCTGGCAAGCTCCTGGGGATGTGTTCCTGGCAGTATGACTGGGAAGAGCAGGGTTACCAGGGAGCCCGGGCTCTCCCTGGGGATGGTGGAGGGGACCCAAGGCACTGAGACACAGTGGGGTGAGCACTAGCTTGGCCCGTCACTGCCCCTGATGAGTGTTCCAGGTTTCAACCACTCACTTCATGTTCAGAAAATATTTTAAAGCATCTCTTCCCTTCTGATTCTGTCCTGAGTTCCCTGCCTTGAACTCTGGTTTCCTTAGTCCTAGAATCTCCCAGAGCCCGAGTCTCTGCTCTAATATCAATAAGCTCTGTGGTCTGGGATAAAGCACCCTGCATCTCTGAGCTTCAGTTTCCACTTCTATGAAATGGATACGATTATACACCTACCAGAATGGCTAAAATAAAAATGACTATACCAAAGATGAGAAGGATGTAGAGTGACAGGAACTCTCATACATTGCTGGTGGGAATGTGAGGTGAAACAGCCATTTTGGACAATGCTTTGACAGTTTCTTGGAAAACTAAACTTCCACATACCCTACAGCCCAACAATCCCATTCCAAATAAGAGAAACGAAAATGTATGTCCACCCAAAGGCTGACATGAATATTCAGAGACTGAATTCATCGTAGCTTAAAACTGGAAAGCTTCCCAAAGGCCATCACAGGAGAACAAATGAACAACTTGGGGTGGTTTCCAATGACGGAATACTACACAACACTGAAAAAGAGCAGCCCACGGATGCGCACAACACCATGGAGAAATCACATAGACTCATTGAGCGGAAGAAGCCAGACTCAGGCAAGAACATCTATGTATTTCTACTGATATGAGGTTCCAGAGTAGGTAGATCCAATTCATGGTGACAAAAATCAAAGCAGTGGCTGCGTCCAGGTGGGTGAGGAGGGATCCTCTGGAAAGCAGCCTGAGGGAGTTCCCCGCCCCCCTCAAGAAAAGCTGGAGAAGTGTGCTCTAACTGGATGTGGGCGGTAGTCACACAGGTATAAACAAAAGTAGAAATGTATCCAGCTGTACACTTGAGATGTGTTTCTTTTACTGTGCAATTTCTCAAACGCAGAAGGAGAGTGAGCACACATGAGAGATGGGAAGGGTCATCCCTGCCTCACAGGGGTGTTCTGAGAATAAAGAAGAGGCTGTGTCTAGCTCCTAGGGGATTCTCCTTCAGCTGAGGATTAGTCAAAGTCTCGGAGGGGAAGCGTGTCTCATTCTCTCAGGCCTTGGTTTCTTGATCTGTAAAATGGGAGTAAAGAAAGTCTCCAGAATGGGGCCTGCCCTCTGAGTGGCCAAAGGGGTCTGTGAAGCTGCCCTTTACTCAGATACTCTCCCGGAAGGAGACCCAGGAAGTCTACCCCAAAGTGCTCTCCCTCCCCATCCCTTTTCATAAACATAGCAGGAGTCACTATTTAGCTTGAGAAAGCTGCTAATATCCCCTGGCAGGCAGGAGTTCTGGGAACCCTGGTCACAGAGAGGCCCTCGGAGCTCAGGGAGATACAACCCAGCTCTAACAGCAAGGATGGGTGAGGTCCCAACCATCTTGATCACTGTGGAGTATGGATCATGGACCTTGTGTTAACAGTTGGGGAAACTGGGGCTCACAAGGGTGAAAGGGCTGGTCAGCAAGGGAGTATAACTCAAGTGTAGGTCCGTGTGGCACAAACCCTGTGCTTGGTCCTTTGCAGCACTGAAAATGACAGCAGCTTGCTAGCCTTGTGACTGGGCCTCTGTTTCCCTCCTCCACTACAGTCTAAGCTCTTACGAGGGCAGGGTTTTCTGTGTGTCTTGCTCTTCTTGTGGCCTCAGCACACAGCACAGTGTGGTACATAGTAGATGCTCAGTAAATACCTGCTACACAAGGGAATCAGTGCTTTTGTAAATAAAGTTTTATTTGAGCACAGCCACACTCATTGTTTATGTATTGTCTATGGTTGTTTACACACGACAAGGGCAGAGCTGAAAAGCTGCAATAGAAATCCTCTGACTCAAAAAGCCTAAAATACCTCCTATCAGGCTCTTTAACAGAAGAAGTTTGCTGACCTATGCCACAGGTTAAGTGTAGACTCAGACACCTCACACTTTTTATTTTGTTATGTCTTCAAAACAACCCTACAGAAACTCGGCAACTACCGTTATGCTCATTTTATGGAGGTGGAAAGCAAGGTACAGAGGTGAAGGGACTTGCCCAAAGTCATGTAACTAGTAGGCAGGGAATCTGAACCCAGCTACATATGTCCTATATTCCAAAACAGACCCTAACTGCAAGCACAAGATAAACACAACGAGACTGGCTTTCAAGTTGCAAGTAGATTCTATAAGCACAAGAGAAGTTCTGTAGATGAGGGTAAACGGGGCCAGAGGAGCCCAGAAGGCTCTTGGAAGAGGCGGAATCTGAGCTGAGTCATTCAGGGAGAGGAATTTAGCCGGATGGGGGGAGGTGAGAAATCTGGAAGAGCACATGAAGGAAATCCGGAAGGGTGGACCAGATAACTGGGACAACGCAGGGGCACAAGCCAGCTGAGGAAGGCTGGCTTAAAGCTGGGGTAATGGGGAACCATAGAAGGGCACTCTTAAATGAGGCTGATGGGTGATTTGTCTGCAGGGCCCCAAAGGCTGCCAAGTGCACAGGCAGGGGAAGGGTAGTCCTGCAGGAAATTCCTTACCTAGGCATTGCAAGGAATTCCTAATTTCCTAAAAAGGACATAGGAGAAAGTTGGGTGGCTTTTGGCAGGGTGGCTTATCAGCAAGGTGTTCCCTGTGGTCCAAACATTTGCAGACTCCCTTCGGGGCACAAGCTGTATGAACTTGCACAAGTGATTGAACTCCATGCCTCGGTCTCCTCAACTGTAAAATAGGGAACATTTTGGGCTTGTGTGAGGGTTAAAGGCACTGATATTTGCCAAGCACATCGAATGGGGCCTGGCACAGAGCAAGTGCTATAGAAGGGTTAGGTAAATACAGAACACAAATAAGATCCAACTTCAGCAAATATCAACTCCTAACTTTTTCGCCCCGAATGATTCACATGCTGTTCGGAATTCACTTGATGCACAATGTGGTTAATTTAAACACTGCCACAGAATGGCGAACCTGAACGGCATTTCAATGAACACAAACCTTATTTTTAACAAGACACACTTTGGCACTTGCAAGAACATTTAAAAATACCTTCCCTGTTCCAAAGCAGTATTGTGTGGCAACCAGGTCCAGGGAGAAATCCTTAGTTTTGGGGTCACTGTTTTCTTTGGGGCCTGGGCTTCAGGGAGGGGTGTTGCCTAGATCTGTTGCAGAGCCTGTGGTGGGTGTCTAGAGCGGCTAAGTTGGAAGGGGATTCTGCAGGTTGTTGATCAGCCTTCCAGCTGGTAACCGTTGGTCTGTCTGCTCCCTTTCGGACTGGGGGTCCTCAGAGAGTGATTCTGCACCTTCTTTTATTTAACATGCAGTATAGCACTGGACATACTAAGCTCATGAGGATAAGGCCTCAGTTCCAGGGCTCACATTCCAGTGGAGTCAGGATGAACAAGGGAATGAACAAACAAGCTAACGAGATCATACCAGAGACTTACATGTGCTTTCGAGAACACAGAACAAGGAAACACGACCCCCATGTGTGCAGTGCTGGACGAGGATGCTCAGGTAATCAGGAAGGGCCTCCCTGAGGTGGTGACCTTTGAGAGGAGAATGGAATGAGGGGAAGCCATCCTGTAAGATCTGGGGAAGAATGCTGGAGGCAAAAGGAATACAAAGGGCAAAGTCTCGGAGGGTGGAGCCTCATGATTTTAGACCGACAGAAGGCTGGAGTGGAATGGGATATGTTGAGAGTGGCTGAGATGTAGTGGTAGGGGTGGACCACACACAACACAGAAACCCATGTGGAGGCCCCTCAACCCCTGGGACTTCCTGGGAGATGTGCTGAGAAGCTGGGGCTAGGATGGGGACAGTGGCTCAGGGAGCAGCGGGGAAGCCCTGTATGACCCCAGTTAGCACCATTCATACACTGCTTTTTATATGAACAGTGCTCCATGAATTGTTCAGTCTGGCAGTTCTATGCTGGCACCGAGCCTGGCACACAGTACGTGTGTATTAAAGGTTTAACGAATGGTCGTAAAAACCAGCTTTGCCTCAATGTCCCTCAATATCCAGCAAAACTGCAAATGCATACTTGCTGCATTTTCATTCTTTTAAACGGTTCTGGTGCATTTCTTCCCACTGCCTTGATCTGCTGGACTGTCAGGCAAAAGGAATTTGTGGTGTGACCAGACCATGCAGTGCCTTAAAGCTCTTGTGAGAAGGCTAGAGATCTTGGTCCTGTCACTTACAAGTCCCACGACTGGGAGGCATTGCATTTTGATTGAAGCCTAGAGTTCTGTGTTCAAGTGTTTAAGGAAAAACAAATGGAGGAGAACCTATCTAGTAATGAATTATTTCTTCCCATACCTCCTCAGTTGCCAAGAAAGCTTGAGACATGTTTGCTGCAATACATCCAAATGGTACCTCATCAAGGAAAAACTGATTCATTGACTCTAAACCCCATTTCCCTCTGACCTGGGCATATTTTGGTCCTTTGCAGGGAGAGAGTGCTGGGATCTCAGGCTCCCTGCCCTGTCCCCACATTGCATGCAGGCATTTCTTATTCCAGGTGGCTGGCGATGTCAGGTACAAGTTGTTTTTTGTTTTGTTTTGTTTTTTTAAATTTATTTATTTATTTTTTCAATTTATTTATTTTCAGAAAAACAGTATTCATTATTTTTTCACCATACCCAGTGCTCCATGCAATCCGTGCCCTCTATAATACCCACCACCTGGTACCCCAACCTCCCACCCCCCCACCACTTCAAACCCCTCAGATTGTTTTTCAGAGTCCATAGTCTCTCGTGGTTCACCTCCCCATCCAATTTACCCCAACTCCCTTCTCCTCTCTAACACCCCTTGTCCTCCATGCTATTTGTTATGCTCCACAAATAAGTGAAACCAAGTTGTTTTAAATATATTTCACAAACAACATCAGGAAGCTTTGTAAAAGTGATCTCCTTTCCTCTTCCCTGTAAGGAAATCAATGACTCCCAATTTACAGATGGGGAAACTAAGGCCCAAGGAAGTTACGAAATGAACAACATTTGTATCTGGTGGTATACAGATTTGCCTGGGTCTTCTGCCTCCAAATAGTGTCCTTTCTTCAACTATGAGAGGCTGGTACCAATGTGAAAGCTGTGTCATGTTGTGGAGACATGAAGGTCACCAAGCCTTAGTCACCAGCAACAGCTCAGCCCAGACTGGACACCAAACAGAGCTGTGGTGTCCAGGGCCCTGAGGACAGCTCTGCAGGAAATATGACAGCAATCACTGGCCAAGCAGCCGCTGCGTGCCAGGCCCTGGGAACATCACAGCAAATGAGACAGACACAGCCGCTGCCTCCCTGCAGCAGAGAGTCTGGCCAGACCATAGCTTTAAGGCACGGTCTTGCTAGAAGGGGAACTTTAAGCTTGGTCTAGAGGGAAGGGCAGGAGCTGGGCAGAGAGGTGAGAGGAGGCAGTGGGAAGGCCCAGAAAGAGGCACGACACCAGAAGGACAGAGGCACAGGCCGGCTTGATGGGGTGGGGACAGTGGGGGCCCATAGGCAGCTGGATGCTGCTGCCGCATTTCCAGCACAGAGTCTGACAGCTGGGGGAGGCCTCACAGGGGAGCATGTCATGGAGTCCAGCTCATCTCTTGGGCTGTGAGCTTTGAATTTACAGTTTTGCCTCAAGACCTTTCTTGTTCCTCTTCTTCTGGTGCCAACACAGCCCACAGGTATCCAAACACAACCTTGGGGGCTCTCTAGGTGATATCCTGGATCTCTCTAGGTTTCCTGACACACAAGGGCATTTGTGTACGCAGTGGAAACTTGAATGTGCTAGAGAATCACGGTCCTAGTCCCAAAAAACTGTATGGAGACAAGTGAATCCTCTCCAGGCAGAAAGGGATGCTCTGCTCATGTCTAATATTCACATAATATCCTCACAACCATATCTCCCAGAGGCTATACTCCCTGCACGTCCTGCCTTAACTCCTTATTAATTATCTTTCATCCTGGGCAATCTTCAGCTCTATGTTTCCATCCCATCACTTCTCAGCACTCATCCCTGATTCCAGGCACACACACGCACCTGCCTGTCCAGAGTCATGGCTGCGGTATCTAACAGACATCCGAAGCACAGCATGACTCCGCCCCACCAATCCTTCTTCCCCTTGGCAAATGGCTGCCATCTTCCCAGTTTCTCAGGAAAAAAATTAGGGAGCCACACTGATTCCTCTCATTCCCTCAGTCCTTGCTTCTAATCCTTTGGCAAGACCTACTGGTGCGATCTCCAAATTTATCCCGTATCTGAGCCTTCCTACCTCCTCCCCTGCCTCACTCAAGTCCAAGCCACCGCTGTCTCTGGCAATTTTCTCTCCCTTGTACACCCACTGGCTGTAGCATAGCTCCCATGGAGCAGCCAGAATGGGTGTTTGCAAAGCACAGACCAGATCAGGTCACTTCCCTGCTCAAATCCCTCCGACCATGTGCACTGAAATCGGCATCCAGCTCAGGCTCCTTTCTGTGGCTGTGTGATCTGGCTCTGCTGGCCTCTCCAGCTTCTCTGTCCGCTCTCCTCAATCTCTCTTTATACCTGCCTTCCTTCTGTTTCATCAACATGCAAGTTTGCTCCTGCCTCAAGGCCTTTATCCTCGCTGTCCCCTTTGCCCAGAACATGATTTCCTGGGCATGCACCTTCCAGTGTTCCCTCTTCATGGAAGCCTTCCTTTACACCTCACCTAACGCTTCCTCCTCTTCACTTTTTATCACATCACTGCTATGCGAATAATCTGAAAAAGAGCCTCTTTGTCTCTGTGTTTAATGCCTATCTCTGTCCTGCCACAGGAGCATAAGCTTCAGGAGCAGGCGTCTTCTCCTTCCTCTCTGTTCAGTTTACTGCACTATCCTGACATTAAAGAACCGTGCCCTGGGCACCTGGGTGGCTCAGTGGGTTAAGCCGCTGCCTTCGGCTCAGGTGATGATCTCAGGGTCCAGGGATCCAGCCCCTCATCGGGCTCTCTGCTCAGCAGGGAGCCTGCTTCCTCCTCTCTCTCTGCCTGCCTCTCTGCCTACTTGTGATCTCTCTCTGTCAAATAAATAAATAAAATCTTAAAAAAAAAAAAAAAAGAACCGTGCCCAGAAAATAGCCGGCACTGAATAAACACCTGCTGACTTACTGACTCAGTACTTTTACTCAGGCTGTTTCTTCATCCTGTAGTGCTTTCCCCTTAGTGGTCATTTTTATCAGTCAAAGACATCTTTAGAGAAGATAAATTTGTTTGCATCTGATTAAAACCACAATGTCATTGCTTTTGCCCAGTTATGTTCTTACGCTGCCATCATTGCAAAAAGTGGTATTAGAGACTTCGTTTTCCTCATGCCTGTAACCTGGTGCCCCTGAGCCCAGTTATTAGTAAGACCAACAGAAGGATGCCAGGAACAGAGAAGAGGAGGAAGGGAGGGCACACTTTCAGCACCTCTGCACCAGGATCTATGCCAGAGCTTTCACTGTATCATCTCAGCTGGGTTTCCAGCACCCCAGTGGGACACATGTTAGTGTTGCCATTTTGTAGAACAGCAAGTTGAGGCTCAGAGAGTTTAAGCACCATTCTCAAGTGCACAGAGCTGGCATGTGGTAGGAATTGAACCCTAGGCTGCCTCCCCAGAAAGAGCACCTGTGGTATTTCTGGAGAGAACCTTTCCTTCATCTTGAAGGTCCAGTCTTGAAATGCCCATGCATCCTTCCCATCCTCAGAGGCAGGCACTGCTTAGAATCCTGCCATTGGCTTCTCCCCAGAGGTGTCAGAGAAAGTATCATGATGGATTGCCCTTCTAAAATAAGCATTCTTGCCATTTCTCAAAAGCTTGACAGAGACCTTCTAGAGCAGGGTAGTGCATTTCTCTGCTTTAAACACTCTTCACCCACAGGTGCTCCATTGGTCGTGTCCTGCTCCCAGGCTCTCCTCAAGTCTCTACTCCAATGTCACTTGTCAGGAAGTCTCCTCTGTTCCACTCTTCATCACACTCTCACACTCTCTCCCTGACCCTGTAACCCTGCTTTAGTTTCCTCATGGCTCTTCTCACCACTGGCTGTTTTGTTGTATTACAAATATTATATATTTATTTGTTTAGTCCTTTGTTTAGTCTTTACTTTCTGCTAGAAAGTAAGATCCAAGAGGGCAACTTTTTTTCCTTCCTGCTCTTCTGTACCCAGTGCCTAGAACCATGCCTGGTATTTATCAAGGGATCACTAGATACTGGTGAAATGCATGAATGCATTTAACTATTATATTTATTCAGTACGCATTTTATGCCTTCCTGATATTATTTTCTTTTCCCTTCTCTAAATAAAGTTTTTCATTAAATAAGCAATTAAAAATTTGTAGTGGAGAATTTTAAAAATACAGATAAATGAGGAAAATAAGAATCTTCAGTAATCCCACCATGCCATTGATACATTTCCATAGTACAAATACATCTTTTCACAAACTCATTTATTTAAAAATGATGGATTGTATGTTCACTGTATTCCAGGCACTCTGATAGGTACTGGGCTCTTATGAAATCCTGAGTCAGGATGTCGCTCAATCATGACACTTTGTACAATCTGGACAGCATAATTCCTTGCTGTGGACATTGCCATGTGCATTGGCCTCTGTCCACTGGATGCCAACAGCTCTTCCCCAGTCATGACAATTAAAAATGTTTCCAGACATAGGTAAGTGTCTCTGCGGTATGGAGTTGGATGAGCAAAAATGACTCCATTGAGACCTGCTGGTTTGGAAGAGCCAGATGTGTACAGATGATCGCACTGCTTCCTGCATCGGGTGCCCAGGAATTGCTGCTCATCAGTGTTTGTGAATCCATTTCCATATCCCTGGACACATTTCTGATGACTCCCTATTCCACAAGTTGTACCTGCCATCTCTACTGCTGGGCACTTAGGTTGTGTGTTTGACTCTGATTTGAAAGCAGAGCCAAAAAACTGAGGGAGCCCACTTTACCTAACTCTGGCTGGTGTCGTCCAGGCTAACAGCCACCAGCACTGCCATGGATTTCTGGAGGAAAAGATCTCGGGCCACATACCTCTTGGCTACATCAGGTACCAATCCCCCAAATCCTCTCCCTGACCCTCCTCATTACATCTGCTCATACCCTGAGCTACCAAAAGGAAAGGGCAAATGGAACCTGGAAGGGAAAGATTTTTTGAGTACAGGGGTTGGTGTGGAGACCATCCTGTTCAGCATTCCTTTTCACAAATTTGGAAACTCTGGCTGGGAGAAGGTGAGGATGCTAACCATCTGGCAGGAATGTTCTGAGAGGATTGTGGCACCATTAGCTGAAGGCCACGGTGAAACTCAAACAAGATGGAGGCCCCAGGGAGAAAGGTGCTTCATGAGGACTGCTCTTCCCAGCACTCCCTGGGCATCTTCATCCAAGCTTCCTTCCTGAGTGAGCCACGAGCAGTAGTTCACCATATCCCTACCATAGTCTGAAGAGACAGAGATACTTTTTATGCCCATTTTTACAAAGTGAGGCTCAGAAGGGTTGGAAATTATTGTTAAGAAGTAAAGAACTAGAGGGGCGCCTGGGTGGTTTAGTCGGTGAAGCATCTGCCTTTGGCTCAGGTCATGATCCAAGGGTCCTGGGATCGAGCCCCACATTAGCTCCCTGCTTAGGGGGGAGTCTTCTCTCCCTCTCCATCTGCCTCTCTCCCTGTTCATGCTCTCTCTTGTTCTGTCTCAAATAAATAAATAAAATCTGAAAAGAAGAGAATAAAAATAGAGCCAATTAGAAGTAACATCTCCTGTTAGATTTAAGTCTAGATGGATTGTCAAAGAGTTATCCATGGCCAGGAATGCCTCATGAGCCCATATATTGATATTAAAAGAATTGGGAGTCAGTAGCATGTCCCAGACCCTGACTTCTAGGCATGAGTTGGGGCAGCAAGGAGGGAACAAATCCTACAGACCGGGGCATAAGTTGCACCTGGCTTTGAGATATCAGTCATTGGGAGGATCTGGGGGCTGGGATGGCCAGGATGGGTCCCTTTGGAGGTACAGCTGGCAGAGCTGTATAAGTCTGGCCCAGTCCTCTGACTTCTGACCATCCCCATTTGCAAGAATCTCCCTCTCTGGGGGATGAGAAGAGTGATCCAGAGAGGCCACTGGAGTCTAAGGAAGACCAGAAGTTCCTCAGGGGCCAGCGAGCAAGTGAGTCTTGTAGCAGAAGCTCAAACACTCACTGCCTTGCTCTTTCTGGGTATGTCCTAGGCCTGGAGATACAGAAATGACTAGGGCACAGCCTTGGGAGCTTACAGACCATCAAAGGAGGCAGATGGGCTAAGAGGTGACGGTCATGAGAGACGTGCTAGAGTAGAGGTAGTGGTGCAGTGACAATGTATCAGGTGCCGCTGAGGATGTGGAAGAGCTGGGCTCCCATCCATTGCTGGTGGGAATGCAAACCAGGACACCCACACGGAAAAAGAACTGGGCAGTTTCCTATAAAATTAGACATACACCTACCACACACCCCAGCAATTCCACTCTTGTGTATTTACCCAGGGGAAATGAAAACTCATGTTCACCCAAGAATAAGGTGGCTTTATTCATAGCTCCAAAAACTGAAAACAAACCTAATGCCTCTCAAGAAATGACCAAAAAACTGGAAAAGTGAGCTCCGGAGCATCCTTACCATGGAATACTCCTCAGCAATGAAAAGGAAGGAACTATGGATACATGTGGTAGAATCTTGAGTGTGTGATGCACAGGGGAAGAAGCCAGACACACAGATTATGCACCACATGATTCCATCCAGACGGTGGGAGGCAAACAGCAAATCTAGAGATGAGTGGTTGCCGGTGACTTGGGGGAGGGCAAGAGATTGACTACCAAGTGATGAGGGGACATTTTAGGGGTGATGAAACTGCTCTATACTTTAACTAGAGTGATGGTTATATAACTGTATGCATTAGTCCAAACTCATAGAACTGTGCACTAAAAAGAACAAGTTTTACTGTTTAAAAATTTTAGCTTAATTTTTAAAAAGGCCCCCCTAAACCCTTCTAGAATGTTCTTGTTCTGCTGAAGGCTCTAGGAGTCCCCCTGGGCCATTCTTTCCTTCTCTGGATTGGCCAGGACTGATGGATCCTCACTTCTCCTGCCTATCAGCCCAACCTTTTGTACCCCAAGGTGGAGAAGGAGGGCAGAGCTGTTCTGGAATCCACTCTGCCCATCATTAGCCTGGGACTTTCTTCAGCAACTGCCAGAGGCCATGGGAGAAATGGGTCCTCTTGCCAGAGCCACCAATGTGTCCTTCCTCTCCAGCTGAAGTAGCTAAAGCTGAGGGAGGGGCAGTTATGCTCACAACTTTGGCTCCAGCAAGGAAGGTCTGAAACATGGGTGCCTTAGACTCAGGGACTGAGGACCAGGTTTCAGTGACCAGCTGTCCATGTCTGCTGACATGAAGGCTTAGCTCCTAGACTCCTGCCTCCTGGCCCCCACACTTAACAAGCTGTGGAGTGGGGACACCAGGCAAGAAGGGCTTTCTACTGGAAGCACAAAAGCATCTCATTATCTTTGGTGTTCTCCTTGGCAGACAGCTCAGACAGGAGGGGAGTGGGGATGGTCTGAGTACAGATAACAACCAGGAGGCCTGACTGGGCTTTAGCCAAGTTACTTTACTCCAGGACCCACAAGTTGGGCACTGGAGTCATCTTCTCTTTGACCCTCACTAGGATTGATTGATTGATTGATTATTTTTAAAGGTTATCAACCAGGTAGATTCTTTATTTATTTCTTTTTAAAGATTTATTCATTTATTTGAGAGAGAAAGAGAGAGAGCATGTGTGCTCCAGCAGGGGGAAGTGTGGAGGGAGAGGGAGAGAGAAAATCTCAAGCAGACAATCCATTGAGCCTGGAACCCCACACATGGCTCAATCCCATGACCCGGAGATCATGACCTGAAATCAAGAGCCAGATGCTCAGCCAACTGAGCAACCCAGGCACCCTGACCATCTAGGCCTTTAGAGATTCAGTGCCCAGGGCTTTCACTAGGGGCAAGTCACATAGGCATCTCTGTGTAGCTCATCCCCAAATTCCAGACTCCTAGAAGGAAAGCACGTGCTCAGCATGAACCATATTGTAGCACAGTTTAGGCATAAGGAGCCCTTCTTATCAGGGAATGGAGGGAGCCCTCCCAAAATCGAGGTTCCCAGATCCTGGTGAAGGTCCAATCTTACAAGCAGGACTTTCTGAGGATAGTGGTCTCAGGTGTGCTCTATCAACTGGTTAGCCCTTGCATGATTTTGCTCACTAAGACTTAACTAGTCCCCATTTTTCCCATGAGTATCCTTCATAATTTTAAGCAATTAGGCTCTCTACATTTTATTTTTTTATTTTCACTTATTGAAAGATTTAATATTGTTCAGATGGCAAATTGGCATACAGATCTAAAGCAATCCCTATTAAATCTTTGCGGGCTTTTTGGGGGGAGTGGGTGGAGGAGGGGAAAGCACACATTAACAAGCTGATGCTAAAATTCATATGAACATACAAGGGACACAGAATAGCCAAAAAAATCTTGAATGAGAATAAAATTGGAGGACTCACTTTTCACAATTTCAAAACTTACTATGAAGCTATAGTAATGAAGACAGAGTGATTATGTCAAAGCAACAGACATATAGATCAGTGGAATAGAATCCTACTGTATTTTTAAAAAATCAGAGCCAATGTTAAAGTTGTGCTGTCCAAGGAGGGAGCTGTGAGGCAAATACGGCTACCTGAGCACCTGAAATGTGACTAGTCCTAACTCAGATGTGCTCTAAGTGTAAAACACACATCAAATTTCAAAGGCTCACCATGAAAAAAAGGGAGATATAAAATCTCTCATTTTTTCCCATATCAATTATATGTTGAGCTAATACTCTGGATATATTTGGTTAACTAAAATAGATAATTAAAAATCAATTTTACCTGTTTCATTTGATTTCTTTAAATGTGGCTATTAGAAAATGTAGAATTCCCTTTGTGGCATGAATTATATTTCTTTTGGATCACTCTGGCTTAAAGTTTGGGTGAGTCACATAAGAATCGACACTTCTGGATCCTCTTGAAAATTCTGGCAACACTGGGTCTTTAGGACAGCAGTGGGCTGGGGTTGAATAGCTGTTGCCATTTTTAGAGGGGATGTGTGCCTTTAGATTGCCCTGTTACATCACATCTGTCCCCCTTCCCTTATTTTATAAATTGTTCAGTTCCTATAGACATGTGAGTTCACAAATCCTGGTCTACGTATTCTTTATCTGAGCACATGATCCTTCCATGAATATTTAATTGAATGCCCAGGGTATGCCAGGTACAGGGTATTCAGTGAGGAGTAGATACAGTGTCCTTCACTTGACTATTCCCCAAACCTCCTCAGTGGGTCTCCTGAAGCTGACTTGCCCTCACCAATCAATTCTCCACCCAGCAGGCATGACCATGTCACCTCCTGCTCAAAGTTCTCCAATGGCACCACTGATTCCAGGATAAGGTTCAAACACGCCTGCTGGTCCCCAAGGCCTTTGTGTCCAGGGTCCCACTGATAGTGAAGCCTCACACAAGAATTTATTCCAGTGAGTACCCAGGACCCCCTCAATCTTCCCTTTTGTTTCCTCTCTACTAATCATTCCCATCTGTTTCAAGTAAGCCATGTTCTGCCATCTTAAAAATATATGCTCTTTTGATCTCGGGCTTCTCCTCTTGATCCAGTTCTGTTTTCCTGGATGGCTACAATCTCCTTCTACAATACTCACACTAAAGAGAATGAATAGCAGAACACCAGGCATGGCAACAGTTCTTATGGTTTAAATTTTGCAAAGTGCTTCAATGACATGAACTTGGTACTATTCCAGATGAAGGAGTTGAAGGCTGCACTGGTAAAGGCCATTTAACTATTGTGCTAGAAACCCACCTTTATTGGCCTCCAAATTGATGACATTTTTATCAGCTCTGTATCTGGGTAGACCAAAGGATTTGAGGAACAATCTCAACTCCCAAAAGTGAGGAGTTACTAGAATAATGGGGGGCAAATTCCAGAAGGTGAGTGCATGCAGAGGTCAAATTTGAGTGGGAAGAAGATCAGAAAACCCCAAAATGGAAAAGGGAATCTGAGGCCCAAGGTGTGTTGATCCAAGCCTTAACCAGGTGGGAGGCTGGGTAGAATGGGGAACCCAGACCTTGAGAGCAACCACTGTCAAGCTTTTCTTTCTCTTTCTTCATCTTCCCAGACACCCTGTGCTTTTGATGCTACCATCATCCCTAATTTACAGATGAAGAAACTGGGCTCAGAGAGGTGGATATTTACTGCCACCCAGCTGATTTGCTTCACTACAATACAGAAGGGAGGGAAATGGACTGGGAAGAGATGAGACAAGATTAACCAATGGGTGATAATTACTGAAGCTGGGTAATGAGTATACAAGGCTTTACCATACTATTTTTGGTATGTTTGAAATTCCTCCATAATTAAAATTTAAAGATAAATAAAGTCACCCAGCTAAGTGGGTGGAACAGTCAGTGGAAATCAAGCTTGGGTGACTCTCATATCCAAGTGCTTTCCTCTTTGTCCCACAGGGACTCTGTCCATCCCCACTTTGTTCTTTTCTGTTGGAAAATTTTCAGGTACTCAAAAGCACACAGCTTTGTTTTTCTTCCCCTATGAGTATGAGAATTTTAACAGCAAACCTCACAGACATCTTCCTTCTTACACTTCAAGGGCTCTGTCCCTTCTGAGAGCAGGTCTTTCTCTTGGGATCACAACCATTAAACATTGATGGCCATGTACCTTAGACCTCTTCTAAGAGTTATGGTGTTTCCACAGTGGTTATATATGATCAACTTAAACTGTCACACTGGAACACAACCATTTGCTTTTATTTAATAGGGTTCAGGTAATAGCATAAACCTGCTCTCAGGTTAGAGATGTATTTAAAATACAATTCTATTTTAAAAAGAAAAGGAAAAGAAGGTCCCCTAAAAATTCAATCTAAATCCCCAAGTTTTTATTGAGTGTTTACTAGCTATTATTCTAAATATTGGGCCCTATTAAGTAGGTAGGATTAGCCCCATTTTACAGATGAGAAAACTAGAATTTAGAGTGGTTTAGTCATTCACACTAGCCAGGAAGAAACAGAGCTGGAATTTGAACTAGGTCTGAGAGATTCTAGTGTATATACTCTCATAACCAAAATTCCAACCTGTAATAGGCTTCTCTGAGAGATCACTGGCTGGGCAGAGTAACACCCTGGGTGTTTACAAAAACATCTGTATTAGTCTGGCATTGCATTAGGTTCTTTCAGTGTTTTAGCACATTAACTCCCATGGTCAGTACGAAACAGGCATCACCATCCCCATTTTACAGATGAGGAAAATGGAGGTTTAAGTAGTTAAGGTCACCTGCAGGTTTCGACCCAAGTCTACCGGATTCCAAATGTGGTTATTTTTCCAGATACTTGTTCTTGATCTACCGGATTCTACATGTAGTAACCACAATCCAATTCTAAAACAAAGCGACTGGAGCAAGAGCTATACTAAAAGAGACTGCAGTATTCTGGGAGTCCCGTTGGTCAGGACCGTGGAGAGCTCCACGCGCCTCCATACTGATTGGCTCCAGTACTGCTGACTTCAGTGCACTCCGAGGCTTTCATAGGCCCGCCCGAGACAGGTCCCTCCCACTCTCACCAGGAAGCCATTGCAAGGCAGGCATGTTCTACTTTAAGTGGGCCTTTACAGACAGGGTGCTATCAGGTGCAGAGTGGGGTCGGGGAGGGGGGAGAAGGGTGGCATTGAAAGGGGAGCTGCTAGATGTCCTCAGGGTATTATGCGGCTGTTACTCTTTTTAAATATCTTCCCTCCTCTCCCCGCCCCCCCCCCAAGTAGAGGTTTCTAGTAGGCATTTCCCATCTAAGGTCCTAATTAGTAAGGGGTGCCTAAATAGAGAGTTCTCAATGGAATAAGACATGTTTACAGGACATACCAACTGACAATTTATAAAATACTTTTTTTGTGTGTGGCATAATCCCTTTCCATCTTCACAATCGCCCTGTGAGTCAAATATCACCCCACGGTGCAGATAAGGAAACAGAGACTCAGAAATAGTAGATGAGTACCCAAGGTCACACAGCAGGGAAATCTCAGAGCTGAAACTTGAACCTTGTGATCATTATACCAAATTGCTCTGACTCTTTTAAAGAGACCCCAACAACTCCCAGTAAGTGTATTATTACCTTCATCAAAATTATGTTTATCTGATGCTTGGAAATTTTGTTTCCAGAACAAAACAACGAACATGGCCATAATCTATCACCCTTCCTGGATTCAAACATCGATTTGTTAATCAACAGAAATGCAGTCTACATAATAGGGTAAAATCTAAACTCTTTCCATGGTCTACAAGTGTCTACATGAACTGACCTCTGCCCAACTCTCTTACCTCATCTCCTAGGGCTGTCCTCGTCCTTGCTGTTCCCTGAACTCACAAAGCTCATTCCCAACTTGGTGCTTTGCACTGACTGTACTTCTGGGCCTGGGATGCTCTCCCCTCAGCTCTTTGCATAGCTGCCCGCCTGTCCCTCAGCTCTCAGTTCAAAGGCCCCCTCTTCAGAGAGGCCCTTACTGACTACTTGAGCTAGGTGGCTTCTCATCACTCCCTTACATCACGTTGTGCCATATCCTTCCTGGCAGTCACCATCATTGGAAATGGCAGACTTGGTTTATTAGTACACCATCTTTCTCTCTTGCATAGCACCTAAGTTCCATGAGGGTAGGGATTCTGTGTGAGTGAATGTCACCTTATCACCAGGATCATGCATAACACAGACATCTGATAAATGTCGGCTGAAGGAATTGATTTCCTCATTGATCTCATGCAGTGACCACAAATTTAGATTATTCAGGTCTCCACTGTGTTTCTAATTACCTCAAGGGAGATGCCAAAGCTTTGAAAACAAGTTCTTAAAAAATTATTTTATTTAAATGAGCAAGCTGCATATCACAGTTGTAGAGGGAGAGGTTGTCACTTTAGAATGTTAAGAGTCACTTTAGCAGTCACATGAGCCCATATTTCTTCAAAGAGGAAAAAACAATCCCAAGCAGGGTTGTGAATTCCTTGGCTTTCAATCTTCCATAGCTTAGTTTCCAATGAATACTGGAGTATCCTGAAGAAGGCTCAGATAATTCTGAAGGGGCACTTCTCTCTGTCCATTAGGATGAAAACTCTATAGTCAGCTGGCAGCAGAAACTCAGAGACAGGAGAAATAGGCAGTCAAGAAAGCCTTCCTCCCCAAAGGAAGAAGGCTGAAGGAACAAGAGCTCTGCTGCACTTGGCTTCCTTCAGACATGCTCCACAAAAGTCATCTCAGCAAAATGGCATAGGGCACACACATTCACACACAGAGAGAAGCATTTCCTCCCAGGGGACTAAAGACAGCCCCTTGGGCATGCAGGATTCTATTGTGGTAGGGCAGTCAGAAACCCTAGACTGTGAAGGAAAGAAAGAGGATGCCACCAGTGGAGCTAAAAGAGGGGTCAGTAATTATCAATCAAGTCATCCCCAAATATTTACCAAGCATTTCTGACCTCCACACTAGACAGATGTGTGGCAGCCAAATGAAATGTTTCCCAGACTGTGGGTTCTAGAGCCAGACTTCCTGGGTTTGAATCTCTGTTCCATTTCTTGCTATCTGTGACCTTATTACTCTAGAGCTCAGTGCCTCAATTTCCCCATCTACTAAAAGGGAAGAACAATACC
Source organism: Neogale vison (assembly GCF_020171115.1). Classification (NCBI taxonomy): domain Eukaryota; kingdom Metazoa; phylum Chordata; class Mammalia; order Carnivora; family Mustelidae; genus Neogale; species Neogale vison. The sequence goes on along the minus strand of NC_058096.1, from coordinate 172,169,404 downwards.
AGTATCTACTCTACATACATTTAGCTGCTGCAATTTTTATTATTGCCAAAATTCTTAGGTCTTGGAGTTCTGGTTATCTCCTCCCTCAAATGGTCCTTCAGCCACCAACCCTGAGAGGCTGTGGCAAGGATTAAATAGGAAAAGAACTTGCAGACAGGGAAATGTCACATAATTAGAAGAGGAAGAATTAGAACAAGACCTTGGAATAGACTCTGGACTGGGCTACTAGGGAAGGGGCTGCAGCTTCTGTTGGAGGGTGGTAAGGTAAATTGGAAGGTAAATGCTAAGGCCACTGTCCAAGGAGACTCCTCAGAATGCATGGGCCTCCCCGGAATTCAGGGAAAGGACAAGATCCTCTGAGATGTATGTTCTGGAAAAGGCTCACAAAGACATGAACTGAGTATGATTTGGGGTGAACCAAGGTAGCTATAGAGGTATGTGAAGGATAGAGTGCTACTGTGGTGATGAAAAATGGGATTTATGGGGCCAGAGTCCCTGGGTTCAAAACTTGGTCACTCTGCTCCCAAACTGTGTGACCTTGAGCAAGTGACTTAACCTCTCTGTGTGGCAGCTTACTCACTTGTGAAATGGAGGTAATTACAGTCCTTATTTTTGTGGGTTATTATAAATATCAAGAAGGGACATATGTGAAGCACTTAGCCTAATATCATAAACTTTGTGTTATTAAAAGACAAAAATGGGTGAACACAAAGAATTGTGACTTTCATTCACACTTCCCAACTGTCCACACTCCCAAGAAAACAAGAACTCTACCCTGATGTAACAGGAATTTAAAAGAAAAGATCCTTAGCCTCCTTGTCATCAACTTATTCTAAACTCATTTTTACCTCTGAGCCTTTGTCCATTCAGTTCCCTCCATCAGCCCATACTCTGGAAGGATCTGTGGTTGAATGCAAGGATGTAAGCAAACAAAAAACATGGGTTTGCATTACATGAGTGTTTGTTGATTGAATGCATAACATGCACTTAAACAAGAGGATAGCACATCCTAGGTGGGTTTGTTTTGTTTGTTTTGGTTTTTGGTTTTTTTTTTTTAAAGATTTTATTTATTTATGAGAGAGCGAGCACAGGCAGACAGAATGGCAGGCAGAGGCAGAGGGAGAAGCAGGCTCCCTGCTGAGCAAGGAGCCCAATGTGGGACTCGATCCCAGGAGGCTGGGATCATGACCTGAGCCAAAGGCAGCTGCTTAACCAACTGAGCCACCCAGGCATCCCTGTTTTGTTTTGTTTTTTAGGAGAACAAGCAGGGTAATGACCTATAGTCCCAAGTCTGGAGATCATACCCAAGGTACACTGATATGGGACCTGCGCTCTCAGCTACTAATCCAGGATAACATTTATCCTCTTCAGAGGAAAGCATATCTTATATCAGGTAAGTGATCCCACCTGCCCCTGTGTTACTGTTGGGCTCTCTGCAGAGGCCTGCACTAACAATTGTTCTCAGAGAAGGGCCCAGTGCCTGGGATCATATTTCATTTCTCCAAGGGAAGCAAAGGCAGGTCCCAAATCCTCTGGGGCCCTGGTCTATACTCTGAGTTGCTGTTGGAGGAATCTTCTTAAAGCATAGCTCTGCTGGCATCCTGCCCCTACTGAATGACCTTCAACGGCTCCCTAATGCCTTCCAGGCAAGGTCTGATCTTGTGTCCGGCATTTGAAGCCTCTTTGAAACATATCTTCACCTTTTCTTTACCCCAGGTTCTGCCATTCTCACCACTGGTTCTCACCCTCTTGGCCTCACCCTCTGGGCAGTCTTTGACTGTGGGCTCTTCTCTCCCAGGTACACCTTTGCTCATGCTTCCCTTCTTCAGGAAGCTTATCATTCCCTTGCCTGAACTCCCTCTGGCCCTCCACTATAGCCTTGTCCCACTGAACTGTGATTTTGTGTCTGTCTTCCTCTAGATTGAGGGTCCCTTGAAAAGTGGCATGATGCTGGCTTCACTGCTCTACCCCCAGCACTACACAGCCTGGGGACTGGCACAGACTGGGACAGGGACTCAGAAAACCTCTTTTGATTGGATGATCTCCAGAATCAAAATATTCACAATGGACTTTTACATTATTAAAATTACATTGTGTTTTTATGTGAAGTCTTTGCCCCTAAGTTTTACCTAAGTGTATTCATTCAACCACTAATGAGTACATGATTTGTGTCAGGCACTGACTGAATAAGAAAAAGCTCCTGTTCTCATGGAATCTATGTTCTACATGGAAGAGATGGCCAGTATGCAAGAATTCAAATAAACAAACAGGAGGATTTTAGAGTGATGGGTAACATGGAGTGTGTGGTGATAAGGGATAATCTGGATTCTGGAGAGCTTCTTGGAGGAGGACACATCTGGCCATGATGATGGATCAAAGGAAAAGTGGGATGGATAACTTGGGCTCAGTTTCCTGCAGGCTTCTCACTTCAGAGTTTTGTCTGTGCTGCTTTGTTGATCTTTGGACTGTTTCTGGGCAGGAAACCAGCCTGTAGCAGGCATAGAAGATGGTATCAGAGAGCAGAGAGGCTGGGGCCAGTGGGAGTGGAAAGGCTGTCACCCAGCATAGCCCTCCACCAGCTCCTCCCTGAGCCCCTGCCAGGCCTGTGTAAAATCAGAAATATCTTTCTCTTGCCCTTGGGTTTTTTCCCCTAAATTTGTCCTTGAAGGTGCCAGATGCCCAAGGGGGTCTGGCATCCTGCAGGGTGAATTCCTCTGCACTGAATATTAACTGGTTATTGAAAGGCACACAACTACCTGCCCCAGGCTCTCAGCTCCCTCCTGCTCACCATTTTCTGGCAAGGTGAGCACCCCTAGCCTCCCCATCCTGCTCCCCCTGGACCCTGGAACAGAGGGCTTTGGCAGCTTGCTCAACCCCAAACGCTGTGTATTTAATTAAAATGGAATCACTGCTCACCCAGGAATCAAGGGGTAAAACAAAAGGCCCTTTCACGGTGGGAACAGGCTTGGTGGCATCAGTGGCGTCGGCTACGGCTTTACTCACATGCCTCTGGTTTCAAACTGCAGACAAGTTGGTGCTTTAGCTCTTCAATCAGCAGGATCTGTAGCCCTCTCCCTGCCCCTGGCCTAGCCCACACCAACTCTGACTCCAGCATGGAGCGGGTCTCCAAGTGCCTGCCTGCCACTGTCCTGGGAGGATCTGGGGACTGCTCACCTTGCTAACTAGAAAACCAACCTTTTCCTCCCTGCAAAGTGGGGGAGGGTCTGGGATGATGGAGAGTGGAACAAGGATGAGCAGGGAGAGGTGGGGGGCATGTAAAACAGGTAAGAGGTCAGGCAGAAGACCAGATGAAGTATAGGAACAAGGCAAGAGGGAAAAGTCCCTGGCAGAGAGGCTGGGTCTCCAGGTGTGGCTCATCATGCAGCAAGGCCCCCATCCTGCTGTCAAGGAGTATACCCATATTCCAAGACCCGCACATGTTCTGCTCATACAAAATCCAGCTGTGCTGAAAGAGGACCTGATACAGTGAGGGCACCCCCAGGGCCTTGGGAGCTTGCACAATCTTGCTGGATTGCCCACATGAGAGTGTTTCAGAATCTCCAAAGAGGGAGGAGACATTGTGTCAAGCCTAGCAAAGGGCAGGGGAAGTAGGCAGACTCTCTAGGCAGAAAGGGGAAAGTATATCCCTAGGGGCCATGATTGGAGCCCAGTATGAGCAAAGACACTCCTGGAACACAGAACTGGCACAGATATGAGTCTAGTTAGCTTGGACCCTGAGTCCAAGGCCCATAAAATGGAAATGTCCACCTGGTTGGTCCCTGGGGCAGGCTCGGAAGCCACTCACAATATATGAAGCCTCAACCCCCTGAGAGGAAGATTAATGTGGGGAGAGAGGAGTGGACCCGGAGTTAGAAAGCCTGGAGAGGTGGTCAGACCTCCCCTCTCGGGGCCTCAGTTTCCCCCCTGGTTGAACTAGAAGGTCTCTGATCTTTTCAGTCTAACGTTCTCTGTCCTTCCCCCTCCCCACTCCCACCCCCACCTATTAAGGCCAGTAGCTGTGCAAAGCCAAGGAGGGGAGCCCCCTTGGAGACAAGAAGGGGATGGTCATGAGCATGCACATACCCCAGGAACTTGCACAGAAAAGCAGAGAGGGCCCCAGTGGGGACCCACACACTCACAACATAGGCAGTGCCCAAATGAAGACTGACTGGAGCTCAGGGTTGATGTGCAATTTAACCCCCCTCTGCCCCTTTTAGGGGCAAGCCCTCAGTTCTCCTCCAGCCTGCCAAAGAGGGAGAAGAGTTTGCTTCATTTTCTCCATTCCCCCCCACCCCAAGTAAGACTGCTCCGGGGCATGCAAATTCATTAATATGGGATTCATTAATATGGGATTATAGGGATTACAGGCTGCTGCACCCTGAAGGTGACTGAGGGCACATTTGAGGGCACATTTGAGGGGTCTCACCATGCAAGGAAAGAAACCAAGGCTCAAGCACTCTCTCCAGAGGGCAGAAGGAATGCTGGGTTGAAGCCCCCTTACAGCCCCCTCTGCCCCTCCCTCCTACATCAAAAGGGAGACAGCTTGGCGAGGCATGCTCACCTCCTTGTCACCAAAAGGGTGGCTGGAATTGCACCCACTCCCTCTTTCTCTGTCCTCTGGGGGATTTCAAGGCCAGACTGTGACAGTGCTGGGAGGATGGCAACAGGAATTCTGGCCTGGCTTTCTGCAGAGCAGCACCCCAGACTCCAGGGACTGGGGAAGCCTTTTCAGGAGCATTGCCTTTTCAGGTAATGCTGCCTTAGGGAAAGGGTTTCTGGCTCCGGCCCCTTTTATGGCTGCTGGTTCTCTGGAGGAGGAGAGACTCAGCTCGGGGCCAGTGTGTCTTCAACACCCACCCCCCTGGCACTTGCAGACCCTGTTCCCTTCTAACCAAGACATACACAGAGAGGGAGGAAGGGAGGGAGGCAGAAGGAGTGAGAGGAGGGGAGAGAGAACATATGCAGACCTCAGGCCACAACAGCTTAGTAGAGTTTAATCACATTTTTACTTTTTCTTTTTGTTTATTTGGGTGGTTAGCTTCTATGTGTGACAAGTGATATTCTATTCCGTTTAAGTGCATAATAAAGTTTTCCTTTAAAATAATGTCCTGGAGTACAATGGTAAACTGACAAAAGCAAGCGTAAGTGGCTGAGAGTGTAGGGGGTTTTCCAATACGGTGAAAGAGTTGGAACACCGGCAACTGCAGCTGGGAACATTGCTGTGGAGGACAAATGCCACCCTTTCCAGACTGAGGCCTGGAGAGGGGAAATAACCTGCCCAGGGGGAGTTCCCAGGCCATACCCATGACCAGCCCTGGGAGACCCCTCCTCCTGCCTTTTGGGGGCTGTATCTTTTCTCTTTGCTCTGACTTCTCAGCTTCCTCTCTCCAGACCCTGTGAAGCTCCTTTCTCCCCCTCCTTGCTCTGGTTGAGGAACAGAAGTAGGAATTAGTGAGTATTCACTGTGAGGTGTATTAGAAAGAACCCAGAGCTGATTGCAGTCCTGAGCAACTCCGCACTCACACAATGAGCGGGTCAGCACCAGGGGCTCACCTTCTCTGAGCCTGGCCTCCTTTCCTCTGCAAGAAATGATAATGGTGTCACGCCTCTGGGGACCACAGGGAGGCCTTAATGATCCAATGCCCCTGAAATGCCTAGCACGGAGCCTGGGATTTGTATCTGGCAGAAGCTTGACGAAGGTGAGTTCTCTACTAGCATAGTTTCTTTTCAAAAGGACTGCAATGTTGCTGTGGATGTCCTTGGTATATTCAGTGACACTCTTGACAGCAGATGAGAAGTCTTAAAACTGCTTTAAAAATAGATTAGAAGTCATTTATAATTTGTACACTCATTGTTGGAATGCAAATGATGCTGCTAAATGCCTGCTCTCATAAGTGGGCTTGTTCAACCCTCAGTCTGCTTAGCAAATCCTTTGCTCCTCTTGAGTGCAGGTAAAATCCCATTGCAAGAGCTGAGAAGAGCAGAGCCCAGAGACTGGCTACAGGGGAAGAGATTTTTATTAGGCAGTACTTATAGGGCCTGTGACTTCCGTGTTCTCTGCCCAGCCCTTCCCCACCGCCAGCTGCCAAGGCATGGGGCGGAGGTGGGGAGAAGGATCAGAGCTGATGTATGCCCAGATTTCTACTTCTTATGTACTGATCCACCTTCTCCTTCTTCAGCCTTTCCAGGAACAAAACACAAATCGACACCCGAGAAATAAACTTCTCAACTCTCAAAGAGCAACCCAAAGAGAACAGAGATCTTAGAGGCCCTTGGAAAGTGGGCAAGAGCTGGGTGGAGGTGCAGCTCTGAGTCCTCACCCCTCCTTCTCTGGAGAGCCGCATGTTTGGCCAAATGGCATTATCTTCCCTTGGGTGTCCCATGGACATCTAAACTTAACATGGCCCAAACCAGGCTCCTTGGTCCTCTTCCCTCTGCCCCCACACACTTCTTGCAGATCCCCCACTTTGGGGAGAAGCAGCACTGAGTCAGCCCTGTGGGCCAGGAGTCTCGCCTCTCCTGTCCTCTCCAGTCTGTGGAGATGGGATTCCTCTTGAATCCCTCCTCTCCTTCTCCCCCTAGTCTTGGCTCTCACCACCAGGACCTCCTGCCTGAAGCCCTGTGAATCATCCTGTCCTACCTTACTGCTTCCACGTGGCAGATGGAGTGATGGCTGCAAAACACACTCGCCCTCACTTTCAGTCCTCCGACATGAACGTCAGTCAGCCCTAACTTTTCAGGTAAAGTTCACATTCCATTGACTCAGCTGCAGAGCCAGCATTGATTGACTGGGTCCTGCATGTGTGCGGACCCTTGCCCCATGGTCAGACACAGGCCTGCCAGCACAAAGCTTCATCCCCTCTTATGCTACCCCACTGTTAGAGTCTAAACCAGAGGCTGTGAACTGGCAGCCCCCTGGGATATTTTGTTTGGCTTTCCCAGTGTTAGACCAATGTTTCAAAGTCAGGAGATTTCACATAAAAACGTGGGTTTCCGGCTCCTCTTAAAAACTTAGGAGACCTGGCAACACTGGGCCAGCTTTCCTTCACAGCAACAATTGCTCGAAGCTGAGTCCTACTTCCCCTTTTGAGTCGTCAAACACCTTCCAGTTGGCCACAGTTCCCGCTGCTCCATATTGTCTTATCCCAGCCTGTTTCTCTCACTTAGACCATGTACCTGGGCTCTGTGGATAGTAGAACCAGCTCCTCCTGGACCGTGTACAGTTTCTCCAGTGCATCTGACTATTCTCGTCCTCAGTTTTGGCCTGCTTGTCCCTCTTCCAGGAATGCCCTTTCTCACTCTGACAGAAAAACACCCCCTCTTTTGCAACTCTAGCACTCCCCTTGCTTCCAGACAGAATGCACCTTAGCCTTCTGTGCCCCCACTCTACCTGGTATGGATCTCCTTCCCAGCATCTCTTGCACCAAAGCACCCTTATTAATACTTGTGTCTCTCCCACTAGAATGTGAGCCTGCCCCCTAACTCTAGAGTGTAGCACACTTACTCTCTCACTAAATAGGCCTGTAAAGATTATTGATGGTTGGATGGACAAATGCTAAGAATAACAAAACCACAGAACGAGTCTATATGCTAGGCTTTGGACTAAACATTTTCCATGTGTTATCCCACTTAATGCTCAGCAGAACCCAACGTGGGAGACTATCGTTATCCCCATTAGATGAATGGAGAGATTAAGCCTGCAGTGGGGTGCAGGGATGAATTGCAAATTTGGCCTGTTTACCATCCCTAAGCAGTTGTCTCCTTGCCCCTGCTAGGCTCAGTGTCCTTCCCACCTGAAGAGTCACTACCCAGAAGGGCCACGCTGGGGGGAACCTGGACAATGGCTCCAAGAACGAGGCCTGGGGCATTAGGAAAAAGACGCTCCATGTCCCAGGAGGCCTCAGCTTGTCAGGAATATCAGGAAGACCCGAGGACTCCACCATTCAAGGTGGCCCAGGGCATCAGGATCCTCCTAAGCAGCAGGGCCACTGTTTTCAAAGGAGGTGTTCAGGGTTCAAGTCTGGACTCTGTCACGCGTGAGTTGCATGAGACCTGAGGCAAGATTCCCATCTCGCTGAGCCTTACTTCCTCCCTGTAAATGGGGGTAATAACTGTGCCCACATCTAGAGCTGGAGGAAATGCGCAAAGAGACAGTGCCTGCCAAGTGCCTAGGCCATTTTGACAGATGGTGGCTGCAACTCTCAGCAGAGTTCCTTGGGCAAATTTGCAGTGTGCACTGTCCAGTTCCGGAAGCCCGGTCCCTGGCTGGCAGAAGGGGTGCAGACAGGAGCCTGGACTGTAGTCCTGGGCTGGCCTCTATGGTGAAATACGACAGGCTGCACTTCACCTTCTCCTGGGCTATTGTATCGGGCTGCAGGCCCCGTTCCTTCTTCCTAGTTAATGCCCATTGGTGAACATGTGTGCGTGGGTGTGCTACGCATGAGTGTGAGCACTGGGAGTGTGTCTCCGTGTGTGTGTGTGTGTTGAAGCAAATGCATCCATCCTTACAACACTGGTTTAGATCACTGAAGTGAGCATATGTGTATATTTGTACATACCTGCTTATGGGTAAGACCCTCCCTCACATGCCTACTCATGACTCCCTGAGAGCCTGGACAGTGACTTCCCTGGTCACTGCTATATCCCCAGGCTCTGGCACATCACAGGTGCTCAATAAATCTAAATGTGATGAACAAGTCTACATAAACACACACACACATCCCTTTGCTGTTCCCAATCACTGTATTTTTTTTTAAAGATTTTATTTATATATTTGACAGAGATCACAAGTAGGCAGAGAGGCAGGCAGGGAGAGAGGAAGGGAAACAGGCTCCCTGCTCAGCAGGGAGATGCAGCGAGATCTGATGCGGGTCTCGATCCCAGGACCCTGGAATCATGACCTGAGCCAAAGGCAGAGGCTTTAACCCACTGAGCCACCCAGGCACCCCTCACTGTATGTTTTTAAAAAAGAATTTGGTAATCCTGTGATGAATCTCATAATGTTTTCAAGTGTTCTGTGTTTTTCAGCCTCACCCAGAGGCAAAGGTGCACCACTAGCATGGTGGTTGGTGGAGGGGGAAGGAAAGCCTACACCTGAGTTGGCCAAGCTTGGCAGAAAGCCAGTTCTGCCTTGTGCTAGCTGTGTGACTTTGGCCAGTTGCTTTACCTCTCTGATCCCACCACGTGTGAGGATCAAATATGTCTGGGTAGGGGAAAGCCCAGCACAAAATCCCACACAATTCAGTTGTCTCTCCTGGTAACTCTTACCTAGAGATCCCCTCACCCCCAAGGCTGGGCACACCTAGACTCCAGCACTGGGGCCTGCCACCTTGTTTCTAAGTTTTTCCCAAGTTTTTCTTTCTCCTAACTGCAAGGTCCCTCCCAACCCCAAACCAAGCATAATACCTGGCCTCTTAGGAGAAGGGTCAGTGGTGTGCCAAGGCAATGCTCAGTGAGCCAGCCTGCAGTCTCCCCTTGCTCTATCCCTGGGTACCATTATCTAGGGTCTTCTGGCACCTAGCCAGGACACAAAATCATTCTGTATGTCCAATTTCAAGTTGAGACTCTGCACCTCCAACCTGCCCAACAGCATTCCCATACAATATTCGGCAAACCTGCCCTCAGCAGAGACATGGCACCCCTTTTTCATATCTGCACCCAGAAATACTTAGGCCCAGGCTGAAAAGAGCCAATGAAGCACTTAGTAGGTGCAAGGTAAGACCTTACTGTCAGAGTGCTGGCTAATATCTGAAGTTCAGTGACCACACTGGGATTGCTAGCAATCTGGAGGGTATGGGCATGAGAAATCTAGCTTCATCTCAGCAGCTCCAGAGGCTGTACCATGGAGCCTGCTGGCGTAAGGGATGGAGGGTGCCTGCAGGTGACACTGTCTTGAAGTGATGTCCCTCTAGCATCTAGAGCTCCCTATGGCCACATTCAAGCTCATTGCTTCTCCTCTCTTCCCAACTCCACCTGCAACTCTTCTCTCCTTCCTGTTCCCATCAAGAGGCCCTCTTCACCCATCCAGTCTCCATGGCCCACTCCAATCCAAAACCATCCCAGACTCTTTCTTTTCCCTCATAGTCGGTGCTCCACCCAGCCTGGCCTCCCAAACTCAGAAGAGAGCAGAGCTGGTTCTCTACCTTCCAACCCCATTACCTTGGTCTAAAGCACTGGTCTGCACAAGTATAAGGGCACAGTTTTTGGGGGGAGAGGGTCTCCAGTGTCCCTCTTCATCCCATCCACATGGTAGCCAGACTGAGTTTTCTAAGATGCAAAATGACCACATCACACCACTCTTTTTAAAATCTTTGGTGCCTCTCATCATCCTGTACCATCAAGTTAAAACTCCTTTACCTGGAATTTGAGGCCTTTCATGATGTGGCCCTATCAGTCTTTTCTTCCCATCTTCTGAAGCCTCTGTTCAGGCCTGCCGAGCTGGTCACTACACTCTATTACATTTTTGTATGTCCAAACCTCTTTGTAGTCACTCAAAACACCTTGGCTGCCTTTTGTCCTCTGAAGAACTCCTACACATCCTTCAAGACCCAACCCAAATAGCCCCTCTGTAAATTCTTCTCCAGTATCCTGAGGCCTAGCTGGCCTCTCCCTGCCTCTGGTAGACTCTGCTATCGTACATCTTGTGACATTACAGGTATTTAAGCAACCATCCTGCTGGTAAGACGAGGGGTACTTCTAGGTAGAGGCCTAATTCTAGCTCTCCTTCAAGCCCCTGATGCTCAGCAGGGAGCCTGGCATGTATTTGGCCTTCAGAAAACATCTGGCAAAGAATGAAGGAAGTTGCTAAGGTCCTTCAGGGAAGTCCTATATCCTCCTTGTTTCGGATGTGAGCCAATAGACACCTTCCTTCCTCAGAATTCTAGGCCACCTCAAGCGTAAGCAGAGCCAAGTCCTGCTGTGGCTTCATAGAATCCCCAGAACAGGCTCTCAAGCTATTTCCTCCTTCAATCTCAGCAACAACAGCTTTATCAGCTTTGTTTTTCTGGAAGTCCCAGAGCCTACGACTCCTTCCCGACCTCCGTGGGTGCATGGTACTTGCAGACCCTCACTTACCCTTCCAGATCTGTCCCTGGCCAGCTGTGCAAGAGGAGCAGGCCTTTCCTCTGCCCCAGAGCTGTAGGGTGAGGAACCCTACGGAGAGCTCTGGCTGCCAGCAGGAGAGGCGGACAGAGCCGCGCTGCAGAGCCGGAGGCTGCCCCCACCCAGGACTGCGGCTCTGGCAGCTTCAAGGAGCCTCTCAACATCATCAGTCCTGCTACTACAAGTCTCCTCCTCGCCTGGCTGGAGCTGGGAGCTTTGCAAGTATGCATAAAAAGGAATGGAAAATTAAAGAACAACCTCTAACAAAAGGCCCTTGGTGTGGGCCAGAGACCAAACCATTTGCCACTACAGAAATGCCAATGGAAGAAATGGAGGAAGGCCCTCTGATGGTCTGTGTGAGGGAAGGGGGGGCCCAGTGGGTTCCGAATAACTGAAGGTTAACCCTGTGAGAGCTAACTCTCTTTCCTGGCAGGTTTCTGGTTTTATTTTTATGGGAATGGGTTCAAACCTCACAGTGTGCAGTGGACCTCATCGGTGATTTCAGCATTTTGGATGACATGGGGCTGGTGAGGTGAACCTCACTGGGGCACGGCAGTGCCTTCAGTCACTGGGGAGGTGGCCGTGTGACCTGACACCAAGAGGCCTGTGCCACTGGGTCACTCCTCAACGACCCAAGCTCCCTCTTGTTCAACCCCTACCACAGTGCTTGGGAAGTCACCTCATATTCCCACTGGGCTCATGACAGTTCAGAAGAACCTGTGACTCTGTCTACTCTCCCTAGCTATTCCTGGTTCCTTTACTTCTCCCCACCCCCCTCTTTCCTTCTTGTTTCTCTTAAAACCTCCCCCCTTTTTAAAAAAACTTTCCTGACCCACTATTCCAAGCTCTGGCATTGGAGGTCTGATGACCACGTTCTTCAAAACCAAAGGGCATGAGTCTTCCTTCAAGCCCTAACCAATCAGTTTTTTCCTCTGGATTCCTAGAGCCTCTCATCCCCTTTTGCTTATTCTCAGAGGGGTCCAATTTAGGAGCATTTCCAGGACCTTGGGGACTTTTCCAGGATTTGAGTCAAGGGGTTCTCAAAGTGGGGTCTGACATGAACTACATTTGAAGAGAGTGGGCCTTTGGGACTTGCAAAGATGATGGCACAGGGGGAGGAGAAAAGAATAGCCAAACCAGTCCAGAGACAAGGGCAGGATCAATGTCAGCACCATCCTCAGGGACTCAGGCTAGAGGGGAGGGTGGGGATGCACAAGGGGCAGCAGGACGCCTGGGGTCCTGTGGACCTAGCTTCCCACTCTGCTCCCTCCACTTATTGGCTGGGGCATCCAGGGAAAACTACTGAACCTCTCTGAGCCTCAGTTTGCCTGCACATGAAACAGAGACTTATGCCCACACCTTCCAGAAGTGGTAAAAGTCTCAGGTTAAATAATGTGCACAAGGCTCCTGGCATAGTATTCTGTTGCTGGTGGCTGCTCAGGATGGGATGTTTGCTCTCTAATTGTCCCCTCCTTCAAATCTGCTAGAGGACTCATGGAAGATACCAAGAATGAGGTAAAGAAGTTCCAGAACACTGTAAAATATGACCTACAGCCAGGAACCAGCCCAGAAGGCACACAGCCAGGGTTTCTGGAAGTTAGCATGGAGCCCCCTGGGAGAGTGGAACAGGCACTCACTTTTCAAGAACTGGCCCTGAGCTTGCCCAGTGGGGACAGTAGAAGCTGGAGGGGGCCAGGCATGCCCCAGCCTCACTCACTGCCTGCCCCTAGGTCCCAGGCATTTCCAAATCCAGACCCCTGGCCCACATTTATGAGTCCCTTCCAAAATCATGCGTGCATGGGTGTGGCAGCACATTATATTCTCTAGGGCATATCATTAAGGGCTTTTTTCCTTCTAGATGCTTCTCCCCCATGCAACCTGAGACTAAACCACCGACACATTGGCTACACAAGGAAAGTGACATAGTGGGTCATGGATGACCAGATAAAGTGACTGGCTTGACAGGTTCCAAATTAAGAATGTTCTAGGCCTCTCTCCTACTCCAAAGTGTCTAATGAACTGGGATTCTTAATATTCTTCTTGAACACAAATGTGAGTGTCCATCCTCCTAAAGTCACGTAATGCCATGGGTCTTATTCCTTCCCCATCTGCTCTTTTTTCTTATTTCTTCCCCCGTCCCTCTTTTTTCCCTCCCCTCTCTACTTCCACGGTGTATAAAAAGATTTAGAGAGGAGATATCAACAATGGTTGGAGGGAAACTTGGCCCAATCTCTCTGGGTTTCAGTCTATTCCTCTGTGACATGGGAGGCACAGGGAGGCCTTGCCAAGTGTCTATGTTAGGCCTGGCAGAGCCATGCACACTGTTGGGGGTACTAGGTGGAAAGCTCCCTCAATGATCACAAAATGTTTTGGAAGCGCATCCCACCAGGCTGGCCTCCCAGTGCTGCCCTCAGCAGGTGGCATGCAGTCCAAATCAGCCAGGACGTGCCCATTTCACAGGTAGGAAAGGAGTACCCATGGGTTCACAGGCTTACCTCAACAGAGCAGAGACATTGCAGAATTAAACAGCTGCCAAATCCCACCTCAGAAAGCATTCTCCTTATTTTATCTGCCTTTCTGTTAGAATTGGTGGTTCCTGTCTACTCCTGCTACTTTCTACTGGGCATTTCTGCTAAGTGCTTTCTCCCCAGTTGCTATTTTATATCATGACTGTGTGCTCTGGCAGGGGTGGGTAGGGTCCTGCTCCATCACTGCTCCTGTTCTACAGACCAGTGGTGATAAGAACAGCCAGTGGAGGCATGCTTCTGCCCTGGGTGAGGGGATGGTAGGGGGTGGAGAAGGGTGGCTGAGGGGCAGGCCAGGGTGTGTGGGATCCATACCTGTCTCCTGGCCCACAGGCCCTCCCCACACACCACCGGAGGCCAGCCCCCACCCCCTTCTCCTCCCAGGCTCTCCCTGCCTCAGCCTGCCAGCCCTCACACCCGTGTCCTGACCCCAGTGGAGACACGTTACCCTCCTCTTACTGAGGAAGACAGCCTGAGGGGTTAGGAGCCTGTTGGAGGCCACACTGCCAGTGACCTGAGCAGAATGGTGTTCAAGAGGACTGGGTCCCTTTCTTGAGTGACTTAGAAAGGACTTAGGACCTGTCCCATTCTTGTTCCAAATGAGTCTGCCAGTACCCCCCACCCCCAACTCAAATAGACTTTTTTTGTCTCTGTGTTCTCATTTAAGCCTATCCCCCTGTTCCCTTTTTACCTTTACCTGTAAAAATCTTCTACAGTCTGCCTTAACTTCTATCTCTGGCAATTTCCAAGACTGTGACCTTGGATAAGTGACTCATCCCCTATACGCCTCAGTTTCCTTGTCCACAAAACGAGGACAATACCAGTACTGTGAGAATTAAATTCAAGAACACAATTCGGGGGGGGGGAGGTCAGCAAGTCCCCAGGCACATGAAGGCAGACCCCTCACAAAAATGCCTTGTTGTTGTTATGCTTACCTCTCCTGATCACCCCCGATCAGCAGTGATTTCTCCTGACTCTATACCTCTGTCATGCCACATTCCACTTTTCTTTCTCTGTTGTACAGTGTGGGTAGTCACTCCTGTGTCTTCTCTCCAGCCACACTCTGAGTTGCCAGATAATCCTGAAGTAGGGACATAGTTGGCACTGGACCACTCCCTCTGGCTGCCAGCTGTGTGGTGACAGCTCCTATCATAACCCCTACAGGCCCTGCAGTCCCTGGGTGGTTGCGGGGGGCTGCCCTCTGTCTGCACTTCTTCACTAACCATTCCCACCTTACTTCCCCTCACCACGCCCCGCCAGGCAGCTACTGTCACCTCCCCTCCTCTGAAGCCCCTCAGCTCAAGGTCACTGCAGCTCCCACCTTGCCAAGTCCCATGGCCTTTTCTTGGTCCTCCTCTTCCTTGACTTGCTGTGTTTAGCACTGACTTTTTCTCCCCTCCTTGTGAAACACCTGCCTGGGAACCCAGGGCTCTCCTGCCTCTCAGACCACTCATCCTTTGCCTCCTTTGTTAGCACCACCCCCCACATCCCGCCCCACCATGCCCCCAGCTGTAACTGTTCCAAACACAGAGCTCTGCTCTTTTCTCTCCAACTATACTCACTCCTTGATTTATCTCATTTAATCCTGAGGCTTCAAATATGATTTACATACTGATCTTTCCCTCAGCTCCAAACTCAGATCCAACTGCCAACTCCACACTTGGATGTCTAATGAACATCTCAAAGTCAATATGTCCAAAACATTACCCTCCATTTCCCCAACCAGACCTACTAGCCCAGCCCACACCCCTGGCCTCTAGTCTTCTGCTAGTCTCAGTAAAGGGCAATAGCATCTACCCTGTTTATAATAAAGACTACGACTGAATTTTGTCTTTGGTTCCTAGAAGGGAGACTGTAAATACTTAAAATTTCTCTAGTGATGGGGGTGTCTTTTGTTGTTCATGAGCCCCTGGGACTACATCTGAGTTTATGCTAATAGGCTGAAGTAGGATGGGTGCTAGTCACCAGAAAGATCATTAGCAGTCATTAGAGGATTGGGGCTCTGAGCCAGGGGAGGGAGGATGGAGACTGACTTCAGTCATGTGGCTAAGCAATCAACCAATCATGCCAACATAATGAAATCCCAATAAAAGCTCTGAACACTGGAGCTCAGTGAGGCTTCCTGGTCGGTCAACAATCAATGTGCCAGGAGAGCAGACAGGTCTTTGGTGGGACCCTGTGAGACCTCGCCTATGTGTCCCTTTATTTGGGTGGTCCTGATCTATAGCCCTTATAATAAAACTGTAAATGCAAGTAGAGTGCTTTCCTGAGTTCTGTGAGTCATTCTAGTGAATTTTCCAGCCAGAGAGGGCTACAGGAACCCCCAAATTTATAGCCAGCCCATCAGAAGTGTGTTAGCTTGAGGACCCCACTTGTGGTTGGCATCTGAAGCTGGGGCAATCTTGTTGGGAACTGTGGGGTCTGTGCTAACTCTGGGTGGCTAGGATCAGAGTTAAATTTCAGCACCAAAACTGATGTCAAAACACACTCCAGGAGGCATCCATTCAGAATGGGGCTACTCCTCCCCACTTCCATGGCCACCACCATCTCTCACCTGAAATACTCCATCCAGTCTCTGGGTTCCACCCCTATGCCATGCAGTCTCCCCTCTGCAAAGCAGCCAAGGGCTTTCTGTTCATGTGCAAGTCAGTGCCCCTCCCCTGACCCCCCTCTTCAAAATCTCACATGCCCCATCCCACCTGGAATTAAGGCAAAGTTCTCATGATCTAGCCCCTCAGCAGCCTCCCGGACCTCACCGCCCACTGCTTGCTGGCCAGCTGCTGGAAAAGTTCTCACACTGATGATCTGCTGTCTCCAAATCTTTTGCTTTGCAGCTGGCTCTTACAAGGATTTATTTACATAGATGTGGAAGGAATTACAACAGGGTTGTACAGTTCAAACAGTTTGAGCAAAAGGAAAAAATGAAGGTTTTATTAGCAGGCAACAAACAGATGCTCTAAAAGCAAAATGTGCCAGGTCATTTATTTCAAAAGTTACCATGAGACTGAAGACAAAAAACACAATTGAGAAAAATGCACTGAAGGCAGACTCCTAATTTGGGTTTTGGTTCTGTCTCTCCCATTTCTGAGTTGTGTGACTTTGGGCAAGTGGCATCCTCTCCCTGAGCCTCAGTTTTGTTATCTGTGGAATAGGAAGAATACTAATACCTCCTGGCCTGTGTTCCAGCATCACCATGAGGGTCTCCTGAGAGGCAGATGGGAGAAGGCTGCTCCAATGTAAGTTAGTTTACTCCAGTGTTAACATCAATCATGGAAGGAAGTTCCAGGACTTTTGGACAAGGAATAATCAGTACTGAGGGGTTATCTAGGAATAATTGTGGATTTTCAGTCTCCTACGAAAGGTGCTGAGAGAAGAGATTTTGCGAGTCAGAGGAAAATGCTAAACCCAGTTTTTCTGCTTTGTGGGTCAGATTTTCTTAACCAATCCCCCCCAACAACTCCAGGATGCTGGGCACAGTCCTAGGTCCCAGTTTGGCCTCTGGGCCTAGGGCAGACAGCCCCTTCTCCTCTCTGGTCTTGGAGGTCCTGCCATCACTGCTGGCCTAATATGCTGGTGTCACTGTGAGTGACAGCCCCATTGAAGGACCAGCGGTTGGACTGCTGGAGTTCAGTGTGGGGTGACAGTGTGGCAAAAGCACCCCCAAATATCTCTGCAAATGTCCTCTCTGCCCTTGCTTAAATCCACGCCTGGAGTCATCCTTGCTCTCTCTTCTTGTCCATCTTGAGAGTCATTGTCTTCTATCTACTTCTCATCATCCACAGCCACCATCGAGGCAAGGTGACCACTGATTCTTGCCTGGACAGCTGCATCAGCCTCCCACTGATCCCCCTCCTGCTCCCAGCCATCCACTCTCAGCATAGCTCCAGCCAGAGCAGTCTTTTAAAAACACAGATCAGTTCACATTGCTCCCTGACTAAAAGCCTCTGGTGAATTCCTGATGTTCTTAGACTATAGTCCAAAATCTCTTTGACAATGGTGGCCTTATGATGCTGTCTTCTGACCTTCACCTCTCATCTCACCAGTAGCCCCCTTGGTCTCTATGTTCTAGGCATGCTCAGCTTCTGCATTTCAAAAGCTTCTCCCCTCACCGCAGGATCTCTGCATAGGTGATGCCTTTGCAGGAATCTCTTTTCTCCTTATTTGGGCTTCCCTTTACCTCACCTTCATCTTGGTCCATCATCTAACTTCTATGACCTGCTCAGACATTTGCATCCTCATAAATCCTCCAATTTCCACGTCAAATAAGCACCTCCTCCAGGAAGCCCACCTCGATTCTGCCACCCCTTCCCCACCCTCAGGCTCTCCTAGCAGACTGGGGGCTTCACAGCATTCATCATGTTTTCATTACTATTTTGTTACCCACTTTAGGCTGTAAGCTCCATGAGGGTGGGGACCAAGTCGCTCCTCTCTCACCAGTGTCACACTCATGATAGGAACTTGATAATTTGTAAAATTTAACAGACTCACCTTGGAATTATTTTTGAATCTCTTAAGCTCCAACTACTTATGCAGCTTACATCCAATCATTGACTCTGTCATCAATCTTACCCCGCCCACACTTGCTGAGCACCCAATTCTTAACCCAGTGAAGCTTGGCAGTGAACAGGGAGAGGTGCAGATCCCCATGACAGACTATGTCAGTGCTCTAATGGGCAGCTGAGCCCAAGAAGAAGTCTCTGTCTGGAGGTTAATATAAGCTTCAGAGTAGAGGGGTTCCATGAATGCAATGCTTAAGAGCTTGCCATGCTGGAGATGAAACAGAGAAGGGCATGGAAAAAAGGCCCAGAAAAATGAAGTAGTACAAACATCTTCCCAAGTCTTCCTCTGCAGCTCTGCTTCCAGAACTTACATTGAGACCCTCATCCCAGTACTTCAGCAAAGACTGCCTAACTAGATTTTCTGTTGCAGTCTCCCTTAACTTCTGTTCTCATTCTGCTCCACCTTTGCTCCAGAGCCTGCTGTAGCTCCCTACTACCTTCCACTTAAATCTAAGGTGCCTGCCATTGGATGCCTACCTCAGCCTCTCCCCAGCTCTCACACTACTCTCCAACCTAATAATCATTGTGTCTACTAAACTTAACACCCACAACCTTCCACACCCAACTTGCTTACCTATTCCTTTTCTCTACCATTGATTTAATAAATCAGTTTCATCTTTGAGTTGATTCTTAAAAAAGTTATTTTTAAACTTTGAGATTTAGTGTCCAGAAGTCCATTTGACTGATTTGATTGTTCATAGCTCACTTGTTGATTCTCACTATGGTAGATGTGCTTGAAAGTTTCCTAATAAAATTATCTTTTTGTATGTTTAACTCTTTCTTTTGCCTTGACCTTGAGCAGCCAATCTGTGTTGGCTGGACACAACCAGGGATGGTCCTACCATTGCTGCTGGATCTTGCTGGAGAAGTGAGGGGCTTGCATTCAGGGTCTACATCATGCCTCCCTGAGGACCTCCTAAAGGCAGGGACAATGTCTTCTCCATCAATATCCCTGCTCCCACTCGAGCTTCAAGCTCTGTGCTCTGTAAAATACTGGCCACAGTCACTGGGAAGAGACTGTCCCTGTTATAGGCTGAAGTGTGGACCCTCCCCGTAATTCATGTTGCAGTCCTAACACTCAGGATCTCAGAACATGAAAGAGTTTGGAGAGAGTGTCTCTGAAGAGGTAATTATGGTAAATGAGGTCTTTAGGGAAGGTCTTACTCCAATAGACTGGTATCCTTTTAAGAAGGGGAGATTGGGAAAACAGTATGGAGTTTCCTCAAAAAGTTGAAAATAGAGCTTCTTTATGGTACAGCAATCACACTACTGGGTATTTACCCCAAAGATACAAATGCAGTGATCTGAAGGGGCACATGCGCCTGAATGTTTATAGCAGCAATGTCTACAACAGCCAAGCTATGGAAAGAGCCCAGATGCTCATCTACAGATGAATGGATAAAGAAGGTGTGTGTGTGTGTGTGTGTGTGTGTGTGTTTGTGTGTGTATATACACACAAGAGAGACAGAAGAAACCAAACCTGCTAATACCTTGATCTCAGACTTCTGGCCTCCACAACTGTGAGACAATTAACATCCATCGTCTAAGCCATCCTGTCTGTGGTATTTTGTGTATATACACACACAAACACACACACAATGGAATATTGCTCAGCCATCGAAAAAATAAGATCTTGCCATTTGCAATGATATGGATGGAACCAGAGGGTATTATGCTAAGTAAAATACGTCAGAGAAAGACAATTATATATTTTTTAAGATTTTATTTATTTATTTGAGAGAGAGACAGTGAGAGAGAGCATGAGCGAGGAGAAGGTCAGAGAGAGAAGCAGACTCCCTGTGGAGCTGGGAGCCCGATGTGGGACTCGATCCTGGGACTCCAGGATCATGACCTGAGCCGAAGGCAGTCGTCCAACCAACTGAGCCCCCCAGGCATCCCAGAGAAAGACAATTATCATATAATCTCACTGATATGTGGAATTTGAGAAATAAGAGAGAGATTGTAGAGGAGGAGAAGAAAAAATGAAATAAGACAAAACCAGAGAGAAAGAGAAACCATAAGAGACTCAATCTCAGGAAACAAACTTGAGCGTTGTTGTAGAGGGGTATGGGAGGGATGTGGTGGCTGGCTGATGGACATGGGGCAGGGTAAGTGTTGTGGTGAGCATTGTGTGTGTGTGTAAGACTGATGAATCACAGACCTGTACCCCTGAAACAAATAGTACATTATATGTTTATAAAAAAACAAACAAACAACTAAATCCACCTTAACAAAAAAAAAAAAAAAGAAAGAAAGAAAGAAAAGAAGGAGAGATTAGGACACAGATAGCACAGACAGAGGTATGACTGACTGTATGAGGACACAGGGAGGAGGCAACCTTCTAGCCAAGGAGAGAGACAGAAGAAACCAAACCTGCCAACACCTTGATCTCGGACTTCTGGCCTCCACAACTGTGAGACAATTAACATCCATCGTCTAAGCCATCCTGTCTGTGGTATTTTGTTATGCCTGTTTTAATAAACTAAGACAGCCCCCAAAACCAGCTCTCTCAGACCCACAGTTCAAGGGATGGAAGAACACTATGTGGCACTGACCTTGGTTTTGGTTTTAAAAAATGTTATAAGGAAAAGAATGCTTCAGAATAAAAAGTAACAATGTAACAATCTTTCCTGTACAGCAGACTGGCAAAATGTACACATACACACACACACACACACACACACACACACACGGGGTGAGGGGTAGAGAATTTTTTCTTAATTGTAACTGCTCTTTGAGAAATAGGGAACATTCCGCTGTGGGAAATTAGAAATGCGGAAAAGCACAAAGCAGAAAATAGGTCGCCTGTTACCCCCGCGCCCCCCCCGCCCGCTCTTTGGTATCTGTTTCTCCAATCTTCTTTCTCTCTCTGCTCTCTACCTGGCTTACTTGTTTCTATCTATCCCACCTTTTTTTAATGTAGTCAGGAAGAATTTGGGCAAATCGTCTTTTCACTTAACACGGAAGTATGACCATTTCCCCCTAGATTATTAAAAATTCATCTCAGACTATATTCAGTGGCTGCCCAGAATCTTCCACCATCTGCATGTGCCAAAATGGGCTCCCCCAACCCCCAGCTGCTGGATACTCACCCTGTTTTCTTCTTTTTTAACAAACGTAAATAATGCTATGATAAACATCCTTGTAGATAAATCTTTGTACACATCTTAGGCTATTTCCTCAGGGCAAATTTCCCAGAAGTGGAATTACTGGTTACTTACATTTGGAAAGAGGAAACTTTTTAAAAATTCTTAAAACTCTCTAGTCAGTTATGCCACTTTAGGGAATTTATCAATTTCTGACCACACATATTAAAAGCTCCCTAGAGTCTGCATTGTAATTTTAGACATCTTTAAAAAAAAAAAAAAAAAGAAAGAAAGAAAGAAAGAATAAAGAAAACCTAGGTTGTCTGGCAATAGTCGATGCAAGAGCATGACGTCCGTCCCTGCCTCAATGCAGTTGCCCTTCAAGTGAGAGCCTGCTTTCTTAGCAAGAGAAGGGAAGAAGGTGGGGCTTTAATTGAGGGAACAAACCAAGTCCATCTTATTTTTGAAAAGAATATCATGATTTGGCTCGCTAGCTTACCACTGCAGCAGAATAAGAGGAGGAGGCCATGCTCACCTCGGACAGCTCCTCAATCCTTTCCCAATATCACCTTTTGCTTCTCCATCAAAATTTATCGGCCCCACGTCCCAATTTCCCGAGGCCCAGCTACTGGCTGGAGCTAATCTGGTCAGATAATTTCTACAGTGAACACAAGAAACCATGGGTCACTAGACTACCCCAGATAGCATTCGGGGGTGGCAGTGGGGAGAACATCAAAAAGTATCACGTGCTTGACACATAAAATGGAAAACACAGGAAACTCAAATTGCATATAATCTTGCAATTTGGAAATAACCACTACTAACCTTCAGTTGACATTTTGGTGGAAGCTTGCAAAGCTTCCTCATCCTCTCCCAACGAGTGACACAGATGGTGATTTGGGCAGTGTGACAGGTGGGCAGGAGGGGATGTTGGGTGGGGAGGGCTCTATCCGATCACACTCTATCGGATCATACCCTGGGGCAACTGCTGATTCCACCCAGGAGAGAAGCCAGCTCCACACACAGCCACCCAGAGGAAGGATGATTTCTCCCAGGTTGCTGGGGAAATAACGGCCCCAGGACACTGGCAGGGAATCAAGCTGGCTTGTCCCAGAGAACTCCCAGATAGTCCCTCAAGCAAGCGGCTCTGTCTTCAAATGTTTGTTTGTAAACAGATGGTCTGGAGTTGAGGGCATGCTTTCCCAGGGGTATCATGGTGGTATCCATGGTATCCAGAGGACTCACCCACCCAGCACAGGGGCTAAAGATGGCTCTCCCAGAGCCAGCTCCCCACAAATAGTCACTAAGCTACCAGAAATGTCCTTGGCAGGCCCCTAGACCCTTGTTGCCCCAGGTCCTACCCACGCTGCCCCAGCCTCTATGCAGGGCTCCTCCTTCTCAATTCCCAAAAGAAAAAACCCCTCAGTGTGGCTGACCCCAGCAAGACAGTAATCAAAAAGTAATCAGATGGCATTAAAAGATACTAATGTATGAAGGACTGATATGATAGTCCTATAACCCACTCATGAATATTGATTGCTCTTTATGGCAAAAGACCATGTACTAATCCAGGTACACCTGCATTTTGGCAGAATATCACACCGAGATACAGAAGTCACATGCAACCTCTGTACGGTACTGGGACGAGGGGAAGTCACATTTAGGAAATAGGCCCAAACTGCAGCTTCAGCTCTGCTTCTGGTTCCCTCCCCCTCCACTGCTAGCCACCGGTTTCTGGGGAGCCACTGCTCAGAGCTCTGGTGCTCGGAAGAAGATTAGGAAGGGCTGGGGCAGATGTGCAATAGGGGTGGGGAGAGTGGAGGTGAAGACACATGGTCAGCAAACCAGACGTTGCTAAACCAGGTCCAGTAATGGTGCTGAAGTATGTGCCCAGGTGTGAGTGGGTCTCTGAGTTCCCCGAGGTGAACCCGGGGTTTTGGCTCTCACACTCACCTATCTCCTGGCTGCTCTCAGTCTGCACTCCGGGTGTGGGAAACCTACAAGCAAACAAGACCGAGATCAGAAAGGTCAGAGGGGCTTGTATTTTCCAGGTCACAAACCAGTGGCCAGATTCAGATCTGGTTGCTTAAAATTTAATATTTGAACTGATCCCAGTATTTAGAAACTGAGGGATTTCATGCACAAGTCCAGCTTTCTGACTCCTCTGGGGACAGCTGCACCTCTGGGCCACAGGCCAGCAGGCTGGCAATGAGCTGGAGTCACGTCAGCTGCCTGCTTGGGCCCACAAATGCTCCCTAATCCCAGCCTATCTGGTCCCCGTCAGTGCTTAATGGTGCTGTCCCTGCTGGGGGTCTGCTGCCAGCCAGGACCTGCACAGCTCAGGTGTGCTCCCCTTTCAAATTGGCCATCGCTGTCTCCCATCCCTTCCCTTCTCCTGCTCTAAACACAGGAGCCAGAAGTCCAGAGGGAGAATGCCAGGTTGGGATCTCAGAATAATCAAGGGTAAGATGATGGGAATCAGATTCTAGAAATGGTTTTGATGGGGGGCCCTACTGCCTCCTATCCTGAAGCCCTTTCCTGTACCCTTGCTCTGCAACTCTGGGGGAGCTGAATCAGGCAGGATCCTGAAGCCTTCCTAAAGGACCTTTTCATGGAAGTGGGCAAGAGTGGCACAGTTTCCCTGGGGGGAGCAGACGTGGGGATTCTGCTCCCACCATCCACAGGGCATGGGAAGTGGGAATGGTTTCTAGACCCAGGCACAGAGAACATCCTTGACAGGAGCTGTCACCTGGGATCAAGGACTGAAGCCATCCCATGGTGATCCTGAGGGAGACAGCTGGAGACAAAATACCCTAACCCTGCCCCCCTCACTTTATATCCTGCTAGAGCTCCCCATTGGTCATAGCCAACAGGAAGCCAGAGAGGGGAGGAAGTGCACTGATGACTATAGGTCATCTCCTAGGGCACAGGGTGGTGGCAAGAGGGTGGAGAGTTGTCTCAAGGGGCAAATGGCAGATGTCCAGCACAATGGCCCTGCCTTTCTGTACCCTGTTCATCCTCAGGATGCGCATCCTTCAGGCCCTTGAGCCAAGGCTAACCAGGTCCTACCAAGTGTCAGGGGTTCAGTGCCACCCTAATGACTATTAGCTGGCATCTCTCTGTTCCGCTCACCTGAACTGAGCCTTGTTTGGCCACCCCACCTCCCAAGAACCTGGAACCTGGCCTGCACCCTGAGGTCCTCTAGCCACCTCTGTTCTCTTCCACTGAACACCCTTCAAATTCCTCTCACTATAGAGCCAGAATGCCCCCCTTCCTGGAAACACAGCCAGCCCAGAGTTCACAGAGATCCAGGAGCAAAGCTGCAGGGAACCCACAAGCACGAGGCTGACACAGAATAGTCATGGAGATGAAGTGGCCACCTGAAAACGCTCCTCCCTAAAGATCTTCCGGGAAAAACTTGAGCCTGACAAGAGGCAGCCATGTGCAGGATTTCACAGAAGCCAGAACCAGAACTGACCCAGGAGATACCTGCTCTGGCACCTGCTTTGTACAGATGGAGAAACTGAGTCCAAGAGATGGGTGGGCTTACACAGGCCACACAGCCACAAAGGGGCAGAGCCAGTGTTTTGTTCGCCCACCAAGCTATCCCTTCCCCTTGGCCTGTAATACCCCAGGGCTTGGCTAGGCCAGGAGACTGATGTCAGCTGGGTTTGCTCAATAGTGATTTTACAACACTGAGGAATACCCAGTTCATTTACTCCTCGCCCCAACTACCAGAGGTAGCTACTGTTAGAATTCATATGCTACAGATGAGGAAGTTGAGTCCCAGAGAAGTTTAACGGTCTTAAACCAGCACAGGAGATGAGTTCTGGAACAGAGGCAACAACATTGACAACAATTAAAATAACTAGCAACAGGGACTAGGATGCTTTCTCTAGGTTGGCCCTATGCTGAAGTCCTCTCACATATTATCCCATTAAGGTTTTGTTTGTTTTTGTTTTCGTTTTTTTTTGTTGTTGTTGTTTTTGTTTTTTAAACTGGAGAGTTTCTATTAACTTTACACTTGGCTAAAATAAGGAGAATGTATCAGATCCGTATTGCCAACTTGAGACATAATTGGCATATAACATTGTGTAGGTTATAATACATTGATTTGATACAGCTGCAGAATGATTGCCGCCATGGGCAAGTGGGGTAAGTAACATGTATATCTGGATATCCTGTCCTATAATTGCCATTTCTTTTTTGTAGTGAGAACATTTGGGATCTACTCTTAGCAGCTTTAGGATCTTGAATGGCTACGACTAGCGCCGTTGTTATTTCAACGCCTCCTGACCATTTTGTTCCACATATTCACTTTTCTGACCCTCTGTTGGCCTCTCCCCAATGCCTTCAGGTCTTAGGAGGCAAAAAGCTTAGGACTGGCCACCTGTCATGCCCAGTATCCTTCTGGTGATGTTCAAGGAGCTTCACCCCAGGCTCAGCTGGACCCACCTGCTTCCCACCCAAGGCCCTGAACTCATGCACATGGTAGCGAGGTCTGGAGCTCTGGGCAGTCAGTCATGCCTCATCAGTGGTGCCCCTGTCTTCTCCAACAGAGACTGTTGAGATGAAAGATTGATGAGCAATCTGTCCTTGCTAGTGAATTTTTAATTACGGAAGAAAGGACACCGACCCCATCCCCTGGCCCAAACCAGAACCTCAGGGAGAATGGTTCTTCGGTGTCAACATTGTTAAAATTTCATCCACATTGACAAGTATGAACTCTGTATCTAAGTTTTTTCTGTCCATAAATAAAGGTGAATGACTGAGATGGAGAGTGATCGGTTGGGAAACCAGGAGCCCCTCAGCATGGAAAATTCTGTACGGACACGAGGGGGAGTGAGACAAGGACTCTAGAAAGCCTGGGGTGAGCCTGGACACAGGGGTAGTAGGTATAGGAGCCTGAAGACCATGCCAGCTGTCAGTCTATGACTCCTGCCCTTCTAAATTCTAAAGTGACCCCACTTCACACCCTGGATCCTCTTACGGTCAACAACCTGAGGAGGGGCTGAGCTTGAAACACGGCTGCTATGTGGGGGCTCCAACCCCAGCCTTGCAGAGACAGGACAGACCTATTACTGTCGAGTCATGCCCCAAGACAGCAACACGCCTGTGGGATTATCTATGACTCCGTCAGCCCAATTTCACAAGTGACCAGGAAAGGGAAACACATTCAAGTCTCTGCTTCATCATTTACTGGCCCATGTTCTTGAGCAAGTCACTTCTATGTCCCAAGCCTCAGTTTTTTTTTCCTGTAAGATGGGGATAGAAATAGCTACTGCAGGGGAGGGGCAGTGGTGAAGGTATAATGGAAAGGATGCAGGGAAAACACTGAGCACCATGTCCAGTACACAGTGAGTTTCTAAAAAAACGCTGAGCATGCAAGGAAGAATAAACCACCAGCTCTGCTCTCTAACTCCTTATAAACCAGTGAGGATCTCACATTGGCTAAACCAAAACTTTCAAGAAAGACTGGAATATGGGCAAAATGATTCTACAAAACACCTGGAGTGAGAATTTTGGGGGAGGGATCATTTTGACTTGGGGTTAGCAACCAGGGGAGGCTTCTCGAAAGAGGGTACTTGGAAAATACACTTCCAAGGACTTCCACTCTTTGTGAATTCAGGGACCAAACTCCAGTGGGAAGTCTTTCCCAGCCTGAACTTCTCTCTATGCAAACTGGGCGTCAATTATGGTGTATCTGATTCTCAGTGATAGTTCTGTTTAGTCAATAAAGTCACAAGTCATTAGCTCCCCAGGGCTTCTGGACTTTCTAGCTCATATCCTGCCTCCTCTAGTAATCTTTCCAGGATTGCTTCAGTGCACGTGGATCCTACTCTTCTCATGTGCCACTAGCACCCAAAGCCCAAACCACATGCCCTGCTTATAGGGAAGGAGCCCTGGGTTCTAGTACCAGCTCAGCCCCCGGCTCGCTGTGAAATATTGGTCACAAGCCAGCCACTTGTTGGGTCTATTTCCTTGTCCGTGAATAAGGAATCAGAGTCCCCCAGAGTGAGCTTTGGAGCACTAGTCTTTTGAGAGACTCCCTAAAACAGGGCACCATGTTTCATGCTACGTCCTCACCTTCCTTATAGATTCCACAAAGCAGCGAACACATGAAGGCTCTGATGAAGTCCCGCAACATAGAAACCAGTGTAGTTTTGCTTGACCCAGAATTTTCCAAACTAACTTTATTTGAACCTTTTTTGGAATAACATCTATTAACGTCTCACAATACTAGCATTCCTCAGCACTCACTTTGGGAATGCTGGCCTGAAAGATCTCTCAGGGATACCTACGTGTACTGCCATTTGGGGACTCAATAAGAATCTGGAATGTGGAATTTCACCCTGAGTCACTTTTCCAAAATGCCTCTGCTCCATTTCTGACCAAGATATAAGGGCACTCTTCTCTAACTCCTACGACAGGCACTGTGTCTAGACTTCTTGCACTGTGATGACAGATGTGTCTCCCATAAGCTTTTGAGTGAGGAATCATATCTGGACATGGGTATGTCTCAGAGTTTGATAAACTCAGGGCCTAAAGCACACAGTGTGTGCTCAATAAATATTTTTGAATACAAGGGGATGGTTAAAATATTGAACAAATTATATGGCCCTGGGGGCTACCAAGAGGGACTCCAGCTATAAACAACCCACAGGGCTCCCCGGACTATGCTTGTTAGTCAAACACCAGCCCTGGTGGAAGGAAGGAAAGAAGGGAAAGGAAGAAAGAAAGAAAGAAGAGGAGGCAAAGAAAGGAAAGGAAGGAAGGAAGGAGAAGGGAAAGGAAGGAAGAAAGAAAGAAGAAAAGAAAAGGAGAGGAAAGAAAAGAAAGAAGGAAGAAAGGATGGAAGGAAGAGAGAGAGAGAAAGGAAGGCAGGCACGCAGGAAAGACCCACCTAAGAGACTGTACTATTAACTAGAGAGAAAAAGCACTTTCTAAGGCAATGCCCAGTGCTGTGTTTTCCCCCTTCTGGCCAGTTCTGGCGTGGCCTTGCCCATCTGGGGGCTGGGGCTAGGTGGTGCAAAGATGTCCCTTCTCTGCCATGGCGCCAGGCTGGAGCCAAGGCCACATGAGAAAGTGGGCTTTTCTGTGTCCCTCAACAGAGCTGGCAGCAGCTTTAAGATTTCAAATATCCTTCTGAAATCTGAATCAAAAATGGAACATTTTTTTTTCCAGTAAATAATACCCTTGATGTTAGTAATGCCGGAGAAGGCTCAGCAGCATCCAGAAATCCAGAGGTAAGGACGTGTGGGGAGCCATCAGAGCACAACACAACCCAAACCTGGGTTTTCTGTCTCCACCCACCAGGCCACCTGCCTTCCAAGGGTGTGAAGACTTAGTTGGTCACTTTAGGCTTTGGCATGAGTAAGAGACACTGTTTTCTGATCATACCTGTTAATGCTACAGGGAAATTCAGAATGGCCATGGGCTGGGGACTCTACAGTGTCATGGGCTTTGGAGACCCTAGGTTCAGGATGAGGGGTGGTGGAGATGTGGTCGAGGAGTCTGGTGGCGGAAGGTAAGATTAGAATGGGTCAGAGCCCTCTCTGAGTGACGGGCAGCAACTGACTCCCGCCAAGCTCTGGGATGGGACAGCTTCAGATTTCCATATTGGTTTCCCTCCTCAGTCTGGATTTGAAGCAGATACCGCTGGGTTTGAGTTACATGGCTTCCTGACCTTTGACTCCTGGGAGGCTTGTGGGGGGAGGTGTGAGTTCTCAGGAGAGGCCAGGCCTAGGGCACATGGGGAGGGCTGAGAAGAGAGTGGTCAGGACAGCACCTGGCTTGATGCTTCCAAAGCAAGGTTTCCTGCTTTTCAATATCACCATCCTGTGATATTCAAGCAGACTGCAAGGACACTTCTCCCCAAGGAGTGGCTACTCTAAGGGGAGAGTCTCTGCTGTGTCCTAGCTTACGTTTAACAGCTCTCCAGAGCTTGCCAAGTTCTCTACCAACCAAGGAAATCTGGCCTCCTTCACTGAGAAGCAAGGTCTATGCAGAATTTAACAACATTAGCAGTTTGCTTTCCTTTTTCAAGTATTTTTATGGTTACTTTCTATTTATGAGAGCTGTTACCATTTTTTTCCATTTATGGTAGCAATAAGCCTTCATTCTAAAATGTATTTTGGTTTTAAAAAAGAGCTCATTTGAATAAAAACATTAAGTACTTTTCAGTACAGGTTATCTCATCTATAGGTGTGAAGGGAGGTATATGAATGACTGAGTCTGGGAAACATTCATCGAGTCCAACTTGCTCATACCACCTATGGGTAGGCTGAGTCCAGATGGGAGAAGCCTGGCCCAAGGACACAGAGCCAATGAACAGCATGAGCTGGGGTGATGCACTCAGGGTCAGGGTCTCCAGATTCTTTCTGCCTAGTTATCTCTTCTTTTTGAAGCTGAGCTATCAATACTTCCTTAGTGTAGCCCTCACAGTGCAGAAGAAATGTGGCTTTATAGATCTGCTGTCTCTAGGGTACCAGGGGTTCTGCAGAGACCAGAACTGGGACTTTTCTTCTTTTTATTCCATGGAATAAATTAGTGTTCAATGGTCACAGAACTGGTGTTCAATGGGACTCTGGTAAAAGGAACAGGTGGGTGAATGGGTGAGGGGAAAGACGGATAAGTGGGTACATGGAGATATAGATGGAAAGAGAAGGGGATGGGTTGGATGGATGGATGGATGGGTGGATGGATGGGAGAGCCATGGGTTGGATGGATGGACAGATGGACAGATGGATGGATGGGTGGAGTCAGGTAAGTGGAAAGATGGAAATACAGATGGAGAGACAGGCAGATAGGTGGATGGATGAAGATGTGAATGAATAAATTATTTGGCCAATGACTTAGGGTATCCCTACTTTCTTCAACCCATCCAAGGGTATTTTCATTCTCTTAGAGAACTAGCAAAAATTTCTCTAAGATGAAAGAATTAATGGTGAAACTTCAGATACCATGATAAATTGGTAGAGAAAGAACATTTTCCTGGCATCTTGACCTCAAGGCAAAGATGAGCACTAATACCCAGAGAGGTCAGAGCCTCAACTTTTCAAACTCACTCTCTGATCTTGGGTGAATTCCCTCCCTATCCTGGGCCTATGTATCCCTATGTGTAAAGTGAATCCAATGAGTCCCACTATCTCAGCATCCTATGTACCCCCTGGGGAACTATGAGGCCAAAACATCCCCAACCATGTCCAATGCTGCCAGCAGGCACTGCATCCATCAGTTGGATTTGGCTTCCTTAAGAGGTGAGTACCTTTCTGCAAAGTGTTGTGCTAAAGGCGGCCAGGCAATCAAGGAGTCCCTTAGAACAGAATCCACAATGCCTTTGAAACCAGTATATTCCATCTTGCTCTGCTTTTGAAACCAGTGTATTCAAAGGAGAAAACATCAGAAAGGCTGGTAACATGAAGTCAAGTCCTCAGTCCCCTAAATGATGGATCCCTTCACATACACAACTGTCATGTGCAGGGTGAGGGTGATCCAAAGGTGTGAAGACAAAGGAAGGGCTAACGTGGGAGGCTCAGAGCACAGATCTGCCAGGCCTGGGTGCAAGTCCTACCCTTGACCCCTCTTAGCTATGCATCTTTTTTTTTTTTTTTAAGATTTTATTTTATTTATTTGAGAGAGAAGGAGAGGGAGATAGAGACAGAGCATGAGCGGGGTGGAGGGCAAGAGGGAGATGGAGCAGACTCCCTACTGAGCAGAGAGCCTGACTTGGAGCTTGATCCCAGGACCCAGAGATTATGACCTGAGCCGAAGGCAGACACTTAACCAACTGAGCCACCCAGGTGCTCCTTAGCTATGCATCCTTCAGCCACTTCTCCCATCTCTCTGAGACTTGTCATAATTTTCTTTCAATATAGGGACATATTAGCTAGCTCTCCACTTTGTCAGATGGTTGTGAAAATTAGAGATCATTCATGTACATGGTTAGGCTCCACAGATGTTAGCTCATAGTCCTTCTAATCTGTGAACTGCAAAGGATGCCTTGTCCAGTAGATCTTAGATCTTGTCCAGTAGGATTTAGCTGTTTGCTCATTTACTAAGTTTATTGAACATCTACAATATGCCAGTCCCTCTCCTATGCTCTGGGGGCTCAGTAGGGAGCCAAGGCAGCCCTGATGTCTGACCTTGTAGAGTTTAAAGTCTGGGAGATGATCATTTACCAAATGGCCATTCAAGTAAATGTGAAACATTAGTGATACATGTTCTGTGAAGGGGAAAATGTAATGGGGGGGTACCTATGTCATGGAGACGACTTTATTCTGGGGCAGGGTTGTCAGGGAAGTGACTGGAGCTGAGACCTGAAGGATACACAGGCTGTGAGCCGGTATAGGTATTGGAGGTGGGGGAGTAGGTAATGGGACAGGGAGAGAGGTTTAGCAAGTGCAAAGGCCATGTAGCAGGAAGGGTGCAGTGTGATCAAAGATTAGAGAGAAAGCCAGTGTGGCTGGAGCACAAAGCATGGGGCAGTGTGTTATCAGATAAAGCTGAAAGCAAGGACAGGGCCCTGAGCACCCAGAGACTCACGAGCCATAGCAGGGCCTTTGTTTTTTTCCTGGGGAAATTGGGAAGCCATTAAAGGGCATAAAGTTGAGGAGTGAGGGGATCAGTCACTGCAACGTAGAGAATGGATACAGGAAACCCAGAGGGGAGGCTAACAACAGTGAGGCAGTCACGCCACTGTCCAGCCAAGAGATAATGATGTCCCAGACTGGGTGGTGACCAAAGTGTGGGTAGCAGCTGGGAACAGCTCTCATCCAAGATCTGGCAAATAATTAACATGCCGGGGAGTGTGTCTATGAGGTCTACTAAAACTTCCCCTGTCCCCTTTTAATGTGGTTGGTCTCTCAAGACACGGAAACTCAATCTCAGCCCCATGGGCCAAGGCAGGCTCTCCACAGAGGCCTTGGTCCAGGACAACTTTGGTGGATGTCCATGCAATAGATAAGGTGATACCATTTACAATACCCACACATAGACTTTACAGTTTTCAACCATCTTTCAGAGCCTTATCTAATTTGATCCTCAAAACCACTCTCAAGATGGGTGAACTCCAAACCCCAACTTCTTTTCTGACTCTCTTTTGAAGAACAAAAACGATAAGACACCCAGTAACCACTGCTGTCTAATAATTCTCATTATTAGCAGTAGTTATGTCCTATAAAGTCTCCACGAACACCGAGTTAGTGAATAGAAAACCACTGCTCCCAGGGAAAATGTAGGGTGAGGTTCCCAAGAGCCTCACTTCACAGTATTTTCAGCTGATCAATGCAGAACTTCGTTTTATGAGTGTTTCTGTATAAAGACACCTTATTTAATATCTACCGCAGATTTGTTAACATTAAATTCACGACCAACGGCACAGTACCTCATGCCTGAATGAATATCTTCCCACATGTGCATTTTCTCCATAAGACACACCACAGCCTTCTGGGCTTAGGAACACTAGCCAGCACTTCAGCTCTGTACTTGGGGGCTCTTTTCAACATCCACATCACCAACAAAAAGTGCAAAAACGTGAAAAACCTGGCACCAAGTAGACCACAAAAAAGCCCAGTTGTTTCCATACAAGAGCTGAAACCAGAAGGTGGAGTGACACATTGTTCAGCCTCTGCTAGGAACTTGCGCACTGAAAAATTATCCCTGCTCTTCAGCTATCTTCAAATGACCGCAAGAGAACCCTGAGTATTGATTTGAGGGTTACAAATAAATTTCAGTAAGTAGGTGAATAAATAACATGGAATCTGTGAAGAATGACAATTGGCTCTATTTACCATTCACTGGCTGACAGGACACATTTTCATTGGAGGCCCCCCATGTGCTATGTGCCCCCCCTTTGGGTGCTGGAGCATGGGGTACAGAGCTGCTCAGGGCGCGAACTCTTTATTTGCGGAGCTCGAGCTGCCTGCCGGGCATTGGGCAGTCTTGCCGCAGGCAGCATCTTACCTCCTCACCCCATGGGAGGGGCTGCTATTTGTCAGAGGAGATGGGAGCAGGCAAAGGGTCCCACAGCTGGGAAGTAGCCCACTGGGGATGAAAACCAGGGGCATTTCCTCCGGAGTCCAGCTCCACATCCCACACCCTTAAGCGTCGTCTGCACACCCGCATTCTAAAAACTGTTTTCACACCAGATTTCTTCAAACTCTGTTCATTTTCCCCTTCCTGCCAAGTAAGCAGTTAAACTCACAAACTATATTAATCCCTGGCATAGTTCATTTAAACAAAATATTGCCAAGCAACGAAAGGCAGAAATCCTCTTACGACCCACATGGGTATCGATGCTGTGCTTTGAGTGAGGGCTGTGCCGCTTAGTGTCTGATTGTAAACCCACCTGAATCCTGGACAAAGCATCCAGGCAGGGCTGGGTGGGACAGGATGGGATGACCACTTGCCGTGGTGGGGGTGGGTGGGGGCTGCTGATTGCTTGCTGGCTTCACCGTGAGTCTCCTGGATCTTCATAGACAACAGAGGCAACACAGGTGCTGGACACTTTTCAGTGAAAACCAGCTTTATATACCTGACTATTTAACTCCCTCAAGCCCCAAACAGTGCATTTAAGACTCTAGAAAGCACTTTCACATCCATGGCTGATTTCACTTCCCTCTAATTGAGAGTTAGGTGGTGACAGTAGCCCAGTTCAGAGATGAGGACAGTGAGACCCACGGGAGGGGGGAATTACTTGCCAGCATCCCACAACTAAGCAGGAGACAGAGTGCGGATTTGATTCCATGCCTTTTGTCTCTCAATGACACAGTCTCTCGACTGTGTCCTTGGGTAGAGAAAGGATACTTCTTTCCTTTAAGCTGCTCAGCTCTACATGGAAAAATGTTTCAGAAGGAATAAAGCTGGGTGGCTCGGTGGGTTAGGCCGCTGCCTTTGGCTCGGGTCATGATCTCGGGGTCCTGGGATCGAGTCCCGTATCGGGCTCTCTGCTCGGCGGGGAGCCTGCTTCCCTCTCTCTCTCTCTGCCTGCCTCTCCGTCTACTTGTGATTTCTCTCTGTCAAATAAATAAATAAAATCTTAAAAAAAATTTAAAAAAAAAAAAAAAAAAAGAAGGAATAAAGCTGAAAAGGATGGATAAGGAGTGATACGCCCGACTCCTTGGCAACATGGATTGGTTTTGAAACCCGGCCTTGCCATGGCTCAGGTGCATATCCTGGTGCGAATTGCTTACTCTGTGCCTCAGTTTCCTCACCTGTTAAGTCTGGAAAATAGTATCTGCCTCAGAGAGTGGCTGGAAGGATTAAATGAGTCAATATTTGTATAGTGCTTAGCACAGAGTTTGCCATTTAGTAAATGCTATATATAAATACTTGTTAAAAATGCAAAAACTTAACCTAGGCATAAATCAGAAAGGAAAAGCATTCGCCAAATTTGTTGTTACCCAGAATTTTCTGTTTCTCAATTCAGTTGAGCTACTTGTTGATTTGTTGTATTTAACACTGCTATTCATAACCAAGTGGCAATTCCAACTTTCCTACCTACAGGAACCTCAGATAGGAACAGAGTTGTACTACAATTTAGAGATGAGGACTTCTGAAGCTCAGGCAGGTGAAATGACTTGCCTCAGGTCACAGAGCTGGTAAGTGGCAGAGCCAGGATTCAGATCCAGCTCCATCCAGCAATAAGGCCTGTGCTGTTAGTCACTCTGACTCCAGGTGAATCAGTGGTACCCAAGCTCCAAGTTAACTGGGATGGTCTCCTGGAGGTGCAGGCTTTGGGAGAGAGGGTCTTTGCCAAAAGGCTGCTGTAGATATAGTGGGACAGACTCCACTCCCACTCCCAAGCTGGTCCTGTACAGGGCCTGGAAGCCCAGAAGAGAACCCAGGGCTCTATACACCATGAACCATGTGCTCTGCCTCTCTTAAAGGGGGAAGCACCGGGTCCACTGCAGTCTGAGCAACAAGGAACAGAAATAGCTCCATGTCAGACATAGCTTCAGGATTAGAATTGCAGACTACTCTTCGGAAGACATGTTGTCAATTTCCCAGCATGTTTCTTATAGGAAATGTTTCAGGAGGGCCGTATTTCTCTGTGCCCAAAACTAAAATATCGTCCCACATCTGAAAGAGAAAATGGACTTTGAAGTTGATGTGAAGTAGGCCTGTGAGGTCCCCTGCTTGGACCAGGAGACTCAGGTTTGAGGCCTGACTCAGCCACTTCCTTGCTGTGTGATCACGGGAAAATCCTTTCTCTCTCTGTGCCCCATGAGCCGTGGGCAGCAGCCTTGGACAGACTTCAACCGGCAGATGATTTTTTTTGTTTGGTTTGAAGAGAGACTTAAAAATTTGAAAAATTATATATAAAAGTGCAGATTTCTGGATTTTCTTAAAAATACAAACACCTGGCTCCAGGATCCCACACCTCTACAAGGTGAATCTCTGGGTGGGACTGAATGTGACTTTTTCCTTAGTGGGTCCAAAGTCCTACCACTCCCCTCTGTTAGCCCCACCTCGCACAGCATGGCATCTGCCTGGCCTTGGGGACATTTGAGGTTTGCCACTTCTGGGTTTGGTCAATATTCTCTGTGGGTCCTTCAAACACTAATGTTCACTGGTTTCAAGAGTATTCCTTCACATTAGCTGTCGTTGTTTGGAGGCCCAGTGGGAACAGGGACCCTGCCTCACTCTCACCCTGGTTACCCCAGGGCCTGGCCCATGGCAGGTGCTTCATAAATCTCTAATGAAACACTCTGAGACTATGATAAACTGGAATGAGAACTGAATGAGTCAGGAGGACCTGGCTTGAGCTTTGGCCCTGCCACACAGGGACACTGGGAATTGACAGGTCTCTTCCTCTCTCTTAATCCTCTTTTTGCATCTAATGTAGATGTTCTGCCAGGCCCCCTGCAGCTGGCTCAGGTGACAGGCCCTGCAAAGTCTAGGACATTGAGGTTCTGGCTTGGTCCCCCAATGTCACTGGGCCCTTGTGCTATGACAGCCCAGGACAGTGAGGCCCTGTAGACCCATTATTCACCTCTGCTCCCTGATCAGATCTCCTGTTCTCCTCCTCCCCTTACTGGCTGGCTGGAGGGCACAGCCCTGCCATGAGGCCTGGCCCCACTGGGAGCTGGGAGCTTCTGGAGAAAATAAGGGAATTCAAATGCAGATAGTAGGGGGCCTAGGTGGCTCAGTGGGTTAAGCCGCTGCCTTCGGCTCAGGTCATGATCTCAGGGTCCTGGGATCGAGTCCCGCATGGGGATCTCTGCTCAGCAGGGAGCCTGCTTCCCTCTCTCTCTCTCTGCCTGCCTCTCTGTCTACTTGTGATTTCTCTCTGTCAAATAAATAAATAAAATCTTTAAAAAAACAAAAAAAACAAAAAAAACAAATGCAGATAGTAATGTCTTTGTGTGATTTCTGACTGGGCCCTTGGAGGCCCAGGCTCAGTCAGGGCCCCCTGAAATGAAGATGATAAAAGGCAAGGATATGTAGGAGCTGGGTAGGACCAGGGATTCTGAACAATATGGGCCTGATGCTGGAACCCTCTCTCTACCACTTTCCAGCTGTGTGACCTTGGTGGAATGACATAGCCTCCCTGAGCCTCTCTCTCCTCATCTAGAAAACAGGGATTCTAATCACTATCTTACTGGGCCACTGCAAGAGTTAAATGAATTAA